>NC_059337.1:5973500-6654500 GCF_018350155.1 Leopardus geoffroyi
ATCAGCCCAGAGCCTGACGCGGGGCTCGAACTCCCAGACCGCGAGATCGTGACCTGGCTGAAGTCAGACGCTTAACCGACTGCGCCACCCAGGCACCCCATCAATGAATAATTTTAAGACCAGTAGCATTTAACATTTTGTGAATTATCTAAATATGAGAATTTTACCATTAAATCCCCATATGCATTTAAATAATGAAATGGTTCCTCTTGTATAAAATTTAAGAATGCCACATGAGTGTGTATGTATAGACAGGAAAGTGGTTAATAAAACTCAGTGTAAGTGAATATACTTCATTTGTACATAAAACACATGTTCTTGTTATACTCTCTCCCTCCATGGGCAAAATATGAAGAACTAATATGCCTGAGAACTTCACGTGTCCAACATGCATGTGCACAAGCACACAGACAGACACATCTTTTATCTTGACTCTTCATCGCCCACAGAGTAAATTGGCCTCACATCCTCCATACTCCAGTCTAGACACTAGACCAGTGGGTCTCAACTGGGGGCGGTTTCACCAGGAGACATTTTTGGTGGTCACAGCTGGTGGGGTGCTCCTGGGATCGAATGAGCAGAGCCCAGGGGTACTGTTAAACAGGCTACCGTGCACAGGACACCCCCCGCCACACACACACACACACACACAGAAAATTTTCCAGCCCCAAGTGGCAATAGTGCTCAAACTTTAGACCCAGACTACCTCGTCACTAGGTTCAGTGTGAATACTCCTCTGGGCACCAGGCTCACGTGTGCGCTCGGGTTCCACCCAGCCAGTCCTCCTCAGCAAAACTGAATCTCCGTGTACTTGACCATCACGCTGACTGAGCCGCTGTGCTGACTCAAACACTGCACCCCACGGTAGCGAGCGAGCTGCCATAGAAACCCCCAGAGGGTCGGTCAGAGGTGTCTGCTGGGGTGTGTAAGGGGTGGGACTTCTTTCAAATCAGATCCTGTCAACATGGCCTTCGAGGTGCCACCTTCTATTGTTAATTAAGCACCAGATCAACAGCCCGAGAAGGAAGAGGGCGGCTAGAGAGACCAGAGAGATTCACTGAGACGGTGGGAGGACCGAGCTGGTCTCTGACATCAGAGAGGTGGGAAGAAGGACTTCAGGTGAAAGGCACCGGAGGAAGCAATTCTGCCGGTGGTGGGTCTGCAGAGCCCCTGGATCTGCCTGGAAAGGCAGATTTATGCGAGAGGCCGGAGCCAATGCTGACAAGGTGGTCAGGGCCTACAGAACCCAGTTTCTCATCCCGGCTGTAAGAAAGGGATAAGGACCGGTATGAAGGCGCGGGCCTGTTTTGCCACCAGCGTAACGCGGGCTGGAGGGTCTATCTTAGGAAGCCCGGGAGACGTCGCATTTCACGTGGGATGTGCTTGGGCAGGGATTGTCCCGCTGCCCCTGCAGTGACCGAGTGTGCGTCCGTCAGCGGTGCTGCTGCCGAGAGCAGCAGTGAGCGCCATCCTGATTCATTTAGAACCCGGTGTGGGGCAGGCTGGGTGTTTGGTAGAGGTTATCTCAGTCCTCACCAGAGTTCTGGAAGGAGGCTGGGGAACAGAAAGGATAGTTTGCCCAAAGTCACCCGGCTTAACCTGTGTGACTTCAGAGCCTGTGCTCTCAGCTACCACCTTCCCGCCCAGAGTGTGGCCGGCAGGTAGGAAAGAGCTACGGAATGAGCTGCTCACGGAAGAGGTTCGCGTGACGGTGTGCCGAGACGCGGGGGGCCACCCCTGTGGTCTCACGTGAGGGGTGGAGGACTTGGGCTTAGGTGTCTTGGGAATCAGGAGCTGGTGTCGGGTCCAGCCGCTCTGCTGGTGCAGGAGAGCCCGCGGGGTTTCTGTTTGGGCCACACCCCGACTGCCGCAGGGCGCTCCAACCCTTCTCGTTCCCGCTTCCCCTTTAGGTGCACTACATCCTTCAGGAGGTGGTGATGGGTGGGATGGTGTTGGAAACCAACATGAATGAAATCGTGGCTCAGATCGAAGCTCAAAACAGGCTGGAGAAATCCGAGGTGAGTACACGGCTGTACTTCTGCCCCAGCCAGTTGGGCCCGAGAAGACCCGGTTCGAGAAGACCGGGGCAGAAGGAGAAGGGGACGCATGTGTTGGTTTGTGTTGCTGGGGAACTTTAGGAATGTGTATACGCCTCTTCTTTCTTCCTTGAGTCCATCGAAACTGATTGGAAGGCCCGCCGATTGGAAGGCCAGCCCTGAAAATTAAAACGTGTAAGAATAAGGCTAAACGTGTGAACGGAAAAGCCAGATGGCACACAAAGACAGACACCTCCTGGCTTGGGGGACTCTGGCCAGTGCTTGTAGTGTGTAATTCCTCCTTTCAGAGCTACACATACCTTGGAGGGACCCAGAATCCCCGTCTCTGGTCCCATTGTGGTTTTCCAGTGCTCTAGGAGTCTGCTCTCCCAGCGGCCATTTCTTGTGGTGTCTTTCAGACCTCCGACTTGCCAGTTCCCTTATTTCCGGTTAGCCCTGTACTCAGCTAGAACAGAATTTGGGCTGGGTTTACAAACAACATACCCCAGCCCACCCCCACATAGTGCTGGGCTTGATACAAACGCTCCCACTAGGGGCACCTGGCTGGCTCAGTTGGAGCACGCGACTCTCGGTCTCAGGGTCGTGAGTTTGAGCCCCACGCTGGGGGTAGAGATTACTTAAAACTTAAACAAAAACCGCTCACAGTAGATTCTGTCCTACCCCCCCTGAGGTTTCTCTATCACCTCCGTCAGCCTAGCCGGAGAGCAGTGTAGAGGCTACAGGCCTACACCACACGCGGCAGGAAGAGAATTTTAATTATCTGAGTGTCTTCGAGAGCTTCATTCCTTCTTGTGATGGAACTTGACCTTGCAAAGAGCCAAGAATTCCTCTGTCTGTGAGGACTGGTGGCCCTGCTGACGAAGCTCCGCCAGACCACCACTGGAGCGGCACCACGGTCCTTTAGTGACACAGGCCAGGGAGCTTCCAGGAATAGTGAGTGAGTCACAGGCAAGGGGTTTGGAAACAGGAAGAATGGAGACGTGCTGGGCGAGAGCGGGACTGGAGTCGGTGTCCCCGACAGCCAGTAAGGAGGACGGGGTTCCGGGAGTCTTGTCGGCTTCTCCCCTTCTCTGCCCACTGGGGGCGAGCCAGCGGGGAGCGCCCCTCTTCTCTGTGTTTGTCACAGTCCTTCCATGGCTGCGGGTGTGTCAGACCTTCCACGGGTCCTTCCGCCCATCTTGCTGCCACATGACATTTCCAAAGCCAGCTCTTTCCCGTCTCACGTTGATAGTTGGCAGGCAGCTGCCCGAAACGGACTTTCCTTTTTCTCGTACGCGTTTCCCTGTGACTGCACCCGCTTCTAAGAGTGTTCAGGCTCTTCGGGGAAGGGCTTTGTTTTGTAGTCTGAAAAGTGCCCCTGACACAGAGTATGACGTGGTCAAACCGTCTCCGGTTATTCCGGCAAGCGTGGACTGAGTGCCTGCTGTGTGCCAGGCGCTGTTAGGTGCGGGGGCTAGCACCCCGCGTGAGCCACCACCCCTTCGGGAGCGCACGCTGTGGAGCCCTGCCCCAGAGCCCCCGTCCCACCTCAGGATTGCTGCATCGGCCATACCTTTGAGGAATAAGGAGGAAAAATCAAAACGTGTGTTGTGTGTGCTCGGTGTGGACACTTCCTGTCTCCGTCGCTTGTGTTTTTAAGCGTTAAGCGGATGACACCGAGCGTTTGTCTCATGCCCCCTCTCGTGTCTCCTCAGGGTGGCCTGTCAGCAGCCCCCGCCCGGGCCGTGTCCGCTGTGAAAAACATCAATCTGCCGGAGATTCCTCGGAACATCAACATTGGTGATCTCAACATCAAAGTCCCCAACCTGTCCCAGTTTGTCTGAGGGTCCACGGCTACTGAACTGGAGTCCTTGAAACCCGCCAAGCCAGTCCTGCCACAGAACACACTCTGAGCCTTAGAAGGGTCGAGCCCTGGGCCCTGACCCTTGCTGCCGTGGGGTCGGGGGGGAGCCCCGGGTTCACCGCTAGCATGTGCTGGGTTCTCACCTGTGCCCACTTGCCGGCCTCCGATACGTGTAGCCACCGCAGACGTGAGGGGGGCCCCTGGCCTCCGTGGGGTCAGCGTGCCCCAGCCACTCGTACCTTTACCTCCCGCGTGTAGCCGCGTCCAGGGACTGGGCGCTGTACTGGGGCCCTCCTGCTTCCTAGAACCCGCCACCAGGATATTGTCTGACGAGAGTCTTTCTCCTTAGTACCACGAGGCTTCCGCGGTCCTATAGCGTTCACTTTTGCTGGTGAGACGCCATAGCTAGTGAAGGGCCGACCCTTAGGGGATGCGGTGAGTGGCAGAGAAGGGCAGAGTTTTATGAGAACCCAGAGTTGCCTTCTGGCTGTACTGTGTAGGCAAGCTTGCTGGTTACCCCGCCTCCAGAACACGTCCCCCACCGCCACAGTCCTTGCACAGGGCGCCATCCAAACCATGAACCTGGTGCATGCTGATAGGGAGAACACCCCCCTTCCCCACGGCCATGTCTCCGGCACAGCCCGAGGGTCCCTCAGCAAAGGGGAGAGGCCCGTGTCTGTGGAAGGTAAAGCTGACAACATGTGAAACGTCTCAGAATTATGACTCTTTCCAGGTTTAAAATACATTCTTCTGATGAGCAGACGGTCAGTTGCTGTGTTAGAAGTGACGAGTTTTCTCCATACAGGAGAGCCACTGCTGCCTGCACCAGCCTGTGGAGCATGAGAGCTGGGATCACTGGTTCTAGAACGGGCACTGGGAAGACTGGGGACACGGGAAGTGTGCTGACTGAGACCCGTGGCTCTGCGGTGTCTTGTCCCCACTGTGGGAGGAGCCCCACCCTGTTCCCCCCAGGTGACATCCTCCCACGGTTGGCTTCGGAAACTTGTAAATGTTTACGTGTGATGAGTGTCTTTCTGTGGTTAATGTGGAGCTAAAACTGCTCCTCCCGAGTAGTGCCTCTTGCCGCGCTGCCCCGGGGTTAGGGAGCTCGCTGCATCACCACGGCGACGTCTCCCAGCCAGGGGGCTTCCCGTGCCTGCCGGCGGGGGTGGGGGGGGGGGGGCCAGACCGCTCCAATGTCCTGCTGCCGCTGCAGAGCCCATCTGAGATGGTGCCCACCCCCCGGCCCCCAGGACCGCGGTGCTCCCATGCTTGGTGCCCTCTGCTCCCCGCAGCCTCCTGTGCTCCCTCCCCAGTAGCCTCCGGGACAGGCGGGCGATTAGAAGGAGGCCCTCTGTCTGAAGAGGGAGAGGAGGTCACGACGTCTGATAGCATTCTTTTGAAGGGTTTGGGTTTTCTGTAACAGACGCTTCAGCACGTCCGTGTCCCTCTCTCACATTTACTAAGTGTGGAATAAGAAAGGAGGAGCACGGATGTGAGGCGGTGTGAGCAGGACCTTCCCACAGGCCTTACAGCCTTACAGCAGGCATCATCTCCCCATTCCGCAGGGACAGTAAGAGACAGGTCGAGTAACCTGCTTTGCGTCACACGGGGCTGAGAATTGAGACTTGCCTGCCTAAGTCCAAAGTCCATTTTCTTTCACTGCTCAAGACGGCTTCCAATTTTATCCTCTTTGTTCTGGATAAGGAAACTGAGTCCCAGAGAGGTTAGTAGCTTCTCACAAACCCTGATGAAACCAAACCTGGTTTGCTAAGGGGGCCAGTGACGACGTCCTCAGAGGGCGAAAGCTGGAGGCTTTCGGAGAGCTGATGAGCAGCCCAGAGTATTAAGTGTTGTGCTGAGGGTCATGAAGCTAGAACCTGGTCATTTCTCTGGAGTTTACGTATTTGTGTTGTGGTTTAACGCATCAGTGCAGGGCACCTGTATGGCCCGGATTTCCCAGGACAGCGTTCGAATGTCTGCCTGTCAGAAACCGATGTTTTCTGGTTTCAGCTCTCCTCCCACAGATCACTGACTGGTCCCGGAGACTCCAACCAGTGAGCATCCCATCCTTACCCCTGAAACTGCCTCTAAAAATGGCCTGAAACTTCAGCCTTGTTTTTTATTTGCAAAAGTCCATCCCTTGGACAAGCCACGGTAACCATTCGTTAGCCACTCGAGGTTGTCTGCAAATCCAGCTAGCTCTCTTGCCTGCTATGAGCAAAGCCATAAACTTTTTTTTTTTTTTAATAAGAGGAAATCGTATGCTGTCTTTGAAGAAAGATACAGATACTGCAGCTGAGAGATTCAGTTAGGAAAATAGGGACTGGGCCTAAATTTGAGAGTCCTTGGTCCTGGATGATTGATGCTGAGGGTTTCCTGAAGTGGAACAGAATACTGGGTTTCCAGGGCTCACGGCCCGTAATTAAAACCAAAAATTCTGTTGCGCAGTTTGTAAGTGCCTGGTGCGTGCCAGGCTCAATACTAGACACTGAAGATGGAGAGATCTGAGGCTCAGCTCCTGCCGTTGTCTCTCCGCCGAGGACCTCGGAGTGCCCAGTTGAGCGACTGGAAGCCTGAATGTGTGGTGACCGGAGTTGGTGGCTGTTCTGTGGAATAAAGGACAAGGACCCATTTGCCACCCCCGGCAGCCTCCATCGTGCCCCGCTGGGCCATGCTCCGAACAGTCCTTGTGCCGCTGTAACAGAAAGACTGGCTGGTGGCTTAACATTTCTCACAGTTCTGCAATCTGATCGAGATCGAGGTGCCAGCACATTTGAGGTCTCTGAGGACCTGCTTCCTGTTTCACAGGCTGCCATCTTCTTGCTCTGTCCTCACATGGCGGAGAGAGAAGGCTCTTTGCTCTTCATCCCCTTCTAAGGGTGCCAGTCCCGTCATGGGGGCTCCACCCCACGGCCCCATCCAAATCTAATCACCTCCCAAAGGCGTCCCCCCCGCCCCCCGCCCCAGATACCATCCCACTGGGGATTAGATTTCAACGTAGGAATCTGAAGGACGCAGACATTCATCCACAGGTCACCTTATTATCTGCCTCTCCTCTTGGCCTACACGGCCGTGTGCTTGTCACATGAGGATTAATTCGGGATCTCTTGAGGCTTCTCAAGCCCCTGTTATTCAGGCCTCCGCCCCTTACGAAGCCGGCCCTTCCTCGCCGCCACCTCCACGGAGCCACACGAGCGAAGCGCTCTCTGGCCCCAGCTCCACCAAAGACCACGGGAGCGTGCCGGCTAAATCCTGTCTGGTGGACCGGTCTTTAGTAGGGCGTTTCCTTCGTGTAGCCGTCCGTCCGTGGCTTTCCAAATAGGATGCATCAGTGGCGCCTGATGGTAAAAATCGGGGTGAACGTGACAGCCAAGATGGAGAGCCACTTACGTATGAGAGACCGGGGCGTTGTCGGCTCCCAGCGAACACCCTGCTCTTCAGCCTTCCCTGTCCTCTACCTGGTCTCCCAGGGGCACCTGTCTCGCTGCGCTGAGGACCCTGCTCACGTGGCTTTGCCCTCGGGAGTGCGGCAGGGCTCCCGTCTGCTCTGACCTGGCGGCGGCTGCCAGAGATGCGGACAGGCCCTCTCTAGGGAAATAGTTCCACGAGAATAATTAATCTTTTCCAAAAGACTGGGTACGTTCTTTCCTATTCAATGAGTTAATGTTTTAAAAAGGAAATACATTCATGTATTCAAAATTTGAGATAACAGAAGCCTGTTCAGCCAGATTCCCACCTGTTCCCACAGACCACCAAGTTACCCCCCCGGCCGGCCCCGTGGCAACAAGTGTTTCCAGTTGAAAGGATTAAGAAATAAAGTCCCTGGATTTTTATTACCAAACTGACGGTGTGCTCTTCCTCAGAGAGTTATGTTCCTTTTGACCTCGGTGACTGGCCTCGGCCCTCTGCAGCCATGCCACCCTCTGGACAGAGGAGGGCCTCCCAGACCACCCCGCATCAAGGAGCCCCCCTACTTGGGCATACCTATCCCAGCTCTGCTTTTCCTGTTTTCAGGGCACTCGACCTGATGTACGTTTGGATCGAAGTTACCATCTGTCCCCGCTAGGATGAGTGTCCCCACAGGCGGGCGTTGTCTCGCTCCACGCGGTGGGGACAGCGCCTGGTGCTTGCTCTCAATAAAGAAGTGTTGAATGAGCGGCCGGTGGAGGCTTTCCCGGGCCCCGCGCTCTGCCCTCTGGGAAGGAGAACCAGGGCAATGGTATTGGGAGCAGCAGGAGGGGAGGGACCCGGTGATGGCCTGTGGAGGCCGAGGGAGAGGAGAGGGGCGAAGCTGATGACCGTGGAACCCAAGTGACTGCAGGACCAGTGAGGGGGTTCCTCGAGAGGAGGAAGTGGTTTGGGAGGAAGAGGGGCCCAGAGTGTGGATGAGGACGGGTCGGATGGGGAGAGTGGGAGGGGGGCGGGGGCGGGGGGCTGAGGTCCGCCAGCCAGCTGGGAGCCTGGGCTGGGATCCTGGGCGTGGGCAGGAGAGGAGACGGCTCGAAGCCGTGAAGCTGTGGGGTGAGCCCCGGAGCCCAGAAGTGGCAGGAGGGGTGAGGATACAGCCTGCGGGCGAGGGAAGGGAGGGGAGACAGCAGGGCAACCTCAGGTCAGGGAGGGGCCCGCGGTGGGAGAGGCCAAGGGGCTGGGAACTGAAGACGTGGCCTCTGAGCTCACAGTTGTCCTCCAGTGAGGCGGCACCACCAGAGAACTCGGCGGTTCTAGCCAAGTGGAGCTTTTGAACTGCAAGGTGGTCACGTAAGAGTGTGAGACGTGCAGAGCCCTCAGAAGGTCCCTGTCCTCTGCCATCGAAAGAGGGACCAGGAACTCCTTCCTGCCTTGGGGACTTGGGAGGTTTAACGAGAGGACTGGTGTAGACCGCAAAGGCTCCCTGAACCCGGCCACCGTCGTCATGCGGCTTTTTACAGAGGGAGTAGGGGTAGATCCAGGAAGCTGGGAGGGGAGCCCAGGTGGGCCTCGCAGGGCCGGACCGGCTGCTGGCCTGGCCCCACCAGCGAGCCCCAGGCCCACATCCCGAGGCCGCCAAAACTGGATAAAGCGGGGGAAGTGGCGGAGTGTCTGGAAAGCGAAGATCCCGGAACCTGAAGGGTGGGAGGTGCGGCCCTTCCCCGTCAGCAGGGAATATAGACACGCAGGGGGCTCAGTGGAGGGAGTCCGTGTAGGGGTGAGGCAGGCCTGCCTGAGAGTCGGGGTCCTGGAGCACTTCCCTGAGAAAGGGGATCGTTGGGCCTTCTCAAGGGTAAATCTCCCATTGTTCTTCAACTCTGCCATCAGCGGGGCCTCCTGAGGACACTCGGGAACAGGGGTGCCCTCCCCTGCCTCCTGGGAGTGGGTGTGGCTTCAGGAGGGCAGCTTGAGGGTCGTCTTGCGGGTTGCTGAGAATGAATGCCCTGTGCGAACTCAGGACCTAAAGGCACAGCTGAAACGGGAAGGAAGGAAGGGCGATTCTCAGGGATAGGGGAAGACCAGGCCCATTTCTCATTGTTCCCCCAGATTGAGGTGGTTCTCAAAATCTTGACCAACCGGCATGGTTCAGGCACTGGCCAGAGTGAAGGTACCAGATTGGGAGTGAGGGTGTTACCCGTGGTCCGTGTTGGTTCTGCCCCCAGGAAGGACCCGGCCACTCCGGAGGCGACAGAGGCGAGAACCCGGGAGGCAGCCACTCCTTTGCCTGCCTCCTCCAGCATGGGCAGTGCGGTGGGAGGGGGCCTTCCCACGCCCCGTCTCTGGACCCTGTCACCCTTCGCTCCCCAGCTGGCAGCGAAGCCGGAGGCTGACGGGCAGCCACGAACCCAGGGCACTTCCCAGGGCCGGAGACCGCTCCTGCTACCCTGGGCAGCGTGGGTGGGGAGCTTTCCTCCAGCCTCTTGGTCCTGAGCGATTGGCACCCAGCGCCCTTTTGACTCCTCCCCGAGCTTCCGGGTGGCTCCCCAGCTGGCCGCGGGCCGCGGGGGATCTCACCCTGGCTGCCCGGCCCGAGGAAGCTGTGGGCCAAAGACGTCCACACGCACAGGCTGGGAAGTCATTGCTCCTTGCTGGGGAGTGCTTGGCAAACAGGCAGGCTAGGATTTGTACTGCCAGCTGCTGAGCCAGCTTTCCCGGAACTTCCTTTGTGTGGCCCGGAGGTGTGCGGAGACCTGCTCCCCGGGACCCTGAGGAAGGTGCTCCCGCTCAGATGCCAGGCTGGGCACCTCGGGGCGTTCTCTGCTGAAATCCGTCTTCCCAACTTCCCAGCCTCTACCTACCTCTTCTCCGGCAGCCAGGCCCTCCTGGGCCCTCGGAAATGCCAACCAACCCATCAGCTGCCTACAGGGCACGGTGACGTGACAGGATTGGAAGGAAACCCCTGGGTTCAAACTGTCTGTGCCAAACGGGCAAACGCCACAGCGATGCTACCTGGCGTGGAGCCATACCTGGCACAGGTTGACAGCCCGGGGCGGGCGTTCCCCATCAGGCCCTTCAGGCTCCCCATCAGTCCAGCCCTGCTCAGCTCCGGGTGCTGGTGTCCCCAGAAAGGCCACGGGCCCAAGGCCAGGCCAGGCTCTCCTGGCTTCTCTGTGACCTCAGAGGTGGCCCCTTTGTTCTGGACCTGCAGTCCCCAACCATGTCCCTGGTTGGAGCCTCGGGTGGTGCAGCCCCAATGTTCCCACCCCGTCGGAGCCCCCAGGTTAAGCCCTCTCCCTGGGACCCCAGTGCCCACCGGTCTCAGATCCTGTCTGACAATCAACCAACTGTCCAGTAACTCACATCTCCACCCAACGTCCCTCATCCCCTGCCTGGACGCCACCACAGCCCCTCAACTGTCGCCCCCCCCCGCCCCCCCGCCTCCTCATGGCCCTGTTTTATCACCCAGCAGGCAGACTGAACCTTCCCAAGTATTAATCAGACCACGACACCGGCCTGCAGGCCTTAAAGCCTCCCAAAGGCTTCCCACTAGTCTCGGAACAAAACTCGGGGCCCTGCTTAGCTGGCCGCTATCCATCTTTTGTCCTCGGTTCCTGCTGCCCCGCCCAGCTCCCTGCTTCCCCCTCTCCAACCACACGGGCCTTCGTGGGTCCCTGAACACAGGGGGCCTTTGTCCCCACCTCCCCGCTGCCTGTCTTCCGCTCTTCGTCACTCCGGGGGTGGTCCTCTGTTCAAATGTCTTCAGAGGACCTCCCTGTCCCGCCTGCCTTCCCGATCACTCCCTGTCCCCATCCC
The DNA here is from genome assembly GCF_018350155.1 of Leopardus geoffroyi. Lineage (NCBI taxonomy): Eukaryota > Metazoa > Chordata > Mammalia > Carnivora > Felidae > Leopardus > Leopardus geoffroyi. Next base: position 5,984,625 of record NC_059337.1, read on the forward strand.
TTGCCCGGCTTTATCCTCCGTGGGCTTGTCCCCTGACACGATAGCGTAATGTCTCCTCTGCTGTCTTCACTATTTCTTGGTGCTGTTGTGCTGGTACCTAGCACAGTGCCTGATCCCTGTGAGCCGTCAGGAATTAAATGATTGTCGGATGCATGAAGGCACGTTCCCGTCGCCCTCCCCGTGCGCTGACGCTCCACACTCGCTCAAGCTTTAGGGCAGGAAGCTCTGTGGGTGGGAGTCATGCGGCCTGACTTCTTGACTCTGTGTGACCTTGAGTGAGTCATTTAGCCGCCTACTCCAAGTTGTAGGCATGGTGTACGAGAGAGTACCCATCAGCTTAGACAGAAAGCCCTAAATGGGGTATAAACTTGGTGTGGGTCCCGGCTCCACCAGGTCAGCTGTGTGACCTTGGGCAACACACGTGACCTCCCTGTGATTGTTTCCTCATCTGTGAAATGGGAATAAAATAGCTCCCTTGAATCGCCCGGGGTTCTCGGTCGCAAACAATAGAATCAACCCAGCGCGGGGAAGTTCTGGCAGGCCCCAAACCAAGCTGGCCAGGACACAGGGAGAAACAAATCCTCTGGAACGTGTCACCTCCAGCATCAACACTGGACCCCGAGGCCACAGACCCTGCCGGCCTTCCTTGAAGACACAGAGTCCTAGGCAGGTACCTCTGATTGGGGACGCCCAGGCCCAGGGCCTGCACAGACGCGGAGGGGGCTGGTCCCAGAGACAGCTGTGCACCACACTGCGTGCAGAGGGCAGTCGCGCGGATGCAGAATTCATGCAGAACTCTCCTCTGCAGCCGGTGGGAAACGGTCTGTGGAACCCGCGGGAGTGAACACACGCTCATCCTTTGACTCGGCGGTGCCAAATGAGTGCACGTGTCCAAGCCGAAGACAGGACAGGAATGTTGGCGGCCTTGCGCGTCATCGCCAAGAAGCAGGAACGACCAAATGCCCATCTGAATGGAAGGCAGGGGTGAATAAGCCTGGAACGCCACGCGGCCCGAGAGCGAGCCAAGTCCCCCTACGCGTGACGTCGTGCATAAGCCCAAGCAGCAGAACGCCCGGCCGTGAGAAGCCAGGAGGACAACGTAGGTTGTGTGGTTTCATGTGTTTGCCCTGCGGGCACGGGCGACGTGAATGTTCGGGAGAGCGGGTGTCCTCCTGGAAGGCCAGAGACAGACGGGGCAGGAGGGGGTTGGCCGGGGTGTCGGGCACGTCCGCTCCCTTGATCCGGACGCTGCTTCCCCTTACGTGTTCACTCTGTGAAGCTCCCACGGGCTCTTCACTTACGATTTCGTGGGTTCCTCCAGGTCTGTTACACTTAACAACAAATAACATGGGTTTAAGGAAGAAAAAAAAAAAAATGCATCGGAAGCACTTGGGACCAGTGGCTCACGGTGTGAGCTGAATACACGTGAGGTCGGTGTTGTCACTGGCTGGTCCCTCTCCCACGCCACCCCTCCCCTCCCCCATCCTCCCAGCCGGGAAGAGACCCACGAGTCCTCGGCCCTCAGTAGACAGAGCTGGCGCCACCATCCAGGGGGCTCCATCGTGCAGCGTTGATGGGCGTGGTGACCAGGGCCCCGGGGCGGCCGTGCGGCCAGTGTGGGCCTCTCTTGTCGGGCCCCGCGGGAGGAGCAGGAACCAGGGTGGAGGGTAAGTTAGGTTTGGGGAGCAGAGCAAGAAGGGAGAAGATGCAGCGGGCAAAGCCTGTGGAGGTTCCGGGCCACGGGAGGGAAGGGAAGCTGCGTGCTCAGAGAGCCATTGGGAGAGCGGGGGCCGTGGCAGGAGGGTTTCTGGGTCTCAGCGGGAATCGGGAAGGGTGCGGAGTGGGCTGGGGCCAAGGATAAGAGATGTGGGGCCTGGTGGACTTCCCTAATCTCTGCATTTCCCAAACCGCGAACTGGGCACTGGTGGACGGGAAGACTGTCGGTGGAGAGGAGGGAGCCCAGTCCGGGGCGACGGTGCCTGGGCCAGGAGGCCGGACCGCGCGTGTGGAGCCTTCGCGTCATCTCCAACCCACGGGAGGGGTTGAGCAGAAACAATGATAATGATAATAACAGGGAAAGCAGCTGCGGTGGACGTTATCACTGTTCGAAAGACCTATCGCCTCTCTCCGCTCCGGGGGAACACGGCACTCCGCGTAACTCTGCCATCAAGCTGGGCAACCTGATCTGCTTTGGTGGCCTGACCGTAAGTGAGACGCGCCACTTCTAAGAAGAAACTTCGGGGGGCGCCGGTGAAGGGGGGGCTCAGTCGGTGAAGCGTCTGACTCCCGATTTTGGCTCCGGTCGTGATCTCGCGGTTCGTGGGATCGAGCCCTACGTCAGGCTCCTCGCTGATTCTCCCTCTCTCTCTCTCTGGCCCTTCCCTGCTCACGTGCACTCTCGATAGATAGATAGATAGATAGATAGATAGATAGACATAAAATTATATAAAATCTTAAAAAAAAAAAAAAAAAGGTGCCTGGCTGGCTCAGTTGGTAGAAAATGCAACCCTTGATCACAGGGTTATAAATTCGAGCCCCACGTTGGGCATAGAGATTACTTAAAAATAAAATCTTTTAAAAAATTAAATTATGCATGCTTACAACTAAAGTATATTGAAAAACAAAGGCACTACTCAAAGCTCATGGCTTCTTCATTACGTCCCCACGCCTGAGCGGTGTCACGTGAGGCCCAGCACGCCGACGGCGTCCCTGCGGTGGGGCAGTCTACAAGGCCGTGCCCTCGGCGTCTGTGCCCAACTCTGCCTCGCGTGGGGGATGGAACTCGGAAGTGGTGGGGTTATTTATGCCCCAGAGATCGGAAGACGCTAAAGCGGGGCTAACCCCTCACGCCCACCACCTGCCAGTCGTTACACATTTAACCGACGGGTCATCGAGCCCTCCTGTCTGGCCCCGGCCCGGCACGTGAAGGGTGGGGCAGGAAAGCCGGAGGCCGAGGCCCAGGGCCGCCTGTCATAACAATGATAAGATGGCTAGGGCCTCTGCGCCCTGCTGCCTGATGAGTGTTTTGTGTATTCTCCCACTTAACCCTCACCACACCCTGTGAGGCAAAGTGCTATTACTGTTGGCAGATGAGGAAACCGAGGCACGGAGGAGCTACCTGTCGAGTCGCTCAGTTAATAAATTGTCACGCCCGGGATACAAAGCCTGACCCTTAATGATCACTGTCCATACTCCGTCCCCGGTGTCGGACACAGGGTCTGGTCTCTTTCCTGAAACCCCCAGGGAGGTGCAGACCCCAGACACCCCGGGAGCCTCGAGTGGGCTTCAGGGACCAGCAGGCCCATGGCCTCACCTCTCCTGTGGACAGACAGTCTTGGGGACCACATTTTATGCAGCTCCGAGTGCCAGGGAGACCCAGGCCGAGGCTGGGGGTCCTCTTTCCCAAAGCAGCTTGAGAATATTCTCGGGAGCCCTGGAGCGCTCGGGGTGAGGCTGGGCGGCCGGGGGCTCTGACAGCAAGTGCCTGGATGGTGCAGCCTGAGGGCTTCTCTGCAGGTCAGTGGAGGGTGTGAATGGAGAGGTCCCTGGGTTGAGAAGGGGTTAGACTGTTCGACATCTGGGGTTTGCAAAAGAGAGAATCCTAGAAAAGGTCTCAGGCTGCCAGAGCAAGAGGAGGAGGCCTCCCTGGTCCCCAGGGCACGTGGGAAGATGCTGGAAGCAGGGAGGCTGTGGTGTGGGGTGTGGAGGGAGGGGTCGCTATGCTCTAGGGAAGCCACATGGCACTGGGCCGACGCTGGCCTGGAAGAGGCTAAGGGTGGGTTGAATGGTGGCCCTCCAAAAGATGTCTATGTCTTAGTCCCCAGAATCTGTGAATGTGACCTTATTTGGGAAAAGGATGTTTGATATAATTAAGTGAAAATCCTGGTCATGAGGTCGTCTTGGATCACTTAGGGAAGCCCCCATTCCAGTGACAAGTGTCCTCATAAGAGACACACAGAGGAGAAATCCCTGCGACCACAGAGGTGGAGGTCAGAGGGACACAGCCACCAGGCAAGGTCCACCCGGAGCCACCAGAAGCCGGAAGCACTGAGGATCCTTGCCTAGAGCCTCGGAGGGAGCGTGGGCCTGCCGACGCCTGGATCTCAGACATCTGGCCTCCAAACGGGGAGACAGTAAGTTTCTATTGTTTGAAGCCACCCGGTTTGTGATCATTTGTTACTGAAGCCAGAAGAAGCCAACACAGTGGAGGCGAAAACCCGCGTTTTCCTCCACTGCACAGGGCGGCGCCTGGGCGGGAAAGGAGGTTTGCAGACTGGCAGGGGGGCAGAGGGAGGGGGAGCCAGGGAGCGGGCTGCCTCGTAGCCTTGGGTGGGCTCAGGCGGTGGGGGTGGGGGGTGGGGTGGGCACAGGAAGGCCTGACGGATGGACAAGACCCGGGGTGGGAGGGGGGCAGAGGCCCGGAGCTCTCAGAGGGATGATGGGGATTCAGGAAAGGGCACTTTCAAGAGATAGCAGGGCCCGGGAAAGGATGCGGAGGGACGGCTGAGAAGACACAATCCCAGCTGGGGATTGCTGGGAACAAGGCCGATGGCCCCAGGAAGAGGCATGGCCAGAGGGGGCACGAAACTTGCCAAAGCGGGCAAAGGCGGACATGTGCATGGTAGGGTCTTTACGGAGGGCTCCCCACGGGCTTCATGAGGGACTGTGCCCATTTTACAGATGAGGAAGGTGAAGCTTCCTCGGCAAGTAAGCACTCAAAGTCAGTTACGTCACTTGTATGCATCAGACCCCGACTGGAAGCCAAACTGCAAAGCTGGCCTCCTACTGAGTGCCCTGCCCTGCCCTGGGGAGGCCCCCCGTGAGTCGGGTGCTGAGGCAGCACTGGAATGGGAGCCCACCCAGGGGTGCGGGACTCACTCTGCCTCCCCGCCCTGCCTGCCTGTCCCTTCTCACCCTGCCTGGGGGCCTCTGTCCCTCCCACTGTGCTCTGGTCAGTCCTGTCCCTTCGGAGGCCCAGGACCCTGCCGGGCCCAGCTCCACATCAAAAGTCCTTTCCTGCTTCCTGCCTGGCCAACAGAGTTTGCTCTCAAAGCTGCTCTTTGTCCTCCTTTTTTTCCCAAACAATGTGTTTTTTTGTGTGTTTTTTTAAAGATTTTTAAAAATGTTTATTTATTTTTGAGAGAGACAGAGACAGAGTGCAAGCGGGGGAGGGGCAGAGAGAGAGGGAGACACAGAATCCGAAGCGGGCTCCAGGCTCCAGGCTCTGCGCAGAGCCCGACGCGGGGCTCGAACTCACCAACAGTGAGATCTTGACCCGAGCCGAAGTCTCAGGTCAACCGACCGAGCCCCCTAGGCGTTCCCCCAAACAATGTGTTTTTAACCAATTTTATAATAAAACCCAAACTGACTTCTTGAAAACAGCAGCAATGAGAAATCATGATCATAAAATCCCAGCCCTAGCGGCCCCTCTGGATTGTCCTCCCTCTCCGGACACCTACCTCCTCAAGCCTGCGGTTCCTGGTGATCAAGCCCCTTCCGCGAAGCCCCTCCCTCCGCTGCTGGGTTCCTCCAGCCTCTGGAGAGCCCGAGCCCCCTCCCGACGCTCTCCCTGCCTCCCACCCGACTCCCCTCCACGCTGGTCCCAGATTTTCTCAAAAGTCATCAGGGACTCGGTGTCCCCGAGGAGTAGAGCCTAAAATCCTTATCGTGGCATCCAAGGCTCTCATGTCCTGTCCTCACCTGCCCCAGCCTTGTGCCCCACCGGACACTTGGCCCCCTGCCTGTACAGATGCCGGTCCCTCTGCTCAGGAACGACCTTCCTCCATCTGCCTGTTAGGTTAATCCAACTCAATCCTCAAGACTCAGCCCAAATAGCTCTCCCTGCTCGCTTACCCTCCCCTGCCCTTCCCCAGGCACAGAGCAGACCTCCTGCCACCATCATGACAATATATAGTGTGGCATTTGGTCCCTTCATTCACCCGGTAAGCGCCAAGTCCCGTGCTAGGCACTGGGGCGCAGCGGAAAGCAGTTCGGGTCCGGCCCCTGCACGCTCGGAGTTCATCATCCCTGCTACTGTTGCCCAGGTAGAGCACGGGTCCCTTGGAACAGGCGCCACCTGTGTCCACAGAGCCAGGCGTGGTGCCCCCACACAGTGTGGGCTCCTCAAACGTTTGTTGACTGACTGACCGACCAGATGAGCGAATGAATACGTGTGATGCTTTCTCTCTTCACTGTCCCCCCGAGCCCGGAGCTGAATCACCTGCTCACAGCAGGTGTTCCGTTCAAGGACGCGATCGATCGATCGATCGATCGATCGATGGTTCTGGGAGAGGGAGGAGTGTGTAGGGAAGGGACACTGAGGGAAGAGAAGTGGAGTGCTCCAGGTGCTCAAGGCTGGGGAACCCTGGGCGTCTCCACCCCTCTCCTGCCTACTCCCACCCTACTTCCGAACTCCCGGGGAGATGGAGACCTTGAAGGGATTGCCCTGGTCCCTGGCCCACCCTGACAGCCAGTACTCCCCACCAGGGCCCTGCCCAGAAGCCTCAGAGCCACGGAGGGGCCCCACGCGGGCTGGGCAGGGCCTGACCCCTCCCATCTCCCCCTTCCCCAACTCTGTCATCTCTCCTTTCCGTTTGTAAGTAGCATTTGACTGGTTTGGGTGGCTGTCGCTACAAAATTAGTGTATGTTTGTTCTCCGGTGTAAAGAGAACACAAGCGTCTAAGAAAGCAACGTCAGTCTCCCTGCCCTCCCTCCCACCCCCTGCCACCCGCCGGCCGCACTGAGAACACCCAGGTTAATCACTGGGCACATGCCTTTCCACTCGTCCCAACACTCGTGACACCGCAGGAGTATTCATGCCCCGAGAGCGTTCTTAGGAAGATGGAACATAGTAACTGTGTTCCTGTAGCACTCGCTTTTTCTTTTTTACTTAAAAATATACACAGACATGGGGGCGCCTGGGTGGCTCCGGCGGTTAAGCGTCCGACTTCGGCTCAGGTCATGATCTCACGGTTCGTGGGTTCGAGCCCCGCGTCGGGCTCTGTGCTGACAGCTCAGAGCCTGGAGCCTGCTTCCGATTCTGTGTCTCCCTCTCTCTCTGTTCCTCCCCTGCTCTCACTCTGTCTCTCTCTCTCAAAAATAAATAAAAGATTTAAAAAAAAAAAAACTCGAAAAAAATATACACAGACATCATCCCAAGGTAAGTATACGGCATTAACTCATTCCAACTGCCGTGTAGTGCTTCCTGTGGATGTTTGATAATTTGTTTAAATGGCCCCCTACGGACACTTTGACCTTTTTTTTGTTGTTGCTCCCCCTATGACAAGGAATACTTCAATAAACCTCCTCCTACACATCCTTACGTTTTTAATTTTTAATTTTACTTTCTCGAGCAATCAGAGACACAAATTGACAAGTGTGCTAGGAGCTGATGGCGCTGGGTCACCGCACCCTGGCTAACTGTAGGTGTGGTGCGTTGTCTAAACCTCTGCCAGCCTCCTGGGCAAAACCTGACCGCTCATTGTTTTGAAATTGTGTTTCCTGAATACAGCTAAGGTTGAATGACTTTTCATATGTCAATTGGCCTTTTTTATTTCCTCCGCTATGAGTTTTTGAATCTAGTCCTTTGTCCTGGTTTCTTTCTTTCTTTCTTTTTTTTTTTAACAGAGAGAGCCAGGGAGAGGGCTGAAGGAGAGAGGGAGAGAGAGAGAGAGAGAGAGAGAGAGAGAATCTCAAGCACGCTCAGGGCGGAGCACGACATGGGGCTCGATCCCACACCCCTGGGATCATGACCTGAGCCGAAACCAAGAGTCGGGTGCTCAACAGACAGAGTCACCTAGGTGCCCCCATTTTTAACTTCTTATTACAAAAATTTGAAAACATACTCAAAAGTAGTAAGAAGAGTTCAGTGAACTCCCCGTGTCCCCATCTCCGAGCTCCAACAGTGATCAAGGCAAGGTCGATTTTTTTCCCCCGGTATAGAATTTTCCTTTGGAAGTCGCTTGTAGTGGTTTTTGCAATGCAGAGATTTTTTTTGCTTTTACGCAGTCGAATTTCTTAGTCTTTCCTTTTGTGACTTTTGGGCTTTGTAGAATTCTTAGAAAGGTCTTTCCAGTCTAAGGCTATTAGCAAAACAAAAACAGATTCTTCCACTACTCCTAAAACATGATTTGTTATTTTGTGAATGATGGCGTAGTATTTTTTCACACGGAGGGCTGTAATTTATTGAACCAATCCGCACTGGCTGAGCATTAAGATTGTCTTCGATTTCCCCCTATTTTAATTTTTTTTTCAACGTTTATTTATTTTGGGGATTTCCCCCTATTTTATTTTTTTTTATTTTTTTATTTTTTTAATTTTTTTTTTCAACGTTTATTTATTTTTGGGACAGAGAGAGACAGAGCATGAACGGGGGAGGGGCAGAGAGAGAGGGAGACACAGAATCGGAAACAGGCTCCAGGCTCCGAGCCATCAGCCCAGAGCCCGACGCGGGGCTCAAACTCACGGACCGCGAGATCGTGACCTGGCTGAAGTCGGACGCTTAACCGACTGCGCCACCCAGGCGCCCCTTTCCCCCTATTTTAAATCACGCTGTATTGGGCAGTCAGCCCTGACTTCCCCACTGCACCTAGATTATTTCAAAGCAAACCCCAGACATCGAGTCTTTTCATCCATAAACATATAAAAGGCAAAAAAAATTTATATCGTAAAATCTGTTAATCCTCTGGTCTTTTTGTCTGGCACTTTTTATTTACGTTTGAAGAGGCAGCATATGCACACGGCTAGACATTCAACAGGACAAAAGCAAGCATGGAAAAATCTGTTTTCTATCCTGTTCTCGGGCTGCCCCATTCCCTTCCTGGAAAACCACCAGTCTTATCAACGTCTTGTGTATCTTCAGTCATTATTTACACGTGTAAAAGCGAATGGTGTGCTTTCTCCTGCTTAAAACACAATTGGCAATCCACATAAACAATGGTCTGTGTATTTGATTCTTTTTTTTTTTTTTTAATTTTTTTTTCCAACTTTTTTTTTTTTTTTTTTTAATTTTTGGGACAGAGAGAGACAGAGCATGAACGGGGGAGGGGCAGAGAGAGAGGGAGACACAGAATCCGAAACAGGCTCCAGGCTCCGAGCCATCAGCCCAGAGCCTGACGCGGGGCTCGAACTCACGGACCGCGAGATCGTGACCTGGCTGAAGTCGGACGCTTAACCGACTGCGCCACCCAGGCGCCCCTGTGTATTTGATTCTAAACACATTTTCATTTGTCATTCTTGTTCCTTAACAGCGTGCCTTGGAGATTGTTCTAGGTAAGCATCCTCCTTCTTTTTTATCGCTCCATACATCCCATTGCAGGGACACAAAGGAAGGGTTCAGCGACCCTGATCCTACCTCTGCTGGTGGTAGGTTCCTCCCAACTACAGACGGTTCTGCATGTGAAAAGCCTGCATTCACCATTGCACTTGTGGGTGAGGATATCGGTAAGATAAATCTCTAGGAGTGGAAGTGCTGAGTCAAAGGGTACGTGTGTTTCTATGTTTGCTAAATATTGCCAAATTCCTTCCGTTAGGGGTTTATCAGTTTATGCACCAGCCAGCTGGGCGGGAGGGTGTCTGTGTCCCCCGCCCCAACCCCGCAAACCTCGTGTGTTACCAAACCTTGTTGTCTCTGCCCATCTGATGTCAACCAGAGTATCTTTGGAGATCAAGTTTTCGTTTATCCTTTTAGGAGAGTTGTTGAGCATCTTTTCACACGTTTAAGAGTTCCTTTGAATTTCCCCTTTCCCTACTGTTTCTTCATATTCTTTGCCTATTCCGCAGCCCCCCCTGCCCCCGATTTGCGTCATTGTGGGTTCATTTAAAAACGATTTGTGGGAGCCCTTTATATATTAGAGAAATCATCCCTCTGCCTTTGTTATGACCCACAGCCCCTCACTCCCCAGTTTCAAGTTTTTCTGTTGACTTGTGGTAGTTCGTGCGAGGCAGAAATTTTAACTTTTTTACGAACTCAAATTTATCAATCTTTTGAGCCTTCAGGTCTTGGGTCATACTTAGGAAGGCCTTCCCCACTCCGGGATTTGTTGTTAGTGGCGGTGGTGTTTTTTCATTCTCCCATGGGTTCATTCAGTAGTTATAAAACATGATTTGTTTTTCATGGTGGAGTAGTATTTCCTCGCACGGGAAGACCCTAATTTATTTCACCAGTCACCTACAGCTGAACGTGTAGGCTATTTCCGATTTTCCTGAATTATAGAAGTCACCCTGCGGCCAAGGGCCTTGTCCATAAATATTCTATTTCATGAGGCTAAATTCCTGAAAGTGACCTTCATTCCTGTCCCCAAACTACCCTCCAGAAAGTTGGGCTGCACTCTCCTGCTGCCTGAGGCACATGTTTATTCTTCTCCAAATGCCCTCGGGGGCCTAAGGCGGAGCAAAGGGACCCAGGGCAGGAGATTCTCTCCTGCCCTGATTGAATCTTTCCTTGGCTTCTGGGGCCCGGAGAGCAGATTATGAGAAATATGCTGGAGGAGGGGACGGGGCAGGATGAGAGCCGGGGAGAGAGAGAGAGAAGGAAAACCCAGACCAGCTGCTGGGTCTCACTCAGAGCCTGCCTACTCTTACTTTACGCACAGTTCTATATTCCAGTCAACTTGTGAGCTGGCTGTTAACAGCACGGGAACAAATTAGGAAGGGGAAGCAAGACTGCTGCGTAGGGGTCCCCTGGTCCCCTGTGCAGTTTCCAAAGGAACAGCAAGTGAAAGTATAATAAAAGGGAGTCAGGCAGCAACGGGCCCGGGCCATGCAGTGCAGTGCTTAACTGTCCCACAGCTCCCAGTGACAGATAAGGAGAGCAGATGACACTGGCTGGTCTCTAAATGTGCTTCTACACCTGAGACTCTGGCAGGCACCTTGAACGTCTTGTGCACGCAGAATGCTGCCCTCCTCCCCAAAGATGTCCTCGTCCTAATCCCCAGAAACCGTGACCACTGTCGTGCTACGTGCCAAAGGGCCCCTGAAGTTGCAGCTGGAATTGAAACTGCTAATCAGCTGAACTTAAAATGGGGCGATTATTTGGGATTCTCTCGGTGGACAGTGTAACTACCGGGATCTCAGAAGTAGAAGCAGGAGGCAGACAGAAGAGTGAGGGTTGGACGGATCCAAGGGCAGGAAGGCCGGCCATCGCCGGCTTTGAAAATGGGGGCCGCCGCGAAACAAGGAATGTGGGCGGCCTCTGGAAGCCTGAAGAGGCAATAAATGGATACTCTGTAGACCCTCCAGAAGGAGGCCCTGTGGACACCCCTGAGTTTAGTCTAGAGAGAACCCTAAGGTACTAAATGTGCATTGTTTTCAGTTTGTGTTAATTTGTTGCAGCAGCCAGAGGAAAGGAATAGCGAGTCTCACCAGGGACTGTCCAGTGAAAAGATGCCCAGAGAAGAAGGCCCAGCCGTGGCTGCACAGCTTCTGGAAGCCGAATCTGAACGAGAAGTGCATATGTGCATGCTCCCGGCTCCGGTATTTTTATTTTTATTTTTTAATTGCTATTTTATTTATTCATTTCTGTATTTATTTATTTGCTGAACCTGCTTCTTCTCGGCCTTCTGATGATGAGCCCCAGGCATCACCAAAGTTAAATTATGTCCTGGCAAGGGGCGCCTGGGTGGCTTAGTCCTTACGAGTCCGACTCGATTTCAGCTCAGGTCACCATCGCAAGGCTCCTGAGATCCAGCCTGAGGTCAGGCTCCACGCTGACAGCGCGAACGAAGCCTGCTTGGGATTCTGTCTCTCTCACTCTCTCTCGCCCCTCCCCTGCTTGTGCTCTCTCTCTCTCTCTCAAAATAAATAAAAACATTAGGACATATATGTTGACTCTTAAAATATATAGATGCTGGCGAGATTCAGCGATCTGTTTTCTTTCTGGGTGACAGGGCCTCTCTCCCCACCCACAACTCCAAAGGCGAGGAGGCTCTGTGTCCCTCCTTCGGTGGCAACTTCAGTCCAGATGTGGAGGGGCGGGGCGCTGAGGCTGCGGGGCCCCAGGGGGACTCGGTGGGGGTTGGGGGGGGGGAGGGGAGGGTGCGGGGGACCAGGAACCCAAGGGCGATTGGGGGCTGCGGGCGGCGGGGGCGGGCGCGGGAGGAGTCCGGGCGGAGCCGGGGGCGGGCGCGTGGCCTGAAAGGGGTTAACCGGGAGGAGTAGTGGTCGGGTCAGGTTACTTCCCTTTTAAACAGACCGGGAGAGGAGGAGTCAGGTCCTGGTGGGGCAGTTTTCGGTGGCGGCCTGGCTCCTGGACGTCGTCGGGGAGGAGGCTCCCAGCCGGCCTGGGCCGAGCGCCTGTGCGGGTCCCTCGGGCAAGTGGAGCGCGGTGGAGGGCTGCGGGCGCGCAGGGGGTGCGGGGCGGCGGCGGGGCCGTGGGGAGGGTGGGGGGCCGCGAGCCGGCGGGGCAGGTGCGGGATGCTGCAGGGGCGGGGCTGCGGGCGCGGAGGGGCTGCGGGGCGGCAGCAGGAGTGAGGCAGGGACCGCGACGCCGGCAGAGGACCCCACGTCTGCTGCCGACGCCCCCTTCTCCGTCCGGCACACTGAGGCCCAGGGAGAGCGAGAACTTTTCTTCCTTTCTTGTCTTTTTTCTTTTCTTTCTTTTTTTCTTTTCTGTTTTCTTCTGCTTTTCTCTTCTTTTCTTTTCTCCCGCCCCACCTCCTCCTCCTCCTCCTCTTCTTTTGACAAAAGATTATTCCTAAATGTGCAGCAGCTTCCAGGACGACCCTTCGCTCTAGATGTAGGTGGCAGCAGATGCTGTGGTAGGGGACCCAGATGTTTCAGCAGGAATGGAATGAAGGCTCGCCAGGGCCCCAGGCACAGGAAGGGCTTCCTTGGGCCAGATTTCTTCATTCCACCTGTGGCCAGGGGGCCCTTCCCCGCGGCTTCGTGTTCAGCTCCTGATGTGTGTGTCCTGCCCCTCTCTCTCCACTTCTGCTGGAGTGCCTTCTCTCGGCCGCCTCCTTGGCCAGCTTCTCGGGCTGCTTCAGGGACTCCTTGCTGCACCTCGGTGGCCGGGCTGGGGGCCTGCTGCCCCGTCCCCGGGCCCGCCCCCAGAAGTGCGAGGAATGCCTTTGGCAGAGATCCTGCTGTGATCTTAGGGCCCGCTCACCCGCCTCCCTGTGAAGCCTTGGAGTTAAGGCTAGACCACCTGCAGAAGAAGGTTAAGCTGCTTCCATTTCGCAGGTGGGGAATAGGCCCAGCTGAGTGCGGCAGCCCAGCCCCCTCCTTGGATTCCCACCTCTCCCACCCCAGTCTCTTACCACTGCCACATCTCTAAGTCAGGTCCTCCAGCCCCTCTGCTTGAAGTTTGTTTGCTTGCTTTTGAAACTTTTTTTTTTTTTTTTAACAGTTATTCATTTTTGAGAGACAGAGCAGGAGCAGGGGAAGGGCAGAGAGAGAGGGAGAGACAGAATCCAAAGCAGGCTCCAGGCTCTGAGCTGTCAGCTGTCAGCACAGAGCCGGACCAGGGCTTGAACCCACGAACCGTGAGATCATGACCCGAGCGAAGTCGGACACTCAACCATCTGAGCCACCCAGGCGCCCCTGAAGTTTTATTGCTAAGCACTCTGGAGAGACGGCAGGGGTCCCCACATTGGAAGGGGCCGGGGGGGGGGGGGGTTGGGGAGTGGGGGTTGGAACTGGGCGTGGTTCCAGGGCTTGTGGCTCTAGTGGAAGGTCCAGGCCCCCTTGCTGGGGGCTCCTGGACGGTCTGAGGGATGGCAGGGGTGGTGGGCGAGCCGCTCACACTGAAGTCCTCTGGTGCCTTCCTCCGCGTCAGCCGTCAGCCATCACCACCTGCCTGGTCCCAACCCTAGGTGTCTGTTATCAACAACCCTACAGTGGCTTCAGCTGCACCCATGGAGGTTGGACCAGGGGCCTCCGCAGGCAGCCCCCGAGCACTAACCTATTGCCAAGAAGTTCCGCTTTCTAGAACCACCCCCCCCCCCCAGCTTCCTGTCCTGGAGTCCTGGGGCTCCTAGCCCTTTCGCAGAGCCCTCAGGCTGGCTTCCATCAGATTTTCAATCTCTCAGCCACTGCAGCTCTTTGCCCCTTACTGTGCCTAGAAAATCCAGACGGGACACCATTCCCCTAACTGACGATCAGACCTTTCATCCTGCCCAGATCTGCCTTCTGTAACTTGCTGTCTATCATGTGTTGTTATGCTAAAAGGTGTTTGTCTCCTCCCGGGGTCCCTAACATTTCCTGGGCACTGCACAGGAGCCAGTAGGGGCCGGGGTAGGAGGTTGGGAGGATGCTTCCGTAGTTGAGCCTGTGAAAGCTGCCACTAACTAGCCGTGTGACCTTGGGCGAGTCACTTAATCTCTCTCGGCGCTTTGGCTTCCTCAGCAGCCCACTGGTGGTGATTATCCTGGTGGGGCACACAGTAGGTGTTCAGTTACACAGATAGGAGTTGCCAGGCAAGAGCCACAGGCCAGAGTGCCCCCTCCCCCCGCACACCTCCACAAGGCCTCTCTGCTCCTTCCCTCCTGAGTGCCCTACATGGGGCTAGAAATCTGTAGCAGGAGCTGACTTCCCATTAGGGCCCTTCTGAGGTTCTCACAGGATGAACAACGTCTGATGCTCCCAGAGGAAGCACCCTGGGGGGCTGGCCCACACCCAGCCTCATGCAGCTGTGGATGGAGGCCTCGGAAGTCTGGGAGTAGGCCAGGGCCTTGAGGGGCCAGAGCGTGCCCTGTGCTGGGGCCCTAGCTGCGTCCCTGCCTCCCACTCACTGTTCCTTCGGGACAGACAGACGGGCTTCAGATTGTCCCTAGAACCCAGCCTGCCCAGCCCTGCAGGTGACGGGGAAACTGAGCGAGCACTGAGAAGGGGCTTACCCAGGGGTCTGTGAGGGAGCCTAGATCGCACCGGCCTGCTGGTCCTGGGGTCTCCCCACCAAGCCCCCTCCCAGGCTCCTGGCGTTTCCATGTTTGAATAGGAGGCAGCTTGTACCCCCACATCTGAGACAAAGGTGACTTTTACTTGCTTAGCTGAGGTCTCCTACACGTGTGGCTATGGCTTAAATATTCTCCAAGTTGTCAACCTTAATTTTATTTTCTTTTTAATTCAGAAGAACCTTTGTTCTCTAGACCAAAATATAGAGAGCCATAGGAGGGCTGCTTTGGTTGAGATGGGGCTGGAGGTCCTCAGCTTCTCCCCCATCAAGAGATTAATGGTAAAAGGGGGCACCTGGGTGGCTCTGTCGGTTAAGTGTCCCGCTCTTGGTTTCAGCTCAGGTCATGATCTCACAGTTTGTGGGTTCGAGCCCCGCATCGGGCTCTGTGCTGACCGGGTGGAGCCTGCTTGAGATCCTCTCTCTCCCTCTTTCTCTGCCCCTCGCCTGCTCAATCTCTCTCTCTCTCTCTCTCTCTCTCTCTCTCTCTCCCAAAAAGCAAACTCAAAAAATAAATAAACAGATAAAAAAAGAGATTAACAGTAGAAGGAACACACATTTCGCTCCCCTGCAGAAAGGTCCCACTCCAAAGACAGCCCGCAGTGAACACCACCCCCAGGATCACACAGGGTGGAACAAAGATTTCCAGAGTGAGTGCACTTATGCAAGATGATTTTAGGGGCCACCTGGATGAACAGGTTTTAAGTCAATAATCTTCAATTAAAATGGGTATCGGAAAAACGATAACACATCCGACCATGAGTTCACGGTCATTATTGCCCAGAAGTAGAGTTAAGTAGTGGATGGAGTTAAGGAAAGATATTAAGTGAATAATACACGAGAGGATCAAAATTTGGCAAAACTCACAAAGGCGGTCTGTCCGTATGACCCAGGAGCCCAAGAAGAAGGTGAGCTATGGGGGGTGGGGGGCAATCTGCCCTGAGGATCGAGTGTCCAAATGACACTGAGTTCCATCTTTAACCACGGTCTCGTTTTCTTAGTGATGTATCCGTTCCACAAACATGCGTCACCTGCTGGCTGTGCTAGGTGCCTGCCTGGTGTGGGGGATACTCTCCCCGTGGTGTTCAGAGTCTTTAGGGGGCCGGGAAGCCTGTGCTGGGGCAGCAGCGCTGAAGTGAGCCTCCGGGATGATGGGTGAGGGAAAGACAGGAGCCTCCCAGCCCCAAGGAACAGCTTGGTGCTGGTGGGGAGGGGGTTGTAGTATGTGGCTAGAAGAGGCAGAATGTGGTGGGCTTGAGGAACAGGAAGAGGCCAGTGGGCAGAGCCCAGGGGGTGACAGGGCAAGAAAGCCTGAAATGAGACCGGAGAATCCTTGGGGGCTGGATCACGCCAGACCTAAAAGCCACGGCAAGGATTGTGTGCGTTATCATTGATTTAGCCAATATGTACTGAGCTCCTGCCCTGTGCTCGTGATGGAGGGGTTTACAAAATTAGAATCTTCCTTCAGGGGGCTTAGGCCTAGGGACAGGTCTTTGAACACAAAGATGGCCTATTCGTAAGTGCTGTGTTAGAAATGTGACCCAGAGGCCAGTGGAGCACCGAGGGGAGAGGAGCCGTCAGGCACGAGAAGGCAGTGACGTGTGAGCTGGGCTTTGAAGGATGAGTAGGAGTTGGACAGGAGGGAGGGGAAAGGCACT
This sequence comes from Leopardus geoffroyi, assembly GCF_018350155.1. Lineage (NCBI taxonomy): Eukaryota > Metazoa > Chordata > Mammalia > Carnivora > Felidae > Leopardus > Leopardus geoffroyi. The sequence goes on from NC_059337.1 coordinate 6,001,174, forward strand.
CCTAGGAGCAGAAGCAGGATGAGTGAAGCCGCCGAGGTATGGAAAGGTGTGGGAAATGCCTGCGGCTGGAGCCACACTAGGCATTGGAAAGAGGAGAGGCCAGAGGGCGCAGTTCACAGAAGGTCTGAGGTTTCATTCCACAGACAAGAAGGAGCCGGAGACCCGGTTCGAGCGGGAAAGGAAGATCCTTCTGCTGAGGCGTGTGGCGAGGCTGGGTGAGGTTGGGTACTCGCCACCACGACCCAGTGGGGCGTGAGGACGGCCGGGCTTGGGCCACGGCAGGGGGGGCCTTCTCAGTGGAATGGCAGGTGGGAGCCACGGATCATGCCCTCTCTGAGCCCCCGGAGCAGAGACCCCTTATCACAGGGCAGGAGGCTGCCTGCCGCACCAGCTTTGAAAACCGGAGGCTCTTTCCAAAAGGGTAAGGATTCTAGCCAGCTGGGCCTGCGGTCCGTGTCCAAAGCAAACAGGAAGAGACCACACTGGGCCGGGCGGGAGGAGGAGGGATTTTGTTTGGAGGAGGGACTCGGCCAAGTGGGCTGTCGGGACTTTCTGCTACAAAGGTGGGAGGGGGCTGCAGGCCCAGTCGGAGACAGAGTGAAACTTAGTTCAGGGGGACACGTGGCCCTGGATGCCAGCCTCTGGGGTCACGATAAAGATGGCCTCCCTAGGCGAATCCTAGTCCTGATGGTAGGAGATCGGGAGCACGTGACACGTCACCCTTGGGAGCCGCAGTTCCCTGTCACCATGCCCCAGCTGGAGCTTTCTCCTGGGCTCTTGGCTTCCCATTAGCGCAGCCTAGGCCTGAGGGGGTGGCTCCCGCCCGGCCGTGGCCGTGGGAGGTCCACCCCGCCCAGGCCAGAGCCCTGCCGGCGGGTCTCTGTGGAAGGAGGGAAATGCCAAGGGCTCAGAACACCCTCAGTCTGAGAGGTGGGCACCCAGGGTTCCCCCGCAGACCCTGCACTCAGACCTCGCGTCCCCTGGCCAGATGACGGTGGCAGTCATTGCTTCTGGCAGTTACACGTGAGTGAACTGATCTCCGCGTCCCTTCACTCACGAAGCCCTCGCCCAGGCTCAGGGGATGGCAGGCCCGAGCCAGGGCGGGGAGTGCCAGCCACGTGAGGTTCCTCGGGAATTTACAAGCTGATGGAGCAGGCGTATGTGAGCCCTGGGATGCATTTGGCCCTAGCAAGAATACTGCTTGTCTGCCATGGTTGGAGGAAGGTGCAGAGAAGGGGGCAGGCAGTGCTCCCCGGGCAAGGGCGGGGGCAGGGACAGGGCTGGAAATGGGCTAGAAAGCCTGCAGTAAGGAGGGACTCCTGAAACGACTCACGCGTTCACGCGTTCGTGCGTGTGTGCAGTCACTCAACAAACGTGTGTGCAGCACCTAGTGTGAGCCAGGCACTGTGGCAGGGCTGATGGGGACCGCAGCTGCCGGGAGAGACAGGCAGGACTCGGGTCTTCGCCATACGATCAAATGGAAAAAACTGCACTGAGTTATAGAGCTTTGAAGAAGAGGTTCGTGGGACTATTGGGGACTAATGGGAACGAATGGAACTTATGGAACTAGGGGGACTTGACCTGGTCAGGGAGGTTGAGGTGGCTTCTCTGAGGAAGATTTGAAGGATGACTAGGACATAGGTGGGGAAAGAGGGAGGAAAAGGTGATTCAGGCAGCAGGAACAGCATGTGCAAAGGGCCTGTGGTGGAGAGGCTGGATGAAGCCCAGAGTGGCTGGACCACCGTGACAGAAGGGAAGAGTCAGAGACAGAGACAGAAGAGTCTGGGAAATGGGCAGCTGAACTTGTGGGTCCCTTTTAGAAAAGTTAGTCTGGATTTTATGAACAGAAGGAAGGATTTTTTTGGTTTTTGTTTTTAGGATTTTATTTTGGGGGCACCTGGGTGGTTCAGTCGGTTAAGCATCGGCTCAGGTCATGATCTCACGGTGGTGGGATCGAGCCTCCTATCTGCGCTGAGTGCAGAGCCTGCTTGGGATTCTCTCTCTCTTCCTCTCCCTCTACCCCTCCCCCCGCACCCTCTCTCTTTCTCTCTCTCAAATTAATAAACAATTCTTGGGCCAAACAGGTTGGAGGGGGCCCGAGCGGAAGTGGTGAGTCCATGAGAGTATAGTGGTGTCTACTTAAACAGGGAGAGTGACTTTGACCAAGGACATGATCTGAGGATGAGGGTACAATTGGATGTGGAGGTGAGGGTCAGGAGGGGTCAAGGTCTGAGTCACTGGGCTGCTGGATGGCAAGAGTGATCACGAACATTATTTTATTAAGTGTGATGAGTGAGATCTTCGTTGCCACTGAGGATGGGAACAGAGGCCTGGCCGAGCTCTGAGTGGGGAAGAAGGGCACGATGTTTCAGGTCTATTATGTGGAGTTTAACGTGTTTTCTCAGTAAATCTGTGCAACAAACCCAAGAGGTGAGTGCTATTATCTATTTATGAAGAGAGAGATCTCAGAAAGGGAAAGTTACCTGCCCAAGGTCACAGCGGGGAAGAGGTTAAGTCTCCACCAGCCTCTTGTCTCTCTCTCTCTCTCTCTCTCTCTCTTTTTTCAAAAGTTTATTTATTTATTTTGACAAGGGTGGGGGTGGGGCAGAGAAAGAGGGAGAGAGAGAGAATCCCAAACAGGCTCCGAACTGTCAGCACAGAGCCTGCTTCGGGGCTTGAACTCACCAACCGCGAGATCATGGCCTGAGCCAAAATCAGGAGTCAGACGCTTAATTGACTGAGCCACCCAGGCGCCCCCAGCCTCCTTTCTTTAAAAACAAGACAAAATAGGGGCGCCTGGGTGGCACAGTCGGTTAAGCGTCCGACTTCAGCCAGGTCACGATCTCGCGGTTCGTGAGTTCGAGCCCCGCGTCGGGCTCTGGGCTGATGGCTCAGAGCCTGGAGCCTGTTTCCGCTTCTGTGTCTCCCTCTCTCTCTGCCCCTCCCCCGTTCATGCTCTGTCTCTCTCTGTCCCAAAAATAAATAAACGTTGAAAAAAAAAAAATTTAAAAACAAGACAAAACAAAACAAAACAAAACAAAAAACAGGGGCGCCTGGGTGGTTCAGTCAGTTAAGCGTCGACTTGGGCTCAGGTCATGATCTCACGGTTCGTCTGTGCAGACAGCATGGAGCCTGCTTTGGATTCTCTGTCTCCCCTCCTCTCTGCTCCTCCCCTGTTCACACACACTCTCTCTCTCTCCCTCTCTCTCAAAAGTAAATATACATTTTAAAACCAACAAAACAACAAAAAAAAAAACATGGCAAAACATCTTTCTTTCCCCTCAGTATGCCGATGGCTGAGATAGAAGTTTTGGGCAGGAAGGGGTGAGAGGGGGAACCTAGAAGGACTCCCTGCTCTGGAAGAATCGAGGGAGGGCTGGGCCCCTGTCGCCGACGAGCCCCGGGCACCCTGCCAGGATCCAGCCGCAGGGGTGACCCAAGGCACTCTTGACCCAAGCCAGAAACCGATCCTCTCCTCCCTTGTATCTCCTCCTTCTTGCTCCTGGGAAGTCCTTCGCAGACTCTAGCCTTGGTTCTCCTCCTCTGTCCCCGCTGTCCCGGGGCACAGGCCGATCGATGCCACCCGGCCCTGCCGCTCCCTCTACCCGCTGCCTGCCCGTCAGCATCTCCTTCCTGCAGCCTGTAACCGGACGCTGTTTGCTCCCCACCAGGCACCCCCAGCACACTGTTCCTGGATCTCAGCCTCTCCAGGGCCCGAGCACAGGGCGCTCCTGGCCAGCCCACTGACCTTTGCCCGCCTGAGCCCTGGTTAATTTTTGCCCAATCTGTGGGCTGTGGGGCTCCTCCCCCTGCCCCTCAGGGATATAAGTCTGGCCAGACGCTGTGCCTGCTCCTCGCCGTCCTGAACCTCCCCCAGCTCCCCCCCTGCCCTCACCATGGCCAAGGGCTTCTACATTTCCAAGCCTGTGGGCATCCTGGCCATCCTCCTGGGCGTGGCGGCCGTGTGCACGATCATCGCTCTGTCCGTGGTGTACTCCCAGGAGAAGAACAGGAACACCGAGAGCTCCACGGCGGCCTCCACGGCGGCCCCCACGGGCCCTACCACCACCGTGGCCACCACCTTGGACCAAAGCAAGCCATGGAACGTCTACCGTCTACCCAAGACGCTGATTCCCGACTCCTACGACGTGAGGCTGAGGCCCTACCTCACCCCCAACGATAAGGGCCTGTACGTCTTCACGGGCACAAGCATCGTTCGCTTCACGTGCAAGGAGTCCACCAGCGTCGTCATCATCCACAGCAAGAGGCTCAACTACACCAACCACCAGGGACACATGGTGGCCTTGTGGGGCGTGGGGGGCTTCCAGCCGCAACCTGTCATCGTCAGGACGGAGCTGGTGGAGCTCACCGAGTACCTGGTCGTGCACCTCCAGGAGCCGCTGGTGGCCGGCAGACAGTACGAGATGAAGAGTGAGTTCCAGGGGGAGCTGGCCGACGACCTGGCGGGCTTCTACCGCAGCGAGTACACGGAGAACGGCGTCAAAAAGTAAGTTGCGTCTGCGTCTGCTCAGTGGGGCAGGTCCTAGAGGCTGAGGCAGAGCCGGGTCCCGGGGGCCGAGGAAGGTTTTGGGTTGCGGGCCTCGGAACCGCCTGGAGCCTTCGGCTGGCCATGACTCCATCCGCGGGGGCCGGGGGCAGGGGGGCGGCTCTTTCCCGGGGAGCTTCCATCCCCCCCCACGAGGGAGTCGGGGGCAAGTGGCGAAAGAACCCCTCGGACAGATAGGAGAACTGGGGCTCAGAAGAGAGAAGCTTGCCCAAAGCCTCCTAGTTAGCTCGGGCACGGATCCGGCCGGGACTTTGACCCCGACTCCTGAAGGAGTTCTGCTCTCCCATAGGAGCCGGCCTGTCGGGGCCCAGAGGCTGTTTGGGGGAGGCGGGGAGGGCAGGGATGAGCCGGACCAGGCTTTCATGCCCAGCGACATGCCCTTCTCCCGCATGCCCAGCGGCGCCCTGAAGCCCCCGCCCTGCCCACCCTCACGGGGTGCAGGATTCTGCCAGCACACCCTCTAATACCCCGGTCTGGGCAGGGTGCTGGCCACGACACAGATGCAGGCGACAGAGGCCCGGAAATCCTTCCCGTGCTTTGACGAGCCCGCCATGAAGGCCACGTTTAACATCACCATCATCCACCCCGAAAACTTGGTGGCCCTGTCCAACATGCTGCCCAGAGGTGAGCGGGTCTGTCCCAGGGGCCACACAGCCTTGGGTAGAAGGCACCCCAGGGTTGGGATGCAGGGCGGGGGAGAGGAGGCGTCTCCACATGCCTGAACGGTCCATGCCCAGGCCCCAGCGTCCCGTTTGGTGAAGATCCCACCTGGAAAGTCACCGAGTTCGAAACCACACCCATAATGTCTACTTACCTGCTGGCCTACATCGTTAGTGAGTTCACATACGTGGAGACAAGAGCTCCCAGTGGCGTCCTGGTAAGAAGCTGGGCCTGCCGGCCCTTCCCCGGGATTGGTTCTGGCCTGACGGATATTCCACTTTTATTAATTCCCATCTCAGCCCCTGAGTTGTTAGGCCGGTGTTTAAACCCCAGCTCTGAGTGATCTTGGGCAAGTGTCTTAAGTTCTCTGACCCTCGGTCTCTGCATCTGAAAAATGGGTCTGTCCTCATGAAGGGAGTTCCCAACGCATGGATGCCAAACAGATGATGGCCGTGGCTATTATTATTCCCAGAGCTCCTCCCTAAGGCTCAAAGCCCCTCAAAGACCCCCCCAGCCCCTCATTTTAACCTAGCCATCCCCCTTACTAGCCTGGGATCCCCACGGCTTGGCCCATCTGCACCAGGAGCCGAGGGGGGCCTCTGACCTACCGCCACCCTCTTTGCAGATCCGGATCTGGGCCCGGCCCAGTGCAATCCACCAGGGCCATGGCGATTATGCCCTGAAGGTGACAGGCCCCATCCTGGACTTCTTTTCCCAACATTACAACACGCCCTACCCGCTCAACAAATCGGGTGAGTGAGGGGGCGTTGTGGTGGGGGCGGCGGGTAGGGTTCCCCACCCAGAGGCCGTCCTGACAATGGCTTTGGCCCACGCCACCCCCAGACCAGATTGCCTTGCCTGACTTCAACGCTGGCGCCATGGAGAACTGGGGGCTGGTGACCTACCGGGAGAGTGCGCTGCTGTATGACAGGCAGTCCTCCTCCAGCGGCAATCAGGAGCGGGTGGTCACCGTGATTGCTCATGAGCTGGCCCACCAGGTAGCCCCTGCTTCCCAGGGAGGGTAGGGAAAGGACATGGCCCAAGTCCCCGCTCTGCCCTGGGCACCTGCGAAGGGAGGAGGGTCCCACCTGACAGGATGGCAGAGGGGAGTCACGGCGAGGTTGGTGGAGTCCCGAACCGGTGCCTGGCGCGTGGGGGACAGCCGGTGACGGTGAGCATGAGGCCAGCGTGGCCAGCCGGGCTGACCTTCCCCCCACCCCGACAGTGGTTTGGGAACCTGGTGACCTTGGAGTGGTGGAATGACCTATGGCTGAACGAGGGCTTCGCCTCCTACGTGGAGTACCTAGGCGCTGACTTTGCAGAGCCCACGTGGAATTTGGTGAGCCGGCTGCCCTGGGCCCCGAGGTCTGGGGACGAGGGGCTGGGGGAGGGGAAGACCCGGGTCATCCCGTGTCGGGCCGGTCTCCTGACGCCCAGCGGGGCTTTGCAGAAAGACCTCATGGTGCTGAACGACGTGTACCGTGTGATGGCTGTGGACGCCCTGGCCTCCTCCCACCCGCTGTCAACTCCCGCCTCGGAGATCAACACGCCGGCCCAGATCAGCGAGGTGTTTGACTCCATCTCCTACAGCAAGGTACTGAGACAGTGTGTGTGTGTGTGGGGGGGGGGGGGGGGGGGGGGCGTGTGGAAGGGGCGGGGACACAGCTAGGGGCACTGGGAGCATCTGCCCTCGTCCGGTGGGGGCCCAGGGTCCGGCTGGCTCCGCACAGCCTTCTGAACCCCCTCCCCTCCCCCAGGGAGCCTCTGTGCTCAGGATGCTCTCCAACTTCCTGACTGAGGACCTGTTCAAGATGGGCATAGCGGTGAGTCCCCTCGGCCAGCCATGGAGGCGGGGGGGGGGGGGCGGGGGGCGGTTTCCTCCAGTCCCCGAGGTGCGTCGCCACAGACATTCAGTGGTGGAGGCTGGGGAGCACCGGCTTTGCCCTCACTGCGACCTGTCTTTCCACAGTCCTACCTCCATACCTATAAATACGGGAACACCATCTACCTGGACCTGTGGGAGCACCTGCAGCAGGTGAGTGACAGCCAAGGCCCCTGCAGCCATCGTGTCGGGGTCCTGCGGTGCCCTAAGTCCCTAGGGGTGGCACACGTGTACTAGAATGTGTCCAGCTCCACCGCTCACCAGCCCAGGGGGGTCATTTGAAGCCTTGTTGCTCATCTGTAAAGTGGGGGCCATGATGGCTCCTTGCAGGAGGCGTGAGACCATGGGTCAAGACCATGGGCAGCTTGCCTCAGCCCGTAGTGAGCTCCGTGATGGGAGCTGAGGAGCCCCCCCAGGTCTTAGAGGTGAGGAAACCAGCCCTCCTCTGCCTGGAACTTTGGAGCGAGTCTTTCTATCTACTCAGCACTCCTGGCTGCCCTGTGCCCCGACCGGCCCCTCCCAGGCATGAATTTGCACACACCAGCCCCCCCCCCGACCCCCGCACGAACTTTGACCCTCCCACCCAGCCCTGCCTTGCGTTCCTGTGCACTCAGACCCCAAGCAGCCCTTGTCTGCATGCAGACCCTCGGACTGCCCCTCTCCCCGCCCCCTTCCCCCGGCCCCTCTGCCTCTAGTACGGCTGGAGTCCGCACACTCCCTATCTTCACCCAGAGCTTCCCTTCCCTTAGGGCTCCTTCTCGGCCCCTCCTCAGCCCCACTGACCCCTCCAGAATCCCGAGCCCGGATCCACCAGGGAGGGGAGACCCAGGGCCTTGTCTCAGAGTCACAGCCGGGCTCCAGGGCCCTCCATGCTGGTCTCCGGCCCCAATTCTTTCTTCTGGAATGCCCCGCTCCCCCGCACCCCTTCCCCACCCTGACCTCCCACAACCTGCCGACAGGGGGCTCCTCACTGCCTCGGTCCCTCCCCTCCACATCCACCGTCTTCCTCGCCTGCCTCAGTTTCCCGCTCCTTCCTCTCCTCCAAAGCTGAGCCCTCCTCCACGCCTGCTCTACCCCTGCCTCCAGGGTCCTCCCTCTGTGCTGAGCCTCCCCGCTCTCTGCAGCAGCCCCCAGCTCCCCTCCCTGTTCAGCCTGTGCCCTTCTGGTGTTCTTTATCCTCTTTCCCGTCTTAATTTTCTCGGTCATTAACAGACGTTGTTGGCTTTTTGCCGTTATTACTAAAGCAGTGCACGTGCATGGAAAAAGATGAAAACAGACCCAAGAAGACAGTAGCGACCGCCCTAAGCCCGTCCCCAGACCACCCACTCCTGCTCCCTGTCTCTGCACCCGCTCATGACTCGGACTATGTTTTCCCTCCTCTCCTTCTCCCCTCCCCTCCCATCCTCTGAGGTTCGAGCTGAGCTGGGACCCAGGCTCCTGCCCACCCCCACCCCCACCCCGGGCTCCTCCGCTGGCCCTGCCTCCCTGCAAGGTGGGTCTTCCGAGGCTGCCCTGGGCGGGCCACTGACGGCCGGGCACCCGTCTCGCTGTGCTCCAGGTTGTAGACAAACAGCCGACCATCAAGCTGCCCGACACCGTGAGTGCCATCATGGACCGCTGGATCCTGCAGATGGGCTTCCCCGTCATCACCGTGGACACCCAGACAGGCACCATCTCCCAGCAGCACTTCCTCCTTGACCCCCAGTCCGTGGTCACCCGCCCCTCACAGTTCAAGTGAGCAACAGGGGGCACTGAGGCGGGCGTCCTGTGAGGGCTCTGAAGGACAGGTGCTGTGGTGTCCCTTGACCGTGGTGGGTCCTGACCTGCCGTGGTCCCGGCCCCAGCACCTGGCCCGGGATGGGGGGGTGGGGGTGGGGGAGGGGCGTGCTCAGTGCCCAGACGGAGCCGGGCAGAGACTGGGAGGCGGGGCGGGGCTGTTCTTTGCCGGCAGTGACCGAGAGCGGCCGGCTGTCATCACCTGGCGTCTGGGTCTCTTGTTGCAGCTACCTGTGGATCGTTCCCATCTCTTCTGTCCGAAACGGCAGTCTGCAGGAGCAGTACTGGCTGCGGGGCGTCGAAAAAGGTAATCCCGCCCCGCCCTTGTGGACAGCAGTCCCCTCCCCCACGCCCCCAGCTCCCGGCCCACGTCCTGGGGGTTCCGGCAGGCCTCAGTGACCTCCTTCATGGTCTCATTCAACAAATGGAGCCCACTTCTCTGGTTCTGAGCTCTACTCTGCGGCCGCCCAGCTGTGTGGCCCCGGGCAGGTTGCCATTCCTCTCTGGTCTCCCGTTTCCTCATTTATAAAATGGGGCTAAGAACAAGAGCGGCCCGGTTGAGTTGTGTGGGGACTAAAGAAGAGAACCCACATGAGATGTTTAAGACAGTGCCTGGCGCAAAGTATCAACAGCCCCACTCCACCAGGTACTGGGGAATCCGGTCAAGGCAATTCGTCTCCCTGCCGAGGCCAAAACTGCAGCTGGAGAGAAGGAAGATAAGCAGCTAAAACTTTCTAGAGCTGTGTCGGATGCCTTAACAGAGGCACGTACAGGCTGCTGGGGCATGGGGCAGGGAGCCAGGAATAAGGAAGTTTCAACCTCACGGAGAGGTGAGGGAAGGCTTCCTGGAGGAGGTGAGCTGAGTCTTAGAGGAAGAAAAGGACTTAGCCAGGCTCGTGGGGGCAGAAGAAAGAGCGAGTGCGAGGCAGGAGAGAACTAAGGACTGTGGCTAGGGCAGAGGTGTGCCCTGAAGGTAAGGCTGCTTCCCAAGGTCCCTGCGGACCACCGCAGGACACAATGGCTGTGTCCTCCGGCCAGGAGGAGCTGGGGCAGGTGGGAAGTGGCAAGCGGACGGCCCCCTCTGGCTGCCGGGAGCAAGGCTGGAAGGGAGGGCAGAGAGGGGCAGCACTGGGGGTGCCGACTGGCGGGGGGCGGGCATTGCCTGGGCTTCCCACTAGGTGATGGGGGGGGGGGTAAGAGGGGAGGAGGAGGGAGGGAGGGAGGGAGGAGGAGCGGCAGCCTGTGGAGTCGGTCTGGGTGTCCTGAGGCTGTGCCGATGGAGAAGTCCGGGCTGCTGTCACTGGCCCAGCCACGTGGAGCCTGTGGGAGACAGGAAGGGCACCGAGGGCCAGAGATGGCACTTGGTCCCTCTGAGGGCAGAGTTTGGCCTGGCAGCCCAGTCCTACCTACGCCCCTTCTCCTCCCCCTTCCCTTGGCATCGCCTGAGGCTTGAGGACCAGCCGGTGCCAGGCTGCATGGGAGGCCTGGAGAAAGACAGGCCAAGGGTCAGCCTGTGGCCTTCTGAGCAGCCCCACCTAGCTCTGATCTCTCCCCGCAGCCCAGAATGACCTGTTCAAGACCACAGCTAATGACTGGGTTCTGCTGAACCTCAACGTGACGGGCTACTACCTGGTGAACTATGACAGTGAAAACTGGAAAAAGATCCAAACTCAGCTGCAGACAGACCTGTCGGTGGGTGTCGGCCGCCAGCCCCCATCCCCTGCCCCAGGCCCCGGCCCTGCCCACCACCCCCCCCCCGCCCCGCCCCCAGCAGCAGCCTGAGGTCACGCGCTCTGTCGCCCCTTCTAGGTCATTCCTGTCATCAATCGGGCTCAAGTCATCCACGATGCCTTCAACCTGGCGAGGTGAGTGCCCCCTTCCTCCTGGGGCCCAGCCTGTCTCTGGCCTGGTGACTTGGGCAAGTGCTGTTCTACAGCGACAGACCCAGCGACAGACTGCTCTGGGCTCCCTGTGCTTCTCTGCGCCCCTCCCTGGGCCCCCACACCCCTGCAGTTTGCTAGTGGTACGACCCACTTTTCCCAGATGAGGAATCCGAGACTCAGAGTTTGACTGAGTGCTTTACCTGGGGTCACTCTGTAGCCCGTGACAGCCAGACACAGGTCTGGCCAACTCCAAACCCACAGGGTCCTTCATAGCACCAGGCTCTTCCTGAGGATTAATTGTGTGCCAGCCTGCCATGGCAGATGCTACAAAAAGTCTGGGAAGGGCAGAGCAGGAGAGAGGCAGCATGGATCAACAAATGTTTATTCAGCACCTACTGTGTTCCCAGCAGGTACTAAGCTCTTTGACTTAGGTGATGTCACCCATAGACACGGACATTTATGAACCACAGGTGCACAGATGGTCTGAGGAGGAGGAGGGAGGAAGGCACGGGGGGCCGAGCAAATCAGAGAAGAGGTGGGCAGAATAAAGAGCAGAGGTTTTTTGTCCTTATGCATCTCGGCTCTGTCTCTTATGGGCTGTGTGGCCTTAGGCAAGTCACTTGGCCTCTCTGAGCCTCAGCTTCCCGTTTGTCAAATGGGGATAATACGCAGGGGATTATGTGATTGGCAGTGGGTGAGGACGGGGCCTGAGCTGACCTTGTCCCCCATCCCTCCCCCCTCCCCGGCCCCACCCCTACCTACCCCCAGGCCCATCTACAGTGAACGTTGGAGCTGGCTCATTTGGGGCTCTCAGGTTTCAGGAAGGGGTTGGGGCCCCCCTCAGTGGGGACTGGACTTAATGGGGATGTTTACCTGAGCCCTTGTGTCTATCCCCAGTGCCCAAAAGGTCCCCGTCACTCTGGCGCTGAACAACACTCTCTTCCTGATCCGAGAGACCGAGTACATGCCCTGGCAGGCCGCCCTGAGCAGCCTGAGCTACTTTAAGCTCATGTTCGACCGCTCTGAGGTCTACGGCCCCATGAAGGTACAGGGGGGCAGGGCAGGGTTCGAGGGCCAATTTGCCCGGTGCCAGAAATGCATCATTAGGGAGTTCCTAGAAATTTTGTCTGGAGCGGTGGCACCCTTCGGGCCGACAGGACACCGGGTCCTTTTCTGAGAGCAGGTGGGCAGAGTGGCAAGAGGGATGTAGGGTGAAGGGAACAGGTACTGGAAAGGCGAGCAGGTTGGGTAGGGCCGAGAAAGGACACAGACGGGGGCGCCTGGACAGCTCAGGCGGTTAGGCGTCCAACATGGTTTCGACTTAGGTCACCGTCTCATGGTTTGTTGGGTTCGAGCCTTGCATTGGGCTCTGCACTTAAAGTGCAGAGGTTGCTAGGGATTCTCTCTCTCTCTCTCTCTCTCTCTCCCCCTCCCTCTCTCTCTGCCCCTCCCCTGCTCTCTCTCTCTTCCCCCTTTCTCTCAAAATAAATAAATAAATTTATTTGTTGAGGCTCCCATGAGGGAGATAAGAGAGAAACTCAGCAGGGTGATTTACAAAAGAAAAAAGAAAAAAAAGAACCCAAAACAAATGTCCAACAGTTGGAGATTGGTTAGGTAAACTACAATATCCGTTGATGGAATATTATGCAGCCATTAGATGAAACTTGAAGAGATCATTTTTTCTATTAGCTTGTTTTATTTTTTATTTTTTAAAAGTTACTTCCAAATTAGTTAGCATCTAGTGCAACAATGATTCCAGGAGTAGATTCCTTAGTGGCCCTCCCCCATTTAGCCCCTCCCCCCTCCCACCACCCCTCCCATAACCCTCTGTTTGTTCTCCATATTTATGAGTCTCTTCTCTTTTGTCCCCCTCCCTGTTTTTATATAATTTTTGTTTCCTTTCCCTTAGGTTCATCTGTTTTGTCTCTTAAAGTCCTCATACGAGTGAAGCCATATGATATTTGTCTTTCTCTGACTGACTAATCTCACTTAGCATAATACCCTCTAGTTCCACCCACGTGGTTGCCAATGGCAAGATTTCCTTCTTTTTGATTGCCGAGTAATACTCCATCGTATATATATACCACATCTTCTTGAGCCATTCGTCCATCGATCGACATTTGGGCTCTTTCCGTACTTTGGCTATTGCCGATAGTGCTGCTATAAACATGGGGGGTGCGTGTGTCCCTTTGAAACAGCACACCCGTATCCCGTGGATAAACGCCTAGTAGTGCCATTGCTGGGTCGTAGGGTAGTTCCATTTGTAGTTTTTGGAGGAACCTCCGTCCTGTTTTCCAGAGTGGCTGCACCAGCCGGCATTCCCAGAGGTCATTTGTTAATTAAACATTTTTTTTCTCGTGCACTTCCTGTGATGTTGAAAGAGGTGTGATGGCAAGTGAGATTTTAACTCTTTAACCTGCCTACCTCGGATTTACTCCATCCTCCCGATGTAGTTAAGTCGCAATATTTGATCAACTCCGTATTCAGCATTTACTGTATCGTGGTTATTGAACTTTTTTTTAATGTTGATTTTTGAGAGAGAGACAGACAGACAGACCGTTAGCGGGGAGGGGGGCAGAGAGAGAGAGGGAGGCACAGAATCCAAAGTGGTCTCCAGGTTCTGAGCTGTGAGCACAGAGCCCGGGACGGGGCTCGAACTCACGAGCCACAAGATCATGACCTGATCATGACCTGAGTCAGACACCCAACCGACTGAGCCACCCAGGCGCCCCAGTATTGTGGTTATTTAAATATCATTCTCTGCTGAGCCACATGGACTACTATGTTTATGTCCCCCCCCCCCCTTTTTTTATACATCTTGGACAAACGTCATCAGGGCATATGCTAGATATGCTGCATTTTCCTGGAGGCATCCCTCCCTGCCAGGCCATGTGCTTGCTCCCTTCTGGAACTGCGGCTCAGCCCCACCCCTCCCCCGAATGGGAGGCTCTCCCCCGGTGTGGCATCTCATGTCTCCTGAACCAGTGGGTTCTTCCTTGAGTTTTCTCTCCCATAGTGGAGCCCCTCTTCCAGGAGTTTTTGAGGAAGTGTCCCTAAGAGTGGAGGTATCTCATGCACAATGTGTTTATTCCATCACCACACTGGACCCAGAATTTACCTGGGATTAGAAGTTTCTAGGTTGGAAGCTACTATTCCTCAGACAATTTCAGGCCTTGCTCCGCTGATGCCAAGCCTCTCGTGCTGCTGTTGAGAAGCTCAGAGGCTTGCTCATCTCTGGTTCTTTGAACGTGGCTGTTTTTTCCCTTGTGGAAGCTTGTGGGCTCTTCTCTCAGTCCCAGTGTGTCTTTCTCCAGAGAGGGAGACACAGAATCGGAAGCAGGCTCCAGGCTCCGAGCTGTCAGCACAGAGCCCGATGCGGGGCTCGAACTCACAGACCATAAGATCATGACCTGAGCCAAAGTCAGATGCTTAACTGACTGAGCCACCCAGGCGCCCCAGTGTTTTATTTTGAGAGAGAGAACACATGCACATGTGAGTGGAAGAAGGGCAGAGAGAGAGAGAGAGAGAGAGAGACAGAATCCCAGTCCACGCTGAGCTTGGAGCCCGACGTAGGGCTTGATCTCACAAATCATGAGATCGTGACCCGAACCAATGTCAGGAGTCAGATGCTTAACCGACAGAGCCACCCAGGCGCCTCTGAGCATGTGACTCTTGATCTCAGGGTTGTGATTTCAAGAACCACGTTGAATATAGAATTTACTAAAAATGTACACACACACACACACACACACACACACACACAGTATCCATGAGTGTGTTTCCCTGAGACCAGGGAATCACCCTTTATCCTGTATAATGAGGCTGGTGATGCCCACTTTCTATGACTGGCGGACACGGGGGAAAAAGAAGCTGACTAGAGTTACCTCCAGTTAGGGTATAAACTTTCACCTCTGCAGTCGGCCAACCCTTCTGCTATGTCTGGGGCCCCCCGATTCTGAGCCCCACTGATTCAGCCTCACCTGTGGGGGTGCTGTTGCCCTGCTGCAAGGAGGGAAGTGGGAGCTTGGGGTTCAACTACTCCCGCTGCAGACTTGGACTCATTCCCCCTGTGTTCAGCCCCCGCCTCACCCCTGTCTCCTGCAGACCCGTCCCTCTGAGTCTGAGCCTTGTCTGGGCAAGCCTTGCTTCCCGTTCCAACCCCCCCTACCCCTGCCCCCGGGGCCCACACTGTGACGCTGTCCCGTCCCTCCCTTCCTCTCCCCACCTTGCAGCTTCCTGGTGACACAGACCAGGAGTGTTGGAGCTGACTGAGGCTTTCAGGCAGGAGAGCCTCGGGCCAGTGATCCGAAACCTGGCCCGTGCGGGCCCCTTTGGGCCCTGCTGGCTCCCTCGGGGCCCTGAGCCTCCGGCCTCTCTGCCTCCGTAGCCACCAGCCCTTGCTGCACCTACACCCACGTCAGAGGCTGCAGGGACTCCAGAAAGACCTGGCAGGAGTCTTGCCTTCAAAGCTCTCCGTGTTTTCTTTTGCCCAGAGCTACCTGAAGAAGCAGGTCACGCCCCTCTTCAATCATTTCGAAAGAGTCACCAAAAACTGGACTGATCACCCGCAAGCCCTCATGGACCAGTGAGTGGACCGTTGAGAAGCCAAGAGCCTCTCTCCTTTCCTCATTTCTGGAGGCCGGGGGCGGCCCAGCTACCCTGACCCGGGGAGTCCAGGGCAGGGCCCCGCAGTGTCCTCTGGAGGCCATCTCTCGGCCGGGGCCACCAGGCGGGAGGAGGAGGCCTGCCCTGAGGTTCTGTGCAGCCTGGGAGCCCATCTGACCTCTTTGTACAAGGGACCCAACTGAAACTCTGAGGTCCCCTCGGGGTCTTGATCATTCAGATTCTCGGTGTTCAGATAGGGGCTGCGGCCTGTGCTGACCCCTCTAAGTCCCTGGGCTGCCCAAGGCCCAAAGCCGCTTAGGGGATCCAGTGAGCAGCCTCAGACGGAGCCCGGGCCCCGCCATCCTTCCCGGAGCTGTGTGTCGGCAGGGGGGTGTCTCTGCCCAAGTCTGGGCCGGGCGGCCCAGGGGCATGCTGACGGAGTGTCACCCGTGGGGCAGGTACAGTGAGATTAACGCCGTCAGCACCGCCTGCTCCTACGGGGTTCCTGAGTGTGAGAAGCTGGCCGCGACTCTGTTCGCCGAGTGGAAGAAGAACCCCCAAAACAACCCGTGAGTGCATCCCCCGCTCCTCCCCTGACCTTCATCCGTCCCTAGAGCCCACAGCCGTGTCCTCGTCAGACCCTCGTCCCCCCCGCTTCCCTGCCCTGACCCTCTCGCCCCTCGCCAGGATCCACCCCAACCTGCGGTCCACCGTGTACTGCAATGCCATCGCCCAGGGCGGCGAGGAGGAGTGGAACTTCGTGTGGGAGCAGTTCCTAAAGGCTGAACTGGTGAACGAGGCTGACAAACTCCGCGGAGCCCTGGCCTGCAGCAACCAGGTCTGGATCCTGAACAGGTGAGGACCGGGGCCCGACGGGGCCGCGTGAGTTCCCCTCCCCACGGGGGACCCCACGCGGGAGGGCAAGAACCAGCCGGGCCTCTCATTCACGGCATCCTCACAAACCCGTGCGGTGGGGCGGTGGGGCCCCCCTGTCGCAGAGGAGGACACTGGGGCTCAGAGAAGCGAAAACAACTTGCCCGAAGTCCAGAAGCTTTCGTAAGTGGCGGAGCCAAGATCTGAACCCACGTCTGGGTCTCCGTCCCACACTTTTAACCGCTTTGGCTTCTTGGCCGGTAGTTGACAGAAGCCCAGTTTTCCTCTCTGCCGAGGGCTCTGTTGCAGCTGGGCCTGGGTCCTTTTGGACGTCCAGCGGGGCACGCCCCAAGCCCCTGGCTCCCACCGGGCACCTGTATGTCACCTCCCGGACCCCAGTAAAGAAGAGCCTCCCTCAGTGTCAAAGACAAAGGTGGCTGCCGTGCCTGGGACAGGGCTCCTGGCTCTGGTACTCCTTCCTGTCTTCATTCATTCATCATCAGTCATCACATATCCATCAGGCACCAGGTCCGTGTCGGGCAGGGCCAGTGACCCTGCCTGGGAGACCCAGTGTCCCACCTGTGAGAGGGAGGTAGGACGAAGAGGTCTTCAACCCTCAGTAGACTGAAGGGACATTAGGAGGAGGCCGGAGAGGTGTCGGGGGCGGAGGAGGGGATCCTTTGCCTTCCTGGGTTCTCTGTCTCGTATCATCTGACTACAGCCCTTGGAAGTGGTCACTAACCCAGCATCCTTCCCTCACAGGTTCCTGAGTTATACCCTGGACCCTAGCCTCATCCGGAAACAAGATGTCACCAGCACTCTCAGCAGCATCGCCAGCAACGTCGTCGGGCAAACCCTGGCCTGGGACTTTGTCCAGAGCAACTGGAAGAAACTCTTTCAGGAGTGAGTCTGGGGGAACCTGCTGGGAGAAGTGCCCGTCAAGGCCGGGTGTCCGGGGGCGGAGGGAAGGGTCCGTGTGTCTGTGTGCATGGAACACCGCAGGGCTGGAGCGTGGTGGGGGGCTGTGGACACCGCCTAGGAGTGCTGAAAACTTAACCCAGCTTGCGGTCAGGCGCGGGGGAGGGCGGGGAGGGCCAACATGGAAAGACAAGGCAGGGTATGGGCTGTCCTTTCTCCCACTTGGGGCAAAGAAAGTCTGTTTCTCTGGAGACAGGGGAGCAAGGATACTGAGATCAAACCTGCGGTCGTGTCCCTCGGGGTATCACCTCGGGTGTGTCATTTCATCTCACCTCCAAGATGGGGACAGTCGCAGAGCAGACGTGAGGGTATAATGGCACCTGCCAGTCACAGAGCATTACTTCTTCCGCCCCTCACGGTGTCTTCTCTCTCCTGTCCCCACAGCTATGGCACTGGTTCCTTCTCCTTCTCCAACCTCATCCAGGCAGTGACCCGACGATTCTCCACTGAGTTCGAGCTGCAGCAGGTAAGAAGCCCGGGACCCTGGGGCGGCGTCCAGAGGTCCATCACGAGTCTAAAAGGACCACCATTCAGCCGGCGCCCCCTGGGTGTGGTCAAGGAGAGCCCGGGCTCCACGTTGCCAGGCCTTCCTCCCCTGCAGGGGAAGCTGGGTATTCAGGCTTTTTATTTATTTATTCTGTTTTTTTTTTTAATTAATTTCTTTCTATATTAAATAAATATTTATTATTTATTTAACTATTAAATAAATATGTAGTTAGTGAACACACAGTGTAGTATTGGTTTCAGGAGTAGAACCCAGTATCCAGGCTTTTTAAATGGTGACGATTCAATCAGAAAACTTCATCCTGGAACTTTCATACAGGCAAAAAGTAAAGACAATAATATAAATGAACCTCCACGTACCTACCCATTACCCAGATTGAACAGTTATCAGCGTTTTGCTGGTTCTATTTTGGGGGTGGATAATTTTCAAGCAGGGATCACTAATATCATACAGTTCACCTGTCTATGATTTAGTCCTATTTAAAGGAATTTTTAAAAGATAATCTCAATGTTATTAGCAAAGCCAAGAAAAGGAACAATTCTTTACGTATCATATTCTGCCTGGCCCATCTTTGTTTGTTTGTTTTGTTTTTATTTTTGAGGGAGAGAGAGAGCAGGGGAGGGGCAGAGAGAGGGGGGAGACAGAGGATCTGCAGAGGGCCCTGTGCTGACAGCAGAGAGCCCGAGGTGGGGCTTGAACTCACGAACCGTGAGGCTGAAGTTGGATGTTCAGCCGACTGAGCCACCCATGTGTCCCTCTATCTGGCGCATTTTAAACCTTCTAGGTTGTTTCTTTTAAAACTCATTTTGCAGTGATACGCATGTTTGAATCAGAAGCTAAAGTTAACTCATTGTATTAGGTTGATATTATCTATTTTTTTAATTGAGATATAATTAATGTACTATAAAACTCGCCATGTTAAGTGGCTTTCAGGATATTTACAAGCTTGTAGAACCATAACCACCATCTACTTCCAGAACATTCTCATTACCCCCGAAAAGAAACTGTGGCAGTCGCTCCCCAGTCCTCTGTTGTCAGCCCCTGGCAACCACTAATCTACTTTCCGTCTCTATGGATGTGCATATTCTGGATATTTCATGAAATGGAATCATATAATATGAGGCCTTTTGTGGAAGTTTCATCCATGTGGTAGGGTACCACTCCTTTTTATGGCTGAATAATATTCCATTGTATGGATATAACACATCTGTTTATCCATTGATCAGTCGATCGACATTGGATTGTTTCCACTTTTTGACTATTATGAATAACGCTGTTATGAATGTTCATGTACAAAGTTTTGAGTGAACATATGTGTTTGGTTCTTTTGGGTATACACCTGGGAGGGGAACTGATGGATCATTTGGTAACTTTATGTTTAACTCTTTGAGAAATTGCCAAAATGTTTTCCAAAGTAATTGCACCAATGTACTTTCCACGGCTCTATGTCTTTGGACACTTACGTTTCTTTTCTTCCTTCGTTCCTTTGTTCCTTCATTCCTCCCTCCCTCCCTCCCTCTGCTTCCTTCCTTCCCTCCTTCCCTCCCTCCCTCCCTCCTTCCTTCCTTCCTTCCTTCCTTCCTTCCTTCCTTCCTTCCTTTTAAATTATAGCCATTCTGTGGGTGTGAGATAGTATGAATTGCATTTCTCTAATGACTAATGATGTTGCACATCTTTTCATGTGCTTATGGGCCATTCATATGTCTTCTTTGGAGAAATGTTCAAATCCTTTGCCCATTTTTTAATTGGGATATTTGTCTCTTCATTTTTGAGTTGTAAGAGTTCTTTATATATTCTGGATACTAGACCCTTATTAGATACCTGATCTGCAAATGTTTTCTTCCATTCTGTGGATTGCCTTTTTACTTTCTCAATAGTGTCTTTCCATACATTAACATTTTTTTTTTTTATTTTGATGAAGTCCAGCTTTCTAATTTTTCTTTTATGGCTTGTGTTTAGGCATATCTAAGAAACGATCGCTTAATCCAAGGTCATGAAGATTTATACATGCTTTTTACTAGAAGTCTTACTATTTGAGCTCTTACATTTATAGGACTTTGATCAATTTTGGCTGAATTTTTGTATATGGTGTGAGGTGGGGGTCCAACTTCATTCCTCTGCATGTGGCTATCCGATTGTCTCACTACTATTTGTTGAGCAGACTATTCTTTCCCCCACTGAATGGTCTTGGCACTCTTGTTGAAAATCAATTGACTGTAAATGCGAGGGCTTATTTCTGGACTCTTAATTGTATTTCATTGATCTATCTGTCTGTCCTTCAGCCAATACCACACTGTCTTGATTACTGTAGCTTTGTAGTGAGTTTAGGAATGTCAGCCCTCCAGCTTTGTTCAAGATTGTTTGGCTATTCTGAGTCCCTTGCATTTCCTTATGAATTTTAGGATCAGCTTGTCCATTTCTGCAAAAAAAGGCAGTTGGAATTTTGATGTGGATTGTGTTGAATCTGTAGGTCAATTTAGGAACCGTTGCCATGTTAATATTAAATCTTCCACTCCATTAACACAGATTTGGGTCGATTTGGGTATTGTTTCCTTTTATTTAGTTCTTCTTAATTTCTTCCAACAGTGTTTTGTAGTTTTCAGCATTACCAGTCTTGTATGTCTTTTGTCAAATTTACTCCTCAGTCTTTTATTCTTCTTAATGCTATTGTAAATGGGACTGTTTTAATTTCATTTTCGTATGTCTCATTGCTAGTGTGTAGAAATGTAGTATGATCTTGTATGTTGCTCATCTGAAACCTTGCAGAATTTGTTAGTTTTAATAGTTTTTTCGGGTTTTTTTGTTTTTGGTAGATTCCTTAGGATTTTCTGAATACAAAAATCATGTCATCTGCTTATAGAGATAGTTTTACCTCTTCCTTTCTGGGTGACTTTTATTTCATTTTCTTGCCTAATTGCCCCGGCTGCAACCTCCTGTACTAATATATCTTTTCATCTGTGACTTATTTATTTATTTATTTATTTATTCTTTTATTATTTATTTTATTATTATTTAAAATTTTTTTAAATGTTTATTCACTTTTTGAGAGACAGAGAGAGACAGAGCATGAGTGGGAGAGGGGCAGAGAGAAAGGGAAACCCCGAATCTGACGCAGGCTCCAGGCTCTGAGCTGTCAGCACAGAGTCCGCTGTGGGGCTCGAACTCATGGACCATGAAATCATGACCTGAGCCAAAGTCGGGGGCTTAACTGACTGAGCCACCCAGGAGCCCCGAGGCTGTGCTTATTTTCACCTCTGCCCTAGATAAGGACTTTATCCCAGGGACAGAGAAGGGCCAGCCCTTTCTCTCCTGGAGAACAGGCTGTGGCTTCTCCATTTGCAAGGGCCCTAATGTGGACAGGGAGGCCAGAGGACTAGGCCGCCCTCCCCTCACGGCTGTGTTAGAGACCCAGCCTGAGGCTGAGAACCTTCATTTCCCTGGCAGCTGGAGCAGTTCAAGAAGAACAACATGGACACAGGCTTCGGCTCAGCCACCCGAGCTCTGGAGCAAGCCCTGGAGAAGACCAAAGCCAACATCAAGTGGGTGAAGGAAAACAAGGATGTGGTGCTCAGGTGGTTCACAGAAAACAGCTAACGGTCCTTGGTCCTTGCAGTCGCCTGGCCCCCATGTGAGATGCCTATCATGTGTCTGTCCCAGTGGCCCACGGCAGGACCCCTTCCTGGAGCCTGAGGCAATGGTGTTCTCACCCCAGGACAAAGTCTCTGGCCCATGTTTTCTCCACTCTGCCCAGGGGGCCAATCCAGTTCCTGATGGCCAGACTGCCCCAACACCTCTCAGTCCCTGCCCCTCCTGCCAGCTCCACCCCAGGCCTGGCATGGTGTCTGTCACCCAGGGCCCTGGGGCTGATCTCAGGGAAGCCCAGCGCTGGGGTCAGATGAGCAGAAGCCCTTGATGGACGATGGATGGCCTTAGGGGGCGGCCCTGTGCCCTCTCTCACCTTCCCATAAATTTCCTGAACCTGAGGAATCAACAGGGCACCAGATCTATATATTTTTTTTCTAAGAGAAAATGTAAATAAAGGATTTCTAGATCAATGCCTAGACTCGTTACTACACTAGAATGGGAGTGAGTAGGTTTGCACAAGAGCCAGGAAGCCTGGGAGGGACGGAGGGACCCCGGGGTGTAGGGGACCCCCACGGAGCACAGGAGGGGAGAAGTGCCCAGCCTGCTGGCCCTTCCTACAGAACAGCTGGGTGTGCTGTGGGGTCGGCCTGCGGTGTTCATTTCACCCGAATTCCCGTGGCAGGCAGGAGATGCCGGGTGCCGGAAACCATGAGGAGGTGGATGCTAGCAGACCCAGCGGTTCTCGTGATGGAGTGGAGGGAGCTGGGGCTTGGTGCCAGGCGCAGAGCAGGTCCTGACAGTGGAGGGAGTCTTTTTCAGAAAGCAGAAGTTTCCGTCGTTCCAGGCACTACGATCCGCACCTGCCCTACCACGAGGTTAAGGGAGCAGGATGCTGACTGGGCTTCTCTTCTTGCATGCAGCCAGCATCCCGGGGACACCTGGGACAGTGAAGGGGGCTTGCAGTGAGGACGGCAAGCCCTGGGACCCAGGCCTGGTCTGACCACCCACTGGCCAAGGGCATGTCCCGCCCCCTCCCCAGGATTCATGGTGGAAGGCGATCTCAATGTGTAAGGTGGTTGTTTTCAAAGGCAGCGTGCGGAAAAAGACAGGCGCCCCTCCAGATCACCTGGGGCAGCCCGAGGTCAGAGCCTATCCCAGAGGAGGTCTGGGACCCACGCGGCTCCATGGCTCACAATGGCCTTGGTGGAAGTTTCTTAGCAAATGGAGCCAGGTTTTGGGAAACTCATCTCAGCCTCAGCCCCAGCCCCACAGGACCCAGCGGAGCATCACAGTCTGGTGGAAAGAAAGAGGAAGGTGATAGGCCACAGGGCTCTTTGGGGGTTTCCTCCAAGTGAGCCCCTGGGGCTGGAGTCTGGGAGACCAGGGGGCCTGGTTTCAGATCACGGCTCGGGCTCCAGTTTTCGCACCTACACCTAAAGGCAGTGGATCCCAGGGTCGGGGTGTGCATCTAAGGAGATTCACATATGTGGGGCACTGCCTGACACAGGAGGAGATTTGGGTATCGTTATCCTTAGCCCCGTCTCCTGGCCTGCCCTCTTCCCTCACAGCCTCTATTCCCCCTTGGGAGCCGTGGGGGTGGGGTCTGGGACCGAAGGCTCCCCAGCTGGCCTACATCAAAGGTGGGGCGGCTGGAGGGGTGAGGCCCGCCCAGGTTATGGGGTGGGGTCTCTCCACCAATCGGGAGGCTTCCCTCAGCCCAGCCCCTGTGGGCCAGCCCTTCCTGTCGCCAGTGCCCAGCAGCCCTGGCTGGCACTTAACCTTCTGGGGATCAGAGGGCAGGCCCCCTCAGGAGGTCCCTCTGGGGGAGGGCCCAGCCCCACGGGGTCCCTGGGAGAGAACTGGCCTCCTGGGAGAAGAGTCAGCAGGGATCCTAGCCTCTGCGCCTGGCACCGGGCAAAGTGTTTATGCGCATTATCTCATTTGGGCCTCAACAGTCCCAGGAGATAAGGATTGTTTTTGTCTCGGTTTTGCAGATAAGGAAACTGAGGCTCGGGGAGGTTAAGTCAGTAGAGCTAGAAGGAGATGCGGGCTGTAAAGCCTGTGCAGAAGGGAAGCCATCTGTGGCAGGGTCCGTGGCATCCCCACGTTACGTGCTCCCACCACCTCACGGCGTACGAGGCTGGCATTCAGAACGCCCTCAGTGGCTGCAGAAAATCAGTTCCTCGGGAGCGCCGTCAGGGCTCGCACAGCCGGACACCTGCCTGCAGAACCCTGCACAAGGTTGCACACAGAGCAGGGGCCGACTAGAACTCAGGCTGTCCTTGCCTTCCGGGCACCCTGCGGTGGGGCCAGCAGGGAAGGCGGCCCCTGGGGAGGGGCAAGAAGCAGCGGGGTGGGGGGGTATGTCTCCCACCTCCCCCCACCCAGGAGGCTCTTCAGGAGGCATGTCCCCTACAGGCATCGAAAGAACGTCCAGTCTCTTGACTCCAGCCGCAGTCAGGAGCAGCAAGCCCAGGGTGGAGCCAGGGGCTACTGCTCCTGAGAGGCAGGCCTGAGCCTTCCCTCGCAGAGGCTGAGGACAGGGGTGGGAAGGTCGCTGAAGCCCCCTGGGCCCCGCCCCTGGGTCCAGCCGCATCTCAGCAACTCTAGCTGGCGGCCTCTCGCCTCTGCCTTTGCATCTCCTGGAAGAGGTGCCTCTTGCAGTGAGCTGGGAACAGGCTACCACATTCCAGAAGATGCCCAGCTCTGGCTGCTGCTGGAGAAAGCCAGTACTCTCTCGGGCTCGGGCTTTGGAGCTGGAGAAGCATGGCCATCAGTGACCGGACCATGGCGTCTCTCTCTCTGTCCCTATAAGGACTAACCCCAGATCTGTGGGAGCCAAAGGAAAGAGGGCAGCTCTTTAGCTCTGCTTTTGGTGAAGTTGCTGCGAGACTGTGGAACCAAGACCTTGGGCCTTCTAGGGAAGGAGAGAGCACCGAACAGAGAGTCAGGGGCCTGACATCCCTACCTAGCTGGGGTGCTAGGGAAAGTTGCTCCTCTACCCGGGCTGGTTTCCCCAGCTATAAAACGAAAGGGTGAAGAATAACCACTGAACCCAAACCTGGTTGAGCCCCCAGAATCCCTGGGAAGGACATTCTTAAAGCCCCGGGTTCCTAAGCCCCAGCTCAAGGCACTGGATCTTGCCCTCAGGGTGGGACCCTAGGACCAGATGCCTCAACACACAGGTTAGGGAACCGCTGGACTGCGTCATCTCTCAGGCCGCTCAGCAATTACTACGTGCCAAGCCTAAGGACCCTAAGGAATAGATAGGGTCTATCATGGTCTCCTTTTCACAGCTGAGAACATTGAGGCTCAGGGAGGTTTCTTAGTTGGTCCACAGCCATACAGTGGGTAAGAGCTGAAAGGAATGTGCACCCGGGTCAGCAGCGCCCTGTATCCGTCTCCTAGCTGTTCATGACCTCGTGAGAGGTTTTCTCATCCTTCCGGCTGTGGCTGGCAGCCCCCTAAGGACACAAGACCCCAGGGTAAGAACCAGAACCCTAGAAGGTTAGGGGAAGGAGCCACCTCAGTGGTCGCCTAAACCCATTCCCCTTTTAGGAGATGGGGAAACTGAGGCACAGAGAGGGAGTGACTTGTCTGACGTCATCAGGCACGTGGGCGGGTCATGGGTCACCGTGCAGGGTGAGTGGGTGGCCCTGCCTGTGG
This sequence comes from Leopardus geoffroyi, assembly GCF_018350155.1. Lineage (NCBI taxonomy): Eukaryota > Metazoa > Chordata > Mammalia > Carnivora > Felidae > Leopardus > Leopardus geoffroyi. The sequence continues at coordinate 6,026,154 of NC_059337.1, forward strand.
CTGAGAGCTTGAGCAGTTTGTGCTCTGGTTTTCCACCCTCCCCTGCTCGTGCCCTGCACTGTTAACAGCGGCCTCCCTGCCCGGCTCCATTTCTGCCAAGCACCCAAAGGGACCAGATGTGCCTGTGACAGACTCGTCTCCCTTTCCCTACCTTCAATGCCTCCCCATTAGCCAGGAAAGAGGCCATATGGGGGAGGGGTCCCCACAACCTGGTCTCTGAGCCCCTTTTCCAATTCTCATCTTCACCTTTCTCTGTCAGCTCTGGACTCAGTTTCTTCTGCCTAGGTCACTCTCCACTCACTCCTCTTGGCAAACTCCTGCACATCCTTCAAAACCCACCCCCCCACCCCCCCACCCCCAATATCCTGCAATTCTCCTCCACCCGGGTCAGCAGATACAGAATGATGTCACCACAGCTGCTGGCTTCCCAGCCCATGGCAGCTTTTGCTGATGGATCACAGATGGCATTCTTTCCTCAAGATTCTTTACTCCAGGCAGCATAAATCAACGCAGCGGCATTAACCAATCAGGGAACTCAAGAAAGAAACTGTCGTCAGCCCCATCTCCCACCAGGCTGTCACATCCCCTCTGGTCCCTAAGCTCCTTATCATATAAACTCCCATCCTTGACCTGGTCTTTGACCGCTTCCTTGCCTGTAATTCGCCTTGTTAGTTGAGGAATGTTTTCTCCCTGGCATCTAACATTGGCTCTTATGGGCTGAACTGTGTTCTAACATGGCAGAGTTCTAACCCCCAGGACCTCAGAACAGGAATGCATTCAGAGATAGCGCCTAGAAAGAGGTAATTAAGGTAAAATAAGGTCATATAAGTGGGCCCTAACCCTGTATGACTGGTGTCCTTACAGGAAGAGACCGACAGACACATAGGCCACAGGGTAATTATGTGAGGACACAGTGAGAAGGTGGCCATCTGCAAGCCAAGGAGAGGGGCCTCCGTAGAAACCAAACCTACTGACACTGACCTTGGACTTCTAGCCTCCCGAACTGTGAGAAAATATACTGTTGTTTAAGCCACCTGATTGGTGATCTTTTCTTATGGCAGTCCCAGATACACTGGGCCACGCTGGTGGGAGCTAACCATCATGCAGCCTTTAATTTTTTTTTAATGTTTATTTATTTTTGACAGAGAGAGAGAGCACGAGCAGGGGAGAGACAGAGAGAGAGGGAGACACAGAATCGGAAGCAGGCTCCGGGCTCCGAGCTGTCAGCAGAGCCCGACGCGGGGCTGGAACTCACGAGCTGTGAGATCATGACCTGAGCCGAAGTTGCACACTTAACCAACTGAGCCACCCAGGCGCCCCACCATGCATCCTTTAAAAACACTTTCATATAACTGTGAAGGAGCCCTCTGGGTCAGCAGGAGGGCACCCAGGAGAATGGCAAAGGTGACAGCGGCGGGGCTGAGGCAGGTGAACGGGCCCAAACGTTAACCCGCCCGAGTCACCTTGCACAGCAGGCCAGGTGGAGCTCTTGCACAGTAAAGACTGTCCAAGTGGCAAGTGAGGGCACACACCAACCTCAGGGGGCCTAGACCCGGGGAGGGGAAGAACAGAATGACTGCTCCCCGCAGGATGGGAACATTCTTCCTTTTCCCAATAAGGCAATAAGAACCGAGGTTGACAGAAGAAAAAGAGACCACACCAAAATTTGTGTTGTTTTTTTAAGAAGCACAAAATCTAAGCATACAGGCTTCTCCCACCCCCCCCCCCCACCCCCAGCCACAACCCACTCCCCCACCAGTCCCAGCTGGCCGAGTCTGTGCTCAAGCAGCTACCACCTTCCTGTAGGTCAGGCGGTGCTCTGTAGAGCACCGGGCATTCGGGGTGGGGGGGGGGGGGGTTCTAGGAATGGAGGGCCCTGCCCCAGCCCTGACTCCAGCCAAGGAAGCCACCCACGATCTGTTTCAAACACTGCTTCCATAAAAGACATCCCTTGGAAAAGAGGTGCTTGGTTTAAAAAAAAGCAAAAACAAAAAAACCTTGAAGACCTCAGAGGCAGCAGATGGAGGGCAGCCCACCCTGGAGGCCTGACTCCTGGCCGACAAGGGGACAGCACAAGGCCTTTAGTAGAAGATGCCCAGGTGGGCCCCCTCCAAATCTTCTTGCCAAAGTTCAGGGCAGCCACTGAGCTGCACGCCTGAGCTCTGGGAAGGGCTCTCATCACCGAGCTGGAAGGCAGGGCCTGGTCTCTGGTCTTCTGAACCGGGGAGCATCTCTGCACTATGGCTCCAGCCACCCCACTCGGTCTGAGGCTGGAGTCTCTGGCATGCTGGGCGGGACAGGAGGGGTGGCGTTTCTGGCAACAGACAGGACTCTGGAGACACAGAGATACCCTGCAAGAGAGACAAAAGCAGCTGGTTAGTGGGCCACTGCGCTGAGATAGCTTGAGACCTTGAACCTGGATGCTCCCTGGAGTGTGGCCGGCAGCTTCTGCACAGCCCTGGTGCCACGGATGCAGTGAAGCCAAGTGGTGAACAGCACTGGCTCTGGAGATACACTTCCCGGGGTTCGAATCCCACCTCTGCTACTAACTAGCTATAAGAACTCGACCTCTTTCATTCTGTTTTCTCATCTGTGAAATGGGGATGATGGTAACAGTTACTTACTCCATGGAGCTGCTGGAGGGCTGACTGAGTAGGTGCATGTACACCTACAGTGCCAAGACTGGTGTCGGGCAGTGAGCAAGCAATCATTTTCGCTTATTAACATGCTCTTTCGTGGACCATGATTCATTCATTTGTGGGCCTCAAGAACAAATGAAGCTTGAAGAAAACGGGAAGGTCACCAGCTCCAAGCCCCTCGATTCCGGAAGTCCCTACCCCCGGGGCCAACCACTGGGGCACCTGGAGCGACTTTCATGCCAGCGGCCCTTGCTACCTTCCATCCTGCCTCTGGAGCAAGTCCGAAGATTCCCCCTCTTCCACGTGGCTGTGGTGGTGGTGGTGGCCTTAATGACCCGGGGCCCTACCTCTTTCCCCAAGGAGGTTAGGGTCCTCTCCATACTCCCTTCAGCTTCTCTCTACCCCCGCCTGGGTTGGATTAGATAAACGGGGATCTGAAAAGTATGAAATTCTCTGCAGATGAGAGCCAACTCACTGTCTCCACCCCCAAATGAACCTGGGGACCATGCCCAGGGGAAGCAGCGGGGCCTGGGTGCGTACCTGGTATATTACAGCCAGCTCAGGGGCCGCGGGGGAAGGCGTCCAGGGTGTAGCCTGGTTCCTGGACTCTGGGGACGTCTGCGTTCCTGAACAGCCCTGGGGCGGTGTCCAAAGGGCCCCGTCGGGGCCTCTCCCTCGGGACAGTTGCGGGGGCGACTGCATCCCAGGGTGGTAAGGGGGTGTAACCCAGGGACCCATGTCAGGTATCCTGCTCCCCAGACGCTCGGGGGCCGCTAGTGCTTCGGGACACGCCGGCGGGGACCCCCAGGACGCGGAGGGGCTGGCGGCTGAGCCCAGCGCCGGGGCGCGCGCCTGCACCTGCGTCTGCGTCTGCGTCTGCGCGGGGCCGCCGTCGGGGCAGAGCGGGCAGCCCCGAGGCACCGCCGCGTCGCTGCGCCGCCGGCGCCGGCGCTGCAGGCTCTCCTCGCTGAGGCCCAGCACCGCCGACAGGTGGCCGATGTAGCGGATGGCCAGGCGCAGCGTCTCGATCTTGGTGAGGCTCTGGCCGGCGGGCGCCACGGACGGCGGCAGAAAGCGGCGCAGCTCGTGCAGGGCGCGGGCGAGCGTGCGCATGCGCAGCTTCTCGCGCTCGCTGGCGCTCTGCCGCTGCCCGGCGGCGGCGGCTCCGCTGCGGGCTCGTCCGGGCGCCGTCGGGGCGGCCTCTGCGGCGCGGGCGCCGCGGGCCTGGGGCGCGGGCTGCGAGGGGCCGCGGGAGCCGTCGCAGGGGCAGGAGCCCGACGAGTCCGAGGAGGAGGCAGGGGACGTGGAGTCCGGGTGGCCGGCCCAGCCCCAACCCTGGGGGAAGATCCAGTGGTCTTGGCCCAGGAGGCTGTGCAGAGGAGGGGACTGGGCCATGGCCGCGGCTGCTGCGGGCTCTGGGAGGCTGGGCCGGCCACCTCCAGGCCTGAGCTTTTATCCGGACCAAAGGTGAGAGGTGCCCCCCTGCCAGGTTGCAGAGAGGTGTCAAAACCCACAGAGCCCAGGGAAGGCCTGGGCAGGGGGGGGCCTTGGGAAAGCGGGCCCATTTGCGGAGGTGTGGATTCTGACTCCTCGGGGGCTCTAATGGAGGCCCCTGCAGCCCGGGAAGTGTGGGAGGGACAATTCGCATCTGGATGGAGCTGCTAAGCTTCTTACCGAGTTCCCACCCACCCGGGCTCGTGGCGCGGTGAGTGCCCAGGGGCCCGACAGTGGTGGGCAATGCCATCGTCTGGGGGCGGCCGGGCTGCCCCTCGTGTGAAGAGTGGACCCGGGCGCCTGTCTCATCACCAGCCCCGTGGTGGGGGGCGGGGGGGCCTTAGCCCAGTAACTCCCCACTAGCCCAGAGGGGTTTGCCCATAGTATGTGGGGTGGGGTGCAAATAGGGGGCCATACAGGTGGATCCTTCCTGGGTTGCCCCACCCCCACCCCCACCCCCGGAACCTGCACTTGCCGGTTTGCCGAATGACATGAAGAAAGTCATCTCACTATCCACAGATAGTTTCTGTCCCTGAAAAATCAAACAGAGCAGCCTGAGATGAGAAGAGGAATCGGGTGCAGTGGGTGAGGAACATGGAGGGAGGTGGGCCCCCAGGCAGGCCTGAGGCTATTTGCTGTGTGACCTGGGGCAAGTCCCTGAACTCCTCGGAGGCTCAAGCTTCCTCAGTCTCCTAGCAGTAATAATCCCATATACCCACCGCCTACGATGGCTGCTGGTACTTCGTGGAACCGTCTGTGGAACCACTTAGTATAGGCCTGGAAAGTGGGCTGAATGTTTGCTGCTATCATTTTATAGGCAAGGTACTTCCATTTCAAGATGCTGGAGGCGTTGCTCATTTAATTCATATTTTTGTTAGCCACTGGTAAATGTCAGGCACGCCAGGGTGAACAGGCTAGTTGCGGTCTCTGCTCTCGTGACATTTCAGCCTTGTGGGAGAGACAGGTGAACAGGCCATTATACATTGAGTAGGTCCACCATTAACTAGCTGTGTGCCCTTGGGCAGGGCTCTTAACTTGAGCTTCAGCGTCTGCTCCATTAAACAGGGATAATGTCGTTATAGTATCTACTCAGAGGACTGTTGTAGTCTCTGAGGATAAACGCCGAGACTCCAAGAGTAAAGCTCTCACTCCTCAGCAGTGATTACAGTTTAAAGGAGGCATCAGTGTCCTTTGTGATCTGCGGAGAAAGGGCTGAACTCAGAGGCTAAGGGCCACATGAGGGGCAGGGACGGTAGGGCTCTGGCCACAGAGCTGGAGAGGTCACAGCTGGGCCCTGAACCATGAGTAGGACTTGGGTAAGGAGAGAGGCAGGTAGGGGGCATTCTGGCCGTGGGAACTGCATAAGCAAAACCTGGCAGTGGGACTTGCCAAGGTGCTTCTGGAAAATTCTGGAGGAGTGTGCAAGCAGGCTGGTGTGGAGAGCTCGAGCACACCGTGGCTGGGGCCGGGCTAAGAAATTGGGGAGCCAAATGGACTTCGTAGCAGAAGTATGACATGAAAAAAAATTCGGTCATCGATAACTAAAGGTCAGCATGATGAAGTTTCTGGAATAGATTGGCCTGGACCAGCTGGAAGTGGTAAACGGCCTTGTACTACTTGTGGCTGTTCCTAAAAGTAAATATTTAGTTACACAAATTACATAACTAATACATTCTCTTTGTGAGCAACGGGACTTTGCAGATAAAGCTGGAGTCCCTATTACCCCTCACCAGAGGCAGCGGCTGTTAAGTCGTCTGGTGCCTTTCCAGTCCCGGCCCAGGCATTCACACTGACATATATAAACAAGGTATCGCTGTAGCAGGTTTTCTGTAACTTGCTTTCTATCATTCAACAGCGTGTCCTAGAGCAATGCCTGTCAGGATATTGTAGCTGATGCATAGACTGTCATAGTTTGATTTCAATGGGTGAATATTTAAACATCCTACAGGGGTGCCTGGATGTCCCACTTTGGCTCAGGTCGTGATCTCGCGGTCTGGTCGGTGAATTCGAGCCCCATGTCAGGCTCTGTTTTGACCGCTCAGAGCCTGGAGCCTGGTTCAGATTCTGTGTCTCCCTCTCTCTCTGCTCCTCCCCCGCTCGTGCTCTGTCTCTCTCTGTCTCTCAAAAATGAATAAATGTTAAAAAAAAATTTTAAATGTCATATGAACATTAGAGTGGATAATTTTAACTGGGGAAAAATGTAAAATGGCAGGAGGTGTAGATAAACCTTCAATGATGACATTTCATTACTTTCTGCTCAGAACTTACTGTTTTTTTTAATATGAGAGAAAACTGGGGCACCTGGGAGGCGCAGTCAGTTAAGCATCCAACTTTGGCTCAGGTCATGATCTCATGGTTCATGGGTTCGAGCCCTGCCTCGGGCTCTGTGCTCACAGCTCAGAGCTTGGAGCCTGCTTTGGATTCTGTGTCTCCCTGTCTCTCTGCCCCTGCCCTTCACGTTCTCAAGTTCTCTCTCTCTCTCAAAAATAAACGTTAAATATTCAGGAAAATAGGCCGAAATTGCCACTCTGTGCAACATGATGGTGAAATAGTAATTGACATTGAATAACGTTGGTCAAGGCAACTCTTGTTTCGTTTATTCTAGCTGCTGTGAAGGAGGAAAGGAAAATTTTAATTCATCCATAGCACAGGAAGAAGTTGAATCACTTAACAGTGCCTTTGAATCCGCACGGGCTTTCTTTGGAAAGAAGCAGGCAGTTATGCAATATTTCATGACTCAAGAGGATTTAAACCAAGTAAAAAAAAAAAAATGATAATACTTTTTCCTAAGGGCAGCGGGGACTTAGAAAACAGCTAGTTCTACACTTTCTAGGTCGAAATAATGGCAAATCATTTAGAATAAGTCGTTATTCATCCAAGCCTGCACGGTACTAAAAAAGGCTTGTCATAGTGTACTATCAGGGAATTGATATGCATGTGGTTGACGGTTGTAAACAAAATTCATATGGTTTCATGTATATTTCTTGATCCAGACTCTGAAGTTTTTCAGGTTAATGTGCTGTTGATACTGAGCTTTCTGACTCCTTTTAACATTTCTATAATATTCCATGGCATGTGAGCACCAGCCAGACCCTTATTGATGCATCTTTAGTGTGTTTTTATTTATTTTTATTTTTATATTTATTTATTTATTTACTTTGAGAGACCAGGCAGAGAGAGAGAGAGAGAGAGAGAGAATCCCTAGCAGAGAGAGAGAGAGAGAGAGAGAGAATCCCTAGCAGGCTCCACACCATCAGCGTAGAGCCCTGTGCGGGCTTAAACTCACAAACTGTGAAATCATAACCTGAGCTGAAATCAAGAGTCTGATGCTTAACCGACTGAGCCACCCAGGCGCCCCTAGTTAAGTGTTTTTAGTTTTTGCCAAATAGCACTGCCCTTTTGCTCAGGCAGGTGGATGTGGAGAGGTGGATTAGCCTTGTGAGCTCCTGGAAGGTTCTGGATATCCAGAGTCCTCCTCCCCCCACCCCCTTAGAGCCAGCCCGGGGGCATTTCCTCTGAAAGGATTTGGTGAATAATGAGAATCCACTGCCAGCACAGAGCCCTGCTTACTATCCTTTCCTCTGTAGGATAGCCTGGCCTCCTGTCTTGGTTTGAGCTAGCCCCAGAGCCCAGGCTTCAGACTGACTGGGATGTCAGAGCGTAAGTTCTAGAAGACGGGGCCCTGGCTCTTCACCAGGCCCCTCAGCCAGGCTCTGGAAGCACAAGGGCACACTGTGTGCCAGCCCCACTCCCAGGGCGGAAGCCAAAGTGGATCCCCACCACCCCCTGCACTGGGCCTCCCCCTAAGCACAGGGAGGCAATGTAGCCTAATAGTTAGGACGCCAGGCTGTGGAATCAGACTGACCTGGCTTAGAGTCCCAGCTTCACCCCTTATAAGCCGGGAGAACTTGGGTGATTTACTCAGCCTCAGTTTTCTCATCTGTGAAGTGGGGATTCTGATCTCCAGAGCGATTGTTGAGATAAATAAACATAATGCGTGTCATAGAGCTTATCACAGAGCCTACGTTTATAAATCTTGCTTATAGCAAGTTCAGGGGCAACAGAAGGAAGTAGGCAAAGGACTAGGTCGGGGTGTGGGTAAGGATATCTTTTAGTCTTAGCCCTAGAAGAAGGTGATTCCTTCCATTCCTGAGACTCTCTCCTGCACCAGGCCCAGTGCACCCCACCCCGTCCCCCTCCTCCCTCTCCAGCCCTTCTCCGTGGGCCTAGTGTGGGGGTCATCCTCAGCAGGGCACTCCAGCTCCTGGCCTGTGGCAGAGGTCACCACAGCTGCAGTACAGAGGGAACGGGAGAGCTCAGATGCCTGGAGCTGGAGCCAACCGGCCCCGCTAAAGCTAGGAACGGAGCATCTGAACCTGTTCCTCCTGGTGGCTGGGTCCTGGCCCAGGTGCCTGTCCACCTTGCCTCTGGGACCCTCGAGCATCCCCGCTCTGTGCAGGAACCTGCCCCAGGTGCTCGGCGAACAAGCTGGGTCTGGGCCGTGCCCCACGGCGTCCTCCAATTGAGCCAGCTCTGTTTCTGTCTTCCTCATCTGACTCTCGTGTTAAAAGGAGGGACGTCTAAAGCTGTACGCTCTTAGATAAGGCGATTACCTTCTGGGCCTCAGTGGGCTACTGGCCCCGGGTTCAGCCCCTCCTGATAGGAGGAGGTGGCGGCTAGATCAGGGAAACGTGGTCAGTAGTGTTCCCTAGTATTGCAGACACTTCTAGTTGTACACACAATGTCTGGTACAGCCTCTATTCTTATATCTTTTTTAAAATGTTTATTTACTTAGAAGAGAGAGTGGGGGGAGGGGCAGAGAGAGAGGGGGAGAGAGAGAATCTGAAGTAGGCTCCACACTGTCAGCACAGAACCCAATGTGGGGCTTGATCTCATGAACCGTAAGATCACGACCTGAGCTGAAACCAAGAGTCGGATGCTTAGCCAACTGAGCCCCCCAGGTGCATCCTTATATATATTTTTAATAAGAGGACTGTGTATTGTTGGGGGTGGCAGTATGCCCAGTAAGAAACTACATTTCCCAGCCTGCCGTATTCATGGAACGGCCAATGAGATGTTCGTAGAAATATTAAATGGGGCTTCTAGGAAAGCTCTTTAAAGTAGAGAGGTACACTCCTACATTTCTGCCCGCTTACATTTTCTTCCTGGAAAATGTGATGACTGGAGGTTCAGCAACCATTTCGTGACACTGAAGCAATCCCGGGGACAGAAGTCATACAGTAAGGGTGATGGAGCAGGAAGAAGCGTGAGGCATTGATGATAACACGGAAACACTGTACTGGCCCAGAACTGTCTATCCCTAACTTTCTTTACTGCGAGAGAAAACAGATCACCAGCCTGTCTTAAGCTGTTTACGTTTGGCCGTGTAAGAGCAGCCACACATAATTCCTGTGCACATGACAAGTGCCTAGGATATCCTTGTCAACAACAAATGGGGCCACGTGAGCTGGATGAGAGTTCAGCGAATTCACGACAGATTCAGTGTTCCCACCGATGAAGGATGGGTGACCACCTGGAGGAAGGTCTCCAGCGACGTGCCACCGACTCTGTTCCCAGCCTCGTCAAGGGCAGCGCTATGATCTTGAGTGAAGATATGAACTGATCTCATTTGGGGCAAGTGCGGCAAGTGAACTGGGTAATGAAGAGACGCTGACAGGCTGGATCTAATAAGGGGGGCTCCACAGGGCTCCACATGTCCTCCGTCCCCGTTCAGGGCCAGGCGGCATCGTGTAACCAGCGGCACACGTGGAAAGGGCATCGTAGTCCGTGCCTTCCAGGCATCAAGGGCACCAGAAGCAAACGTGATCCCGTTTGCATTTGCAAGAAACAGAGGTCTTCAACCAAGGAGGCGATGGCCTCCTATTTTCTGTTCAGGATGGGCCCTAGCCAGAGTAATTGGGCCAAGATTCGTGAGGGGGATTGAAGGCGGGGGGGGGGGGGGGTTGAAGGACTCAGCGATGTTTTGTCCAAAAAGAAAAAAAAAAACCACTCAGGGACGTGATGGTTGTCCCCAGGTGCCTGCAGGGGGAATACTCCAGGGAGACTGAAGAACTTTCTAAGATCAGAGCTGCTGTCTTATGAGGGAGTGAGCGGCCGGTTGGTGGAGGCGATCAAGGAGAAGCCAGCCGAGTACGTGCCGGGCGCAAGCAGGAGCTGGAGCGGATGGCTGTTCTTGCCTCTGCCGACACCGACAAGCCCCACTGAACGGGGTTCGATGGGATAATCCCTGAGGTACTTGAGGAGCTGGGGCCAGAAATCAGGGAGGAGATGGGGCCGCTGCCTCGGGACTCTGGACTGTGTGAGGGCAGCCGTAGGGGCCCCTTCAGGCACAGAACGAGGCCTCCCCTGTTCTCTGTGCCTGAAGCCTTGGCTCAGCCGGGCCCCGTCTTGGGCTGGCACCACAAGGCCAGCATGGCCCCAGCCAGGTTGACGCTCTGAGGCAGGTGGTGTCCGTGTCAATGATCGTATTACGCAGGTGAGGAAACTGAGGCCTCCGTCCCATCCTCCCCTGTGGACTTCCCAGGGCTTTGCCCCAGGCCACCAGTCAGATGAGGAGGGCCGCGGCCCAGGCCCGACCAAACGTGCTCACTCAGCTCTGGCCCTGCTCACGGCCTTGGGGCGGGGGCAGTGACTGTGGTCCAGCCTGCTCTTGGTGGCCTCGCACGGGCCTCACCGTTTGTTCACCCCCGGCCCTGCTCCTGGAAGCTCCGCACCTGCTCTGTCTCCCCGGACAGGCAGTGCAGGGCCCCCAGGAGCAGACCCAGGGACCCAGAGCGGAGCCCGGGGAAGGCCTGGCCTCTATGGGGCTCCTTTCCCTTCCTCCCCCTTGAGTCCTTTCCGGGCCCTGGGGGTGTCCGGGCTGTGGGAACGTGGGAGGGAAGGATGCAGGCAGGGCTCGTGGGGCCTGTAGCCACAGTGTGGTATTCTCATTACCAGCCCGGCCTCTCCCTCGGCCACTGTGGCTGCCTTCACACCTCCTCTCTGCCTGTTGACACAAGGCCGCCTCCCCCAGGGCAGAAGGTGTCGACTTGGGAACGAGGGTGTTCAGGGGCCTCCAAAACAGCCCGGCAGCGGTCCTCTCGGCAACCCCGAAACCCCTTGTGGGCTGGGGGCGGGGGCTGCAGGTCCCCACCCTGGGAGGCCCAGGGAAAGGCGGGGCCTACGTCCCTGAGAGGGGGAGAGAGGGAGGGGGGAGGACATGAGCCCTGAGTCCACCTGCCCAGATAGTCCTCTCCCCTGGCTCCAGGGGCTGGTGCCTGACACGGCCTGCCAGGCAGAGTGCCATCGGTGTCACCAGGAGGCCCAAGACTGAAGCCACCAGGGCAAGGGCACCCTGACCGGACCTTAGAACCGCCTGGGCTTCTGAGCACCACACACTGTCCAGTGCCCAACACTGTGCCTGCAGTGAGGGACCCATTCAGGGCTTAAACCCCATAATTTTGTCAGCCTGCTGTTCTCCCCTTGCTTAGATGGGCCGGGCCGGACCGGAGAGATCAGTTCCTTTGCCTCGGTCCCCAGAGTCAGGATTCGGACCAGCAGAGGGCACACACCGTGCCATCAGCGAGGCTCCAGGGAGGGACGTGCCCTCCGGGATTCAGAGGTTGGAGGAGGCGAAAGGCAAATTCCGAGTCTGTGGTGGCCTGGGTGCGGGTCCCCCGGGGCCACGGAGAGGCACTATGTGGCCAGGTGATCAGGGCAGGTCCCAGGAGGAAGGGAGGGACCTGAAGTCGTGGGTTTTCTCCAGGTGGAGGTGCCGGGTTCCTAACCGAGGGACCAGGTGTGAGCCCAGGCCTGGGAGGGGAAAGGCAGCACTGGTGGGGACCGTGAAAGTGGGCTGGAGCCCCGAGGGGAGCGGTGGGAGGAGCTGGCCGGGGTTGGAAAGGCCTCCCGAGTGGGGAGTTTGGACAGAAGTCCTGAGGAGGGGGAGGGTGAAGAGGCAGAGGCGGGAAGCCAGTCGGGTGACAGCAGTCAGGCGGGGTGAGGGCTGACCGGAGCCGCGGCCTTTGGGCCCAGGAGCCAGTGGCAGAGAATGTGGAGGTTGGCGGGGAGGCCGCGGCCCCGTTGGCTAGGCGAAGCACAGGAGGGCTGGAGGGCTGCCCAGCGGGCCAGGGGCACAGGGGTGGGCCTGCCACTCTTCCTCCAACAAGAAGGCCAGGCCACGGAGGCTGGTGTGGAAGGGCCTGCGGCAGCCCCAGAACTGCCTGGTTCAGTCCCGGAGGCAGCTCAGGCCTAGGTTCCCGCCGTGCCTGGGCTCCGGTCCCCACCTGAGCCTCAGTCTCCTCATCTGTGAAATGGGTGTCCTTGCTGGGACATGCACTTCTCGCCTGCCTGCCCTGCGGGGGGGAAGCGGTCACCTGGGGTCCCGCAGCTCTGGGGAAGGACAGTGTGGGAGAGTGAGTGGTGTACACTCCTGCCGCCCGGGCCCTGGGAGGGAAGACCCAGCCTCCTGACCCCCAAAGCCATAAGGGGGCTCAGACCCACCTGCTGGAATGCAAACAGGTTTGGGTGGTTCTACAAAGTCATTTCCTCCCTCCCTCTGCTCTGACCCTCCTTGCCTTCCTCCCTGCCTCCATCCCTCCCTCCCTCCCTCCCTGCCTGCCTGCCTGCCTTCCTTCCTCCCTCCCTCCTTCCCTCCCTTCCTCTCTCCCTTCCTTCCTTCCTCCCTCTGCTTCCTCCCTCCCTCCCTGCCTCCCTCTTTCCCTTCCTTCCTCCCTCCCTCCCTCCCTTCCTCCCTCTGCTTCCTTCCTTCATTCCTTCCTTGCTCCCTCCCTTCCTTCCTCCCTCCCTCTGCTCCCTCCCTCCCTTCCTTCCTTCCTTTTCTTTCATTTAATTATCAAAGCAACGGATTCTCATTTCAGGAAAGTGAGAAAATGCAGACAATCAAAAAGAAGGGAATTTTATTCTATTTTCAGGTTTATTTATTTATTTTGAGAGACGAAGAGAGACCAGGAGAGGGGCAAAGAGAGAAGGAGAGAGAGAATCCCAAGCAGGCTCTGTGCTGTCAGTGCAGAGCCCGACTTGGGGCTTGAACTCGTGAACTGTGAGGTCGTGGCCTGAGCTGAAATCAAGCCTTATAGGTTGCTTCACCGGCTGAACCACCGAGGCATCCCAAAAAGAAGAGAATTTTAAAAGGCCCCTGGTTGCAACCTGCCAGAGAGAACCAGGTTAACACTAGGTTGGCCCCAGGTTAGCACGGACCCTGCCCCTGCATCCTGTCCTTTTCCAGGCTTCCCTGCAAGTACGTGAACATAGAGATAGACGCATCAAGAGAAAGTGTGCCGGGGTTTTTTCTGTTTGAGTTTTTCCATTTTTTGAAGCTTCTGGTATATGTTCTATTTTTCATACCAGCTTTATTGGGATTTGATTCACACATCATACGTTGACCTGTGTAAAGTGTATAATTCAACAGTTCTGTGTGTATAGTACTTAAAATTGTTTTAATTGGGGTAAAATATATTTAACATAAAATTTGCCATCTTAATCATTTTTAAGTGTGCAATTCAGTGCCATTCATTATAGTCATAGTGTTAGGCAGCCGTCACTTTCCACAAGTTTTCATCACCTCACGTAGAAGCTCTGGACCCATCAAGGAAGAACTCTCTTTACCCCCAGTCCCTGGTAACCTCTCAACCACTTCCTGTCTCTATGAATCTGTCTGTTCTAGATGCCTCGCAGAAGTGGAATCATACAGTAATTTTTCTTTGTGTCTGACTTACTTTACTTTTTAAAAGTTAATTTATTTTGAGAGAGAGAGAGAGAGAGAGAGAGAGAGAGAATCCCAAGCAGGTTCCACACTGTCAGCGAGGAGCCCGACACGGGGCTCGAACTCACGAACCACGAGATCATGACCTAAGCCGAAACCAAGAATTGGACACTTAGCCGACTGAGCCACCCAGGTGCCCTGCATATGGCTTCCTTTCATGCCTTCATGGTTTGTCCATGGGTTAGCGTGTGCGTGAACTTCATTCCTGTTCGTGGTTGAAAAATACTCCATTGCACATACAGACCACATTCTGTTTCTCCATTCATCCGTTGCTGGACATTTGGGTCGTTGCCACCTTTTGGCTCTTGTGCGTTAATGCTCCTACAAAAGTTGGTGTCCCAATCCCTGTTCTAGTGCCTGCTTCCAAGTTCTTTGGGTATGAAGGGAGCCTGTGGTTTTGTGACCGACTCTTCTCACTAACGTATCCACATTCTCCGTATCGTCAGTAGATGTATTTCTGCGATGAGATGTTTAGGGCACGCCTAGCGCTCCCATGATGTGGTGGTAGCAGGTTAGCCGAGAAGTTCCCTGGTGCACACTGAGATGCCTTACACTTTTCCACACAGGGACATCCTGATACCTAGATTTTAAAAATTATTTTTAGGTGGCATGTGTAAGGGGCGCCTGGGCGGCTCTGTCAGTTAAGTGTCCACCTTCGGCTCAGGTCATGATCTCGCGGTTCGTGACTTTGAGCCCCGTGTCGGGCTCCGTGCTGACGGCTCAGAGCCTGGAGCCTGCTTTGGATTCTGTGTCTCCCTCTCTCTCTGCCCCTCCCCTACTTGCACTCTGGCTCTCTCTCAAAAATAAATAAAAACATTAAATTTTTTTTAAAAAAGATAAGTTGCACGTGTAATAAACGAATGCAAACTCCTTGTGAAAAAATTAAGCATTCCAGATGAGATGAAAGTCTCCCTTGACCACCTCCCAGAACCCAGACCTGTCCCCGCCCACCCACCGAGTAAGTCCCGTAGTCACCCACAGATTGGCTGAGACTCCTACTGTGTGAGACTTGTCTGTGCTCGTACACACGTGCGCACAGTAGACCCTTCGAACACGCACGGTATCGTTCGATGACTTTCTGTGCGGGGGTTGTTTTTTAGATCTGTGTTCTCTCTTGTTTTTGCGTGGATCGGTGGTGGCGTCCTACTGGATGGATTTTTCTAGAACTTGGTTCTGCCACCCAGCGGCGTGTCTTCATGGGCGCCTTTCAGTCTTTTCTAACCAGAATGAATTCCCGTCAGGGAAACCGCCGGGCAGAGGGCGTGCTGAGGCTGTTCTGAAGTTGTAGGCTGGCCTCGGAGAGGCCCTGGAGGTGGGCTGTTGAGGCTAACCTGGTTTTGGGCAGCCAGCCCGGCTGGGGGCCCCAGCTAGCCTGGCCACCTGTGCCATGCCGTGCCGGGCATTGCGAGTGCATTCTCGGGCTGGGGCACCATCTCCAAGGGGGAAGGAGGTTCCCTTGGCTCAGGCCAGGGGCTGATCTTGGATTTCTCTTGCTGAGGGAGCCTCGAGAACAGAGGACTGAGTTCATCCCCCTCAGTCTTTAGCACGTCATCTGTACTGACCAGGTAAGACCCTTCTGTGTGATTTAGTTATCTGGTCGCTTTAAGCTCTGTCCCCTCCCCCTAGATGTTCTCCATTCTGTCCAGGGACGTCCCTGTCCCCCCCGCCTCTGGCAAAGAATCCTCTGCCCAGAGTCGGCTCACTCCCCCAGGTGCTGGCCAGGTGTTCAGTTCAGTCCTAGGAGCCCCCACTCTGCTTTTTTTTTTTTTTTTTTTAAGTTTATTTTGAGAGCAAGAGGGAACGTGCCTGCAATGGGGAGGGGCAGAAAAAGCGGGAGAGAGAATTCCAAGCAGGTTCCTCAGCGTCCGTGCAGAGCCCGACATGGGGCTCCAACTCACAAACCATGAGATCGTGACCTGAGCCAGAATCAAGAGCCGGAGGCTTAGCTGGCTGAACAGCCCAAGCACCCCCCTCCCCTCTGCTTTTTATTGGGCCTGATGTCAGATGCCTCGGGGGGGTACCCTCCTTCTCCTGCTGAGTTGGCTGAGGGCCCGAGCCGCCCGGTGACCTGGTGGGGGGCTCATCGCAGTCCTGACACCTCACCACACTGTTGTGAGGGGTCAGCAAGGGTAGGGGTGGGGTTACAAGGAACCCCAGAACTGTCCATCCTGCCTGGAGGGAGGTCTATCTTGTGCTTCCTGGAGGGGCTGGTGTTGGACATGGCCTCGGTCAGCAGCTGAGCTAGACCTGCATATCCTTAGCGGGGACTTGGCAAGGGCACTGAGCCCAAGGCATCCGCTGCTTAGAGTTTCCAGCGGCTTGTGGTCTTTTTTCAGCCTTTGCTGAGCGTATAGGGAAGCGTATAGGGAGCGTATAGGGAAGGTTGGGGGACCTGAGCCCTGCTTGGGCCCTTCCCTCCTGGCCCGTCCCCCTTCTCCTCACTCCTCTGGGCTCTGTCCCTCTGCTCCTCTGCACACTTGTATGTTTTTCCCAGTGAACAGATGAGCAGGCAGGGCTCCAGAGAGGGCAAGTGGCATATCTGGGAGTCCCACAGCCCATCACACTGGCATTGAGCTGGCTTCACCCACTTCTTAAGTCAGCCCCTGCATCTCTGGTTCCTGACCCTGGCCCTAGAACAAAGGCTTGTTACAGGCAGGTCCGCCCTGCTCAGATCCCCAAATCCCAGGCGGCTGGGCAGTGCCCTCTGCTGGCAGTGGCTGGGAATTTGAGGACACTGGTCCACAACTGTCCAACTCTCTGGCCTGGGAAGGGAACCTTCCAACCAGGGCAGGCAGTGGAGAGTCCTGGCTCCATTTTACAGTTGGGGAAACCAAGGTGCCACGTGACAGGCTTCCCCACACCCGCATGTCTGCATCTCTGCTTTGGGCCGGTTCCCCTCCTTAACCCCTTTATGCCTTGGTTTCCCCACATTATCCTAGAAAGCTGCCATCTTTCTCCACTTACCCAGAGGAAGCAAAGAAGCATAAATGTGACTCCCCCACGAGAGAGGCACTGTCTGCTCCCCCTGCGCCCTCAGCCCCGCTCCCAGAACCGCAGATTCTGCCACTTCCCCTTGAGTCTCTCCTGGAATCCGCCAAATCTCTCTCCTTTCTTGCCACCCCCTCCCTCCTCATCACCCCTCTGCCTCCTGTGACTTCCACCGGCTGAGCATCCAGCTGATCCATGACCAAGATAATCAGATTATCTCAGGTCCGGAATAATCTATTCCATATGGCTTGCCAACTCAGAGGCTCCGGGAGCTAAAGGTGTGAGGACAGGGGGTGATCTTAGTTGGAAGGGTCTCCCTGGGAGCCTTGGGGCCTCAGCTGGGAGGCTGCTGGGGAAGGAGGGAGGTGGCGGAGAAGTCGGGGGCCTTCCTGCTGAGCCCCCTGACTGCTTTGGGGCTCCAGGTGGCCGCAGCCACATCCACCCATGACCCACGGGGGTTTAGGAACCATGATGGGGGGCTGGACACTCCCAGTGCTTTCTCCACTCTCTGGATTGGGGTGGGGGTGGCCACGCCACTATAGGGCACTGCTTCTCAAAAGTGGCCGAGCTTCATAATTCTGGGGGAGGCGGTACTTTTCTTTCTTTCCTTTTTAATGTTTATTTTTGACAGAGGGAGATAGAGCACGAGCAGGAGAGGGCCAGAGAGAGAGGGAGACACAGAATCCGAAGCAGGCTCCAGGCTCTGAGCGGTCAGCACAGAGCCTGACACGGGGCTAGAACCCACGAACTGTGAGATCATGACCTGAGCCCGTCGGACGCTTAACCGATGGAGCCCCCCAGGCGCCCCGGACATGGTACTTTTCATACCCAGATTCTCCAGCTCTGGTGCAGCAGGTCCAGGGTGGGTACGTCCCCCATGGTCCCTGTGACTTGTGACAAGATGTTGTGGGCACTTGAGGTCTCTGGGGAAATCTCCTCCCACGCCAGCACCCTCACTCTTGGGGCTGCCTCTGGGAGGTAGGGGGCCCCCGCGTCTTCCAGAAGAGACAGGAGAGGCGGTGGGGAGGAGAGAACCCGGGCTTTGGCCCCACACACAGGCAAACAGGCCCCAGCTCTGCCCCTGCTAGCCACGTGACCTAGAACAACCTCCCTACGCCCCACTCCCTCACATACAAAGGGAGGCAGAGACGCCCACATCGCCACGTGGTTGTCGGCTGTGACCCAGCCAGGCCCCAGCACAGCGCCAGGCCCCAGCGACGGCAGCAAGCGTGCCCGTGGGTGTTGCCCAAAGCCCCGTCCGTATACTCTGATCCGATCCTTACAATATGTCAGCACAGCAGGCATTACCCCCTGGCCCAGAGGCAGAAGCTGTGTGGGCCCCGAGATGGAGAGTGAGTTACCCACATGACACAGGTGCTGCATGGCAGGACGGGGACTCTACTCTGACCCACGCTGGCCACACTCCAGAGGGGTGTTCTAGGCTGCCTGGAGGTGGCAGCTCCTTAAACAACAATGAAGGGGCTGCCTCGGGCGGGTGCTGGGGTGTGGTGGGAAGATCTCAGCAAGCAGGGGCACCTGAATTAGGAGCTTCCCAGGAGATGCGCCTGCTGATGCTAAGCAGGCTGGCGGTACAGGGGGCTGCTTCCTTCTCCTGGGGCCTCTGGCTCCGGCGGGCCAGGGATTAGGGGCTCCAAGGGGCTATTGACATAGCACCTTCGATTAGCACTCCTGTGTCAGAAGGGCTGGCCGGGAAATGAGGGCATGGAGGCTGGGGAGGGGGGGGGGGGCGGTGTCCAGGACCAGGCTGGGCCTGAGGAGCGGGCTGGTTCCTAGCGGGAAGGCTGAGAGACCCCGGCCCCCCGCCCGGGAGGATGCCGCCCTGCTCTGCCCGCCCCCACCCCGGCCAAGGACCGCAACTGAACTCTCACCTCTGCTCAGTGGGGCTGCCCCGAGGCCTCATTTCCCAGCCTTACACGTTGGCAGGCGAAGGCAGGCTCGGGCCAGGGGAGCGGGAGCCACTGGCACCGGCACTTGTCAAAACACAGGCCCCAGAGGTGTGAAGTCCTCACCCCAGCGGGAGGGCGTGTGGGCCCTGCAGCCCGGAGAACTCATTAACGGGGGCAGCTCCCAAATGAACCCACAGGAGAGGCTGGCGATAAGGAGATCAAAGGTGATGGGGGGAGAGGAAAAAGGGAGGCGACTGACAGGAGGTGGTGGAGCCCAGGCCCCAGGTTGGGGGGGGGGGGTCCCTCCTCTTCCCCAGCTTAGCTCCATCGGGCCCACTGGCCATGGCCCTTGTACAAACTGGGCCTGGACACCCCAAGGGCAGCAGGAGAGGGAGGGACTCCCAGGTGGCAGCCTTTAGGGCTGAAGACGCCAAGGTTGGGGTCGGGGGTGGAACCCTGCCATCTGCCCCACCTCTCTCATGCCCTTTTTGTGGGCTCTTTGACTCCACACTGGCCCTGGGACCTTTTTAGCCCTCCTTCGGCCTGCCACGCACCGCTCACGGTGTCCTCCCCTGCTCCAGACCTCTTGGTGGTTCCCGGGCAGGTGCCCGAGGGATGTCAAACATCAGGTCCCAGATGTGAGAATCCTCAGGAGACAGAGCTGCGTTTTTTCAGGATAAACAGTCTGCCTCCCACACACACGGCCTGTTGTCCAAAACATGTCTGGTTGATTTTGTGCTTTTACAATAACCAACCGGCACCGATGGTTTCCTCTGGACACAGAATGGCAGGCCTCAGAGGCGGGGATAGTAATGAACTCTGTTACACCCTTCATTACCTGTTGAGCTTTTGACTTTCCGGTCACACGCACATACTGTATTTTCAGAGATGAGAATAAAGCAAAAGGGTGGCTGATTGCCTAGGAGTTTTGGGTTGTGCTGAGTTTCCTCAATTAGCTACAAAGTGGAAATCAATTCTGTGGGGATTGGAGGGATTTTTTTTTTTTTTTTTTTGACATTCAGAAGGTTGGCAGCAGAGGCTCTGAGCCCTCTCAGATGCCATCCCTCCTGCTTGACGGGTCTTTATTCTGCACCCCACCCCCCCACCCCCACCCCTCGCCTGAGTGCACAACATACTCTACCAAGTCCCAACTGTTTGTCCCCTTGGGTCCGGTGGGATCAAAAGAGCCCAGCCACTGGGCTGCAATACCAGCTTCTTAGCTTGGATCTGGAGCCCCAGGAGGGCATCCATCGAGCAGGGTCCAAAAGGAGACGCTACTGACAGCTTCAAGCTGGGAGGGCTCTCCTGGACCAGACTCTCCTTGGGAATGGGTCCTACGGCAGCTCCCCTTCTCCCCAGGGGGGGGGGTTGGGACTGCCTCTCCTGAATGTGACCGTGGGCGTAAGCATTCTGGGGCTGCTGGGACAGACTGCAGAGGAAGGGGGTGTAGAAGGTGCTGGAAGAAGCCGAGGGCGGGAGAAGATAAAGGAGGCGAGGGCAGGGGACGGTGGGGGGCAGAGATGCCCAGGGAGAAGCCGCTAAACCACTTGGCCTCCTTTGCTACAGACCAGCTCGCCCAGCAGTCACAGGGCTGGAAGGCATTGGGGATGCAAAATGTTAGACCCCTCACACTGGAAGAGACCCTATATACCGCTTCTCTTGAAGACATGCTACGCACCAGGTACTTCACAGTCTAGGTGGACAACAGACATCTGTGCATGAAGTAGCTATCATGACAAGGTGTATAAACTCAAACTCCTGAGGGATCAGGCAGGCAGTATCGGTTCCTTGAGATTTCCTACGTAGACAGTCTTGTTGCAAGTGGAGACGGTTTAGTCTCTTCCTTTCCAATCTGTATGCTTTTGTTTTTGCACAAGCCAGGCCCTCCGGCGCACTGTCTAGTAGGCCTGGGGAGGAGCAGACATCCCCTCCTGGTTCTCAACATTATGGGAAAGCATTCACTCTTCCACTATTTACTATGATATTAGCTGTGGGCTCTTCGTGGATGCCTTTTATCAGGTTGAGACGGTTCCCCTCTATTGCTAGTCGGCTGAGAAGTTTTATTACGGAGGGGTATGAATTTTGTTATGTGCATTTTTCTATGTCGTGTCCATTCACATTTCGATGGCAAAACCTGATATACCTGCCCCCAAATGGTAGGACGCCAACTGGTGGCCAGTGGTGGCAGCTCGCCAAGCCCTTGATCCTGCCAGGGAGAAGGTGCCCTAGAGGGCCTGAGGCTTCCCCTCCCTCAGCTCACATGGTCCAGCAACGTGGCCATACTTGGCCAGCTTGTTGGATTTGCCTGGGATGGTTTCCTCATAGTGTTCCCTCCGTCCCCCCACCCTCGATCACCACCACCAGGTAAGGCCACGTCCAGGACCGGTCTGCCTCAGAGGAGAAATGGATTACTGCTCCTTTCACCTCTAGCAGGGATCAGGGCCCCACTCCGGGTCCCCATCCTATTCATTCTGCAGACCTGGCTGCAGTATGCCTCAAGGCTCCCGTTATACAAACTGGGAACGAATTTGCAAGAAAGCGTTAAGAATCTGCATAAGGTCCCAACAGGTGAAGGCAGCCCCAAGCCCAGGTACTGTACTTCCAGTTCCCCGGACCGCGCTCCCTCTGACCTGCTGGGCTGGCCCAACACGCCAGGCACCGCGGGCAAGAGGCCCCAGTGGCTGGCTCCGGTGCCCATGCGAGGGCCCAGGTGGGGCCGACCTGGGGCGGCCAAGGGGCCCGCACCTTCAGCACCCCCCGTTGGTTCAAAGGGTATGGCCCCGCCCCCTCCAGGCCCCGAGCCCGCTTTGAAGTGCTGATGCGGCCTGGAAGGGGCCACTTCACACCTCGGGCTCGGGATAAAGCGGTCGCCGGGCGCCGGTCCGCAGATGCGCCGCCGCCGCCATGGCCCAGTCCCTGTGCCCGCCGCTCTCCGAGTCCTGGCTCCTCTTCCCGGGTTGGGGCCCGCCTCGGCCTCTGCCGCCCTCCGACAGGGACTGCGGCTGCTCCCCCGCCTCGTCCCCGGACTCCTGGGGCAGCGTCCCGGCCGGCAGCCCCGAGCTGAGCCCCGGACGGCCCGGCACCCACGCGGCCGCCGGAGCCCGGGGCGCAGGGAGGCGCGGCGCGCGCAGCAGCCGCCTGGGCTCCGGGCAGCGGCAGAGCGCCAGCGAGCGCGAGAAGCTGCGCATGCGCACGCTCGCCCGCGCCCTGCACGAGCTGCGCCGCTTTCTGCCGCCGTCCGTGGCGCCCGCCGGCCAGAGCCTCACCAAGATCGAGACGCTGCGCCTGGCCATCCGCTACATCGGCCACCTGTCGGCGGTGCTGGGCCTCAGCGAGGAGAGCCTGCAGCGCCGGCGCCGGCGGCGCAGCGACGCGGCGGTGCCTCGGGGCTGCCCGCTCTGCCCCGACGGCGGCCCCGCGCAGACGCAGACGCAGGTGCAGGTGGAGGCGCGCGCCCAGCTTCTGGGCTCAACCGCCAGCCCCTCCGCGTCCTGGGGGTCCCCGCCGGCCTGTCTCGGAGAACTAGCGGCGCCGCAGCCGCGCGACCCGGCAGTGCTTTATGACGAGGCGGCGTGTTCGGAATCGCAGGCAATGGAGCCGAGCCCCTCATCTCCGGTTAGTACTTCCTTCCCCGCGCGGGACTCTCTCCCCCCACCCACGGGGCCATCGTGGGTGCTGCTACCTGTCGTCCGCGTCCGCCGCTCACAGGCCTCCTGCGGCATCCCCGCCGGCAGCCTGGCCTTGTCTGCTTGCTGTCTCGAGCAGCGTAGCTAGTGTGTCTGGGGCGCTCAAGCGGCGAGGGGAGGGAGAGGACACGCAGGGGACAGGCTCTTGTGCCCGAGTGGAACCTACGAGCGCGGACACCCACGCGTAGCGGCCAGCGCTGAAGGTAACTCTATACCCTCTCCCTCCAGCTCTTTCCCGGCGACGTGCTGTCCCTGCTGGAGACCTGGATGCCTCTCTCGCCCCTGGAGTGGCCGCCGGCCTGAGTCGAAGTGACGACGTACAATTGGCGCCCTGTGAGCATCGAGGCCCTTTTGGCTTTCAGCACCTTCAAAACGGTCCCTCTCCAGACTCCCTTTCCTAGGAGAGGGCACCTGCGATACTGGCATGGGCATTCCTGAGAGCGGGAGCCCGTCCCCACCCAAGACAACTCTCCCCAGCCCCTCCGGCAATGGAGGGACCCATAGGTTGACCCTTGGAGGCAGGCAGGGGGCGCCTGCCTACTATGTATTTATTTATTTGTGAATAAACTGTGCTGGTGTCAGTTGACCGTTTCTTCTTCTTTCTTCGCATGGACACAAAGCTCCCTCCCCTTCTCCAAAGAAGAACCTAGGAGAATTAAGAGAGTTTCTGGCAGTCTTCAGCCCTCAAAGCACAAAGGCCCAGACCCTTTCCCCTTTGCCCTGGCTTAGCCTGTCCTATTCCAGCAAGGCCAGCCTGGAGGGGGAAGATGCTGTATGTGGGAAAGGGGTAGCAGTGGAGCCTGTCCCCCTTTTCCTTGAACCTGGTGGGAGGTGCATTAAAAGCAAAGTATCCAGGGGCGCCTGGGTGGCGCAGTCGGTTAGGCGTCCGACTTCAGCCAGGTCACGATCTCGCGGTCCGTGAGTTCGAGCCCCGTGTCAGGCTCTGGGCTGATGATGGCTCAGAGCCTGGAGCCTGTTTCCGATTCTGTGTCTCCCTCTCTCTCTGCCCCTCCCCCATTCATGCTCTGTCTCTCTCTGTCCCAAAAATGAATAAACGTTGGAAAAAAAAAAAAAAAAAGCAAAGTATCTGTGTAGAAAATACGTTTTCTTAGCACTTACTGTGCATCATCAGGTCCTTTACACATTTTATACCCAAATAACGATTTTACTGAGGGTCAGCACTCAGGGTCGGTATGAATTCAGAATCCCAAGTTCTCCCTCGTCAGGTTTTGCCAGCTCTGGGGTCTGAGAGGACACCAGCTCCAAGGACTCATTCCATGCATCCCAAGTCCTTATTCCCCTGTCCTGGAGCTTTGTGGCCTGGACCTTGGGATTTTCTTATCTCCCTTCACTCTGCTTTCTCTTCCAGGTGGGCTAGGGACATTAACATTTTATGAGTCAGTCCCGAGTTAACTGTGACCTCCCAGAGGCCTAGCTAGAGTGGAGAGGCTCATGGGGTTGCCTCCAAATCCACATAGCTGACCTGGAACCACACTCATGTCTGCATTGCTGGGTTCAGATCACGGATGCAGTGTATGGGGAAGAAGGAAGCCTTGACCCAGAAGGGGCCTGGCTTGGCTCAAGGGGTCTGGTAAGCAGTCAAGCCTTGTGGGGGAGTTGAGGTGAGGCTAGGGGATGTAGCCTCTGCCCAAGGGTCCCCCAGCCCTCTACGGATACCAAGTTCTCCCCTCCCTGCCAAGCAACTTTGAAACACAGGCCTTAGCATTTGTTTCTTATAGTGGCTTTATTGAGATATAGTTTACATACCATGAAAT
This sequence comes from Leopardus geoffroyi, assembly GCF_018350155.1. Taxonomy (NCBI): domain Eukaryota; kingdom Metazoa; phylum Chordata; class Mammalia; order Carnivora; family Felidae; genus Leopardus; species Leopardus geoffroyi. The sequence continues at coordinate 6,050,427 of NC_059337.1, forward strand.
TCAACCTTATAATTCAGTGACTTTAGCATATTCGTAGTAATGCAACCATCACCACTGTCTAAATCGAGAACATTTTCATCACCGGGGAAAGAAACCCTGTGCCCATTAGCAGGTGCTCCCCATGACCCCACCCCCCACCCCCACCCCTCTCCGGCCCAGGCATCTACCTTCTGTCTCCATAGATTGGCCGGTTCCGGACATTTTGTGTAACTGGAATCACACAATAGAGGCCTTTTGTGCCCTGCTTTTTTCATTTAACGTTTTCCGGGTTTATCCGTGTGGCCTAGGTGCATCAGTATTTCATTTCTTTTTATTGCCCAGTGATAACTCCATTGCACGGATATACCACGGTTTATCTGTTTATCCGTCGGTACGGGTAGGTTTGTTTTGAAACCACCTCAGAGATCAGTTCCAGTGCTCGGGCCCAGGCCGGGAGGGGCAGGAATTCGGCGTGGCCGGGGGCACCGCTGTGACGTTCAGGCGTCCAGGCGCACGCACCCTGGCCGGCATTTGGCCGCCCAGAGCGGGATCCAAAAGCAGAGGCCCTGCAGGGGGGCTGACCTCACACCTCCGCTGATCACCCCCTTTCCCACACCTCGCCCCTCATCTTGCTCTCCCCTCCCAGGACCCTAACTGGAGCAGAGCGAGAAGTCTTTTCCAGGGGCCCTACCCAAGTTAGAAAATCTGTTTGCATGGCAAAGGCCCTGCGGTTTCGGATGGGGAATTAAAGTTATTAGCAAGTCTTTTCACAGATAAGTGGGGCTCATCGGCCAGCGCCCTCCCCTGCGGAGAGCATTCTCCTCCCTCTCGGAGCCGGCGAGGCCCACTGTTTATCAGCACCTCGGTGTGAATTTTCATTAACACGTCTCTGCTAATAAGACGGAGGACGGCGGATGGGAAGGGGGCTCCTCCCACCTCTCCTGCGCCTGCGCCCGCGCCCCCTCGCTGGGCCGGCGCCGCCCGCCCCCCCCCCCCCCGGGAGGAGATCCTGTGTACGCGTCCCAAGGCCTACGTCAGTGAGCACCGTCCAGGTAGGTGACAGCGTGCGCTCGCTCGGTTCTCAGCACCTGTGACAAGTGGCCAGTTGGTGGGAGAGTTAAGGAAGGAAGAGGCTAGCCGACGCGCCGGAGCGGAGGGTGGGTGGCCGCTTTGGCTGGGGACCCGGATGTGAGTGCGGCGCCTGTGTGCCTCCCCCGGGGCGCACGGTTTAGGCGACAGCTGAACGCCGGCCTGTCTCTGGGACGGAGGCTAGGTGGTGGCACCTCACCCGGGGCCCTGCCAGGGTGCCCTGGCCTGGCGCGGCGGGGGCGCGTGCCTGCTGGAAGGCGGGAGCCGGAGCGTGGCGTGGGCACGGGGTGCCCCACGGGGCCGCTGGCCCTCGGCGCTGCGTCCCTCGGAAGAGCTGCCGTCCCGGCCGGCCGGGTCGGATGGGCAGAGCGGTTGGTTACCGGAGCCGGGCTCTGTGTTAAAGGCTTTCAATTCACCGTCTAACCTCAAGTCGCCGCAGGTGAGGCGGGCAGGTGTGTGCGCTTATACCTATTTAACAGATCGGGACACTAAAGCACAGAAAACAGGGCATTTTTCACAAAGCTAGTACCTGGCCGTTGGGACGGGGACAACGGTGGGCGGCAGTTGACCAGTCAGGTGTTTGGAACAGTCCTGGCGGGCAAGCGTGTGTGTTGGGGGCGGGGGGGGGGGGGAGGCTGGGGGTGTAAAATAAGGCCCCACTGCACCGTGGCCACCAGTGTCATTGCCGGCAGCGAACATTCTGCCTACTGAGCCTAGATGTTGCTCCCGCTGGGGAAACTGTACTGTGTAGGTGCTGGTTGGGCCAGGTTCTAAGGCGGGGCAGCTAAGCTGACGGCTCTGTATTCAAGACATTGATTCAAGGACAGGCTGCAGGGGTCACAGTGTGGACCCCCCGGGCGGGGAAGGGGGAGGTGGTCATGAGTTGTCTGCATGGGCCCGTCCTAAGGTCCTAGGCGTAGGACTGAGCGGGGGTCCCCTGCCTTGGGTGGGTGGCTGGTGCGTCTGGAGGAGGGCCAGCCCGGTGTCCCTCTGGCCACGCGGTACCAAATAAGCAGGTCCATCCAAAGGGCATGTGGATGCGCCAGGATTCTGCAAGGGCCTGGATCTGGAAAACCAGGTGGCCCCGGGCTGGGGAGGGAAGCTAGCCTTAACCGCTAAGCGTCACTTACCCCGGAGTGAGGCCAGGAGCCCACCCTGACCCCCCATATGTCATCCCTGCATTTGCACCACCCTAAGGGCCCTACCTCCCAAATGTTGCGCCTTGGGTGCTCCTTCCACTCACACTGGTTCCAGCCTCCCCTGAGGAGACCCAGGGTTCTTGGTGCTTCTGAGGGTTCCCTCTGCCCAGTGGGCAAGCTCCTCTTTGGGGACCGCTGGCGCACCAGCCCCGAGTGGGGCTAGAGCCGTGGGTCCCCAGCTCAGCACGGCTCAGGCCCCTTCCACCCATTCCCCGGAGCCTTGCCAGGCCCTCTGCCCTCCACCCTCCTCTCTTCCCCCTCCTCCCTCCCTTGGACCTGGCCTGTGAGGCTTCTTTCGAATGCCCCAGCTCCCCTCTCCCCTTCCTGCCCTCCCCACACACACTAGGAGATGGGGAGGTGGCCTGGTGTTGGCAGCACGTGACTTTGGAGAGTGGACAGGGCCACCTCTGAGGTCTTGGCCAAGCTTAGCACCCCTCCTGCCTTCTTCCCCTGAGGTCTGGCATTTTTCTTTCTTCAGACAGTGCTCTCCCCTCCTTAGCTTCAGTGGGCACCCCCTCTGCATTACTCCAGGGATGGGCATGTCACACAGGCCTGCACGGTCAGCACCGAGTGGTTCAGGCATGAGACCACATTCGGGCCAGTGAGAAGCAGGCTCCGGACTTTGCTGGAACCATCAAGAAAGGGACATTTGCGAATATACCTTCTTCTCCAGTTCATATGGAACGTTCTCCAGAATAGATCACATACTGGGACACAAATCAGCCCTCAACAAGTACAAAAAGATCGAGATCATACCGTGCATATTTTCAGACCCCAACGCTGTGAAACTCGAAATCAACCACAAGAAAAAATTTGGAAAGATAACAAATACTTGGAGACTAAAGAACATCCTACTAAAGAACAAATGGGCTAATCCAGAAGTTAAAGAGGAAATTAATAAGTACATGGAAACCAATGAGAATGACAACACCACGGCCCAAAACCTCTGGGACACAGCAAAGGCAGTCATAAGAGGGAACTATATAGCAATCCAAGCCTTCCTAAAGAAGGAGGAAAGGTCTCAGATATACAACCTAACCTTACACCTTAAAGAGCTGAAAAAAGAACAGCAAACAAATCCCAAACCAGCAGAAGACAGTAAATAATAAAGACTAGAGCAGAAATCAATGCTATTGAAACCAAAAAACCCAGTAGAACAGATCAATGAAACCAGAAGCTGGTTCTTTGAAAGAATTAACAAAAAATCACCCCCTAGCCAGATTGATCAAAAAGAAAAAGGAAGGGACCCAAATAAATAAAATGAAGAATGAAAGAGGAGAGATCACAACCAACACTGCAGAAATACAAACAATAATAAGAGAATATGGTGAGCAATTATATGCCAATAAAATGGGCAATCTGGAAGAAATGGACAAATTCCTAGAAACATATACACTACCAAAACTGAAACAGGGATAGAAAATTTGGACAGACCCATAACCAGTAAAGAAATTGAATTAGTAATCAAAAATTTCCCAAAAAACAAGAGTCCAGGACCAGATGGCTTTCCAAGGGAATTCTACCAAGCATTTAAGAAAGAGTTAACACCTATTCTCTTGAAGCTGTTCCAAAAAATAGAAATGGAGGGAAAACTTCCAAACTCTTTCTATAAAATCAGCATTATCTTGATTCCAAAACCAGACAAAGACCCCATGAAAAAGGAGAACTATAGACCGATTTCCCTGATGAACATGGATGCAAAAATCTTCAACAAGGTATTAGCCAATCAGATCAAACAATACATTAAAAAAATTACCACGACCAGGTGGGACTTATACCTGGGATGCAGGGCTGGTTCAACATCTGCAAAACAATTAACGTGATTCATCACATCAATAAAAGAAAGGACAAGAACCACATGATCCTCTCAATAGATGCAGAGAAAGCATTTGACAAAATACAGCATCCTTTCTTGATAAAAACCCTCAAGAAAGTAGGGAGAGAAGGATCATACCCCAAGATCATAAAAGCCATATATGAAAGACCCAACACTAATATCATCCTCAATGGGGAAAAACTGAGAGCTTTCCCCCTCAGGTCAGGAACAACACAGGGATGTCCACTCTCACCACTGTTATTCTACGTAGTATTGGAAATCTTAGCCTCAACAATCAGACAACACAAAGGAATAAAAGGCATCCAAATCAGTCAGGAGGAAGTCAAACTTTCACTCTTGGCAGATGACATGATACTCTATATGGAAAACCCTAAAGATTCCACCAAAAAACTGCTAGAACTGATTCATGAATTCAGCAAAGTTGCAGGACATAAAACCAATGCACAGAAATCAGTTGCATTCCTATACACCAACCATGAAGCAACTGAAAGAGAAATCAAGGAATCAATCCCATTTATAATTGCACCAACACCTGCAAAATACCTAAGAATAAATCTAACCAAACAGGTGAAAAATCTATACACTGAAAACTATAGAAAGCTTATGAAAGCAATTGAAGAACACACACACACACACACACACACACACACACACACACACACAAAGGAAAAAATATTCCATGCTCCTGGATAGGAAGAACAAATATTGTTAAAATGTCAATATTACCCAAAGCAATCTACATATTCAATGCAATCCCTATCAAAATAATACCAGCATTCTTCACAGAGCTAGAACAATCCTGAAATTTGTGTGGAACCAGAAAAGACCCTGAATAGCCAAAGCAATCTGGAAAAAGAAAACCAAAAAAGGAGACATCACAATCCCAGACTTCAAGCTGTATGACACTTTTTTTTTAATTGTTTATTTATTTTTGACAGAGTGTGAGCAGGGTAGAGGCAGAGAGAGAGAGAGGGAGAGAGAGAGAGAGAGAGAATGAATCTGAATCAGGCTCCAGGCTCTGAGCTGTCAGCACAGAGCCTGATGTGGGGCTTGAACTCATGAACCGGGAGATAATGACTTGAGCCAAAGTAGACGCTTAACCGACTGAGCCACCCAGGCGCCCCTCAAACTGTATTACAAAGCTGTAATCATCAAGACAGTATGGTACCGGCACAAAAACAGAAACTCAGATCAATGGAACAGAATAGAGAACACAGAAATGGACCCGCAAACGTATTGCCAACTAATCTTTGACAAAGCAGGAAAGAATATCCAATGGAGTAAAGACAGTCTCTTCAGCAAGTGGTGCTGGGAAAACTGGGCAGTGACATGCAGAAGAATGAACCTGGACCACTTTCTTATACCATACACAAAAATAAACTCAAAATAGATGAAAGACCTCAATGTAAGACGGGAAGCCATCAAAATCCTCGAGGAGAAAGCAGGCAAAAACCTCTTTGACCTCAGCCGCAGCAACTTCTTACTTAACACATCTCTGGAGGCAAGGGAAACAAAAGCAAAAATGAACTATTGGAACTTTTTATCAAGATAAAAAGCTTCTGCGCAGTGAAGGAAACAATCAGCAAAACTAAAAGGCAACCGACGGAATGGGAGAAGATATTTGCAAATGACATATCAGATAAAGGGTTAGTATCCAAAATGTATAAAGAACCTATCAAACTCCACACCCAAAAACCAAGTAATCCAGGGAAGAAATGGGCAAAAGACATGAATAGACACTTCTCCAAAGAAGACATCCAGATGGTCAACCGACACATGAAAAAATGCTCAACATCACTCATCATCAGGGAAATAGAAATCAAAACCACAATGAGATACCACCTGACACCTGTCAGAATGGCTCACATGAACAACTCAGGCAACAACAGATGTTGGCGAGGATGCGGAGAAAGAGGATCTCTTTTGCATTGTTGTTGGGAATGCAAGCTGGTGCAGCCACTCTGGGAAACAGTATGGAGGTTCCGCAAAAAATTAAAAATAGAACTACCCTACGACCCGGCAATTGCACTACTAGGCATTTATCCAAGGTATACAGGTGTGCTGTTTTGAAGGGGCACATGCACCCAATGTTTATAGCAGCACTATCGACAATAGCCAAAGTATGGAAAGAGCCCAAATGTCCATCAGTGGATGAATGGATAAAGAAGATTTTGGTATTATATATATATATAATATATATATATGTATGTATGTAATAGAGTATTACTCAGCAATCAAAAAGAATGAAATTTTGCCATTTGCAACTACATGGATGGAACTAGAGGGTATCATGGTAAGCAAAATTAGAGAAGGACAAATATCATAGGACTTCACTCATATGAGGACTTTAAGACACAGAACAGATGAACGTAAGGGGAGTAAAAATAATATAAAAACAGGGAGGGGGACAACACAGAAGAGACTTAAATATGGAGAACAAACAGAGGGTTACTGGAGGGGGTGTGGGAGGGGGGGATGGGCTAAATGGGTAAAGGAATCTATTCCTGAAATTATTGTTGCACTATATGCTAACTAACTTGGATGTAAGTTTAAAAAATAAATACAATAAAACATTTTTAAAAATTAAAATAAACTTTAAAAAAGTAAAAAATAAAGAAAGGGACACTCGCTGTGGGTGCTGTCGGCAGTCATGTTGCCACCCAAGCAAAGGGCATCAAAACAGAGATGGAGAGAGATTCCTGTTGTTACTCAGCACCTGGACCCGGCTCCCCAGAAAGCATTACGTCCTCCATTACGTGAGCCAACCCTAAAGTTCGTGTGAAAGCTGGGTCTCTGACACTTGATGTTGGAAAAGCCCATTAGGACTTGATGCGGGCTGTTCCGAGCAGTGACCTGAGCCTCCATTTTCCTTCTGTACAATGGGGATAATGATCACCTGTACATCTCACAAGGTGTACTTGTAAAGCAGACACATCACAGCAGGTGCCCCATCAGCGTTAGTCCTCTGTTACATTTAGGGGGTGCGTGAGGCCAAGGCCATCATCCTGAGTTTTCCTCCCTCATCTCAAAAGGGAGTCAGTGCCTGCTGTTTAGAGGAACAGGACCCGTTGGTGTAAAGGTTATTTTTGCTGCTGTTATTTGTTTCCACGGGCAGGAGGGCGAGGGGCGGAGCGCCTCAGGTGGGAACCTCTTCATCCAGGGACGTGCTGCTGGTCAGTACCAGCGCCGTGAAGGAGGGATCAGGACAGTGAGGAGCATGTGTGTCCCAAGGGAGGAGATGGATGGGGACACAAAAGGAGATGCCTGTCACCAACCCCGCGTGCAGTTGACCACGGGGAGGCCGGGACGTGTCAACCACCTGCAGTTCTCAGAGACACCACACAGGGTCCTCGGAGAGGCAGGCATAGGCCTTGAGCTGCGGGGACCCCTCCAGCCGGTTTTCCTGGGAAGGGCAGTTTCCAGAAAAGAGAGGCACCTCTCTGCCCCCATCCTGTCCCCCAGCCACCCCACCCACCCAGGGTCCCAGGCCACAGTTCCTGCCTGCCACCTCGCCTCTCAGACCCGTGTGACCTCAGGCGGTCACCCAATCTCTGATCCTCCTCAGCCTCTCCGAAGCAATTCCAGGAAGGTTGTGTATGAGCCAGCTCAGAGAGGGAGAGGAAGTGGGTGGGGAGAAAGAGGGCCACATAGCAGCTGGTGTGGCCTGGGGTCTTGGTCGTTTGAGCAAAGTGGCTCTCCTGGGCTTAGAAGGCGAGTGTCCCTCACACGGCCTAGGACTGGGCCTTGCTGGGGTCTGGACTGGGTGGGAACAAAAGGACACACACCACAGCGACTTTGGAGTCTGGAAACAACAGCACTGTTTATTGGGGTGACATCTGCCCACCCGAGGGCTCTGACAAGCGGCTTAGGGTTGGAGGCTCCCCAGATCATCCCTCTCCCCTTGCTGAGGTCCCAGACTGCCCGTCTAGGCCCCTGGGGGCCTCTGTCACCTTGTCTCTTGGCCTTGGATCATCCTGGGGCGAAGCCTGCCTGCCGCCAACCTTGCAGAGAGCCCAGTCACTTCCTGGAGGCCTCTCTCTGGAGAAGCAGGGAGTACCTGCGAAGCCGGGTCCAGTGCTCCTGCTCTTTCACCTTCTTCTCCAGCTTCTGGAACCTGTGGGCCACACAGGTGCAGATGAGAGGAAGCCGCTTGGTGCCTTGTCACCCCCCTGCCGCCCGGCTCCAAGGTCCCCGGGGCAGACCTTGGCCGCCCTGTGCTAATCTAAGAGCCTCTCCGAGTGGCTCGTCTGCGGCACGACTGTGTCCTCGGGGCTCCACCTGCTGCACGGCCGGTACTCGAAACACCTTTACTGCGTGACGACGGGGCCTGTGTGCTGCGGGAGGCGCCCCACGGAAGGCGTGGTACCACGGGGGACTCACGGTCTGTACGCGTGGACCACCGTGAGCCACGTCAGGATGTCCACACCTCCAGGGAGCAGACGCCGCTAGAGCATCGAGTGTCACCGGCTGGACTCCCAAGACCCGACCTTGACTGCCCACCTGCTCAAACTTACCGACCTTTGTCCCACATTCTTCCTTAAATTCTTCTTTCCAGCTTCTCTCTTAACTCAGGCAAAAGACCCGAAGGGCATAACATCCCGAGAAGGAAACCAGAACCGCCCCGCCGGCAATAACGACTGACAGCCCAGACAGAGTTCTGGAGGCCCGGCCAACCAGACCAGTCTGCACTTAACCCCCGGCTCACGCCTGCGCACACGGGACCGTGCGGTGACCCAGGGAGGGACCAGCGGTTACCTTTACTTCATCATAATACTAAAATCTGCACCGAGGCGGGGCTCGTCTCGTTTACGTGACATACAAAGCATATGTGTAGACGTGTTTCCTTAGGGCGCGTGCAGGACCTCATGCCCACCTCTGCGTACAGTGACAAGGCTTCCCTAACCCTCAGTTTCAGGAACCCACCCACCCCTGCTCTGAGAGTCACGGCTTTTGAAAGTTCTTCCCGGTGATGTCCTTATCCACTGCGAATAAAGGTTCCCTCGTGCCACAATTCACCTGCTGTAATTTGTCTATGTGACTCACCACGGGGTGAACTCCCACTGGTTTGGTTATGGTAGTGACAGGCAAGGGTGCAAGTGTGGGAAAGATCCATGTGGCTGAAACAGCCCTGCTTCCCCCCCACCCCAGCTCCATCAGGGTGACAGGGGGGAAGGACATTTGTAATTTGAGGCGTTTTAAGTGCCACAGAGGTCGAATGGAGGGAGGCGGGAGGGATCCATCCACCTTGCCTGGGGAGCTCCTGGAAGAGAAGACCCTCGAGTTGGGTCTTTTACAAGATGTTAATTTTTTTTTTAAGTAACAAATAAATGCGCATTCAGTACAGGAAAAGCAGGGCAGCCCAGGATTCACCCCTCATTCTGCCTGTGCAGAGATGGCCGCTCTGGGGGGGGGGGGTGGAAGGAAGCCTTCCTTCTGGGGAAGGGGTGCCCCTGCTGTCTGGGTTTCTGCCTTGGGTGCCTGAGGGCACAGAGGATGTTAAGCCGCTTAGGGCAAGCAGGAGGAGGGCTACTTCCGGGGAGAAAGACCATGGTTGCAGCTTTGGATTTTTGAGGCTCTACCTGCCAAGGAACATCCACGTGGAGATGTATCTGATACTCGATGCACGAAAACATTTGTATTTTGTTTTATTAAAAAATTTTTCTTAATGTTTATTTTTGAGAGAGAGAGAGAGAGAGAGACAGCATAGGTGGGGAAGGGGCAGAGAGAGAGGGAGACACAGAATGCGAAGCAGGCTCCAGGCTCCGAGCTGTCAGCACAGAGCCCGACGTGGGGCTCAAACCCATGGGCTGTGAGATTGTGACCTGAGCTGAAGTTGGACGCTCAACTCACTGAGCCACCAGACGCCCCTAAAATATTTAACTTGAAAAAGTACTCTATACTTTGCTTTAAAAAAAAAATGGAAGAATACAAGTGGGTATACAATTAGAAGCAATTTCCTTCTCTCCTCAGATCCTTATTTTCTGTTCCCAAAGCAACAGTAATTAACGGCTCCTTGTAAATCCTTGGAAATTGCGTATACACATACAAGCGTAGACATGTGTATAATCTTTTTTTTTTTAACGGAAGTGTGCCATGCACTATTGTGCACCCTGCTGTTTGCACTGAAACCGTATCCCAGAAATTGCTTCCGGGAGGCACTCCCAGATCTGCCACAGTCTTTTTCCCCTATTGGTGACACTTGGGGTTTCCACTCTTTTGCTAATGCTGTCCAGGCTGCAATGAAGTCTTTGCCTGCGTGTGAGAGCGATGGGCAGGGAGGAGGAAAAGCATGTGCATGTCACAAACTCGGGCTTTGAACCCACACTGCTTGTGCTCAAACCCAGCTCCTTTGCTTCCAAGTTGGTGACCCGGGGTGGGTGGCACGACCTCATCAGCCTCAGCTTTCTCGCTGTGCAGTGGGGAAATAATAGTAAAAAATAAGATGATGCCTGCAAAGCACTTAGCATAGCCCTGGCACACAGTAGGTGCTCAGTAAAGTTAATTATAATAATACTTCTGCTGCTGATAAATAAGTGGGTGTGAAATTTTTGGGTCAGGAGGTCAAAACAACATGGGTTCAATAAGGGACCGTCCAGGAGCGCTTAGCTGGCTCAGGTGGTGGAGCATGCGACTCTTGATCTCTCAGGGTTGTGAGTTCAAGCCCCATATTAAGTGTAAGATTACTTAAAATCTTTAGGAAGGCACCTGGCTGGCTCAGTCGGTGGAACGTGTGACTCTTTTTTTAAGTTTATTTATTTGTTTTGAGAGAGAGAGAGAGGGAGACCACAAGCAAATGAGAGGCAAGAGAGAGAGGGATAGAGAATCCCAAGCAGGCCCTGCACTGTCAGGTTGGACCCCAACACGGGGCTCGAACCCATGAACTGTGAGATCATGATCCGAGCCGGAAACCAAGAGTTGGATGCTCAACCGACTGAGCCACCCAGGTGCCCTGGAGACTGTAACTTCTTGATCTAGGGTTTGTGACTTTGAGCCCCACGTTGGGTATAGAGATTGCTTTTTTTTTTTTTTTTTCAACGTTTATTTATTTTTTTGGGGACAGAGAGAGACAGAGCATGAACGGGGGAGGGGCAGAGAGAGAGAGGGAGACACAGAATCAGAAACAGGCTCCAGGCTCTGAGCCATCAGCCCAGAGCCCGACGCGGGGCTCGAACTCACGGACCGCGAGATTGTGACCTGGCTGAAGTCAGACGCTTCACCGACTGCGCCACCCAGGCGCCCCTAAAGATTGCTTTTTAAAAAAAAAAAAAAAAAAGGAACAACCGTCCAAGAGGCAGCTGGATGGATGGAACTAGGGCAAGTTTTAAAAGGAAGCCTGAAAATAAAGTCGTTCGTGTGTCCAAGACAACATGGATGACGTTCAAAATATAATGCTGGCGGGGAGAAGGCCTTTCTCGATGATCTCGTGGCAAAGATGGTTAGCCTGGTTAACACTTCCAGGGTGTGCCAGGCCACGTCCTATGCGGAGATGCAGCTGTCACCCATTTTACACACGGAGACGCCGAGGACCGCCCTGTCGCACAGCTAGAGCCCCCTGTCTGTGCCCTAGTCATACTGTAGAGTTGCACCCCAAATTTGAGGCCCTTTACACCTGCCCCTCAGTGAAGCCTAAGGGAGAAGGCGGAAAAGTCCAGCTACTGGACACTCGAAACTTCTGTCTGGCTGGGTGAGCAACTCCAAATACTCCTCTCCAAAGACAAACCGGGAAAAATTATTCACAGCACATTGACAAAGAACTCTTAAAATCAAAAGAAAATGAACTCACGCGTAAGAAACAGATCCAGGGCAGGCCAGGGAAGGAGTGAGGGAAACGTACAGTATATATAACAGAAAGATGCTCAAGTGTCCTTCGTTCCCTAATTAAAATAGCCATGAGCTGTCAGTTCCTGCCTGCCCAGCCCCTGGCCCAGAGGGCCAGGTGCCCTGTGGACCCAGAAGCCCGCCTTCTGGCAGACAGGTGGGTGGTTGAACCCGAATCTTGCTTGGCTTTGTATTCCATAAGGAATAAAGGGAGAGAGAGACAGAGAGAGCAAGGGGCACTGTGTCTGCTTCCTGGTGTCCAGAAATTTCTGTCTTGTGATCAGGTTTGACCTAGCCAGGGATGGCAGAACTCGAAAGTGGAAACGGTGCCTGGAGCCCCAAGTTGCACGGGAGCAGAAGCCAGGCCTTGGGGTGGGGGGTGGGGATGCATATTTGTGGCTAGCTGGCCTCCTTTTAAAGCCCCAAAGGCAGGTTCCCTTTCACACTGGCTATTTATAAAAGTCCCAGGGGCAGGTTTTGCAAAAATATTTTGGACAGATGATTGCAAGCTTGAAACTCTGAATCGATTGCCACATAACCCACTGCCTTGAAGTTTCACCTAGTTTTAGGGCCAATGGAAGCGGTTTCAGACACGAGGAGTAAATGGGGAAAAACAAGATGAGATTAAAACCTTTGGGACATGTATGGATATGTGGGATAAACAACAACAGGAAAATGTTAATGGCAGAATCTAGGTTGTGGGTATATGGATGTTCAGTGACTTTTTTTTTTCTTCAAAACTGTATGTTTGAAAATTTTCAAAATAAAATGTTGGAGTGGGGGTCGGGGGGGGGGGGTGGAGGGCTACTTTTTGGGAAAGTCCCAGATAGCAGACCTCAGAGCAAGTAGAACAGGAAAAGCCTTCTTTAAAACAGTTTTTTCCCAATTTATTGCTGGGACCCAATCCGGAAAATGGGTTGCCACAGGGGATATAATTCGAACACTGTGATCAGGCCGAAGTAAAAGTTCCTTCAAGCTGGGCTGGCCCCAACCATACAGTGCAACCCCTCCCAGCTCCTGCTGGGTCCCAGAACCCAGTGACAACTTCCCTGAGCTTTTCTGTTCCCCAGCTCCCATGGTTTGGGTCAGCCCCAAGCCCTGCCCCTGGTCACCCCCGCTCCCAGCCCCCCTGCCCCACCTGGTCAGCCCCAAGGACTCCAGCACTCTTCCCTGACAAGCTTCCCTGGGAGGGCAGTCCTCTCCACCCCCTCCTGGCTACGGGGGCCACCCCAGGGGGGGTTGCTCAGGCATGACACCTGAGAGCTAAGCTCTGCCGACAGGGAGGAAAGACTTTGGGAAAATAGTAGAGTGAGTCCCATTCCTCCAGGAACACAGACTGGAGGGGGCAGGGTGGAAAGGACCATCTTTACAGAGCGGGCCCGACCACAGGGGAGTGGGGAAGTGCCCTGCAGACACATCCTTTCCACGGAAAATGACATTGGCATATTTACAAGGAAGGTTTTCTTAAAAAAGAATTAAGTGATACTCTGGAGTGACAGAAAGCCAGATTTAAAAGTTGAACTCGGAACGTGACGTCAACTTAGTGAAAACACCAAAGGGAAAACCAGAAGGAAATGCACTGACATATTAACAGCAGGGCTAGGGTTTGGTGATGGTCGTGGGTGGTTTACATTTTCTTTTCTGCGCTGTCCTGTTTTCCAGATTTCTACAAGTGCGTGTATAACTTCTATCAGAAATAATAACTTTTTTTTTTTTTTTTACAACAGGGACGTGCTCCGTTATGGTCGTAGTGTACTTGAAGCAGATTTCAGGGGCTGAGTGGGGCTCTGCAGGTGTCCGAGTACCGATCTCCACTCATACGTTGGTTGAGGGTTGGAAATGTCAGTCAGGGACTGAGGGCGGCCTGAGTTGGCCGGGCCCCTTGCTGCCAGGCAGGAGGTGAGCCTCCCGGTGCTGGACATGTCGGTCCAGCCTCACCCTTTCCAGGCCAGTAAAAGAGGGCGTTAAACTGCGAGGCAGAAACGGGAACAGTCTCCTTAAACACGGAGTTCTCTAGGCCTCATCAGGAAAGAGCTCCCCAGGAGTACAACCTCACCATAGCTATGACCTAAACTCGTACTCTTGACTTTTTTTTTTAACCAGTTTTTAAAGTTTTCCAAGAGAATGTTTCGTTTTGTTTTGTTTTGTTTTGGTAGGAAAGATGCAAATAGGGAAAAAACAAAAAATAAAAATAAAAAATAAAAAATCACATACATCATCACCCAAATAGAACTCCTGTTATATTGGTATACACATTTGCAGACTTCTCTCAAAATCAGGATTATACTGTAAACGATATTTCATAACCTCTCTCCATCTTTTGTTTGGAAAAATTTCAAACCTGGGGCGCCTGGGTGGCTCGGTCGGTCAAGCGTCCGACTTCAGCTCAGGTCATGATCTCACAGTTCATGGGTTCGAGCCCCGCGTCGGGCTCTGTGCTGATGGCTCGGAGCCTGGTGCCTGCTTCGGATTCTGTGTCTCGCTCTCTCTCTGCCCCTCCCTCACTTGCACTCTGTCTCTCAAAAATGAATTTAAACGTTTCAAAAAAATTTTTTTTTAAAAAAGAAAAATTTCAAACCTACATAAAAGTTGCAAGTAGTACAGTGAACCTGCACCTGTGGTCACCGATGGTGAACGTTTTGCCTGGCTGTCTGTCTGTCTCTTTCTGTGAGTATTTTCCTGGGTTTCACTGGTTGTTGACATTTTCTCTTCCTCTCTCTAAATGTTTTCCTGGTCTGTGCTTCAAAGTAAGCTGCAGACATCACGATGCCTTACCCTTCAATCCTTCAGCTGCGTCTCCTCAGAATAAGTCAAGCCGCCAAGGGTCAAAGCAAGAAACTGCCATGTAAAGAACAGCCAAACGCTCTTGGTGAATCTTTAATCAGGGGAAATGCCCAATGACCCCTCCTTCACTGTCCTCCCCCCAGACCCACAGACCATCTGCCTCTCCTGATGAACGGGCTGCCTCCTTCCAGGAGATACTGAAAGCCCCCCAGGCACCCCCCACAACCGGAGAACCACAAGCAGCAGGGAAATGCAGCCTTGGGGATTCACGGCGCCACCTTGCGGTGGTGTTTAGAATTTCCCCAGGCACGAACTGGAAGTAACCCAGCATCCTTCTGGAACCTACCATTTACTGAGCGACCACCCAATGCCCAGCACTAGATGTGTATTATCTCTGGAATACCCACAAAACCTGAGGGCTGGGCACCATCAAAGTGTCCAGCCTGGCACACTGCAGGTGTTCAACACACCGGTTTTGAACAAAGGAGGAAACTGAGGCTCTCGGAGGTGAAGGCACTCACCCGAGGTCTCTCAGTTAGGAAGGGGTGGCACTGGATTTCAAACCTGAGTATCCTGGCCATTCCACTTCCTTCCTCTTGAGGCAAGAGTAAATAGAAAAAGGGGACATGGTCGTAAAGGGATATCGTGGGGACTGGAGAGATCATAGAGTCTCTGAAGACCCTGGAAGGAAGGGGCCACTGAAGCCCCCCCCCCCCAACCCCAGGAGAATCCGGGGCTCCGCTGGTAACCTCCTCCTGCCAAAAGTGCAATCATGCCAGAAACCATCAGCAAGAATTTGCAAACCGCCGAGATGAGTGGCGGATGGATTAGAAGAGACACCTGCTTCTCCAGAGCAGACAGAGCACAGCTCTTTATGCTTTTATAGCAGAAAGGGCCACAGGCAGAGTCCCCACGGGCCTGGGGGGTCACAGAAAGGGGAGAGACGCGTGGCCGAACCATTTGTCCAGACGACGGTTAAAGCCAAGGGGGCTTGGACCAGGGGCTGGCGACCAGTTTGTATAAAGGGCCAGATAGTAAATGAGGTGGGCTTTATGGGTCGTGTGGTCTCTGTCACCACTGTTCAAGTCTGCTGTTGTAGCACACAAGCAGCCATGATGAGACATAGCAAATGGGCCGAACCTGGCCCATGACTTAAGCCCCTGTCTCCCATGACTGGTGTCTGATCATCCAAATACAGTTTTACAAAACCAAAGAATCCAGAAAGCAGGAGGACAAGACAGTCTTGACGAGGAGAAAATAGCGATTGGCAGGCAGTCCTTCTTCTTTACCAGCCTGAATCCGGGGCTCCCTTTCCTGCCAACCCAAATGGGAAATTGGAGTGTGGCTCACGGGCTACGATATGGCGGGGTCCCCCACGGAAGGGGCAGTCGAAATGCCGGACGGATCTGACCATCGAACACACTCCGCTAGTCCTCAACCCAGAGACAACCCCAGGAGCAGGGATGGGAAGCAGACCCGGGACTCTACCTCTCCTGGAGGAAATTCTCGCATCTTTTCTCCAAGGGCAACACCTGGGCGAAGGCCATGCTATCGGTCATGTCCGTTTGAGGAACGGTGCAAAGGTTGCAGATGTTTTCCAGGAGCGGGTAGGCCTCGAGATTAAAACAGAAAATAGAATTCTGGATGTCCTTGGCGTCGTCGGATTCAATTTCGTCAGGATGGTCTCCTGAGATGAAACAGAACACAGCGTTCTGTAGAGGGATGACCTTCTCTGTGGGCTGGGTGGGCAGCTGGGGGCAGCTGTCTGCTGGTAAAGGCTGGGCTGTCAGGGCTGAGCTGTGAGGGGGTCCCTTGAAGGGGGGCCGCAGGAGTCTCTCTGGAATCCTGTGTTTTAGCTAAGTGCCCCGTGAGGGGCTAAGCAGCAGTGTCCTTTTGGCCTGTGGAGCAGGGTTGAAGAGCAGGGAAGAGATTGGGGGCATCACCCCGTGCTTTGGGAAGGGAGGGAGAAGGTCAGGCAAATAGCAGCCCCCAGAGCCCCCCTCCCATACCTCGGAGCAGGAAACACGGGCGGTGCAAAGACACGACAAACAGAGGCGTCCAGGGCACTGCCAGATGGTAGGTTCTGGGTGGAGCAAAGGCACAGATGATCTGGGGCTTGGCCACATCCATGAGCTGCACAGAGCCATTCCTGGAAAAGGCCAGCACCTGGGAAGCAAAGGGATGGCAACGGGGACTTCTCTGTCACCCCCGTTTGGAATAAGAGAGGCAGCTGGACATCCAGGCCAGCAACAGAGAGAACGGATTTGCTCGGGGAGCAGAGAAACATGTGTGTTTACTTCTCCGGTGTCCCCAGCAGCAACCGGCCCTTTTCCAGGTGCCGTGTCTGATGCCGGGTGGCGCTCCCCACTCCTGCCCCAGCTTCTCTTCTGGCTCACCAGCATCCCTGTCCAGGAGCTGGCCCTCCACGTGGCCGGATGCAGTGCTGCCCTCGGCACACGTATGCTTTCCTCCCCATCCTCGGAGACCCCGCTCCATCCCACGGCCCTTCCTGGCCCGGGTTCGGAGACCGGCCTCTCTCCTGCCTGGCTCCTTCCTCCCTGTAGATGAACCTGCTAGATGCGCCTGATCAAGTGGTCCTCCAGCTGCCACACCACCTCCCCGCCCCTCACACTCCAACACCTGAGAGCGCGTCCTCACCTTCTCTGCCTCGTCCTGTCACTTCCTCCCGAAAGCAGCCCCCCACCCCCACTGACTTCTGCAGGCTGAGGTGTGGTGACCCCTGTCTCTGTTCTGTGGCATCCAGGGCCCAGCGCATCACAGCCTCTCTCGTCTCCCAGGGCAGCTGTGCGGTGATTCGTCTGCCTTCCCAGCTGAACCGTGCCATCTGCGAGGGCGGTGGCTTGTTCTTTCGTCCCTGTGCGCCCCAAAGCTAGTCTAGTGCCTCGCACTTGACAGGCCTTCAACAAACAGTCTTTGAAGGGAAAACGAACACGCTTGCTGAAGAGGAGCGAGGGCCGTGAGGAACCTACCATGCCAGGTAAGGCTGGGACTGGGGCCACTGCACAGATGGCTTCGTCCAGGTACTTTACCGGCCTGTGGGGAACCAGACACACACACATTCGTCCTGGAAGGAGTTAAGGCTGTGCTGTCCTCTCCTGGCACGCATCTAGGAGACACTCTTGTAAATAAGCATCGGGAGACATGTCAGAGATGGTTCATAGTAGCAGACGTGGGGAACAGTCGCATTACCCACTGGTAGGAGAATGCCTTGTTGTGATATATTTATTATACGATGGGATGCAGTAGAGCCGGGAAGATACAGACCCGGCGCTGCATTCACCAACATGTGCGACTCTCCTGAACAAGGCTGCAGAGCAAGTTACGGAATAAACAGCCCCGAGAAACAAGCTGGAGGATACACAGCATGGGAGTCCCTTTACGAATTTCCCAAATAGGCACAGCTAAACAATGCGTTACTTGGAGATGCGTGTGGCTAATTCTTACGGGAAAGCGAAGGAATGGATGATGAATTTTGGAAAATGACACAGTCGATTGAAAAAGAAATCGGCCGTGATATTTGGCAGCGACTCCCATCAAACGGTGGAGTCAGTTTCTCCACTGCCTGACTGCGGGTGTGGCCACGTGACATGCCTCGTCCACTGTGACGTGAGCAGAAGCTTGGAGAGTGTACGTTGAGGTTGCCCTCGCTTGCTGAGGGGACCCCTTAGGCTGTGGGGTGATGGAGGCTGAGACGGCCCGCAGGAGCCACCACAGGGAAGAGAACCAAGTGTCCTGGCCAACGGCCACCCAACTGCCACCTATGCAAGTGAGGCTGTGCCAGACCATCCGGCCCCCAGCCCAGCTGCCAGAGCCTGAGCAAGGCCAGTGGAAGAACTGGCCCAAATTGCTGGTCTGCGAGATCAGGGGCTACACATTGACTTGTTTTCTGAAGCCATTAAGTTGTGGAATGGTTTGTTATATACAGCGACGATTACTAAGGGGGTCACCTCTGGAGAGGAGAGAAGGGTGTGACCAGGGACAAGCACACAGCCTTAACTGAATTGGAGATGATCTATTTCTTTTTTTTAATGTTTGTTTATTTTTGAGAGAGGGAGAGAGTGAGAAAGAGAGAGAGAGAGGCAGAGAGGGGGGAAGAGAGAATCCCAAGCAGGCTTTGCACTGTCAAAGCAGAGCCCAATGCAGGACTCGAACCCATGAACTTGAGATCATGACCTGAGCCGAAACCAAGAGTTGGATGCTTAACCAACTGAGCCACCCAGGCGACCTGGAGATGATCTATTTCTGAAGGTTCATGATGGGTACAGGGAAGTTTCTCCCTCCCTCCCTCTCTCCCACTGCCCACTCTCTTTCTCTCTCTCTCTGTATATATATATAAACACCCAAATACATATACACCTACATCTATACTATACATAGTGTATATATAGCTATATCCTAAATATACACATGTATATATTGTATAGCTCATTTGCATGCATAAAGTATTTTCACAACTTCAGAAAGAGACTCTTGAGACAATTTAAAAAAGAAAGCCTCGAGGAAACTGATAAAAGGCGATCTGGGCAGAAATGACAAATGACGTGAAAGCTGTCATTTGTGCTGTCGCACAATTTTGTGAGACAAGTTTTACACGTGCACATAAAAAAGATGGTGGGGACTTGGGAGCTCACAGGGAGGGTGCTGACTACAGAGCCAGGGGACTCCAGCTGGGGAGCTGGTCACTTTCGGCTGGCCGGTCGTTTGCCCCGTCCTGCGCTCAAGCCACTGACCTCTCAACCAGCACACTGATGGTGGGTTCTTGGGTCCCCCTGGCTGTCACCAGATGGACAGAAGAATCTGTGCACAGCACCACACATTTCATGTGGGATTTCAAGGGCCCCTCAGGATACACGTTCTGTCCCTGGTGGACCAAGTAGTATTTGAGGAAGTGAACACTCTGGCAGGAACATCCCTTGGGAAGAGCGACGACCCCAAGAGGGAAACCTGGAAAAACAATGGCACAGGCAGGTCAGTGAAAGGCGGAGGGCTGATGCAGCCTGGGCGCAGGGTCTGTGACCAACGGGCACACGAGGGGTGTGAAGGCAAGATCCGGCAATGAGAGCCTTCTGGAAGTGAAGCCAGAAAACCCCAGTGCCCAGTGGGAGAGAAGAGCCCCCCTTCTAAGTATGGAGGGGGGTGGGGAATGGGGAAGAGCCCCGGGGAGAGGGGCCAGAGTCAGTGCTGGGACAGAAGGGACAGTGCCCTGCCAGGTACGGAACCACAGCTGACCGTGGTGGGTCAGGGTATACCAGAGAGAAGGTGGTTCCCTGAGAAGGGCTTTTTTATGAGAAGGGTGTATATGTGTGTAGTCAAACGATATCCAGGATGTATCAGTATCCAGACAAATGAAAACAACCTACTGAGCAAGTGAATGTGAAATTATGAGCATTCTTCAGCCCTTTAAGTATCTTTCACTCTTGTAAGAAGACTGGGTGAGGAACCAAAATTCAAGAGGGCGCGTAGGGATGTTTATCTCCCCACCATGTGGGCTGAGTGCCGGCTAAACGGAAACCACCACCGAATCCTTCAGATGGAAATAGCCAAGGGAGGAAGGCACCTCACTGAGCTGGCAGAAGGCTCCCCGAGATGGCCAGTAGACAGGGCACTCTCTCTGGTTCTCACCAGTGCGCTGGCTGGGAAGGCTGCCCACCTCTACTCTCAGAGGAAACACCCATCCAATTGTACAATGACAAACCCAGCGATACAGTCATCACTTCTCAAAAAGTTTGGTAAGAGGGAGCCTTTCCCTCAGAGGCTGACCGATCGACTTAGGGAAATTAGACACCACTGATTTTCTGCACCTGCAGAGCTGGACCCGGGATCCTGGGACTCCAGGACTCTAGCAAGGTGCCACCCACCCAGCATGGCTACTGGTCTTGCACTGGCCACCGTACAGGTCTCTTAGCTTCAATAGCAGTGGGCTTCCTGCTGACCGCGGTGGGGGTGGGAGAGCAGGAAGACTTACTTAGTTTGAGAACTTGGGGGCGGGTGGGGGAGGGCCAGGGCTGCCCTCCCGTCACATCCTGTGCTGGGAGACACCTCCTCCCTGGAGCGTGATAATGAGGTAACTAACAGTCTCACTTCCAGGACCCGCTCCAGTGCAGGGCATGGGGCGAGCGCTCAACCAGTGCACGGGGATTGGGAAGTGTCAGCACTTATCGCGTTCAATAAGTGACTGAATGAATGAGGGGAAGGCGGGACCGGCTCCCCACATTGACTTAAGAACACAGAGTAACTACCAGAAGGCCCAGAGCCTGCAGGAAACTCCAGAGCTCCCCGGGGTCTCATCATCCAGGGGTTAGGCGGGGGCGTGGGGGGGGAGTGCTCACCTTCTGCCAGGTCCCACAGCGTGAGCACGCCATCCTCGCAGGCCAGCACCAGGTAGGAACAGCAGCAGCTGAGCTGAGAGACAGCAATGGGTGCAGCACAGGGCCACACGCCCTCCGGGTCTAGCGGGGAGGGGAGGACGGCACTCACTCGGCCGCCCCTGCCCCAGCCGCTGCACCCGCCCACCACCTCCACACGCACAGCTCACGGCCCAGACTAGTCTGCCCGGCTGGGACACGGGCAGGGGTACCTGCTGGGCTCTCTGCCATGCTACCTCCTTAGGACAGAAGAGCACGTCCCAGTCCTCTCGCACTGACGCTCACACTGAATGAGTGCTTGCCAGGCGCTAAGCACCGTGGGAAGCACTGTATGTGCACCCTTTCGGTTAATTCTCGCAAGGGTCTGGTGAGATGAGTCCTGTTGGCACCCCTATTTCACAGATGAGGAGACTGAGGCAGAGAAGCCGCCTGCCCAAGGTCAGAGCCAGTCAGTACAGAGGTGGAGATTAGAAGCCACACTGCCTGAGAGGGCGTCGGGAGGAGAGAAAATTCTTCCTTTGTACACTTTTAAACGTTAAAGTATAATCCCTTTTTAAAACTTTTTAACAATGTTTATTTTTGAGAGAGAGAGAGAGAGAGACAGACCGTGAGTGAGGGAGCGGGAAAGAGAGGGAGACACAGAATCCGAAGCAGGCTCCAAGCTCCGAGCTGTCAGCACAGAGCCCGATGCATGGCTCGGACTCACGAACCATGAGATCGTCACCTGAGCCAAAGTCAGACACTTAACCGACTGAGCCACCCAGGGGCCCCAAACATTAAAGTACAATTCTAAAGAATAACATCCGTGTACAGCTCAAGGAATTACCACAAGGTGAACCTGCTCACAGAACTGCCTCCAAGAATTTGTAAAAACCAAACAAAGACCACGTAAGTGGTGGTCCTCAGTGCCTTTCAATTTCAAAAAGCTTTCACATACAGAAACCCTCTGGATTTTGCGATCCACGGCAAGCACGTGCAGTCAGCAGGGATGGATGGTGTGATGAATGAGCTCTGTGTTTCAGATGAGAAAACAGGGGTGGGGGCACGCGGTGACTGGCCTGGGGCTACACAGCTTGCGGGCCTTCGTTGGGCCGGGGCCGGATCCGGCCCCTGATGCCAAGCCTCTTTTTGCCTCATCTGCCAAAGGAGCCCTGTGGACCTGACCGGGCTTTGTCCCTATCGACCTATTCTCTTGGAGAAACGGGACCGCCCAGAGACAGAGCCTTGCGCTCACACCACAGGCCCTGAGCCACCTGCTTCTGCCTGCACAGCTCTGGTCCCCTAAAGTGACGTGTCAGTCACGTGCTCTCAGCTAAGCTGGAGAAGGACACGTTCTCAGGCAACTCCCATCTCAGCAGCCAAGTACCGGCTTTATCCTTCAGAGTTCGGTTAAGTGAATAGAGGAAGAAGTTGTGGTTTCCGGTCCAGTGTATGCCAAGGACACAGGCTACCCCTGGGAAAGAAGAGAGGAAAGGGGCGTCACGTGAGGCAGCTGGGTACCCCCGGGTTTGTACGGAAGGTGTTTGCCCAAGCAGAAGTCGGTTTGAAGTCAAAAGTGGTGCGTTCTAAGGGGCAGCGCCCAGCAGAGGGGTGAGCCTCCCGGGGAGGAGGGCTGAGCATCCCCGGGAGGGCTGTTCCCACGGCCAGCTCGCCTTCCCCGGTGAGGAGGACGGTCACGCTGCCCCTCAGCGGCTTTCACGTCGTCTAGATAATTCATGTCCTCTTGGCTGTCAGTGTTTTAAATAGCATGTTCTACACAGTGAGTTCATGTTCAGAAGCAGCCTGGCAGGATATGTGCTCAGACCCTCCTCTGTGGCGAGTCACTGCCTGAAGACAGCACGGCCTCCGTTATCAGGGAGTCTGGGCGGGGGCACCATGCGTCCAGACACCGTTAAGCGGCGACCTACTCTCCGCCTCATTGCCTCCCACCGTGCAGGGGTTGCTGGGGTGCTCCCCGAGTGGACCACCTGCCCAGGACAGCCACCTGCATCGTGTTCATTTACCCGAGGGGCTCTTGACGTCCGCTGGCATGGTGGTGACGCGGCCAGGAAGGAGGAAGTGGAACGTGGCCATACTGGGGGAGGAAAAAGAGACACGAGTCAGCCATGGCAGGCTCCTTGGCAAGGAGACACCCTGGCAGAGTCATGGTACTAAAGCCAGAAATGGGTAGTTAGGGCGGACCTTCCCAGGGATACAGGGCCATGAGCTAAGTCACATGGGATGTGCCGGCCCTGGTGGCCGCAGACCTGGGAAGTTGGTGAGGGCAGGGCAGGCAGAGGCGCGGGAGTCACTCCCGGGCTGGGAACGGCACCCGGCACCCAGAAGAACCTTCTCTGTCCTTGGGGAAGATCCCCTAGTGACCAGACTTGGCTGCCGTGAACAAATGCTCCCTTATGCTGGGGGCAATCCAACCAGGGCGTGCTGATACATCTGTCCTTAAGAAAAGAACAAACCAATTTCCTGATGTCTATATAGAATTTGTAGCTTCTTGTGGTATAGACTCCCACTACAGACAGACATTACCCGCAGGTGAACAACGAGCCTGCAGCCAGGCAGCATGCCCCTGAACCTCGCTGGGGCCCAGTTCAGGGCTCAGGTAGCTGCTAGGAGGGCGTAGCCCTAGGAGTTTGTGTCCTGACGTGAGAAAATTCAAGGTGCACTTGGCAGCAAGATGAGGGGTTTCTCTTCCTCTGTGAAGCAAGAATGTTCCCGGTTCCTGAGCTCCGCGGTAGCTGTGAAGAGAGCTAGTTCCTAAAACCAGCTCCACCAGATCCTTCAAAGCCTTGGGCTCGGATTTTACAGTCACAGCAGGGGATTCCTGAGCCCATCTGATGCCTGAGGTTACAAAGTAAGGTATTTTAGTAATTCTGCGTTAATATATTACATTGAGAAAGACTGGATGGGCATGGAGGAAAATGTGAATAGTGGCGACTTTTATTTCTGTCTTTAGGATCTTCTGTGTTGTCTAGATAATCAGGAAAGAACTTAAAAAAATTTTTTTTTAATGTTTATTTTTGAGAGAGAGAGAGAGAGAGAGAGAGAGAGAGAGAGACAGAGCGTGAGTGGGGGAGGGGCAGGGAGAGAGGGAGACACAGAATCCAAAGCGGGCTCCAGGCTCTTAGCTGCCAGTACAGGGCCCTGATGTGGGGCTCGAACTCACAAACTGTGAGATCGTGACTGGAGCCGAAGTCAGCTGCTTAACCGACTGAGCCACCCAGGTGCCCCATCAGGAAAAAAGTTTTTAAAGAGAAGATATACATAAGATTGTAAAACGAACTCGACTTCTTCTCCTCTCCATAGATGTCTATTCCCTCTTTGAAATCCACATGATCAGCCTTTGTTCTAACTGTCTTTGAACAATCTCCACATATCTTCTCAAAAAATCCGAAATTTCGGGAAAATCTCCCAAACCAGAAACAGCTTTTAATTCAAGTGCTTGGGTTGATTCCTGTGTGTGCCCTGAGAGGAGACACTCTGCCCAACCCCCACCCCCCACCCCCCACCCCGGCTCGAGGGGAGGGAGGAAGAGGGAGCCGGGCCTCCTTCCTGCTCACCTGAGCCGCTCCTCCCCCCACTCTCCGTCCAGGTACTTCTTGAACAAGGCTTTGAAGATGGCCTCCTGCTGCTCCCACTGAGTGTCCTTGATGAAGTGGTTCTGCCCTGAGCCCAGCCCGTAGCAGTCCTCAATCTTTGCAAAGACTTCCAGGGGGCTTTTAAATGTGGTACCTAGGTTGAAAAGATCCCAGAATTGGTCAAACCATGGGACTTCCCCCTTCCTGATTTTCCCTTCCTTCCTCCACACTTTCCAGTTTCCTGCAGAATCTCTAGTCCTCAGAAATCCATCTGGGAAGCCAGCGGTTCAGTCTTCTCCCCGCCTCTTTCCTCGCGCCAGGCAGCTCAGCGAGCACAGGCTAAGGGCCACCGCCCTCCCCCCTCCTCCTCCTCCTCCAGCCTCACCATCACTTCCTGTTTCCAGATGCCCGGATCCCCAAACGAGGCCAAAGAAAAGTTCACGAGGTCACTAGAGACCTTAGATCACCGTTGCCGTCTTCCCAGCCCAGCAAGGCCCCAAATGTGCCAGTTGCCATCACTACTGAGCCGCTGCTGCAGGGCCCACAGAAACAGACGGTCCCGGCCTCTACCTATGTTGACGTCTATCCAACTACCTTCCTTCAACCATCTCCCTTCTCTGCCGGTCACTTTTCTTACCATTCCCCTTCCCCCCCAAAACCTTTCGTTTCCTTCTTTTTTCAACTGTTCCTAAATCCACAGTAAAACTGGGTCATTTATTTTCTAGGTTCCCACCCCAGCTTTCAGATGGAGGGTGCCCAGGAGGCCCCCGGTGCCCCAGGTCTCCTTGGCCAGAAGCAATCACTGTTACTCATTTCTCACATAAGTTCCTATAGGGAGACCACCTTTGTATAAACAAATGGTAGCACAGGACACACTAGTACCCCCCAAGTGTGGTTCCAAGATGAGCAGGGATCTGAGGGGCTCAACCGGAACTTGTTAGAAATGCAGATTCTCAGGCCCCGACCCCAGCCTGCAGAAACACAAACTGTGTGGCTGGGGCGCAGCATTTTGGGTTTTAATAAGTTCTCCGGCTGAGTCAGATCCAGCTAAAGTTTGAGAATTGCTCTTTGACACCAGCCCCCTTGCATTTTCCACTCACAAATAGCTTGGAGATCGCTTCCTTTCAGTGCTACAGACCTTCCTTCTTGTTGCTTATTTTCATTTACTAAACCTTTTTCTTACTGTGAAATAGAACACGTTCAGCAAAGAGCATTAAAAAATATATATCTTGGGGCGCCTGGGTTGCTCAGTTGGTTAAGCGTCCGACTTCGGCTCAGGTCATGATCTTGCGGCCTGTGGGTTCGAGCCCCGCGTCAGGCTCTGTGCTGACAGCTCAGAGCCTGGAGCCTGTTTCCGATTCTGTGTCTCCCTCTTTCTCTGACCCTCCCCTGTTCATGCTCTCTCTCTGTCTCAAAAATAAATAAATGTTAAAAAAAATTAAAAAAAATATATATATATATCTTAATAAATTATTACAAAGCAAATGTCAAATGTCTGTCTCCACTCAGGTCCAGAGACAGAACATCACCTGCTCCCTGGAAGCTTCGCAGGGGCCCGTCTCCAGTCACAACCTCCTGGCGAGAGCAGCACCCATTCTCTTGGCTTTTCCATAAGCACTGCAGTAAGTTTGTTTTACCTTTGCTGTCTGAATGTGCATCTAAACGAAAAAGCTCTGCTTGGCCTGCTTCTGAGCGTTACACACGGATGGAATTATGAAGTTAACTCTGTGTCTGCCCTCTTTGGCTTAATATTGTGAGATTTGTCCATTTGGTTGTGGACGGCTGCAGTTTGTTCCTTTTTATTGATAGTATTCCATCAAGTGAATACATGTTCTCTTGTTGATGGACATTTCAGTTGTTTCATGATTGGGGCTATGGAGAATCATGTCACTGTTACCATTCTCGTACATGTCTCCTTGTACGTATTTGCTTGCACACTGTCAGGTATATACCTAGGAGGAGGGTGACCACTTCACCCTGGTTTGCTCAGGAGTTCCCTAGGCTTAGCTCTGAAAGCCCCACATCCCAGGAGACCAACCCCTCAGTCCCGGGCAAGCTGGTACGGTCGGTCACACTGCCTCCGAGTGTAAGTGCTGGGTCTCAGAGCATAAATTATCGTCAACATCACTGGATCAAACCAAACTATTTTCCAAAGTGGTTGTGCCGATTTTCATTGCTAACTGTAGTGTACGGGAGGCCTGCTTATGATACATCCTCACCAACTTGGTATGGCCCGCCTCTTTTAAATGTTGCCCTCCTGGTGGGTGTGGAGTGGTAGCTCATTATGGTTTTAATTTGCATTTCCATGATAACTAATGATGTTGAGTACACACATTCATCTGTTTATTGGCCATTTGAATAAGCTCTTGCCTGTTTTATACTGGATTATCTCTTTTTCTTAATAAATTGTAGGAATTCTTTATATATTCTCAGTAGGGACCATTCCTAAGTTTTATGTGTTTTGTAACTATCTTCTCCCACTATGTGGCTGCTCCTTCATGCTTTTAATGATGTCTTGGGATTACTAGAAGTCCTTAATTTTAGTAGCCAAATTTGTCAAATTTTTCTTTTATTGTAAGTGCTTTTTGTGTTTTGTTTAAAAAGTCTTTCCCTATGAAATCATAAAGATACTGTCTTATATTGTTTTCTAAAAGCTTTACTGTTTTCTCTTTCATATTTGCTTCTATGGGTTGTCTGGAATTTATTTTTGTGTATGGTGGGAGGCAGGAGTCGAGTCTCACTTTTGTTTCCATATGGACAGCCAGCACCATTTATTGAAATGACCATCCTTTCTCGCCTGCTCTGTAATGTCACCTCTGTCAGTTATCAAGTGTCCATTTACGTCTTGGTCTGTTCTGGCCTATCATGTTTCATTTATCTATTTTTCTACTACTATATTCTGTATACTATTTCTATCTATATTTCTATATTCTCTCTCTATATATTTCTATCTACTATCCACTTACCTATTTTTCTATTGTGTCTTAATTACTATAGCTTTATAATAAGTCTTGATGGAGCAAATCATATCATCGTGTTCTTTTACAAGAGTGAATTGGCTATTCTTGGCCTTTTGAATTTCCTTCTTTGTTTTTGATAGTTGTAAAGTATTCCTTTGGATGAGTGTACCAGATTTTATTTAATTAGTCTTTTGCCTCTCTAAATAATGCTGCAGTGAACATTCCTATAGATATATCTTTGAGGTTCTGGGCAGGTATTGAGAGGATATACTCTATCCTCTGCCTACAATGGACTTCTCCTCTGCTCCTCTTGACCTACTCCCACTTGTCCTTCAAGTCCTTCTCCCTCCGCACCCCCCCCCACCCCCGGCAAAAAAAAGACCTTCCCAAATGTCCCTTCCTTTGATAAACCCTCTGCCTCCTCCATGGGAAGAGTTGGTCATTCTTTCCTCTATGTTTTCATGGTCCTAAATGTTCCCCATTGCTGCACTTATCATATCCTACAATGCCACTTTCCTCTTATTCTCCCTTGGTAGAACAGCAGCTTTTGGTATGGAAAAGGTGTTTTACTCATCTGTGTGCTTGGTTTTTCATTGGCACTCAGCAAATCCTGATGAATGCATTAACACAGGAATATAGAAATGGATGAACTCCAGCTAGATGCCTGTTTTTCCTGATTTTCCAATTCTGTTAGTTAACTATGTCCTTGTAACGTTTATATTTTTGTCCTTAGATCCCAGAGCTTATGACTTTTCAAAAAATTTCATCCTCAGAACTATACTTGTAATTTAGATATTGCTGCTAATATCTAGAAAAGTTGGGAAATTTGGAGGAAAGCAAAGAAAGAAAAAAACAGAAATTAATATCAGAAATAAAAAGAGTATTAGTTGAATTATACTAACCTGTAACTGGTTTGGGTGGTTTGATCTTCATTATGTGAACTGGCAGACTCAACTTAATGTCTCCTCTAAAACAAATGTTTATATCCTACAAGAAGGAAAAGGCACAGCTAATAAGCCAACAGGGGAGATATAACAGAATCATTAAAAACACATCCCAAAAGAAGACAGAAACAGAGGGAAAGGAAGAAAAACAGATGTGACAAATAGGAAGTAAATAGCAAAGTGATTTATTTCAATCCAAATGTATCAACAATCACATTAAATATAAATGGCCTAACTACCCAATTAAAAGGTAGAGACTGTCGGATTGTCTAAAAAGGTAAGACCCAGGGTGCCTGGGTGGCTCAGTCGGTTAAGCTTCCGACTTCAGCTCAGGTCATGATCTCATGGTTTATGGATTCCAGCCCTGTATTGGGCTCTCTGCTGTCAGGACAGAGCCTGCTTCAGATCCTCTGTTTCCCCGCCCCCCTCCCCCCACCCCTCCCCTGCTCTCTCTCTCTCTCAATAATAAACTTAAAAAAAAAAGTAAGACCCTATTATATGTTGTCAAAAAGAAACTCATTTTAAATACAAAGACACCAATCTATTAAAAGCATAGTAAAAATCCGTCTTGTAAAACTAATCCAAGAAAGTTGGACTGGCTATATTAATATCTGACATAATAGATTTCAGAGAAAAGAATATTAACAGGGATAAAAATTCACTGAATAATGATAAAATGGTCAATTCATCAAGCAGACATAACATTCCAAATGTTTATGCCCCTAATAACAGAGCTTCAAAATACACAAAGCAAAGATTCATTGAAGTGAAAGCAGAAATAGATAAATCTGTAATCTTAGATATTTGAATACTCCTCTCGCAATAACTGATAAGACAGACAGATAATCAGGAAGAATATAGTAAGGCTATAGAAGGAAAAGCAGACATAAATAACTTGACTAACAGCAGCAAAATACACATTTTTTCAAGTGCATGCAGAACACTTACCAACAACATAAACCATATTCTGGGCATAAAGTCTTAAGAAATTTAAAAGGTTTCAAATTATATGAAGTATTTTGTCTAGTCACAATGGAATTAAATTAGAAACCAAAAAAAGAAAAATATCTGGAACATCTCCAGTATTTAGACACTAATATACTTCTAAATAATTCACTGATCAAACAAGAAATTTTTAAAAAAGCAAATAGGAAGTATTTTGAAGTATTTTTAAAAATGGAAACATCCCTTGGGGCGCCTGGGTGGTGCAGTCGGTTAGGCGTCCGACTTCAGCCAGGTCACGATCTCGCGGTCCGTGAGTTCGAGCCCCGCGTCGGGCTCTGGGCTGATGGCTCAGAGCCTGGAGCCTGTTTCCGATTCTGTGTCTCCCTCTCTCTCTGCACCTCCCCCGTTCGTGCTCTGTCTCTCTCTGTCCCAAAAATAAATAAACGTTGAAAAAAAAAATTAAAAAAAAAAAATGGGAACATCCCATCAAAATAGAAAGAATGCAGCTAAAACAGTGCTTAGATGTAAGTTTATAGCACTAAATGCCTATATCAAAAAAGAAGATCTCAAATACATGACCTAGCTTTCTGCCTTAAGAAACTAGAAGGCAAGGAAAAGCTTAAACCAAAAGTAAGCAGAAGAAAGGAAATAATAAAAATCAAATTGGAAACTGGTCAGATAGAAAACAAAACAAAAATGTGGAGACAAAGAAATAAAAAACTGGCTCTGTGATAAGATTAATAAAATTGACAAAACTCTAGCCAAGCTGATTAAGAAAAAAAAAAGAGAGAAAACACAAATTACCACCATCAGAAATGAAGAAAAGGACATCAAAACAGATTTTACAGATAATAAAAAGATAATAAGAGAATATTAACCACTTTAAGTCAATACATTTGATAACTTAGGTAAAAATGGACAAGTTCCTTCAACGACACAAAATACAAAAGTTTGTTTAAAAAGAAAGACCTAACCAGGGCACCTATCTGGCTCAGTCAGAAGAGTGTGTGACTCTTAATCTCGAGGTTTGAGTTGCAGCCCCATGTTGGGGGTAGCAATTACTTAAATAAAAACTTAAAGAAGGTGGGGCGCCTGGGCGGCTCAGTCCATTAAACGGCCCACTTTGGCTCAGGTCATGATCTCACGGTTTATGAGTTCAAGCCCCGCGTCTGGCTCTGTCCTGACCACTCAGAGCCTGGAGTCTGCTTTGGATTCTGTGTCTCCTCCTCTCTCTGCCCCTCCCATGCTCATGCTCTGTCTCTCTTTGTCTCTTGATAATAAATAAAAATGTAAAAAAAAAAAAACTTAAGGAGAAAGAGATGACCCTTTGTCACTAAAGACACTGAATTTATAGTTCCACAAGGAAAACTCCATGGCTAGATGGCTTCACTGGTAAATTCTATCAAACACTTTAAGAAGAAATGATACCAATTCTACACAAACTCTTCCAGAAAATAAAACAGGAACACTCTACTTATTATATGAGGTCAGCATCATCCTGATACCACAACCAAAAGATGTTAGAAGAAAATAAAATTGGGGCACCTGGCTGACTCAGTCAGTAGAGTGTGCAACTCTTAATCTCATGGTTTTGAGTTTGAGCCCCACACTGGGTGTAGAGATTACTTAAAATATTAAGGAAGGAAGGGAGGGAGGGAGGGAGGGAGGGAGGGAGGGAGGGAGGAAGGAAGGAAGGAAGGAAGGAAGGAAGGAAGGAAGGAAGGAAGGAAGGAAGGAAAACAAAAAATATCCTTCATGAACACAGATGTAGAATTAACAAAATATTGGCAAGTTAAAATCAGTAAGTTAGGGGGCGCCTGGGTTGTTCAGTCGGTTAAGCGTCCGACTTGAGCTCAGGTTATGATTTCACATTCCCTGAGTTCGAGCGCCGCGTTGGCTCTGTGCTGACAGCTCAGAGCTTGGAGCCTGCTTTGGATTCTGTGTCTCCCTCTCTCTCTGCCTCTCCCTTGCTCATGCTCTGTCTCTCTCGCTCTTAAAATAGATAACATCAAAACAAAACAAAACAAAAATCAGTGAGCTAGATCCATTATGAACAAGGAAGGGGAATAATGTAAGAGACAGATTTTAATTTTCATACTATAGGAGAAACATATTTACATATATTTATAGTTATATATCTACACTAATAAATGACTTCTGACTGAAATTGGCTCAAAAGTTTTTGAAACAGACTAATAACCATAGAAGAAATTGAAAACATAAGATTTTTTATAGACCTAGAGGTAAAAAAACAAAAAACAAAAAACGATATCCAACTTTCTTTACAAGGCTAGCATAACACTAATACAAAATTGTGTTAAGAAATCCACAAGAAAAAAAAAAAACACCACTATAGGCCAATCTCATGTTTGAATTTAGATACTATCTATGAATACAGAACTATCAGTTTGCTTTGCTGGTATTTTATTTAGGACTTTAATATTAGCAAAACACACTGAAGTATAATTAAATGAATTATTATCAAGCATGGATTACCCAAGAATGGAAGTAAGAAAGTTTTAGAGTACCTGAGTAGCTCAATCGGTTAAGTGTCCAACCTTTGATGTCAGCTCAGATCATGATCTCACGGTTCTTGAGATCAAGTCCCGCTCTGGGCGTTGTGCTAACAGCATGGAGGGTGCTTGGGTTTCTCTCTGTCCCGCTCTCTCTCTGCCCCTCCCCCCCCCTCTCAAAATAAATAAACATTAAAACATATTTTACAAAGAATGTTTCAACATTAGAAAATCTATTAATGCAACCTACTACATTAGCAGATGAAGGAAGAAAGCAGATGAAGCAGATGAAGGAAGAAAGCTCTTCTCAAAAGATGAGGAGAAAGTATTTGGTCAATGTCCATTCCTAATTAAAAAACAAACAAACAACAAACTCCTAGCAAACGGAGGCTAGAAGAACACATGCTTATCTTGATAAAGGATATTTATTTCAAACACCTATAGTAAGCTTCGGGCATAATAGTCAAACAGTTGGAGGACCCCTGTTATATCCTGGATAGTCTATCACACCATGACTATTCAGCATTTTACTAGAGATCCTAGAACATAGAACAAGGCAAGAACAATAAATAGGAGAAATAAATACTTGAGAGAGGAAAAGTTGTCGGTATTTATAGTTATGGTTGTCTAGCTGGAAAATCCAGCCGTGTCAGCTGGCAAACCATTAGAACTTCAGTAGAAAGGCCAACAGTCCTGAGACTAGGGTAAATAAAGGAAGTGA
Organism: Leopardus geoffroyi; assembly: GCF_018350155.1. Taxonomy (NCBI): domain Eukaryota; kingdom Metazoa; phylum Chordata; class Mammalia; order Carnivora; family Felidae; genus Leopardus; species Leopardus geoffroyi. The sequence goes on from NC_059337.1 coordinate 6,083,174, forward strand.
GGCACTTTCAGGAGGCACTCACTCTTAGGTGCCCACCCCCACACTTGCATGACCCCAACAGTGTCTAGGTTTTGCTGACCTCACCGTAATCTTGGCCAAATATAAGATCAACATACAAAAATCGATAGCTTCCCTATGTACTAGTGTAGTGGCCATTGTCATCATTTTGGCTATCCAGCCCTCAACATCTTTTCTACCTTGAGGGGACTCACCTATGGTGTGAGTCTGGGAGAATCTGTCTCCCTCTAAGGAACTGAAGGGACCAGATTCTTCTTTCTGTCCCTTGGAGGTTAGGGTGTTGGCACATGACCGAGGCTCAACCAGCTGTGTGCTCCTGCCTGGGACTGTGACTCTTGAGGAAGTGACACAGAGATCCAGAAGCAGGAGAGAAATTATTCACAGTGGAGGTGGCCATGTCAAGAGCCCAGTGACAGAGCCGTCATGGAAAGCCCAGCATCACCTTTGGTGGCTGTGTCTCTTGGGGGGGGGGGGGTGGTGGTGATGGTCAGGAGTAGTGGTAGTAGGGTCCTGGCTACAATGTTTTTACTGCCTACCCTCCCTTGTGCCTTCCAGTTCTCTGAAACTTGATATCCTTACAACTTCTTTGCGCAAATGAGTTGATGAATACTGATACAGCCTCGGATCAGCAATAACTAGCTAGAAAATATAGATGGTAGTGTGAACAGGTAACATTTAACACCTCTCCTTCCTGAAACCCCATGAAAATGACAGGAAGGTGCTTTTTAAAAAAGGAATAGGGGTGCCTGGGTGGCTCAGTCGGTTAAGCGTCCAACTTCGGCTCAGGTCATGATCTCACGGTTCGTGGGTTCGAGCCCAGCGTTGGGCTCTGTGCAGACAGCTCAGAGCCTGGAGCCTGCTTCTGTCTCCCTCACTCTCTACCCTCCCCTCCTTGTGCTCTGTCTCTCCCTCTCAAAAATAAAAATAAACATTAAAAAAATAAACTCATAAGGAATAAGAGAATAAAAAGGAAACAAAAGCAAGAAAATTTTGGACTTGGGAAGCAGGTGGCTAAAAGATTTAGCAGACCCAAGAAAGATCTGAACCAGTAAGGGAGAAAGCCTGGGAGTCACTTGATTCACATCACAAAGGCCCTAAAGACGCAAGAAAATGGCAGCTCAGGTGTCTCTGGGTTCAACAGGATTGGGTGAAAATCTCTTTAAGACGCTTTTAAACTCTTAGACTCCCTAACTGCAAGTAGCCGACAGAATGCAGTTAAAGTTTACATACTGAATGTTGAGGTCACCCCTCCCACACCCCAAGGCATGTTCCCCAACCGCCTCTGCAACTCAGGTGAGAGCTGGGTTGTTAGAGTAAAGGCAGCACCTGCACGGAGCGGTAAGCGAGGCCTCGCCCACGTCCTTCCCGGGGAGCTGCACCCAGCCTGTGGGCGCCACGCGCCATAGCTTTCCCCGGTGTCTGTGAGCATCTGTGCTTCCTGTCGATTTATCTTGTACATACATTAGCATGCCTAAGAGAGGTTATTTGGGGGGTCTGGGAATGCTCAAACGTTGTCCCACGTAAGTTAGTGGTAATTGCTTCTTCACTTTACCCCATGTTGGCTTAGAAAGGTGTTTCATAGGCACACTCTACTTAAGGACAGCAAGGGGAACCTGTAGTCTCAAGACACAGACAGGAGCATGTCCCAACACTGCAGCCCAGCTGGGGTACCCTTTAGCAAAACCAGTTAACAAGCCCCACCCATGCCCACAGGGCTGGCTTCCTGTCAGTTTCTCAGTAACCCCTACCTTTAGATAGGAGTAGAGAGCCAACTGAAGAAAGTATCTGTTTGGAAAGACAGAGACCAAAACGAATAGTAGGGAAAAAAGCAACTTTGGGGAAATAGACCAAACATGGAGAAGAAACATCAAAAATTATCATAAATGTTTTTAGGAAAGTCATTAACATTTATGAAAGAAAGAAAAGAGAACATAAAGAAAAAGGGGAGGCTCTTGTAAATGAAAATATGATAGCAAAAATGAAAAACTCAGAGAGTGGAGACACTGAGCAGATGAGCTCTCCCCAAAGGTAGAACAACAACAAAAATATGGAAAATAGAACAGAAAATACACAATAAGGTCACCCCGCTAGCACGTGGCATTGACGAGATTAGAATCCTGGCAGTTTTGCTCCAAAGTTCATTAAGGTCTTGGTGCAGGCAGATGAGTATTTTAATGGAATAGGATAAAGAACATAGAAATAAAATAGGAATGATAAAAGGTCACATTTCAAAATAAATGGGAAAAGATGACTCAAAAATATTTGTGTGACAATTGGCTACTTAAAAAAAACAGATTAATGTTGGCTCCTTCCTCACTCTGTTCACAAAAGACACTCCCCTATGAATTAAAGAGGGAAATGTCAAAAATGAAACTCTGAGATTATTAGAAGAAACCACAGGAGAATTTATTTATAACCTTGAGGTAGGGAAAGCCTACTTACGTGCGATGGGTATAAAAAAAAAAAAAAAAAAAGGAAACTCCAACTGCATCAAAACTTATAACTTCTTTACAACAGAAAAGCACATAAACCAAGGAAAAAGGGAAACAACAAACTGGAAGAAAATATATAACAAGCAAGTGATACAGGCAGGCAATTCAAAGAAAACCTCAGTGGCCAATAAAAAATATGAAGAGATCAGTGAAAATTACATGAGATGCCATTGTATTTCATTAGTTTGCGCACACACACACACCCCCCCCCCACACACACACACACTGGAAAGCATGGTATGCTCTCGGCCTCAAAGGGAGAGCTGGGAAGCCCCCCGCCCCGGGGAAGCCACTCTATTCTCTAAGGTATCCCAATACAGAGATGAAGCCCCCCAAGAAACTTGGCTTGGTGGAATGGGCTGTTATTTTGGCAGGGGCAAATTGGGTTTCATGGGACCTGAGTATATACATTTTAGGGGTCTCTGTAAAAGAAAGAACACAAAATTTTCAACACAAAATGCCCATAGCCACCCTAATACCACCCAATATGGGGGGAAATGTGACAGGGGAAGTTTGAGTGAAAACAGACAGTGTTCCTAAGTGACTGGTTAAAATATTACTTTTGCTAATTTTACAAAAAAATACATGTGAACACATTGGTCAGACCCCTCACAGGGCCTTGGAAGGGGCCATACAAGTGAGGGGCCCTGAAATTTAACCCCCCGTGTCTTCTTGGAAATCTATCTCTGGACAACTGACTTGGGTCAATTATCCTCAAGGATAGGGGACAACTCTCCATGGATGAGGCATGAGATTAAGTCACAGAGTATCTGAAAAGAGTGCCCTGTTGGAACATTTCACTAGTATACTTGATATTTAAAGTAAATTTCAAGTCAAAATAAAAATCTATAGCATGCGACTTGAATCTGTCTCCCTGGAGATTTTCTTTGAAGTTCCTTACCATTGGGGCGCCCGGGTGGTTCAGTCGGTTGGGCGTCCGACTTCGGCTCAGGTCATGTTCTCACGGTTCACGGTTCGAGCCCTGCGTTGGGCTCTGTGCTGACAGCTCGGAGCCTGGAGCCTGCTTCAGATGCCGTGTCTCCCTCTCTCGGGCCCTCCCCTGCTCACGCTCTGCCTCATTCCCTCTCTCAAAAATAAACATTAAAAAAATACGTAAAGTTCCTTACCATTTCCAAATTATCTGAAGTCCCAGAATCAGGAGTATGCTGAGGAAAAAAGTGAGAAATTAATTCACAATAGGCTTGATGTCCGTCCCCCCCACCTCCTCTGAATCTCTTTCTTCCCCTGTTACTGTTGGCGGTAGTGACCTGTAGAAAGAAACAGAGGACCGATATTTGTGTGGTCCTCTGGCCTGCAGGATTTTTAACACACGATCCCTACTGTCTAAGATCTTAAAATGTAGTAGGGGAAACTGGAAATAACGATACGAGCAAAAATGAATGAACAGAGGTAAGGAGATCAGTCAGGAAGCCAGTGTAAAAATCTAAGTCGAAGTGAATATTCCTGATTGGCAAAATATATTGGCGATGTTGGCAATTTTATTTAACCAACTCTACATGTAAGTCACAGTACCAGGACTACCCCTGGGACTGGTGTTATTTGGTTGGTTCTCAATTATGGAAATGAGTGAATTATGGTGAGAAACATCCCCTTTGCAAGGTAGTTTTCCCAGTTGGATAATAAATTAAGCCCTCAAAAAAATGTATCTTTTGGATACGGAGTATGATACTGTGTGGTTGGTTAATAAGGAGTAGAAGGTGTGTTCTTAACAGTCCAGAAAATTATCATCTAGTTCATTTAAAAAAAAAAAAAACCTTTCATGCACCAAAGGATAACTAAAATTCAAGGTAGTATATGGGGAAATGCCAAAAAAGAGGTATAAGAAATAAATTCTGTAAGAGTTTAGAGGAGGAAGATCTCTGGGCTGGTAACTCTTCCAGTGATCAGGACTACACCCCTCTTTGAAGACATTCACTGGGGAGAAAAGGCATTTGTTTGAAGCCACTCAGTGAACTCAGTGGTGAATGTGAGTCTCAAACTCACTCTCCTATATTAATAAGTTCATAAGTCTTTTGCACCTGATACAGTGTGTTTTAAAAGCTGACCCAATTAATAATTGTTGCTGGTTAAAAACTAGTAAGTGCATATTGGATGGATGAGCAGATCAGGTCTCAGAATAATATTTACTGAGGAACTATATTTTAAAGACACAGCACAAGGTCCACATATAATTAAACTGAAGTGGGGGCCTGTGCTGGCTCAGTTGGTAGAGCATGCAGCTCGAGGTCTCGGGGTTGTGAGTTCGAGCCCTATGCTGGACATAGAGATTACTTAAAAAAAACTAAAAAATAAAAATAAATAAACTGAAATGGTAGAGCTCCTGATTTCTAAGAATGTGAAAAATATATATACTGTATTCCCATATATCAAGAACAACCTGTTTATACCATAATCTGGGAAATTCAGTGGAATGCAAGGCATGAAAGGATTATTTCAGCCCAGATGGGGAAAAAAATTACCAATGAGGCAGGAGTCAGGATAAAAGATGACCCCCCACCCCCCGAAATGCCTGGGAGTGGCTTTGGTGCAGAGGCGACTCTCAGACCAGAGACAGAGTGGGGCTCCCACTGCTGAAGACACCTCTATTTTTTAATATCTCATTTTAACCAAAGCAAATCGACTTTGGAGTCGTGGGCCGGAGCACCTGCTGTCCTCTCCTACAGCCTCTGTAGGGCCCCCTTCATCTTGAAATTCCAAGGAGGATTTAGTTTGGATGTGGGTCAAGGGTAGGGAGAAACCTATCCGTGGGAAAGGGAGAGGTCTCCTACCAGTTGCAACTGTCTGACTTTCTTCTTTGGATTTATAGCAAGTTGGGGGTGCTCCACTTCCTTGAGCCAAGACTCCTTGGGCAATCTGTACACATCCAGCCAAATCTCTCCGGCTCCTGCATTGGGAAACCACGGACCCGTTGAGCAATCACGAGCAGGCGAGAAGTCGCCTGTGAGGGATGGCCTGTCTTCTCAGAACCCCTGGCCCAGAGACCTGCTGGCGCCCTCGGAACGGCAACTTTGACAAACGGAAGGAGATGTCATTGCAAGTCCTTGCTCCTGGAGAGCTGGTGAGCCCCGACCTATGGGCCTCTGCCACCTGAAGGAAACAGGGCTCCTCCCACTCACAGCGCTGAGATGACCGTTTTTTAACCAAGCTGCCTGCTCTGGCCGGTCCCCATGTTTTCTAGGCTCCAAATGGTAAATTTCAGTGACATTCTGTCCCACAGCTTTTCCCGTCTGGGGAGGACGGTGGTATAAACAGCCTCAGTAACTGAGAGGGGCACGGCTGAGGGCTAGAATTGGGAGAGATCGCTCAAGAGCATTCTTGGGGCTGATATTAGAGGAGGTCACAACCCACGGAAGTGGCTGTGGGGCTTTAACTCATCATAGAAACGCACTCAGCTCCTATCTGGAATTCCTGTCAACCTGGGAAGGCTTGCGTTCCCATGGTGTGGACATCTGGCTCAGTGTTTCCTCTAGAAAGTAATCATCTGGACACCTGGGTTTCAGACTTCCGCCCCCCAGTCCTGTGAGAGAATAAATATCTTTGGTTTTGAGCCACCCGGTTTGTGGTGCTTGGTTGGGGCAGCCCCAGGAACTACTAAAGAGTATAAAAGCTTCCTTTGATGCATAAAACATTATGAAGTATACGCTTTCTCTCAAGCACTTCACATTTGAGGGGCCCGGGGCAAGAATATAAATAGAGGCCCAAAGTTAAAAATCAAGCAAACAGTCACTTGAATAAAATATGTCCTATCACCATAGTAATGATTACAGCAGGTAGGATCCAAGGATGAATGCTGGAACTGGTGACCATCCTTTAAGGGGACCCAGGATACGTGCGTTGCCTCGTGTTTATCATTACTGTGGTGGTTTCAATATATGCCCCCAAATTCTTTGATCCTCCTACCTCAAAGAGGTAGAGAGGCTTCAATCCTCTGCCCCAGAGTGTGGTCCAGGTATAGTGACTTGCTTCTAACAGAGTACGGGAAGGGAAGTGTTTTATCAATGGAGGAATCTGGCAGACACCTGTTGGGCAGGTGATGTCGCTAGCACATACACCCTGATATACAGTGACGAGAGCACTTTGCCCCTGTGGCATCTCCCCCAAATCCTTAGCCCCAGTTGAATCATGAGAAAAATATCAGGCAAATTGAAATTGAGAGACATTGTGCAAAATATCGAATCGGTATTCTTCAAAAAAGCGTCGAGGTCAAGAAAAACAAAGACCAAGAAATTGTCATAGATGGGAGTAGACTAAGAAGACACGATGAGTAAATATAATATGATATCCTGAACTGAGCCTTGGAACAGAACTATTAGTGGAAAAACTGGCGAAATCTGGGGGGAAAAAAAACCTTTAGTTAATAGTATTATACCAATGTCATTGCTTAATTTTGACAAATGGTCACATTAAATGTCGGTATTGGGGAAGCTGGGCGAAGGGTGCAGGGGAACTCTGTACCTATCTTTGTAGCTCTTCTGTAAATCTTTGCAACGTTTCTGTAAATAATTTCTAAATAAAACGTTTGGAAAAAAGGTGGTCGTCTGCAAGAGACTACACATCTGAACCTTCTCAACCACCTTTGGTTAATCTTGCCTTGTAGGAGGAAGGCTGCGAAGTCGCCTCCGTGGGAGATCTCCGTCTTCAGACAGGTGGTTTGCTTGCTGGTATCGTCCTGGGAAGAAGAGAGGGGCGGAAAGAGGGAGCTCAGCCTGAGGGCGGACGGGAGTGTGTTTCGGGGTCTCTTGGGGTTCATACCAGGAAACATGAGTCCTTTTAAAGCTCATGACACAAAAAAGATGTCTCAAAATGCTTCATATTTCCCATTTTTGTACAGGAGTTGGTCAAGATCATATGTAAAGAAGCAGAACTCGATTTTCTGCCTAAACGTTTTTGGACTTATTTCCTGGTTTTTTAAATATTCCAGATGGTTGTGGTGATTGCATACTATCTGTTCTCCTGGTCATATCTGCAAACTCTAAAGACCTGTGCCAGCACTCAGTTATTCAAAATGAGATGAAGAAAGTTCTACTGAAAACTCTGGTCAGCCACTTGAAGAAAGGCTCCATCTGGACCTTAGCAGTGCCTCTGTCTGTTCCGGCTGCTATAACAAAATACCATAGACTGGATGGCTCACAAACGATGAACCTTTATCTCTCACAGTCCTGGAGGCTGGAAATCTAAGATTTCCAAAGACTTCAAGAACCTGGCCGATGCAGTGCCTGCTAAGGGCCTGTTTCCTGGTTCACAGATTTCCTGCCTGCCACCTTCCCGGTGTGTCCTTACATGGCAGAAGGGTTGAGGGAGCTCTCCTAGGCCTCATATAAGGGCACTAATCCCTTGCCCTTGTCCTTGATGAAGGCTCCGTCTTCATGACCTAAACACCTCCCAGAGGTCCCACCTCCCACTATCATCACAATGGGGATTAGGATTTCAACCCGGATTTTGTGGGGACACAAACATTCAGTCCATAGCAAGTAGAGACTGATTGTAACCCTAGTATGAAATCTACTCGAATTTCAGGCCAGGTGAGAGACCCCATGTTTATGGTTGTCTATGACTTGCTTTTTAATTTTCTTAATTGTATCTTTATAATAACAAAGACAATCAGTAGTAGTAGTAATATTTTAAGTTTATTTATTTTGAGAGAGAGAGGATGAGCAGGGGAGGGGCAGAGAGGGGACAGAGGATCCAAAGTGGGCTCTGTGCTGACAGCAGAGAGCCCGATGTGGGGCTCGAACTCACGAACCGTGAGATCATGATCTGAGCTGATGTTGGATGCTTAACTGACTGAGCCACTCGGGCGCCCCAAAGATAAGTATTATTATTTTTAAGGGCGTTATTCAGGCTCTGTGCTGACAGCTTGGAGCCTGGAGCCTGGAGCCTGCTTCAGATTCTGTGCCTCCCTCTCTCTCTCTGCCCCTGCCTTTGCTCTCTCTCTCTCAAAAATGAATAAACATTAAAAAAAAAAAAGAAGAAGAACTTTATTAACAGGTGCTTGCATTTTGTTGACTTTCTGAAAAAAATCAAGTTGTAATGTTTTATTGCAAATTAAAAATGAGGTGCTTAAAAATCTCAACTTGGCTAGATACGAAACAATTTTAAAACCATTAAAAAAGTATATTGGAAAAAAAAGGCTTTTTGAAAAACCCATTTGGTATTACCAAAAAGAGACATCTTCAGGTAAAAATAAAAATCAGGGGTACCTGGGTGGCTCAGTCGGTTGAGCATCTAACTCTTGATTTCTGCTTAGGTCATGATCTTGCATTTGATGAGATTGAGCCCCACATGGGGCTCTGCCCTGACAGTGCAGAACCTGCTAGGGATTCCCCCTTCCCCCCTCTCTCTGCCCCACTCCTGCTTCTGCACTCTGTCTCAAAATAAACAAACAAACAGGGGTGTCTGGGTGGCTCAGCTGGTTAAGCGTCCGGCTTCGGCTCAGGTCATGATCTCTGGATTTGTGAGCTGGAGCCCTGCGTCGGGCTCTGTGCTGACAGCTCGGAGCCTGGAGCCTGCTTCTGATTCTGTGTCTCCCTCTCTCTCTGTTCCTCCCCTATTCATGCTGTCTGTCTCTCTCTCTCTCTCAATAAACATTTAAAAATTTTTTTAAATAAATAAACATTAAAAAAAACCAGATGCTGGCATAAATAGTGACACTAGTTCCAGTTGTCTGGTCAACAGTAGAAAAACAAGGTCTTCAGCTCCGATCTTTCATTTGCCCCTTACTGCTGGGATTTCATAATCATTTCTATTTCCCCCGTCCCCCAATTCCCTCCCCTCCAGCAACCACCAATCAGTTTTCTGTATTTAAGAGTCTGTTTGTTTCTTTTTTCTTTGTTTGTTTTTGTTTCTTAAAATCCACATATAAGCAAAATCATATGGTATTTGTCCTTCTCTAACTTATTTCACTTTGCATAATACTCTCTAGTTCCATCCATGTTGTTGCAAATGACAGGATTTCATTCTCTTTTTATGGCTGAGTAATATTCACATCTTCTGTATCCATTCATCAGTCGATGGACACTTGGGTTGCTTCCATAATTTGTCTACTGTAAATAATGCTGCAGTAAACACAGAGAGGTACGTATATCTTTTTGAATTAGTGTTTTCATTTTCTTTGGTTAAATCCCCACTAGTGCAATTGCTGGGTCATAGGGTAGTTCTATTTTTAATTTTCTGGGGAACCTCCATACTGTTTTCCAGAGTGGCTGCACCAGTTTGCATTCCCACCAACAGTGCACGAGGGTTCCTTTTTTTCCACGTCCTTGCCAATACTTGTTATTACTGTCTTTTTGAGCCTAGCCATTCTGAGAGGTACGAGGCAATATCTCATTGTGGTTTCCATTTGCATTTCCCTGATGATGAGTCATGTTGAGCATCTCTGCATGTGTCAATTGACCGTCTAGATGTCTTCTTTAGGGAAATGTCTGTTCATGTCTTCTGCCCAGTTTGTCATTGGATTATTTGGTTTTGGGTGTTGAGTTGTATCAGTCCGTTGTTTATTTTGGATCCAAACTCTTTGTCAGGTGTATCATTTGCAGATACCTTCTCCCATTCCCTAGGCTGCCTTGTCATTTTGTCGAAGCATTCCTTCACCGTGCACCTCTTATCTTGGTGTAGTCCAGGTGGTTTATTTTTTCTGATCACGTCTTGTCAGAGGACTGAAGCGGGCGGTGGAAGAGTTGGTAAGCCTGCATTTACTCAGCCCCGCCCTGCTCCGCCTTGGGAACCAGGAAGGAAGTCTCACCTGAATTGTGGCTGCTTTTGTCCCTCTGCCATCTTATGGCTTAGGTTTTCTGGGCGTTTGCATTAGTAACAGAAGTTGCGGGGATGAGGTGGCTGCTGACCTTGGCTCTCATCTTGATTTTCCCCCAATACAGATTCTCTCACTGGCGTACCTGGTTCTGCGCCCTGCTTGTCAACCCCCTCCATCCATTCTCCCTGCGCAGGAGGGTTGGTGTGGTATGGCGGGTCTCTGCCTGTACACAGGTAGGGACTGTTGCCTGCACCGGGCCCAATGCTGCGGGGCCTGACCTTCAGGGGCACCTTCTGACCCCTCATTCCTTCCCCCACTCTCACTAGGTGGGATCCTGCTGGTGATTGCATGGAGGTCTAGCCGTAGACGGGGACAGCATTCACAGTGGCTGTGTTCCCCTACAGATGTACTGGCTTGTGCTGAACTCCACCAGGGCCTTAACACCTGCTGCCTCACACACTTTCTCCTCCAACAGTACCCAACTTCACCGTCTCGCCATCTCCTACACCGAAAGGACCCTTCCTGGGGTTACTCTCTATGGCAATCTGCCGTCCAAATACATCCTCCTTGGTGTCTTCCCTGCTGATGGAACCCTGTCTGTTCTCCATATGGAGCCATCTGACTGTTCCCTAACCATCGTTGCCATGACCTCCTTGTCCCCGCCAGCAGGTGCCAGTGCTCCTTGCAACACGGCAGGTGGTGTGGGCAGGGGCCTCCGCCTCACTGCTCGGGATTGTGCTCATGCTGTCCGGGGCCAGCTGTGACAGCGGTGGCTCCTCCTGGGGTGTGAGGGTCACTGGGCTGGTGCCGGCAGTGGTGGGGGAGGGGGGCTGCTCAAGGCTCTCAGGGCTCCAGTTAGTTCCTGCTACAGAGTGAACTCTAATAACATCTTTTGATGAGGAGTTTTAATTCTTTTTAAACAGCTTTATTAGAAATATAGTAACATACACTAACTACACGTTTCATGTTTATTTATTTTTGAGTGAGAGAGAAAGAGCTAGAGGTGGAGGGGCAGAGAGAGAGGGAGACACAGAATCCGCAGCGGGCTCCAGGCTCTGAGCCGTCAACACAGAGACCGACGCGTGGCTGTGAGATCATGAGGCTTAACCGACTGAGCCACCCAGACACCCCCCGAACTACATGTTGAAAGTGTACAGTTTGACGTTTCGACATATGTATATCCCTTAAAACCATCACAAGACCGTGAACATATCCATCACCCCCAAAAGTTTCATCCTGCCGTTGGTAATCATTCCTTCCACCTTCCTCCCACCGCACCCCAGGCAAAAACTGATGCTCTCCGTCGCTACCTTAGTTTGCATTTTCTAGAATTTTATATAAATGGAATCATTCAGTATGTACTCTTTTTGTTTCTGATTTCTTTCACTCGGCGTAATTATTTTAAGATGCATCCACATCGTCATGTGCCTGAATATTAATAGTTCATTCCATCGTGTGGGCATACCGCAATTGGCTTATCCACTCACGTGCTGATGGACTTTTGGGTGTTTCTGGGTTTTGGCTCTTACGCGTAGAGCTGCTTACAAACAGTCATGTGCACGTATCTGTATGGAGATATGCTCTTACGTCTCCTGTGTAAATATCAAGGCGTGGAATGCCTGGATTGTATGGTAGGCGTACGTTTAACTTTTCAAAAAAAAACTGCCAGAGGGACGCCTGAATGGCTCCGGCAGTACAGTGAGCAACCCTTGATCTCGGGGTTGTGAGTTTCAGCCCAGTGCTGGGCGTAGAGATTAAATTAATTAATTAATTAGTTAAAAAAATAAAACCTACCACAACGATTGTACCGTTACACTTGACCACCAGCAGTGCACGAGAGTTCCAGCTGTTCTGTGTCTGTGTCCCTGACAGCACTTGGTATGGTCGGTCTTTTGAATTTTAGCCAGGCTAATACATGCACAGTGGTAGGTCATCATGATCTTGACTTGCATTTCACCAATGACTAAGGATGTGGAGCATCTTACTGTCTTTCCAAATAGCTTCTTTGGTCAGCTGTCTTTTCTTTTCAAATCCTTTGCCCATTTTAAAAGCTGGGTCTTGTTAATCCTTCATTTTCGAGTTTGTGTTTTGAGAGTTCATCACGTGTTCGGGATTCAAGTCATTTCTCGGGTCTGTGATTTACAATTATCTTCTCCCAGTCTATTGCTTGTCTTTTTATTCTTTTACCAGTGTCATCTACAGAAGAAGTTTTAAATTTAGATGAAGTCCAATTTGTCAGTTTTGTCCTGTATGTTGTGCTTTTGAGGTTGTAGCTAAAACCTTTTGGCCTAACCCCAGGTCACGAGACTTTCTCTTATGTTTCCTTCTAGAAGTTTTATGATTTTAGATTTTACATATAGACATATGACCCACTTCAAGTTAATTTTTGTGTTTGTTGTGAGAATAAGAAGTTTTTAACTTTGATGAAGTCCAATACCAATTTTTTCTTTTATACTCAGTGCTCTTCATGTCCTAAGAAATATTGTAGCAAATATATTTTCTTGTGTTTTCTTCAAGAAACCTTTACATTTAGACCTATAATCCATCTCAAATTAATTCTTTTTAAAATGTTTATTTATTTTGTGAGAGAGAGAGAGAGCGAGCGAGCACGGGCGCACAAGTGGGGGAGGGGCAGAGAGAGAGAGAAGGAGACAGAGAATCAGAAGCGGGCTCCAGGCTCTGAGCTGTCAGTGCCGAGCCCGACGCGGGGCTTGAACCCATGAACCACAAGATCATGACCAGAGTTGAAGTCAGACGCTCAACCAACTGAACCACCCAGGCACACCTCGAATTAATTCTTATATATGGTATAAAGTAGGGCTGAGGTTCATTTTCCCTCCCACTTTTTTTTTTTTTTTGATGTTTATTTTTATTTTTGAGAGAGAGCATGAGTGGGGAAGAGGCAGAGAGAAAGAGGCAGGGACAGAGGATCAAAAGCGAGCTCTGTGCTGACAGCAGCAAGCCTGATGGGGGGCTTGAACTCACAAACCATGAGATCATGACCTGAACCAAGGTCGGACGCTCAACCGATTGAGCCACCCAGGTGCCCCATCCCTCCCACGTATTATTCTAGCATTCCAGCATCATTTGTTGAAAATACTTTCTCTTCCCCACTGACTTCCTTTGATGCCCATCAATGGTATTCTTTATAAGACAATGGTATTTTTTATAAGGCAATTAAAAATTTTACGGTGGGTTCATTGCGTCACAAAACACTTTCTGAGAACCCACTGAATACAGGTAGTGTGCTAGGAGCAAGGGAGGCATGGGTGAATAGTGTCCCCTGCCCTCAAGAAGGTTATGTCCAAGAGAAGAAGCGGTCACACAAACAAATAGGATGGAGGGTGGAGAAAACACTGTGACAGAAAGTCGTGCCGCATGGAGGTGGACAGAGGAGGGAGAGACCGGGTCCTTGGGGCATAAGAGGGCAAGTATCTCAGAGGATATGTTTGAGCTGGTCTTGAGGGAAATGTAAGGAAGGAGGGAGATTTAACAGGCGCACATGGGAGGCAGGGAGGCAAGGAGAATACTCCCAGCAGAGGGAACAGGATGTGAAGCAGCCTGGAAAATTCAGGGACTTGTAAGTAGTTGTTGAATGTGTCGGTCTGGTGCTCAGTCTGGACTGGAGTTCCTTAGTAAGCGTCTTCTCTGGACAACATGGCAAGTGAATCCAAGGCATTCAGCATGTGCCCTTGGATGGCGGGGCATCTTTTAATCAGATCTCTTAGAGGAGGTGCTCTGTCCAGAGAGTCGCTATCTATCTTTCTACTCTAGGACAGCTGTCGTCACCTCCATCTGCTACAGCTCTTAGCCCAGCCACAGGTAAAAGAACAGGAACTTACCACTTCATTGATGGCTTTGATTAGGAAAAGACCATCCTTACAAAAATAAAACAGTCTAGCGATACCTGAAATGGAAAAATCAGTGACAGACCATTGAGTCAGAGAAGAACTGGAATTTTATATCTGACTTTCTGAATTCTCATTGTGTGCTCATGGGTCCTTAGGCCTCCTCCTGGCCCCTCCACAGCCCCTGCTCATCTCAGTCTCCCTGCTTTCCTCCTCCCCTCTCATGACGTGTTCAGGCTGTTCTCCCTCCTGGATCCTCCCTACCGACGCTGGGCCATCCTCTTGTCCTGGAAGCCTCTGGAAAACACTCATAACTTGCCCCAATACCCATAATCCAGAAGGGCAAAGGCAAAGGGCCCACCCTGTAAGCAGGTCTAACTCAACCCACTAAACATCTGAGGGATATCTGCTCCATGACCACAAATGTCCCAGGGACAGCCAAGGCACTCTCTTCCCTCAAGCGCACTGCACTGAGGGTCACACGGACGTAAAAGCAAGTAGACATAATGCAGCGTGATAGATGCAATCCCATCTTTAGGCCCCACTCCTCCTGAGTATCAACATTCCCCTTCCTGCTGCCCCAGGGCTGCGCGTGGTCAGCTCAGACCGCTGAGGCCTTATTCCCCTATGACTGCTGTCAAGGAATGGCCTCATCGTCCACCCCATTATCTAAGGCAGAGAGGAGGACCATTTTTCTCACCTCCCCACTCACATCCCTGCTCACCTACCCCATACGCATATTCCACTGCTGGCCGAGTTTTGCCATTGTGTTTACCTTTTTGTTTTTTAAACTTTTTATTTTGAACTAATTTTAGGCTTGTAGAAAAGTTGCGAAAATAGTTGAGTTCCCATATATCGCTCACGTCACTTCCCCCGTGACAACATCTTACATGAACACAGCACCATTTTTCTTTTCATTTTACCAGCCTGTGCCTTGGTTCGGAACTTCATAGTTTCTCTCTTCGCTGAATGCAACACTTCTTCTTGGTTTCCCTCCCTGCCCTTTTTTTCTTTTTCTTTTTTTTTTTTTAAGCAGCAAAAGATGGGTTTATTTGGGAATAGTAGAGAATTGCAACCCTGGACCAGCAAACTACTGCAAAACCACATCTGTGCCTCTCATTTTGACTTTTCAGACTGCTATCATGGTGTCCTTCCTAAAATGCCAATCTGGTCAGGTCACTCTCCTGTAGAAACAGGGCCCTCCAAGACTCTCTATGGTTCCATATACAATAGTCCTCACGAAGGCCTGATTCATCCTCAAGCTGAGGGAAAAGAACCAATCCCTGGTTTCTATGAGCAGCAAGATTTCTGAGTACCCAAAGGGTGGGGACTCTGGGTCCACGTTGGCTGGTTCAAATCCTGCCTGTACCCCTTACCTTCTATGTTACCTCAAGTGAGTTATTTAACCTCAGTGCCTCAGATGCCTCTGCTGAAAAACAGGGATAATAAATTGTACTTACTTCCTAGGGCTGTTGTGAGGGTTAAATGGGCCAACCTGTGTGTAATGTTAGAATAGTGCTTGGCACACCATCCTGTTCTGTAGACGTTAGTTAATGCTACGTGGTCAGGGAGAATTCTCCATGTCTGGCCTCACCCATACCTGGAAGGGAGATTTAGTTGAACGGTCTATAGACGCTTATGAATTGGGCTAAAAAATATATAAAAAGAACGAGTACCCGTTTCATCCACAGGAGCAATAAGTGTCTCACTCCCCAAATCTGCAGCCCAGATGGAAGTGACATCAACCTTGAGTTTCTCCCAAACATACAGTCGTTTAGCGTCGTACAGATTATAGATGGAGAACCCTTTGGCTCCTCCAATGAACACACAGTCCTGGGAAACAGCCATACAATTTGGCATTTTGTTGAGCTGGGAAAACAAAAACAAAGAAGAAAGGAACGCTTTTCAGCTGCCCCCATCTGCAAAAATACGAGCTGACTTTTCAGAGAGGCATGTGGGTCCTTTCTGGATATAGTATCACCCCAAATAGAGCTCATCTAAATATCTTTCTTGCCCAAGCATCAAGACAGTCATAGCATTCTACTTTTAGGGGAAAGGAGCCGGAGAAAACAAGTACACATTCACAACACTAACCCTGACCACGAGCCCTCGGAGGAGCGGACAAGTGGTCCCATTCCCTGTACTTTTTTCATCTAGAACACTGCGGAAAGAGCTATAGCTGAGGCACTGGCAGATTCTCAACCATCAGGCAAGAGGGTGATTAATATATTCAGAAGTATTTTTAAATAACAACAGAATATAAAAGACTTTCTGTATAGTCTTCAACGAACCCAGAATACCCATTTCCCCGGGGCAATTACGAGACCCATTTTAATCAACGACAGCATGCTTATAATCTTTCAGAAATGCCCCTGTCTTATGGAATGAAGGATCCTTGGAGGAATTCCTTCCCCGGATCAGGCATTTTCATTTATTAGTACCCAGCTGGGAAACAGGGACTCCTGGTCGGCGGCTCCATACCTTGCTTTCTACAAGCGGAAGGTAGACGGTGGGCTGGACCCGGCCGTGCTCCGCTTCCCTCAGCGCATCCCTCGTCATGATCACTTCCCAAGCCTGGTCAAACAGAAGGTTCACCATCTTGTTGATCATTCGGTAAGGCTGAGGCAGGGATTCCAGCTCCTGTTCTGAATCTTTGAAGGCAAAATCCTTTTCATCGTCCTGAGGCCAGTCCTGCTCTGTGGGGGACGGCACCTCCAGCAGCACCTTGCGTACAAAGCTGGAGAACCTCATCTTACGGACTTGACTTCCTCCAGGGGATGACATCACAGAAGCTGGCCCTGGAAACTTCTATGAAACTCTGAAAAGCTGATAAAGGAAGCAAGCGAAGGTACTTTGAGAGACAGGGCAAGTTACCAGAAGACAGCACGTCATGCCTTCTAGCACAAAAACAGGCCGATGGGGACTGTTTATTCTAGAGACGGGCACTTTCCTTATTTACCACAGGGCCCTACATATTAGTATGGATATCATGTCAGTATGGATATATGCTTTTCATATGAGTAAGGAGAGCAGCAGAAACGGGTATTGACAAGTCGCATCTTCCAGGCTAGCCCAAGATGACGTGTGTGCACTATGGTGCAGGGAGAGGAATTAGGTATTCTTGTTGCCCTTCTCTTTCTGCTAAGAGAGCGTCCGTCTCAGTCCCAACTAGAAGCCAGCCTACCCCCTACATTCTCCTGCTTCTTCCATCTCTGCAAATGGCTGTGCCCAGGCCAGCTGGGTAGCGAGCCACGTCTGCTCTCCTTCGTTTCCTTCACCTCCGACCAGATGCCGTCAAGCACTTCTAATCCTTGCTGTCTCATTTGCTCCTTTCTCTCTAAGCCCACAGCTACCAACCAGGAGTTCTGTAGGCACAGTGCCCAGGGCCTGTGAGATTTTTCTAGGGGCTACAGAAATGTTTGAGACTTGAAAATTGACTAAAAGGAAACAAAACCCCCACAAAATCCAAACTGTTCATCATTCACAAAAATATTGCAACTTTCTGGCTCCAGCCTGCATGTGGGCATCATGTTTCTGTACTTTATAAGACTCAAACCTGTACAAATTATAAAAAAGGCTTTCAAATATTATAGTTAAATAAAGGCATTTAATGTGGCACAAGGGGTCTGTTTTAAGATGAATAACATGTAGCAGAGTGGGGTCCTGCACTGTCAGCACTGGGGGCCGTGGAAGTCTTGTGAAAACCCGCGGCCGTCATCTTTTCTTCCCTGCTAGGGTACACCTGTGATGTTTCTGGCGCATGGGTAGAGGAGCCAGGTGTCTGAATATGAGAGAAAAGAACCACCTGAAAGAATTGGTAGGGACAGTAAACTGAGCTCCCACAGGGCCAGGGGTAATGCCTGTTTCCACCAGGGAGAATGGAAAGCCTCGTAATTCACCAGCTTTGGGTGGAGTGCTCAGAAGAGTCTTGCCAAGTAGCGGGGAAAATGAGCCCTCGAATAAATGCCGCTCTGTCATTGCCAATCCAGTCTTAGAAGTTACGAGATCAAACGACTGATAAATAACTGCGTACCAAAACAAAGCTTAAGAATACTTAGAGGAATACAGAAATATCCAGCATCTAATGAAGGAAATGTCTGGGATCCAATAAAAAAACTACCTGGCATTCAGGGGCAAGAAAACACACCCATAATGAAGAGAAAAGTCAATTAATTGAAGCTGACTCATAGTCAACACAGCTATTAGAAGTAGCAGGGAAAAAACAGTTATATATATATATATATATATATATGTATATATATATTAACAACAGAATATAAAAGACTTTCTGTATAGTCTTCAACTAACCAGAACACCCATTTTATATATATATATATATATATATATATTCCACATGTTCAAAAACGAAGAGGAAAAGTCAAGTAGAGATGTGGAAGGTACAAAGTAACCCAAACTGAACTTTTATTTATTTAGTTTTAAACTTTTTAATGTTTATTTATTTTTGAGAGAGACAGACAGACAGGGCATGAGTGGGGAAGGGACAGAGACACAGAATCTGAAGCAGGCTCCAGGCTCTGAGCTGTCAGCACAGAGCCCGACACGGGGCTCGAACTCACAAGCTGCGAGATCATGACCTGAACCGAAGTCGGACCCTCAACTGACTGAGCCACCCAGGTGCCCCACCCCAACTGAACTTCTAGAGATGAAAACTACAGTGTCTGAGATGAAGAACAGGTTTGATTAATCACAAACTTTCAGAGCAAAATAAATTAGAAGATTAGTGAATCTGAAGATACAGCAATAGAAACAACCAGAAAAAATGAAGTGAGGTGTGGGAGTTACCTGAAGTTCCCTAATATGTATGATTGAAATCCCCAAAGGAGGGAAGAAATAAAAAAAATCTGTAGAAATAGACAAAATATTTCTAAATATGATAAAAACTATAAACTCACAGATCCAAGAAGAAAAGTCCTAAGGAAATGAAACATGAAGAAATCTATACCAAGGCACATTGTGATCAAAACTAAAGACGCGATAAAGACAAATTTTGAAAAGCAGCCAGAGGGGGGGAAAAAAAAAGACGTGAATAAAGGAACAAAATACAGGAGAGCAGCAGATTTCCTGAAGGAAAGCACCAGTGAGAGAGCAGTGAAGCAGTGTTCTAGAAGACTCTAGCCAACGACAGCAGTGTTCATTTTCTTTTTTAAGTACGTATGAAACATTTACCAAGACACATCATATCCTGGTCTGTAAGCCAAGTCTTAATAAATTAAAAAGTACTCAAGTCATACAAACTACGTTTTCTGACCACTCAGAATTATTTTAGAAGTCAATAACAGATATTTAGAAAGATGCAAAACCTCAAAAATAGCATACTTCTTAGTAACTTATAGGTTATAACTAATTATATAACCTATAGTTATAGGTTATAACTAATAGGTATAATAACATACCTATTAGAATGGCTAAAATAAAAAAAAAAGTATTGACAATACTAATAAAGATGCAGAGTAAGTGGGCAGGAATACAAAATGATACCACCCTGGAAAAGGATTTGGCAGTTTCTTAGGAAGTTAAACATATATTTTACTCTATGACCCAGCAAGTGTGCTCCTGGGTATCTGCTCCAGGAGTATGAATACTTACACACAAGCCTGTACACAAATGTTTATAGTGGCTCTACTTACAACTGCCAAAAATAAAAAAACAATCCAAATAGCCTTCACTGGGTAAATGGATAAATCAACAGTGGTGTATCCACATAATGGAATACTCCTTGGTAATAAAAAGTAAAAAACTACTGATATACACAAAAATATGGGTGAATCTCAAAGACATTATGCTCAGTGAAAGAAACCAGTCTCAAAATTTATGTGCAGTGATTCTATTTATATGGCATTCTAGGAAAGACAAAATGAGTAATGGGGGACAGATCAGTAGTTGCCAGGAGTTATGGGTGGAGGAAGAATATTATTAAAAAAAAGGATAGCATGAGGGGGGCTTGGGGGGGGGCGATGAAGCTGTTTTACCCAGATTGGAAAGGAAGATATAAAGCTGTCTTTACTCCTATTCAATATGATTATCTACATAGGAAATCTGATGAAATCTACCAAAAAATCTACTAAAACTAATAAATGATGTTGGCAAGGTTGCAGGATATAAGTTCAATATACAAAAACCTACTGTATTTCTATATACTGGCAACAAAAATCAAAAATTGAAATTAAAAAAATACTATAATAGTATCAAAAGTATTATATAGGGATAAACCTGGCAAAAGTTGTATAAACTGTACACTTAAAGCTGTAAAATATTGCTGAGAGAAATTAAAGGAGACCTAAGTAAATGGGTTGAGATACTTTGCGGGTTAAAAGACTCAGTTTTGTTAAGATGTCAATTCTTCCCAAATCTAAAATTCAACACAATCCCTATGAGAGTCCCAGCTGGCCTTTTTGTTTCTTTTAAGAAATTAAGAAGCTCATTTTATAATTCATATGGATATGCAAAGTACCTAGAATAGCCAAAATAACTTAGAAAAAAAAGGACAGAATTGGAGGACCAACACTACCTAGTTCAAGACTATTATAAAACTACAGTAATCAAGACAGTGTGGTATTGACATCAAGCTACACAAATATATCAGTGAAACCAAATAAAAAGTCCAGAATTAGACTCACATATGAACAGACAGCTTATTTTTGACAAAGGTGCAAAGCTAATTCAGTGGGAAAAGGATAGTTTTTTTTTTTTTTCCCAATAAATAATGCTGCAGCAATTCAATATCCACATGGAAAAGAAAATGAACTCTGATCTATACCTTGCAGCATATACAAAAATTCACTCAAAGTAGATCATAGACCAAAATGTAAAATTTTAAACTATGCAACTTCTGGAAGAAAATATGGAGGAAACCTGTGCAATCTTCAGTTAGACCAAGATTTCTTAGATATGACATTGAAGCACAATCCATAAAAGAAGAAATGGGTAAGTTAAACCTTTCAGAAATAAGTGTATGTTTTTCAAAAACCACCATTTAGAGAATAAAAGATAGTCCACAGTCTGGGAGAAAATGGTTGCAGGTCATATATATGATATATTACTTGTGTCCAGAATATTTTGCACATTCTTAAAACTCAGTAATAAGAAATGACTCAATTCTTTCAAATGGGCCAAAGGTTTGCACACTTAACCAAAGAAGATATAACCAACGGACATGGGCACATGAAGAGATGTTCCATGTCATTAGTTAGTGAAATGGAAATTACAAGCACAATAGATGTGTATTAGGATGCCTAAAGGTAAAAAGATCACACCAAGTGTTGTCAAGGATGTGGAGGACCCGGAATTCCTCCAACTACTGTTGGGAAGGTAAAATGGTACAATCAGTTTGGAAAACAGTTTAGCAACTTCTTAAAAAGTTAAACATAGGGGCGCCTGGGTGGCGCAGTCGGTTAAGCGTCCGACTTCAGCCAGGTCACGATCTCGCGGTCCGTGAGTTCGAGCCCCGCGTCGGGCTCTGGGCTGATGGCTCAGAGCCTGGAGCCTGCTTCTGATTCTGTGTCTCCCTCTCTCTCTGCCCCTCCCCCGTTCATGCTCTGTCTCTCTCTGTCCCCAAAAAAATAAATAAACGTTGAAAAAAAAAATTAAAAAAAAAAAAAAAAGTTAAACATACTACCTACCACTATAGCCAGTCATCCCACTCCTCAGTATAATATAAGGGAACTGAAGACACATCCATACATAGGCTTCTACATGAATGTTCATCATGGCTTTATTAGTAGGAGCCCCAAACTGGAAACAACAAATGTTTATCAATAGGCAAACAGATAAACTCCCAGACAGTCACATCCCATATTTAGTGGGCATACAAAATAGCACAGCCACTTTGGGAAATAGTCTGGCAGTTTCTCACAAAGTTGAAAATACACTCGTCCTATGATTCAGGAATTCCATTCCTACATATTACACAAGAAAAACTTAACATTTCATATGAAAATCTGTACTGTGCTATATTTATAGCACCTTTATTTATAATTGCCCCAAGCTAGAAACAACACGCACTTCAGTGCGTGAAGAGTTAATGAACTATGGTAGGTCCATACAATGGAATACTAGTTAACAATAAAAAGTTATAAACTACTGATTATGCTAAGTGAAAAAAATCTGATAGAAAAACCTACATACTACATGATTCAATTTGATGTTGTGACAAAGCAGAATTATAGGTATGGAGAACAGACTATATAAATCTGTGTTTAGAAGCACCCTGTGCTCATCTTTATCATCTAACGTATCATTCTGTTGTGTTTACTATTTACTCGTGTCCCCCATTAACCTTTTACCTTAGGCTGAGAGAGCAGCACAGTGGTCGGGACATGGCTAACATTCAATAAATTTGCCTGCAGTATTGCCCTACCCTGGCACATAAATTTAGAGGATACTTCTGTCTCTCTCCCAAGCATTTCCCTCTGAAAAGGATGAGTAATTTGTGGGGCCAAGAGATTATACCCACCCAGAGCCTAGATGCACTCTTCTGGAGTCTAGACCATGTTCAGGTACCTATACCCCTGAAATTTACTGCCCAGATGATGCCAAGGCCTGCACAAACTTCTTTCCCAGCTTTCTCTTGAGGGCAGGCCCAGATGCTAATGTTTGCACCCCTAGACGTGAAAGATGGCCAAGGCATGGCTATTTGCAGGGGCAGGGGCAGAACTTGGATGTGGCTTGGAATATCCACACATTGCATGTAAGGCCCCTCTCAGTGATGTGACTGGCAGCCAGGAATGAGAAGAGGAGGGGTGTGGGAAAGGACCAGGGGGCCAGCTCTCCCCACAGTACCATATTCCAGCTGTGTTTCCAGGTATTCCAAGCAGCCCAAGAATTCCTTTTTTTAAAAATATAATGTATTGTCAAGTTAGCTAACATACAGTGTATACAGGGTGCCCTTGGCTTTGGGAGTAGAGTCCCATCATTCATCGCTTACATACAACACCCAGTGCTCATCCCAACCAATGCCCTCCTCAATGCCCATCGCCCATTTTCCCACCCCCCATCAACCCTCAGTTTTTTCTCTGTATTTAAGAGTCTCTTATGGTTTGCCTCCCTCCCTCTCTGTTTGAAACTATTTTTCCCCTTCCTTTCCCCCGCGGTCTTCTGTTAAGTGTCCCAAATTCCATATGAGTGAAAACATATGATATCTGTCTTTCTCTGACGTATTTCACTTAGCAGAATTACCCTCCAGTTCCATCCACGTTGTTGCAAATGGCAAGATTTCATCCTTTCTCATTGCCAAGTAGTATCCCATTGTGTATATATACACACACCACATCTTCTTTATCCATTCATCAGTTGAGGGACACTTGGGCTCTTTCCATAATTTGGCTATTGTTGAGAGTGCTGCTATAAACATTGGGGTACCTGTGCTCCTATGAATCGGTACTCCTGTATCCTTTGGATAAATTCCTAATAGTGCTATTGCTGGAGCCCAAGACTTCTGAATGTGAAACTGGTAGAAGGTAGAAGACAAGGTAGAAGAACAGAACACATCTAATGTGACAAGTGGGTTACCTTGACTTAAAACTTTTAAATATTTAAACGTATGGAATGTGTGGGGCGCCTGGCTGGCTCAGTCAGTGGAGCACAAGAGGCTTGATCTTGGGGTCATGGGTCTGAGCCCCACTTTGGGCGTAGAGATTAGTTAAAAAAAAATCTTTGGGGCACCTGGGTGGCCCAGTTGGTTGAGCATTAGGTTCTTGATTTCAGCTCAGGTCATGATCTCACTGTTTGTGAAATCAAACCCCATATCAGGCTCTGCACTGACAGCACAGAGTCCACTTGGGATTCTCTCTCTCTGCCCCTCCCCCACTCTCTAAATAAATAAATTTAAAAAAATAAAATCTTTAATATTAATTAATTAATTAATTAATTAATTAACATATGGTATGTGGGTCTCTATTTGTAGTCCTACCCCGGGGCCTGCAAATGTTAAGGGCAGGCCTGACAAAGGGAATAAAGATTACAAAAATAGCTCACCTTACTTTTTGATTACAGGAGGTACATTATAAAATTACTGCTATGGAAGGGGTGGGATTTCACATCTTCAGGCCCCAGAAAACTGCCATTCAGTGGTGCAATTTCACCATAATTAACTTCTGCCTCCACTGTGTTCATGTTAGCCCTTCTAGGACTTCCTCAAGTAGCAATCTTCTTACAGTACTCAATAAACCTAGCAGACAGTTCTCTCACTTTACCCAGCTCTCCGTGCTAGAAACACATGCCACAAACTGGCTTATCTCTGCTCTAACCATTTCCTTCCCCAGACCTGGAGCTGCTGTTCCTCAAGGGAAACCGAGGCACAGAGGTGGGAAATGATGCGGCCCCAAAGACCCCAAGCAAAACCTGAAGGGAATCTGCATTCAGGATGCCACATGGGTTTTTCCTGAGTTCCCAGGGTCTCCGGGAACGCCGGTGGCTGGGGAGACGGCCCCCCGTCCCGCAAAGCCCCCCTCTAGGAGACCCTAGATATCAAAGGGCGTCTGGGGACACGCGGGGAACCGCTGAACCCCAGACCAAATGCCGAGCTTCCGCTCACCTGCGCCGGCAGCTTGGCGTCGCCTTAGTAACCGCCACTTCCGGCCGCCACCGGAAGTCCGCGAAGTCCCTGGTCGGAAGGCGCTCCCGCCCCCACGGGGGCGGGGAGACTCAATCTGTCCCGCGGGGGACCCGGCGACACCCTGGAGGACTCGAGACTGCGCCGCGGGTGGCACGTGGTCTCGGCTGGGCGTCATGGATGCCTTCACCCGCTTCACCAACCAGACCCAGGGCCGGGACCGACTCTTCAGGTGAGTCAGGAGCCCGCGGCCTTCACTCCTTCCCGGTGCCGCAACCCGAGCTGGTCCCGTGTGGTTCGGCCCCGGAGGAGGGACCGAGTTCGTTTCTGGAGCCGCTCTCCGGCCCCTCTCTGGCACTCTGCGGGACTCCGGCGGAGCCTCCTCCCGGCAGCCTCCGAGGCCCTCACCGTGGTGGACCAGTCCCCCAGCCCTCTTTTTTTTTTCAAGTAATCACTACACCCACCATGGGGTTCGAACTCACACCCCCCAGGATCAAGAGCCCCACGCTCCACCGCTACACCTGAGCCAGCCAGGTGTCCCCGCCAGGATTTTTTTTTTTTTTAATGTTTATTTTTGAGATAAAGAGAGCACAAGCAGAGGAGGGGCAGAGAGAGAGAGACACAGAATCTGAAGCAGGCTGCAAGGCTCTAGGCTGCCAGCGCAAAGCCCCAACTCAGGGCTCGAACCCACAAACTGAGATCATGACCTGAGCTCAACTCCCAAGTTGGAGGTTAACCGACTGAGCCACCCAGCACTCCCCCGTCTCCCCATCCCCCGCCGCCACCCCCCCACCAGGAATTTTATAAGATGAACTTTGGGTTGGCATTTGTGGCCAGGGAAGCCAACCCCTTGGCTGTGGTTTCAAATACTCCACGAAACGCTTATGGAGACACAGAAATTGTATTTATCTTTTATCATCGTCCTGCCTACCTCATTGAGATTGTAGGGAAGGAACAATTCTTCCTCTGCCTTCAAGGTCTTTCAGCCAGCCAAAGAATTAAATTTACACAAAACAGGTTCACAGGAGGAAAAATCAAAAAACAAAAAAATCAAGGATGTGTGCACAGTGGCTGGTATTGAGACCTGAAGAAATGACCAAGGCAGGGATTTTTTTCTTCTTTTGAGACACAGAGACAATACATTTATGAGGAATCGACAGGATAAAGAAAGCAGGTGTTTGGAAACTTCAGTTAGGAGGGAATCCTAAACAGAATTTAAGCTGAGTTGGTAGGGTTAGAAGGCTCTGTGGGCCTTCTAACCAGAAGTAACCACTTCTGGTAACCAGGTTCGTTTCTGAAGCTTTCTCTGTTTTGAAGTCCCTATCTCTGGCAACAAGGATGTCCTTTTACTTCCTTAGTACAGGGAGGGTGTTTTGCACATGGAAGATGTGTTTCCGGCTTTCTGGGTGACAGAGGAGTCTCTGAACCGCTGTTTCTTAAGTAATTTCTATTTAATTTGTATGCCAAAGTGGCACATTTTGGGGTGGCCTACCCTTGGCCTCTACGGTTCCCTTTTCTGAAACTTCCCTGGAAGTTTTCTTGCTTTAAAAGTTGAGCTGATAAATTGTCCCGTCTGCTTGAACCAGTGTCTTAGTTCTGAGGATAGGTCGTTTTAGTTAAACTCACTTCGGGAGGCGGTGATACAAGTGTGTTCTCACAGTTAGGCCTGTGGTTCAATTATCCAGGTAATAAATAAGGCCTTTCTCTGGAAATTAAAAGAAAAATAATGACCAGTGATTGGATCAAGTTGTAAAACCAGTTTCTGAGTCCTGAATATAGCCAGTCCAGAGGGTTTCTAGTTGTCACGCTGAAAGCATCTTTACATAAAGTGAGGGCAGGCAGTGGCAATCTGGTGGAGTTTCTTGGTTTGTAACTTGAGTGTCTCTGGTGATCATTTCGAGTGGCCCATAGAGCACCAGGCACAAAGATCGTTTATGTATGGGTATGGGCTGTTGTGCTTTTTCTGAAGTGCTCATCAAGTTGTTCATACTCAGTTTGCAGGGCTTCGGAGAAAAGGGTGGTCTTAGTTATCAAATGATTTCAAGTCAAACAGATAGAAAATATCAAAAATACTAGTTTGAAGAATTGTAGCCAGGCATTGGAAGAAACTAAAAGGAAATCAGGATCTAGTCCAGTTTATAATGAATTGTATTTGAATCTAATATCCACAGAGGTGTGTTACTGAAACGTTTTCTTTTTCCCATAATCACCTTCATTTTACTAGAGATAGCCAAATTAAGACTAATTTCTTTGCCAAATGAATCTAGTTTGGATAAACTTGGCCTGATGATTTACATAAGTACAGCAAAAATAGTGATTAATCATACAGGCTCTTTTAAATCCAGGGCCAGCTGGGTGGCTCAGTCAGTTGAGCATCCAACTTGGGCTCAGGTCATGATCCCACGGTTCATGAGTTTGAGCCATACCCTGGGCTGTGTTCTGACAGCTTGGAACCTGGTGCCTGCTTCAGATTCTTTGTCTCCCTCCCCCCCCCCCCCGCCCCCTCTTAAAAATAAACATGAAGAAGAAAAACACTTAAATCTGCTGTTGAACTTTAAACAGCCTCTTGAGGCCAGAAGCCAAGCCAAATACTTGCCATCAGACTTCACCTGTAATACCTATAAGTTAAAGTTCATTGCTCTCTTCTTGAGGTCCCCCAAATACCCTGAGGTTCTTGCACCCGCCAGGAAGTGACCTCCTTTACTCACCTGGTGAGAGGCTCCTGCTGGGAGCCCTGCAAGCAAGGTATTAGGCTCTTCTTCCAAAAGGCTTTACTGGCTCCATATGATCACCATTAGTGCCTTAACACTCTCTAGCCATATCTGAATTTATGCCTGTCTCCCAAATGTGACATTCCAGTCAAAGCCTTGGTAATATAACCCGTGTTTCTAACCATGTCCTGTGCAAGGAGAACAAACTCTCATTGAACTTACCCAAATAAGTATGTTGTCAAAAAAACATAAGAATTCAATGAGAGTTTTTGAATTCTAGAGGGATCAGACAGGGAGAAAAAGATAAATTGTTGTGAATCATAGCTTAAGAGAAAAACTTTTCTTAAATCTGGAAAAACGAAACATTAAAAGTCAGTATTTCAAACAAAAATGTCATTAAACTTATGATTATCCTCCTCTGTTTATGTTATTCTTGATCTGCTTAAATTCAGTTTTTCCTTTAGTTCCAGACATTCTTACCCAGTTCAGTTTTATGATCTTAAAATTATCAGAATCCTGCATTTGTCAAAATTCCTTTTTATGAATCTCTCAAGATGAAACGCATTTACAGGAAGCTTTTGGAGAAGCATCCAAGTAAAGTATTAACTGTCTGTAAATGATAAAAGAATTAAAAATGGCCATGGTTACAGATCTGCTTAGAGTTTGTCAGGGAGCAAGAATTCCTGTCCACTCAAAGGTCCTGTCCCTCAAATTGACATGAGGCAGATTAACAGGAAAAAAATCAAATTTGATAATGGGGGATCCACGTAGACATGGAAATTCCAAAGGCAGGCAAGTTGAGGTATATATGTCATTCTGAACTAAGGAGAAGGGATAGGGGTCTGGGGCTTCAGAGGAAAGGAATGTACTTTTACAATGTGGTAAGAACAGATGTTTGGTAATTTGACGTTTGCCCTACGGTACAGATGGGTCATTCAGATAAAATTTATCTTTGCTAATCACCCTTATCCTGGGAAAGAACCTCAATTTAGATTCTACGTAGTTAAGGAAGGGGCAGAAGTTTCCCTTGAGCCCACAGGGTCTCAAGTGCCTTCAGCTCAAAATAATCCACATGCCAAAGGGGTACATTTTGGGGGGACCTGTCATGAACCCCTTTAAGTTCATTACAGTGCAACTGACAAGGAAATTTATTTCTGTGACATCTAACACTTCAAGATAGTTCTATACCAGTACCTACCAGATTTCTAGGAGTTTCATATAATTTCTAGAACACATATCTTAATAACATATCTATACAAATGTAATTTAAGAGGATTTAGTATCACTTGACAATGCTGCTCATGTAATTTAACACAACAAACCTAATTAATGTAATAGCTCCTTTTTTATAAAAGAAGACCAAATATTTTGAAATGTTCCATGGACCCTCTGGAACATTTCAGTTAAGTTGTAGACTTGATTTTAGAATTTGATGTTGGGAAGTTTGTCAAAAAATATCAAAACATTTGATTAAATAAGATCACCGATCATGATGAAACAAAATCAATTTAGCTAAAGTGACAATAAAAAATTTTTTTTAATGTTTATTTATTTATTTTTGAGAGAGAGAGAGCACAAGCAGGGGAAGGGCAGAGAGACAGGGAGAGAGAGAATCCCAAGCAGGCTCCCTGCAGTCCACACAGGCCTCACCGTCCTCGAAGTGCCCGACACAGGGCTCGATCTCACGAACCATGAGATCATGGCCTGAGCCGAAATCAAGAGTCAGACGCTTAACTGACTGAGCCACCCAGGCGATAAAAAATTTTAAAGACAAATACAAAAGGTTACATAGTTGTAAGCAAAACTTAGCTTTTTTAGTATTAAGAAGACTCAGTTTTTTTGAATAATCAAAGATCTGATAAAGACAAAGCATTGAATCTTTGTTTTTCTAGGCAGATTACATTAAAGGTAAAAAACTCTTTACAATTTCTTATAAAAAGCAAACCAATAACCTAAGAAAACTTCTTCCTTTCATTTTATTTCATTTCATGTCAATTCCAGTATAATTAATATAGTGTTATGTTAGTTTCAGGTGTACAATGTAGTGATTCAATGGTTCCATATATTACTGAGTGCTCATCAAGATAAGTGTGCACTTAATCCCCTTCATCTATTTTACCCATCCCTCCACCCACCTCCCCTCTGGTTACCATCTGTTTGTTTTCCGTAGTTAAGAGTCTGTGTTTTGGTTTGTCTTTTCTGTCTCTCTCTCTCTCTCTCTCTCTCTCTCTC
The DNA here is from genome assembly GCF_018350155.1 of Leopardus geoffroyi. NCBI lineage: Eukaryota > Metazoa > Chordata > Mammalia > Carnivora > Felidae > Leopardus > Leopardus geoffroyi. The sequence goes on from NC_059337.1 coordinate 6,112,816, forward strand.
TCTCTTTTGTTTCTTAAATTCCACATATGAGTGAAATCGTATGGTATTTGGCTCTGGCTTATTTCACTTAACATCATACTGTCTAGATTCCCCCCAGGTTGTTGCAAATGGCAAGATTTCATTTTTTTTTTTATGGCTGAGTGATATTCCATTGTGTGTGTGTGTGTGTGTGTGTGTGTGTGTGTGTGTGTGTCCTTTAACCTATTGATGGGCACTGGGTTGCTTCCATAATTTAACTATTGTAAAGAATGCAGTAAACATAAAAGTACATATATCTTTTCAAATTAGTGTGTTTGTATTCTTTAGGTAAATACTCGGTAGTGGAATTACTGCATCATATAGTAATTCTATTTTTAATTTTTTGAGGAACCTCCATACTATTTTCCACAGTGCGTGCCTGTACCACTTTGCATTGCATTCCCACCAACAGTGCAGAAGAGTTCCTTTTTCTCCACATCCTCAACACTTGTTTCTGAAAACTTCTACCTTTTGAAAGAGAAAAATTCTAATTTTGCACCAGTATACTTTTGATATTAAAACTCATTTTTTTTTAATATGTATTTATTTGGAGGGAGAGCGCAAGTGGGAGAGGGGTAGAGAGACTGGGGACAGAGGATCTGAAGCAGGCTCTGGGCTGACAGACTGACAGCAGTGAACCCGATTTGGGGCTCGAACTCACAAACAACGAGATCATGACCTGATCAGAGGACGCTCAACCAACTGAACCACCCAGGTGCCCCTTAAAACTCATTGTTAGATAAATTTATTTTAATCTTAGCCAGTACTGACCACATATAAAATTCGTTTTCAAAGGTTCCTTTTCCCTAAACTTTCTACAACCTTTTTTTTTTTTTTTTAATATTCAGATTTTTGTCGTAAGTTTTCCCTCTTTAAATGATTAGCCTCACTTTAGGATAAAAAATTTTTTTGCCCCCCAAAAATGTATTTCCGTTCTTCATACTTTTTCTTACCAAAAACATATATTTTACTTTCCTTGAAAGTTGTTTCTTTTATTATTTAAAACATTTTTTTTAATTTTTATTTTTAATTTTTTTAATGTTTTTATTTATTTTTGAGACAGAGAGAGACAGAGCATGAGCAGGGGAGGAGCGGAGAGAGAGGGAGACACAGAATCTGAAGCAGGCTCCAGGCGCTGAGCTGTCAGCACAGAGCCCGACGCGGGGCTCGACGCAGGGCTCGAACTCACGGACTGTGAGATCATGACCTGAACCAAAGTTGGACGCTTAACTGACTGAGCCACCCAGGTGCCCCTAACACATTTTTTTAATGTCTATTTATTTTTGAGAAAGGGAGAGAGAGAGTGCAGGCAGGGGAGGGGCAGAGAAAGAGGGAGACACAGAATCTAAAGCAGGCTCCAGGCTCCGAGGTGCCAGGACAGAGCCCGACACGGGGCTCAAACTCACAAACTGTGAGATCATGACCAGAGCCAAAGTCGGACGATTAACCAGCTGAGCCACCCAGGTGCCCCTGTATTTTATTTATTTTTTAAAGTTTATTTATTTTGAGAGAGAGCGCGTGCTAAGGGGGGAGGGGTAGAAGAGAGAGAATCCCAGGCAGGCTCTGCGTTGACAGTGCAGTAGCTGACAGCACTTGACCAGCGCTTGATTGTGAGATCTCATGAGCTGTGAGATCATGACCTAAGCTGAAATCAAGAGTTAAGATGTTTGAGCTACCCAGCACCCCTAAAGTTTGTGTGTTAAAGAATGGCTCTTAGGGGCGCCTGGGTGGCTCAGTCAGTTGAGCGTCCGACTTCGGCTCAGGTCATGATCTCACAGTCCGTGAGTTCGAGCCCCACATCGGGCTCTGTGCTGACAGCTCAGAGCCTGGAGCTGTTTCAGATTCTGTGTCTCCCTCTCTCTCTCTGACCCTCCCCTGTTCAAGCTCTGTCTCTCTCTGTCTCAAAAATGAATAAAACATTTAAAAAATTTAACAAAAAAAAAAAAGAATGGCTCTTAGGTCCTAAAGCGGAAGGGGATAAAAAATTTGTGTCATAGAGGCATAGAGAAGGTATCCAAGTTTTTTCTAAAGTGGGCTTTTTTAAAGATTTTTTTTAAATTTAAGTTTATCTTAGAGAGTGAGCAAGCAGGGGCGGGGTAGAGAGAGAGGGAGACAGAGAGAATCCCAACCAGGCTCTGCACTGTCAGCACGGGCCCTGACGTGGGTCTCGAACTTATGTACCACGAGATCATGGCTGGTCCTGGGCCGAAATCAAGACTCAGATGCTTAACCAACTGAGCCACCCAGGTGCCCCTCCTATGGTGGGCTCTATGGGACATACTGGTCTCTTACTAGAGTTGCTAGGCCTGGGCATAATATTCTTTTTAGCAGATTTTATTTTATTTAAATGTTTAAGTTTTATTTTATTTAAGCTTTTAAATTTAAATTTTTAGTTTAATTTTATTTAGAATTTATTTTTTATTTTTTATTTTTTATGGAAGCAGTTTATATTTTATTTATTATTATTTTATTAATGTTTATTTTTGAGAGAGAGAGAGAGCACACAAGAAGGGGAGGGGCAGACAGAGAGAGGAAGACACAGAATCTGAAGTAGGCTCCAGGTTCTGAGCTGTCAGTGGAGAGCCAGATGTGAGGTTCGAACTCACCAGATGCAGGGCTCGAACTCATGAACCATGAGTTCATGACCTGAGCCGAAGTCAGACACTCAACCTATGAACCACCCAGGTGCCCCCAAAGCAGCTTATATTTTAAAAAGTTGCCCCTGCTTTTTTCTTCGGTCTCAGGCTATCTTAGGCCGTGTTTACATTTTGAAGACATGGTAAGAGTCTTAACTCTGAGGGACAGAGAAGGAATACAGGTTGATTTTTTTTTTTTCCTTAAGAGATTTTTAGCTAAAATAGGAAATAATTCATGCCTTTGTAAAGTCTATGTAAAGCATTTATATAAAAGCCTTCTTTTTGAGTGAGGAGGTCTTTTACTTCTTAGTACAGAGAGGGAGGGTATTTTTCACATGGGAGATGTGTTTCCTACTTTCTGGGGGACAAAGGAGGGGCTGAGTGTCCTTGTACCGTTGTTTCTTGAGTGAATTGTTTAAAATAATCATTATAGCAAAGTGGCACATTTTGGGGCAGCCTGCCCTTGGCCCCTGCAAGACACTGAGTGTGAAATAGTTTTGTGAACTGTGGAAGAGAGCACAGTCTGGAGAGCACCTCTAAGGTACATGCCATGCTACTGAAAATCCTAAGCAGAGATAGTGCTTTAATCCTAATTAAGTCATGCTGTTTCTTTGAGAAATTTGGTTGATTCTTACTCAATAAAAAAAAAAAAAAAAAAAAAAGAATAGTCACGGTTGAGGTTTCGACAGCATTCCCTTCTCTTCTGGGTGTACAGGTACTAATACAGTCCAATAAGACTAGCCCCAATACTGGGACTTTCGGAAGCTGACTTCATGCCAGGTACTGTTCTCAGTGCGTCACAGCTGTACATTCATTTAACCCTCATTACTACTCTAAGAGGTAGATACTCTGAATTATTCCCCTTTCACAGGCAGGGAGACCGAAGCAGAAGGTTAATAGGTCCTAAGTGGCAGAGCTGAGATTTAAATCCACACAGTTGATTCCAATGCCCACCATTTTAATGGCCAGCCCATACTACTGTTGTAATTAATTTGATAGGCTTTTTTAATGATCGCATTGTATGCGAGCTTCATTAAAATAGAAGCCTTCAATTTCAGTGCACTTGGAATGTGCCTTGCAAGGTTTATCAGTGAGGTTGGTTAATAAAATAATTGTTCGGATGTACTTTTCTGTAAGATCTGAGATCTCTAGTATTCATTTCCCAATGCCCTTGGTGATCCGTGGCTCCTGTAAACAAACAGGCATTCACAAAATACTACCTTGGTTTTGGATGCATTCCTGTTTTTCCACCAGGTCTGAGAAAGGGGGACCCATTGACGTGACTGGCTTGAGCCCTCTAGCCAGGAAGCTACTTAAAAAAATTTTTTTAAATGTCTATTTATTTTTGAGACAGAGCACGAGTGGGGAAGGGGCAGAGGGAGAGGGAGACACAGAATCTGAAGCAGGCTCCAGGCTCTGAGCTGTCAGCACAGAGCCCGATGCAGGGCTCGAACCCACGACCTGTGAGATCATGACCTGAGCTGAAGCCAGACACTTAACTGACTGAGCCACCCAGGCACCCTGGAAGCTACTTTAAAAAGGAGAGAGGGAAAGATACTCTTTTTACTTCATCCTCAATAACAAGTTTACCGTTTTGGAAAATGTGCCACATTTTTATTGAGAATAATATTTGTAGCCTAAAGGGATTCAAATGCAGTTACAGAACTGTAGGAAACAGGCACCTACTTTGTTCATAGGCTGCCAAATGCATTCAGATGTTTGATTATGTGATACAAAATTTCTCGTGTGTTAGTAAGGCATTATTATTTGTAGTCATAACAATAATCACTTTATTGAATATTTAGTAATAAATAGTCTATATATAAAACACTAATTAGTTTTGAAAGACAAACATAAAAATATATCTAGGCTTATTCACGTATTGGTGTGTATTTGATCCTTTTCTAAAAAATTAAGCAATGTGGGGCATCTGGGTGGCTCACGCTGTTGAGCGTCTGACTTCAGCACAGGTACTGATCTCATGGTTCATGAGTTTGAACCCCGTGTCGGGCTCTGTGCTGACAGCTCAGAGCCTGGAGCCTGCTTCTGATTCTGTATCTACCTCTCTCTCTGTCCCTCCCCAGTTGCACTCTGTCTCTCTGTCTCTCTCTCAAAAATAAGTGAACATTAAAAAAAAATTTTTTTTTTTTAATTAGGCAGTGTGCAAACAACTTTTCATTTGGTTCTGGTTTGAGTGTGTGTCCTATTAGATAAGTATTTGGTTAACTACATGATAAAAAGTTCATTTTAGGAATCTGAAAAGTCAATATACAGGAGAAAATCAAGAATATGAATCTTTGCAGACTTCACCTGGGGGAGATTTTGGGGCAGTTCACCACTTTGGCTCTATCCATTTCTCTGTGCCAGCAAAAGGCGTTTTGGGGGGCTGCTCACCGTAACTGCAGAGTTCCCTTTCATCACCTTTGTGTCACATTTGCATCACATGCTCTACCCTTTGGCCCTGTGGGGTCACTGTTGCAGAATTATGCTCTTGTAAGAACGGCTTACGTGAGCAATTGTCTTGGAAACTTTGCTTTTAGCAACACACGTTTCTCCTTTCTTTGCTTCATGAATCAAATTTTATTTGGTTTATAAATCATTCTCATTTTTTGTTTTCCATTTCAGAGCCACTCAGTACACATGCATGTTGCTTAGATATTTGTTAGAGCCTAAAGCTGGCAAAGAGAACGTGGTAATGAAGCTCAAGAAACTGGAGTCCAGTGTGAGCACTGGCCGTAAATGTAAGTACCCTGTCTCCTGAGGGACAGTGGCTCCTGGTTTCGAATCGTCAGACCTTGTCATTTACAAAATACTCTGTAGACCATTCATTACTAATCAATCAAGTTTTTTGATGAGGTTGACCAGTAAGGCTGCCCTCATGAAATGACAGGCCAAGAAGATTGAAGTTTTGCTGCAGACCATTCACAGACACCCTGCAGACATGCAGTGTATTAGCTCAACTGTAGTCCTTAGAATTACACAATGTTTTGGCAATCCCTGACATGAGCTTCCGGCTCTTGGAAGGCCTTCGTATTCTCTAGAACAGAATAGCTTGCCTTTTCCTTGCCTTTTCCCTTCTTCTCTGGAGGAATTACTAGAGGAAACGGTTAAGGTGGTTCTCAGACTGTGGAGTGGTTTCATGTTCAAGGCAAAAGTGAAGTCCGTGTTTTGTACTCATCTGATTTGCTTTAATAATAAAGCGTACTGGGAAACCCATCCTTCTAATAACAATCGCATGGCTGAATCTTAGTGGTTTGATGAGAATCAGATATTGCTACAGTAGGTAGACAGAGGTGTTAGAATGGAATGTAGAAATCAGATGTTGATCAGTTATTTTGGAGCACCTGCTTTAGGTATAGTTCTGAGCTTTCTGAAAGAACTAAGATTACATGGTATGAATAATGGTGTAAGATTTAGTGCCAAATATATTGGCTAGGATAGAGGAAAAGAAAGGTTTGGGAGGAGGTGGAACTTGAGGTGTGGCAAGAGAGAGTGGGAAGGAGAGCCTTCTTGAAGGGTGATTTCCTCCGTGAAGGCTCAAAACTGTTCATGAGCAAACTGTTGTATTGGAAGGTCAATGAGAAACGAGTTTGACAGAGAAAAGACTTCAGTTATCCAGCAGAGGGATGTTGGAAGGTAGGGTGAGCTTTTCTGGATGGCTTTGAAGGGTAGGATTAGAAGTTCTCAGATTCTTTAGTGTGTCAGAGCTCACTAGTCTCCGAAGTGCAGGAAAGACTTACCCAAGGTCATTCAGCTAGCTAGTGCAAGAGCCAGAACTGGTACCCAGGATTATTCATTACATATTCTGTTTTGTGTTATTGTTGACACAGTAATCCCAGGCATTCTTCTGAGGTAAGTCTCTTGAGGGTAGTTACTTTTGAACATTTGCTCAGTCTAAGATAGAGTCCTTTAATGAAGGTACAGTACTTCTTTTGGATTGTCCATAACGTTTAGGATTAGAACTCATTCTGAGTAGGTGCTCGGTAAATACTTGTCGATTGATACATCCCGGATTAATTGAATTACATGCTCAGATAAGGATATGCCTCCCAGTGGTTGATTTCATTCGACTAGGAACAGGTTCCCTAGCCACTACATCCTGCCATCTCTACTTTGTCTTCTTGACAGTAGGGAGCTGAAGGGGGTTTGAACCACAGAGATGGCAGGATGATAACGGCGTTTTATAAAAAAGCAAATCTTTTGTCTGGAAAGTAAGTAAAATCTGAGGCATCAGACTCTCCAGATGAATACTGGCATCTGGGTCAGAGAAATGCCCACAGTGAATTAAAGCTTCGTATGTGAAAATAATAATAATAGTAGCAGCAATGGTACATCTAGACTTCATGTGATCGTAGTCCTTTTCTTCTAAAGACGTATAGCTGGTAATATTCAAACGTCACAATCCACACTCGTGATTGACCTTGCCTGAAGTATATCGTAAGCCACTGTTAAGGTATCCACTGGAATGGAGGTGATAAATTTAAAGAGTCACTGTCTTCTGTGCCTTCCAGCATCATTTTCCGTGTCCTTCGTGTACTGTAAAGTCCTTCCTTATTCCTGAGCAAAGACTGAGCCTCACATGGCAGCCACCCGTCAAGACACCAGTGCTGGCCCCTCACCCTGAGGCAGGGATTCTGCCTTCATAGTACATACCAATTAAATATTTGTTAACTGTCGCGGGTTCCTCTTGCAGGGTTCAGGCTGGGCAACGTGGTCCATGCCATACAGGCGACTCAGCAGAGCATTCACACCACTGCCCTGGTGCCCCGCCTCTGCCTAACGTTAGCCAACTTGAACCGTGTGGTTTATTTCATCTGCGATACTATCCTCTGGGTGAGGAGCGTAGGGCTCGCCTCTCACATTAACAAAGAGAAATGGCGAATGTGGGCTGCCCGCCATTACTGCTGTTCTCTCCTGCTGAGCCTGGCCAGGGATCTGTACGAAATCTCCCTGCAGATGGAACAGGCGACACGAGACGGGGCAGAGAGGGAGAAATCACCACCTCAGGACCCTCCGGGGTACAGCGTGGCCGACGAGGAGACAGAGTGGCTCCAGTCCTTTCTCCTTCTCTTGTTCCGGTCTCTGAGGAAGCATCCTCCCTTGCTCCTGGACACGGTGAAGAACTTCTGCGATATCTTGAACCCCTTGGACCAGTTGGGGATCTATAAGTCCAATCCTGGCATCATTGGACTCGGAGGCCTTGTGTCGTCTCTAGCAGGCATCATCATTGTGGCGTATCCTCACATGAAGCTGAAGACGCAGTGAAGCGGTTTCGGGCTCGAGACTGGCACCTGTTTTAAAAGACACCGTCTCAGGATGGACATCTGCGTGAGGCGCAGACCATGTCAGACTGTGCTTAAAGACGCGTTCTTGTGAGCGTTTAGTGACCAGTGATGTGAGCAAGGGCGGGGCCAAGAGTGGAGAAGGGGACTGCATGAAGATTTACACGTGTTTTTTAGAGTGCTGGAGTGACTTCTGAATTTCCGAGTATTTCCCTTTCATCTAACATTTATTGAGCCTCTCTCGTGCTCATAGTGGGAGCTTACTGTCTACCGAATATATAAGAATTAGAAAAGGCCCAAACCACTGAACACTAATACACCGTGACTTTGGGGCTGAGAACCTCACTTCCGTAGATCTGCTGCTCAGCTGTCTCTCAGACCTAGTAGGAGCCTCTTGTTCCTCTGATCGGTTACCAGCCCCGCCCCCCGCCTCTGCATAGATCCCCATGCCAGGGTGCAGGGGGCTGGGCTTACGACCTTGCATCACTGCACTCCTGTCCTTCCTCTGTCCGCAAGGAGACTCAGAAACGCATCAGCCACCTTCGTGGTATAAACTGTGACTTCAGGTAGTGCGTGAGTAAGCAAAAATCAGAAGCACATAGAAAAGACTGAGGTAAAAAATAATGTGCAGGAGAGGTGCCTGGGTGTCTCAGTTGAGCATCTGACTCTTGATTTCAGCTCAGGTCATGATCCCAGGGTTGTGGGATCGAGCCTTGCACCAGGCTCCATGCTGAGGATGAAGCCTGCTTAAGATTTTCTCCCTCTCCCTCTGTCCTTTCCCCCACCCACTCACACTCTCTCTCTAAAATTAAAAAAAAAAAAAAAAATTCTTTTTTTAATATGGAAGGTCACGGTGGGCGCCTGGAGGTAGTAGCCTGTGACAGATGAGGAAACTGAGGTTAAAAAAGTGAGGCCAGCGCTTCAGTTTTCAGACTCCCAGTCCAGGGTTCTTTCCATTATATTTCATTGCCTTCCTGGGGGAGTGGAAGTGTGAGACTCTCCAGAATCCTGTGCGAAAAGCCTTTTTTCGAACTTTGTTAGTCATTGGTTCACATAAAAATTAAAACTACAGCTAGATTTATCAGCTGGATTGTTGTATTTAAAGCCGTATAATCATTTGGGCACTTCTGCGTTAATTGTCATCAAAATGTATGCAGTTAAGAACTTTTGGGGAATACTCTGAATGTGGGAATGCCATAATTTTCTGTGATAAATCAGACCTCCTATGTGCGGGGAGGTTGGGGGGTGGGAAAGAGCAAGAAGGGACCAGTGACAAGGCCGTTTATTCGTGTCCTACTTCCCATCTTGGGTGTTGAGCTGTGATCGCAGATCCTCCGATTTGAGGGCAGTGAGATAGCAAAATAGGATGCCATCAGGCAGGAGGCCGGTGTCAGTTCTGCCAGTAAAGCCGTTTCACTTACCTGAACGGAAATGAGAAAAGAAACGTGCACTAGATCTCCCAGGAATGTGAATGAGACTCTTAAAAACTAGACTCAGGTCCTTGGCTCTCTCATTTTTAAAGTGATTGATCAAGATAATGGGATTTGAGAAGACACTCGGGGAATTTTAAGAGAAATGAAAGCTGCTAGGTCAGGGCCAGTAAAAAGTTTAAGTAACCAATTCTACTTTGTCCAGATCCTTTGCTGTCATAGATTAATTATGTCTAATAAATTGCTAGACAAAACAGACTCCTGACTCTGTGAATGTGTTCTGGGAATGAGGAAGAGCGAAAAGAAAGCCAATCCAGAGACGATCAGAGTGGACGCGGTAGAGAGGGCTCCGGTACAAGGAGCTCCCGCCTGGAAGGTCCAGGCTGAGGAGGAGGGTGAAGAACGGCTTAGGTTGGAACGTCTGGGTTGAAAGACCACTAGGATGATCTCCTCCGGGAGAGGGTCTTCTGGACCAGCTCTGCCAGGTGGTGGTCTGGCTTCTGCCTGGAGAAGTGGGCCTCGAATCTGCGGTCGCCTGTCACCGTGGCGTCCTGCTTGCTGCTTTTGTCCTCTGCACTTTAGCGTGAGCGATGGGGAGCTTGGGAAATACCATCTCTTCTAGAATGTGTGAAAACCTGAATGGTACCCCCAGAACCTCCCTCTCTGCATTTTTCTTGCTTCTAACTAACCATCCCCACCTCCAAGCCTCCACATTCATGAGGGATTCTGAAGACCAAAGACATTCCTAATAGACGCACAGAACAACTGAACATTGTTCCCTGAGAATTAGCTCAACAACGAATCTCTGAATACCATGCTTAGTTTGGGGATCCACTTGTGCACAAGAGGACCAAGGCGCCTGTGTTCATGTCGGGGGGTGAGGGGGCAGGTGGGGGTGGAGGAGGAAAGGAAATAAACCTGCGTCTTCAAGCTGTGGCTGGAAGATGGACTGCTCCTGGGGGACCGTCCTAGGCCCTTTCACCACTTCTCCCCTCTCACCCACATTCCGCACTCCCGGCCGAGGCGGCCAAAGGACCAGCTTTGTCAGCAGAGCTTGCAGGCACAGAGCCCGGTACTCTCTGGCCCAGAGCCACCGCTCCAAAGCCCTGGAACTGCCCTTTGGCCCAGTTTGCTCTCCAGACACAGCCTCATGGATGAATTGCCCTGAACCTTGAAGCGAGGTTTTTAAATGCTTCCATTTTTAAATGCTTCCTTTCCTCCATCACTGTCTTCTATTTTAAAAGCCCCAGTCCGAGGGCACCTGGGTGGCTCAGTCGGTTAAGTGACTCTTGATCTCAGCTCAGGTCATGATCTCGTGGTCAAGAGATCGAGCCCTGCCTCAGGCTCTGCACTGATAACTGCTGATAGCTCAAAGCCTGCTTGGGAGTCTCTCCCATCCTCTCTCTCTGCCCCTCCCCTCCCCCCTCAAATAAATAAACATTAAAAAATAAAAAATAAGGGTTCCTGGGTGGCCCTTTTGGTTAAGCGTTCGACTTCAGCTCAGGTCATGATCTTACGGTTCGTGAGTTCGAGCCCCACTTTGAGCTGTCTGCTGTCAGTGCGGAACTCGCTTTGGATCCTCTGCCTCCCTCTCTGCCCCTTCCCTGTGTTCTCCTCGCTCTCTGTCTCAAAAATAAGTTTTAAAACATGATGTAAAAAAATTAAATATAGAAGTCCCAGTCAAATCAATAAGTACTGAGCATATCACATATTTATTACTCCTTTTGGAGGCTCCCTGCGTGACTCTTTCCTCCCTTTCCTGACCTCTCATTCCCTGCTTTATTATATCACAGGTACAGAATTGATGACCAATGGAGAAAGCTCCATTTCTCCTCACCTCCTGCCCTTCTCTGGTTGCCCACAGCATACAGCTTAGCCGAGAGTCCTCAACAGAGATAATTCTACGAACAATAAGGAAAATAAGTTTGTACTACCCCCATTATTCATCTTACTATTATTTTTAAGTAAGCTCTAAGCCCAACAGGGGGGTTGAAATCAGGACCCTGAGATCAAGAGTTGCATGCTCTACTAACTGAGCCAGCCAGGAATCCCCCCACCGCCACCAATATCCATTTTAAGAGGCCCTTAGATAATCTGAAAACTGGCTTCCACCATACTCTGTCATCTTTGAATCCAGGAGCTAGAACTTGGGCTCCCGGCTGGTTTGTACTAAGGAAGGGATGAGAGGTGATAGTTCTTGGTTGTTTGCATGCTTCAATAAGTCAGAGGATCCTGGCCAACACTGTTTCAGACTCGGCAAAATCCAGTTAGCTCTCCCGCGGCATATTCTGGTGGCATCTTAGACCGGGTGGAGTTCAATAAACTTCCTTGAAATCTAGGAATTTACAGAGGTTGAAACTGCTTCCTCACAGGCTAGATTGTCAAAGAGTCAACCCCCAGCTCTGGTCCTCTTCTTGAGAGTAATGTATCAGAGAGAGAGTAGTACATTTGGGTGAGCGCTGTTCCTGCGTAGGTTTAAATCTTACTGTTCAAAATTCACTCTTGTAAATAATAAGGGATGAGGGAAGTGGGTTGAAAACAGTCCCACAGCACACTCTGAAAAAGGAACCAAAGACTATAGAACTTTAGAATTCATGAGTTTAATGACATATTCCAACACCTTCTTTCTGGAAGACAGGTGGTTTTTTTGTTGTTGTTTGTTTTGAGAACCGGGGGCCAGAAATGTGTTACAGAATGGATTTTTCATGGCTCTGGAATAATAACGCCTCGGCCTGGATTTCCATCAGCTCTGCAGTCCACCTCCTAGTTGGCCGTATCTCCTTACAGAAGTTAGGGTACGTTCAGGGGGCCCTGGCTCGAATAACCATGACAACTGGCTGACCCAACGTTCTCTTCCTCTCTGCCCTCCTCCAGCTGGGAGGTGTTAGTAGCATTTTCCAAGGCTTCTCTGGAGCAGCTGGAAGGGTTTCTTCTGGGGAGACACTCAGAAGCCTGGGCTCTGTGGGACCGAGGCAGCATCCGCTAGCGTGAGGGCAGGGGCCCAGGAACATCTGCCTTACCTGCTTTGTTTCCGAGAGCTAAAGGAAAGAAGCTGAGGGTAAGGGTGCCCTGAGAATTTTACTGAAGATGAAGAGGCCTGCAGGGAAACCACTGAGGGAGAGATTACTCGAGGTGAATGACCAAGAGTGTAGGATAGATATCCTGGCGCACTAGCTTTTCCAGAACGCAGCTGAAATAGCTGGTTTTAAGAGTGACTGCTTTCTTAGTTGAGCATTCAGGGAAGGACCGGCAGATACGCTTGCTTAAAAAGAACAGAATTAATGCAGAACTTCTTCACCAAAAAAAAAAAAAGGACTAAACCTGAAACGTATTCTTTCAGTCTCTTTTGGATCTTCATCTGGGAGCCTCTTCATCTAAAACCTCTTACCTCGTAAAGCTACCCTTATTTCTCATTTCTTACCCTGAACCCTTGTAAGAAACATCAGTCTTGACAAGTAGGCTGTGGGGCAGCTCCTCCCAGTGGGACTCCAGGGAGGGGCCGCTAGTCCTTGACATTCACCCTCCAACCAGATGCCTTCTGTTGAGGGACCTGGAGCCCCTAGGCAGCCTGGGCCTCGTCAGTGGTCATGAGAGGTAGGGGACTGACCCTGCAAGTGTCAAGCTGAGAGCTTTCTCATGGACCTGGCACTCTGCTTTGCAGCTTGAAGAGCTATGACGGCCATCAACAAGGGCCCAGCCTTGCCGGATGGAGACCTCCCCGTAAGTAACTTGGGCCTTTATGAGAAGGGAGGAGGGGACCACTGAGTGGGGGAGGGAGGACAGGTTCGGGGGATTTAGGACAAGATCTGTCTCGATTATATTCACCTTTCATTGACCATCATGTCTTCATTATTCTCGCCCTCACTACCTTTTGCAGGGGGCTCTTAGAGGAGGGGGCGGGGAGTGCCTAATGAAAACTAAACACCTCGGAGGAAAGGACAGAAATATTGGCTGAGAGGGAAAGAAAGGAGGGGGAAGGGAGCTACTTACTGAGTTCTAAACCCTGGTGCAAAAGCCCCTGCTTTGTCCACCCAGGTGGGGTGTCGTTTGAGACGCTGAGCCGCTGTATTCTGTAACTCTGGGGCGTTGTGTGTGTTCTGTGCGAATGGCACCTCTCCGAGTTACACGCGGCACAGCCTGTGCTGTGCATGGGAAGGGGGCCGAGGAACGGTGTTTCCAGAGTTGTGTGTCTAGACTGGTTTTCTCTGCGACTCGGAGCGGATTGACACCTTCAGGTGTACCTGATGCCTCCGTGCAAGGCCTCTCCGATTTAGGCACAGTTCAAAGAGTCAATGAAGCTTACAAATTGTGCACCCCTATACTGCCCATCTTGTCCCCAATTAGGGGACCTAATTTATTTTTTTTATTTTTTTATTAAAAAAAATTTTTTTTAACGTTTATTTATTTTTGAGACAGAGAGAGACAGAGCATGAACAGGGGAGGGGCAGAGAGAGAGGGAGACACAGAATCTGAAACGGGCTCCAGGCTCTGAGCTGTCAGCACAGAGCCTGATGCGGGGCTCGAACTCACGGACCGTGAGATCATGACCTGAGCTGAAGTCGGACGCTTAACCGACTGAGCCACCCAGGCGCCCCTAGAGGACCTCATTTCAACTAACCTTTGCACTTGGAATCACCATGTTAAGTTTTATATCAAATCACAGAATATAGGGGCACTTGGGTGGCTCAGGTCATTAAGCTTCCGACTTGAGCTCAGGTCATGGTCTCTTAGTCCGTGAGTTCGAGCCCCGCGTCGGGCTCTGTGCTGACAGCCCGGAGCCTGGAGCCTGCTTCAGATTCTGTGTCTCCCTCTCTCTCTGCCCCTCTCCCACTCACGTCCTGTCTTTCTCTGTCTCTGCAAAACGAATGGGTGTTAAAAAAATAAATAAATAAACAAATAAATAAATAAATAAATCCTAGAATACAGAGGCATAAAATGAGCAAGTGCATAGGGTCAGGATCGACCCTCTTTGGCTGTGCCTACAACAACCTCCGAAGAGTCTGTCCAAGTGTTAAAATATTCTCGTTTGCAGTCATAATCTTTGTCTAGTTCAAATTTCAAACTCGCCTGCAAAATGAAAGCTAAAATGCCGTGCACAGCCTGCTGTTCCGAGTCTCCTTGATGGGTCTTCTACCTCAGCCTACAAATAGAGAGGCCAGGTCCTCTCCTCCAGAGCAGAACCCTGTAACAGGGACACATCCCGACTGCAGAGAGAGCCCCCCGCGCCTGAGTCAGACGGGGGAGCTTTCTCTTTTCACTTCCTATGTGGCGGTTTCTGAGCATTCCTGCGAGCGGACAGAAGCAGAGAATACCCCTCACTAGCTGCCACGGCCGCTCATCAATCCCGTGGCCGGTCTGGCCTCATCCACACGCTCACTCACTCCTCCGCCTTGCGATATTTTGAAGCAAATCCCAGGCCATTTCAGGCCTCAGTTGCAATCCTGACTCTGCCACTTACTAGCTGTGTGATCTCGGGTAAGTCACTTCACATCTCTTGAGTGTTTGTGTCCTCGCAGGCAAAGTGCTAGACCTCAGAGGGTCGCTGTTAGAATTCAGTGAGGTCTTGTCACCAGAGCACCCTGATCCGTGCCTGGGGTATAATGGCACCGAGGAGACGTTCCCTTGTGCATGGCTGGAGTCCACATTCTTTCAAACACCTGTGTTTGTTCACTGAGAGTCCCAGGTGACCTCCAGTTTAATTCGGTGTAGGTGACTGCTGCGTACGTGAAACGCATTAGTAAGAACATGGCTCCCTGATAACAAGTGACGGTTTCACTATACCCCATGTGCTCAGACCACATCTGGAATGCTGTCTTCAAGTGTGAGTGCATATATTGAAGGAAAGCAGCACTAAACTGTAGCAGGTCCAGAGGGGACCAGCAGACCAGGGTGGTAAGCTAAGTTAGGATCCGGAGCTCTTGAGCACAGAGGAGGGACCGCTAAAGGCAGACATATATATTGCCTTCAAATATGTGAAGGGCCAGCCCATGAATGATGAAATAGGTTTGCTCAGTGTTGTTCCAGAGGACAGAGGGTGGAGCGGTGGGTGAAGGCACATGGTAGCTCAGCACTGGCTGTCCAGCAAGGGCCACGGCCACTGTAGGAGGGGCAAGACCCATCCAAGGAGACATCTAGATACAAGTCTGCCAGAGAGGCTATGGGAAGGAGGCATTTTTGCTGCAGAAGCTCCCGGAGATCTGAACTTCCGTGATTCCGATCTAAACTCACCCCTTCTAGGTACAGCCCCGGCTGATTCATTTATTCAGCCAACATTACCGCGCAGGTTTTAGGCTAGGCACTGGAGATGCAAAGAGGACGGTTGGCCGGGAGAGAGACAGGTACACACATGATCGCAGCACCATGTGATGCGTGTGGAGACAAGCCAGGAGGGAGTGGAAGCTTCTGACGTGATGGAAGAGGGTCAGAAGCCTCACAGAACCAGTGAGCCTCAGGCCGTGTCTTGAGGGAGTGGCATTTTGCCCGACAGAAAGGGGCACGGGAGGGCAGGGGGAGAGTGCCCAAGGGGGGGACTGGCATGGAGAGGCCGGGAGGCCACGTCCCAGCAGCTCTCCAGGGCCTAGATTGTGGCCAGGAGAGCGGAGCAGTCTGGCTCTTGTGTTTCCCCTCTGGCCCGGGTTCCTCCTGGGTCGCTTGGACCCCGGCTAGCCTCACCGGTGGGCGCCGTGACCCTGGGCTGCCTTCCCGAGAGGCACGAGAGGGCAGAGGGACAACTCGATTGCCTTCTCTTCTTCCAGGAGCAGGAGAACGTCCTGCAACGGGTCCTGCAGCTGCCGGTGGTGAGCGGCACTTGCGAGTGCTTCCAGAAGACCTACACCAGCACCAAGGAAGCCTACCCCCTGGTGGCCTCTGTGTGCAATGCCTACGAGAAGGGTGTGCAGGGCGCCAGCAGCCTGGCGGCCTGGAGCATGGAGCCCGTGGTCCGCAGGCTGTCCACCCAGTGTGAGTCTTCGTGGCCCTTGCAGGCCACCATCCGTCAGTCTGTCCGATCGATAGCTCGCTTGTCCATCTGCCGATATGTCTGTGCACCTTCTTGTCTGTCTGACTGCCTTTCTAACCACCTACATCCCATTACACAGATCATGCAGACGTAGATACAGCTACAGGTACGGACATACATCCCTTCCCATCCTTACATGTCTCGTCTATCGCCAAGTTGGCATTTTCCTGGGATCACATGATAGGCCAGAGAGTTGGCAGGGAGGAAATGGGCAGAGCCGTGTGGGCAGTGGTGGGAGTGAAGCCTATGGTAGACCAGACACCCAGTTTGGCCCCAAATCTGGCGGCAGCAGGAACTCGTAGAGTCTGACACACAGGCAGGGTCCCTAGGTGCTAGGGCTGGCCCGGCAGGGCCTGGGGAGCGGAGGCACAGGAAGCTCTCTGGACCCAGGAGCTGATGGGACCAGCCGGTGACAGTCCATGTGGCCCCTGCTATCAGACCCCCCCCTGTTCAAATTGTCCTGCCTTATTTGTGAATACAGTCTCCAAAGCAAGGCGCCCTCTCTCTCTCTCTCTCTCTCTCTTTTTATTCCAGCATGGCTAACATACAGTGTTATGTTAGTTTCAGGTGTACAATATAGTGATTCACTAATTCTATACATCACCCGCTGCTCATCACAACATCCAAGGCAGGGCTCTTGACAGGGCTGAGGGAAATCCCAGCAGCACCAAGAAGTCTAGGACCTTCCACCATCTTGATTAGAGAATTATGGGTGTCTGAGGATTCTGCCCTGGGCCAGCAGCCTCCCTGCCTACAAACTCTTCAAATAATTTCCCTGGGTCTCATTTCGCCCAATCAGAAGATGGCCAAGTCATCTGGGTTCTCTGCTGCTTGAGAATCTTGTGAAGAAATGTCACCTATCTGGAGAAAGCATATGTGAAAGATTATGTGAGAGAATATAGAACCCGTCTCCATGGTCACGACTGCAGGGCTACATCTTCGGCAGCCCCTGGGCAGTAATCTCCTAGAAGCATTTGCATCCCCTGGGACTTGCCCTGCTCTCTGGGGACAATTCCTTTCTCTTCCCTGTGACCCTCTTCCCGCTGCTGATCATCTTCCTCCTAGAGGTCAGAAGGAAGGGCAAGGACCGTCTGGGGCCTGGGCTGGCCGTGGCTAGGAGTCGGTCACCTCCAGAGCTAAGCCGTGCCCGCCCTACTCCCACCAAGGCCCCCAGAGGGCCCCGCTGCCCCTGCTCACACGCCTTCACTCTCCTCCTTCGTGCCCACCCAGAGTTCACCCAGAGAGGGGAGGGAGGGCAGGGAGGGAGAGCCCAGTATTTGTTGGTGATTCACAGAGTTTCTGCCAGTTCCTCCTGCAAGGTAGGATCCATTAACCCACGTCTTACGAATGAGGAACCGGAGGCTCGGGCAGGTTGTGACCCCCCCGAGGCCACACTTTGCAGGTGCAGGCTCTGGGCTTTGAGTGCAGACCTGCCTGACTCCAGAGTTCCTACACAGAGGGAAGACACGGGCCTGGCCTCCAGGAGTTACCGTGGACTGGAGGGGCTGCAGGGGAGCCCCGGGTTCCCAGATGTGCTGGAGGCAGCAGGGCTGGGGGTTTTGAAGGCTCCGAGGCACCTTCCCTGGCACGGAGGCCACTGCTGGGTTCTCACGGCTCACCCCACCATGGCCCTTCACTTCCAGTCACAGCGGCCAACGAGCTGGCCTGCCGAGGCCTGGACCACCTGGAGGAAAAGATCCCAGCCCTCCAGTACCCTCCTGAAAAGGTGAGCCCCTTTCCTCTTCCAGAATGTGCCCTGTGTTCCGTTGTCCCGCTGCTCAGGAGGAGAGGGCACGTGACGATCCGTGACTGTCAGTCTTTCATTTCTGTGGTAGGTGCCCTTCCAGCTTGGGGGTGGCTGCCGGCTCCTAAGTCCACACAGCAGGCTTCCTCCTCTCCCTGTGGTGCCAAATGGAGGCAGCCTTTCTGGAAAGCAGGCCCCACCCAGGGGCAAACTCAAACAGGAGCTTGGGGCGGGTCTCACTGCTTCGGATCCCACCACCCCCCCTGCCCTGCCCCACGACACCTGGTGGGCCCACACTGGGCCACTTGCTAACTATCGTCCCCTAACATCCTGGGCCACACTCATCAGATCCCGGGACTGCAGTCCCATGTCCTCATGATCCAGCCCTTTATGGACCATGAGACTGAAAAGGTCACTTTACCTAGATACACGTGCATTGGGCGTTTGCTAGGTAAGGGCTTTGGGGATAAGCTCCCTCCCACTGACCAACTATCTACTCATCCCACAACTATTTCCTGAGCCCTACCCTGTGATTTGTGGAGCCCTCCCATTTAATCCTCTTGTCAGCCCTCTGGGACAGGGCAGGGATCCCCATTTTACAGATGAGAAAGCTAGTGACTTTTCCCTGGCCGCACAGCCGTAAGTGGAGGCCACGTGAGAGCGGGTCTGCTTGGCTCCGAGACCTGTGCTCTTCACATCTTTCCGGATAAAGGGCACCTTTGTCACAAAAGGGCTCCCAGGCTAATAGGAGAGAAAGATCAATTATTTTGGTACAGAACTGGTAGGGTGAACAGCCACATCTCTGAGTCAATATAAACACAGGTGGGAATGTGAGCGGTGTTCTGAGGGAAGAACAGAGAAGGCATTAAAGGAGTTTGGGAGTGGAGGTGCCTTGTGTACATGAGAATCTCAAGACGGGTGTCATCAAGGAGGTGGCCTCTGTGGGGGAAGGATGGTGAGGATCTTGATAGGCGGAAGTGGGGTGCGAAGCAGCCAGGAGATCCATGCACAGGGAGAACTGGAGCTCTTCCCCTTTAAAGCCCAGTGTAATCAAGAGGCCCAGATATTGGTGCCAGTCCCCGGGGTCTTTATTTTCTTTTTTTTTTTAATTTTTTTTTTTTTTAACGTTTATTTATTTTTGAGACAGAGAGAGACAGAGCATGAACAGGGGAGGGACAGAGAGAGAGGGAGACACAGAATCTGAAATGGGCTCCAGGCTCTGAGCTGTCAGCACAGAGCCCGACGCGGGGCCCGAACTCACGGATCGTGAGATCATGACCTGAGCCGAAGTCGGACACTTAACCGACTGAGCCACCCAGGCGCCCCTATTTTCTTTTTTAAGTGAGCTCAACGCCCAGCGTGGGGTTTGAACTCACAAGCTTGACATCAAGAGTCAGACGCTCTATCGACTAAGCCAGTCAGGCGCCCCTCGCTTGGGCCTTTAATTGAGGCCTTCCTGGGAGCTGGGCTCAGGGCTACCAGACCCACAGGCCTGACCCCCCCCCCCCCCCCCCCCCCCCCCCCCCCCGCTTTCCCACAGATCGCCTCTGAGCTGAAGGACACCATCTCAACCCGCCTTCGCAGTGCCAGGAATAGCATCAGCGTTCCCATCGCCAGCACTTCGGACAAGGTCCTGGGGGCCGCTCTGGCCAGCTGCGAGCTCGCCTGGGGGGTGGCCAAAGACACTGCTGAGTATGCTGCCAACACCCGAGCCGGCCGGCTGGCCTCCGGAGGGGCCGACCTGGCCCTGGGTGGTGTCGAGAAGGTGGTAGAATACCTCCTCCCTTCCGCCAAGGAAGAGTCAGGTATCTATCGTTAGGGGGGCCAGCAGACCTCCCCACCCCCACCCCCCTGGGAAGGGAGTCGCCTACCCATGCTGCCTGGGAATTAGCAACAGGCAGCCAGGACTCACCCAGCCACTGCTCTGGAACAGGGAAGGTCCGGCGAGATATTTAGATGGAGCCATCCTAATATAGCCTCCTCTCCCTATTTGTAAGTGGGGCAAAGTGAGTGACCCGAGTCACTAGCACACTTGTGGTGGAACCAGGGTGACCGCTTTCCAACCCTAGACAGAGGCCCAGCTTCCCTAGCCCGTCTCTGATCAGCTTTCCTCTCTTTTACCCCCAAATCCAACCCAGCCCCTGCTGCGGGACACCAGCAGGCCCAGAAGCCTCCCAAAGGCAAGCCGAGCCTCCTGAGCAGGGTTGGGGCCCTGGCCAACACCCTGTCCCAACACACCTTCCAGACCACAGCCCGTGCGCTGAAGCAGGGCCACGCCCTGGCCATGTGGATCCCAGGTGTGGCGCCCCTGGTGAGTGTCTGCCCTGATCTGGCTGACCCCCAGCCTGGGTCCCTCCCACCCGACTCCACCTCTGGTCCTAAGAACATTCCCTCCTCCAGCCTGGCCTGGGACTTTTGGTCTAAGGACAAGAGGCCTTAAGGCGGTTGAGGGCCGGTCCTCTGGCTGCAAGGGGAAAGAAAGGACAGGACATGAACCAAGGGCAAGCCTGCCTTGCTAGGGTGTCTCTCCCTGTCCCTCTGAGTCCCGCCCCCCAAATTCATCCTCCTAGGGGGCCTCCTGCTGTGGGCCCTCCTGCCTATGAGGGAGCAGAGGCCCCTGGCTGCTATCCAGACACTAGGGAGTGTCCCCTGTAAATAATCCAGGCCCCAAGCTCCTTCTGTTGGGGAGAGAGCCCTGGCCAGGCTGCATCCCTGACCGCCCCAGATTTCAAAATTTCCTTTCCAGAGGCTTCTCTTTTGCATCCTACTTGCCCCTAAGGCAAAGCCTCCTTTTCTAGGTGCACGTAGGGCTGTCTCCCCACCATACCCCCCTCCACCTCTGTGTATTTTAGCAGAGATAGACTGCATTTTTTCGTAAGAAACAAAGACCAAATAGAGGAAAATAAAGGAAACACAAACAACATTACAGCATAAAGGTCAGCAAACAAAAGAGCCATTTCTGAGCCATCATTTGGGTGACACTTTTAAAAGCTCATCAGCCCTGGATCATCCATTCAAGCTAATGTTTGCTGAGAACGTGCTGTGCGCCAGCTTCTGTGGCTCCAGTAGGGATACAGGACTGGTAGTTCCCTTCTGTCCCCTGTACTGGGGGGTCATTTCCCAGTGGGGGCTGAGACGGACCCGTGTGCCAGCCTTATGTGTAGTCGGGAGACCCTACCGTACCGTGCAACCTCAGGCACCCTGTTCACATAAGACATACCGGTGTCCCCTGGAGTTGAATAATAAATGTTTGTGGAGCTCCCTAGGGTCCAGAGTGAGCCAAGCTGTGCCTCAAGGGGACACTAGCCCACCTGCCCAAGTCTGTTTCCGCCCATGGGACACTGTGGCCCTGTTGATTTTTTCACTCTTTAAAGATCTCCAAGCAGTAGCTGCTAAAGCTAAACCCACATACCCCCTAAGACCCATCGATTCGACCCACCAGCAACGAGAGCTTATGTCCCCCAGAAGACACATCGAAATGTTCCTATCAGGCCTTATCCTTAGCCAAGAACTGGAAACAGCACAGACGTCCATCAGCAGCAGAATGTGTAAATTATGGCATGTGTACCTGGACTTATCACAGGGAAGAGAAGGAGCTATTTTGTACACGCAAGAGCACAGACGAATCCCACAACATGATGTTGAATAAAAAGCCATTCGTGAAAGAAAACACATTGGATGAGTCCATTTATATGAGGTTCAAAAATGGGCAAAACCAAGGCATGGTGGTAGAGGTCAAAATGTGGTCCCCCTGTGCCACCCACCCGCCTGCGTGGGTGGCACAGGGAGACTGGGGGGTTGAAAAGGGTCTGTGTCTTGATCTGCGGTAGTTACACAGGCGTGTGCTCAGGAAACCTCACAGAGCTGCACGTGAACGATGTGCGCACTCCAGGTATGGAAGTTATCCTTCAATGACAAGTTTTAGGAACAGTCTGCTGGGGCCTGACCCTGGGGGCGAGGGGGTCTGCCCCTGAATCCAGCAGCCCTCGGCCTTCCGTCCCTCAGAGCAGTCTGGCCCAGTGGGGCGCGTCCGCGGCCATGCAGGTGGTGTCCCGGCGGGAGAGTGAGGCGCGGGCGCCCTGGCTGCACAGCCTCACGGCCGCCCAGGAGGAGGACCACGAGGACCACACGGACACAGAGGGAGAGACGGAGGAAGAGGAGGAGTCAGACACCGAGGAGAACAAGCTCAGTGAGGTAAGGGGGCGAGAAGCTGAGTGGGACCAGGATGCCTCCGGGTCCCGCGGCCCAGTGAGGGGACGAGAAGCAGAGGCACGGGGTGAAACAGGGTCTCTGCCCCGCTCCTACCCCATCCCCCCCCCCCCCCCCCCCCCGCCCAGGGGCTCAGAGACGCAGTGCCTGCCTCCTGCACCGCTCCCCTCACCTGCACACAGCCTCTGTGCCCCTCCCTCAGCTGACCCGCACAGCAGGTGGGGAGACTGCCAGACTCATTTTGCAAATGAAGAAGCGGGTTCAGAGAGGGGAAGTGACCTGCCCAAGGCCACACAGCTGGTGGCAGAGCCGAGCCTACAGCTGTTTCAGTTTGGTGTCCCCCATTCTTTCCCTTCTAGCTCTGGGGGTGGTGGGGAGGGGGAGGGCCAGGGGAGCCGCTGCAGGAGGTGCTGACCTAGCTCTGGCCCGCAGGTAGCAGCCCTGCCCAGCCCACAAGGCCTCCTGGGCAGCGTGGCCCACACCATGCAGAAGGTCCTCCAGAGCACCATCTCGGCCGTGATGTGGGCGCCCGCGACTGTGCTGGGCTCGGCGGCCAGGATGCTGCACCTCCCCGGGGCCCCTGCTGTCTCCTCCGCCAAGGGGAGGGCCATGTCCCTGTCGGACGCCCTGAAGGGTGTCACTGACAACGTGGTGGACACGGTGGTACACTACGTGCCGGTGAGTCCCGCCCCAGGGGCCTGGAAAGGACGGACACAGCAGCTTTGACTCGGCTGCGGTGGCCTTCCCGTCCCCGATCTCCCTGGCGGTCCTCCGGATCCTCAGCGCCCCAGAAACATTTTGACAAACTACGGCCTTGACTGGGGGCCCTTGCCAGCCCCAAGAGTATAGAGCCCATGACCCTGGCCTGAGACCTTTCCCCACATGCCCCCTTCCGACCATCAGCCTGGGGTTGCTGGTGGCCCAGCCCTCACCTCAGCAAGCGAGGGTGTGCTGCTTCCTGGGAAGGGGCTGGAGGGAGGTTTCCAGGGCACCCTGGGGGCTGGGCTACGTTCCAGGGCACAGTGGCTGCCCCATCCCAATCCTAGCACCTAGCAGCAACAGGAAAAACCAAGAGACATCAATACTGTCTCCTTGGGCATCCCTGGGGCCCCTTCCCAGAGCAAGTTACAGGTTGTGTGGGCTCCATGGCTGCCAGCCAGGCGCTGGGCCCCTCGGGGCTAGCAAGGCTTGGGGGGCAGGGGTCGCTGAGTCACTCGCTTCCGAGAGGCAGGCCAGGGGTCCCGGCAGCCAACCTGTTCACCTTGGGCCCCAAACAGGGCCAGGCCTGGGCACCCTGACCCCGGTGGGGACAACGTGTGGGCCATGCTTAGTGCACAACTCCGCCCCAAGGAAAGGTGGGAAAGCCACTCTCTTTCCACCGAGGGACCCTTGAGGGAGGCTCGAGTTGTCCAGAAACTGGGAGGAGGGGATGCCTGCTTTGCATAAGGGTCTGGCCTGTGGAGACCACTGGAAAGAGAGGGCAAGACATCATTGATCTCCCCTGGGCCCCCCTCCCCCCCGCCTGTGTCCCAGGGCACTAAAGGCTCAGTCCTACACTCCAGGCGGTGCCCTCCCCCTCGAAGGTCGCTCCTGGGAGGCGTGGATGCGAGGGTCCCAGAGAAGCGGTGGGCGGGAGGCGCAGGGACAGCGGCCAGCCCGGGGCCCTAACACGACTGCCTTCAGCTCCCCAGGCTGTCGCTGATGGAGCCCGAGAGTGAATTCCGGGACATCGATAACCCGCCTGCGGAGGCCGAGCGCCGGGAGGCGGAGCGCAGGGCGTCTGGGGCGCCGCCCGCGGGCCCGGAGCCCGCGCCGCGCCCCCCGCAGCCCCGCGGCAGCCTGCGGCCCGCGCGTAGTCCCGGGGCGCCCCCCGGCCCCGGGCAGGAGGACAGGGCGGACGCGCCCGCCGCGCCGCGCCCGCTCTTCCCGGCGGTGGCCCGCGAGAAGCCCGCGCGCAGGGTCAGCGACAGCTTCTTCCGGCCCAGCGTCATGGAGCCCATCCTGGGCCGCGCGCAGTACAGCCAACTGCGCAAGAAGAGCTGAGCCCCGCGCGTCCGTCCGCCCGGCCCCCGGCCCCGACGGCGGCGAGGCCCCCGCGGGCTCTCCAGCCAAGAAACAAAGCCCGCACTTCCAAGTGAGCGCAGACTTCTTCCAAGTGGGCCCCATTCCCACGGCATCATCTTCCCAGCACCTTTTTTGGGCTTAGCTGTCGGAACCTATTCTTAAGAAGCACCGGAGCAGCAGCTTGCTTTGCTTGTATGCCTTTTGTTTTTCGTTTTTCCAAAGGATTAATGGTCTGACTTGATGTCTCACTTCTTTAACCAAATTTGTTGCCAAATGACGTTTGTTTCCAAAATGTAGATCCAGCATCCGTAGACCAATAGTAAGCAGGAGTTTGTGACCCATGTTTAAGCCCTGAGCTCAGAGACTCCCCCTGAGTATCCAGGCTCTCCGCAGACTCCTTTGAAGGGAGCAACGATTAGGTGCGAAAGCTGTTGTACGTTTCTATAAAGAGTAGCCTCGCATTTCCGAGGACCCGCTACTCTTCCCAGGCTGAGACCCGGCCTGCGCTCTGTAGCGCCACCTTCTGGCTCACAGCCATCTTTCCGTTTGCATCCTTCTAGCTTTCCTTCCATCTGCGCGTTCACCCTTCCGTCGCCTTTTGACCGCTGGCGCCCTGGTGCTGGGGGACGACAACGGTGACCTTTCACCTCCTTGAGGTCTAACCTAGACAGACTGTGTGCATGGGCTCTGTGACCACAGTTCATTTCAAGCCCTATTTTTGAAAATGGCAATATTTGGTAAATCTAGGGAATGCATACGTGCAATTTAAAAATTCAAATATTGCAAAAGGGTGTGTGTCTTCCTCGCTGAGTTCTCCAGCTCCCCTTCACAAAAAGCACTGTGCTGTCAGTCTGTTGTGCATCCTTCCAGGTACAGGCTGTGCGTGTGCAGGCCCACTTTGTACACTCCCCACTTTGTTCACACAGCTGTGGGATGTTATCCTGTAACAATACATCTGAGAGATCTTGTTGTATCCGTATCACAAATACCCTTTGCTCTTTTTCACGACCATCCAGTAAGTGCTTCGTGATATAGATGTGCTATCTTTGACTTCACTAGTTTCCTAATAATGGACTTCTAGGTTGTTTCCTTTGTTTTGCTCTTGCAAATAGTGCTACAATAAATGTCTATATACAAAATGTTTTATGCTGATGTGTAGATAATCTATAGGAGAAATTTATAAGCTGGAACCAGGACATGCTGGGTAAAAGAGTATGTGCATTTTTAAATATTGTTAGATGATGCCAAGTAACCTTCCAAACCAAACTCAGTTTTTGTTGTTATTGTCATCTGCAGCTGTCAGTCCTTTTAAATATGTATTTATTTATTTTGAGAGAGAGAGAGAGAGAGAGAGAGCGACTGCGTGTGTGTGTGTGTGTGTCCGCGCGCACCCCCGTAAGGGAGGGGCAGAGAGAGAGGCTGAGAGAAAGTTCCAAGCAGGTTCCTCTGTCAGCACAAAGCCCAATGCAGGGCTCAAACTCATGAACTGTGAGATGATGACGTGAGCCAAAATCAAAGTCAGACGCTTTACCAACCGAGCCACCTCGACGCCCCTCCGTCAGTCCTTTTGGATGTCCATATATACATTCCCCACAGGTCCCCCTCAGGCCTGTGAGCACCCTCTCAGCCCCCACTCTGTTGCACCTCTAAGAGCCCAGCTTTCTGAAACGGACTCTGGGTCCTGGCAGAGCTTTGGTGTAATGAGTCGTTGACCTTGATCCGTGGTTCTGGAATCCGAGGATGCCCGGAGTAGGGGATGGAAGTGCCAGTGACATACACATGTGGACATGGCCAGGACTCTGAGCTGGCCTTGGCACCCACCCCGCCTGTGCAATCCACACCACCCCAGCAGTTCCCTGGGGAGGGAATGTGATCTGGCAAGGGGGGCCCTTATAAATAAGCTGATATGTGGGGCACGTAGGTGGTTCAGTTGGTTAAGTGTCCCACTCTGGCCCAGGTCATGATCTCACCGTTCGTGGATCTGAGCCCCGCGTCAGGCTCTGTGCTGATAGAACCTGCTTCGGATTCTGTGTCTTCCACTCTCTCTGCCCCCCTCCTGCTCATGCTCTGTCTCTCAAAAATAAAAGAAAATTAACATTAACTTTTTTTAAATAAATAAATAGGCTGATAGGACAGGGGCTAGAAAGATAGAGTCCCGCCTGGCCCTGGCAGGGCTCCCGGGGGCAGCTGCTGGAGCACTGACCTCAGGCCTGGATGTGTAGAGAGAACCCCCAGCTGTCCTGGCCCCCCCTGCCCGTGTTGCTTTCTTTCTGGAGCTTCAGAAACCACACTCCGACCGTCCACTCCTCCATAGTCCTGTGGCTCCTCCTTCGAGGCCATACCCCAAGTAGCAGAAAAACTGCCCTCTCAGCAACCCAGAAGAGCTGGGTCCCTGCTGGCCAGGCCACACCCCTCACCCCTCAGGGTGCTGGGGCCAGCGTATGGGGCAGGATAGCCCAGGAAACAGTTTAAGTTGTAAAAGTCTCTTTTTATCATTAAAAACCTCTTGATTGGGTAGCAAACCACCCAGAGCCTGGCTCTCGGGGTTCCTGAACACTTTTTGGAGACAAATGAGAGCAAAATATTTCCTCGAAACGAAAGAAATGTGCTTCGGTGGCTGGTGTGGGACTTTTCGCTCTGGCGAGCCTCCTTGTTCACATGGATGCGAAGGCCCTTGCACACTCGTCTTCAGTAGCTCATGGCCTCAGAACACCCCACTTCACATCAGGATGCCAAGGCCCCTCTCCAGAGAAATGCCCTATCCCCTATCCCCTCTCTCCAGCTCACGAAATGCACCTCCAACTCGATCTGGAGATGGAGAAAGGACCATTACAGACCATAAAATACATTTATCCATGCAGTTATTTACCACTTCTTTCTTTCATAATTAAAAAAAAATTTTTTGGGTGGCGCCTGGGTGGCGCAGTCGGTTAAGCGTCCGACTTCAGCCAGGTCACGATCTCGCGGTCCATGAGTTCGAGCCCCGCGTCGGGCTCTGGGCTGATGGCTCAGAGCCTGGAGCCTGTTTCCGATTCTGTGTCTCCCTCTCTCTCTGCCCCTCCCCCGTTCATGCTCTGTCTCTCTCTGTCCCCAAAATAAATAAACGTTGAAAAAAAAATTTTTTTTTAATGTTTTTATTCTTGAGAGAGAGAGACAGAGCAGGGGAGGGGAAGAGAGAGAGGGAGACACAGAATCCGAAGCAGGCTCCAGGCTCCAAGCTGTCAGCACAGAGCCCCATGTGGGGCTCAAACTCACAAACCCTGAGGTCATGACCTAAGCTGAAGTCGGATGCTTTTTTTTCTTTTAATGTTTTATTTATATTTGACAGAGAGAGGGAGAGAGAGAGAGAGAGAGCACCCACGCAAGCAGGGGAGGGGCAGAGAGAGAGGGAGACACAGTCCAAAGCAGGCTCCAGGCTCCGAGATGCTTAACTGATGCTTAACTGGATGAGCCCGGGCACCTCATCTTCCATAATTATTTAGGATCTTAATATCCAAAGGATTTCTGTGTCTGGAGACCAATAGCACTACAACTTGGGCTTTAATGCTCATTGCGTTGAGCATCATTTTCCTAAACATTTGAACACTTTGTACTTAATCAAAACTTATAGAATGCATACATCAAATTATTTTAAATATCCAAATGTCGGTTACAGACAAAATGTCAGGTTCTTTTAAACATTCCTAGAAAGCCTGAGTCAGTGGAAACGTCTGCATGTTTCACTGGCATCTTATTACAGACAGCAACCTCCAGGGGATCCCCCGTCTGCGAAGGGGGCACTGAGGCTATGCATAGCGCAGGATGGACCCTTCCCCTGCCCACCTCTCAATGTAGGAGACAGAACGCGAGCGGTACCATTAGAACGTCCTTTGCGGCATCTCTATTCCCGCCCTGGCCTGCCCCCAGGAACCACAATCTGGAATTTTGTGTTTACTATAGCCTTGCTTTTCTTTATAGATTCCTTTCCTATGCATATATCTCACTCCAACAGTATTTAGTTTCTCATGCTTTGACCTTTAAGTGGAATTATATGTATTCTTCTGAGACTTGCTTTTTTTTCGGCTCAAAGTGAAGTTCCTGAGAACCATTCATTTTCACTAGAAATTTTTTTAAACATTTTTTAAAAATCTTTATTTATTTTTGAGAGAAAGAGAGAGAGAGAGAGCGTGAACAGGGGAGGAACAGAGAGAGAAGGAGACACAGAATCCGAAGCAGGCTCCAGGCTCTGAGCCGTCAGCACAGAGCCCGACGCGGGGCTCGAACCCACGAACTGCGAGATCATGACCTGAGCCGAACGAAGTCGGACGCTTAACCGGCTGAGCCACCCAGGCGCCCCAGGAATTTTTTTCTTGTACAACTATTGCTGTGGTCTGATTGTATCCCTCCTGCCAAATTCATACGTTGAAACCCTACCCCCCAAAGATGAGAATATTAGGAGGTGGGGCCTTTGGGAGGTGATAGGGTCATGAGGGCTTCATGGGATTAGTGTCTTTGTAAAAGAGGCTCCAGAGAGCAACCTTGCCTCTTCTGCCGTGTGAGGACCCAGTAAGACACCCCGGCTCTGAGCCAAGGAAAGGACCATCACCCAAATGTGACCATGCTGGAGCTATGGCCTTGAACTTCCAAGCCTCCAGAACTATAAGAAATAAATTCCGTTGTTTATAAGCTACCCAGGCTGTTTTCTGTGGTGTTTTGTTACAGCAGCCCAAATAGACAAGTACATTTTTATGTTTAATAAGTATATTTAAATAAACCGTAATTCAGTCATTTGTATTAGAATTGATTCAGTTATTTTTAAAATTTTTTAAATGTTTACTTATTTTTGAGACAGAGAGAGAGAGACAGGGCATGAACGGGGGAGGGGCAGAGAGAGAGGGAGACACAGAATCTGAAACAGGCTCCAGGCTCCAAGCCGTCAGCACAGAGCCCTCCGTGGGGCCTGAACCCACAAACGGTGAGATCATGACCTGAATTAAAGTTGGACGCTTAACCAACTGAGCCACCCAGGCGCCCCAGAATTGATTCAGTTTTGAGAGAGAAAGCCCTAAATAACAACGTGTATTAGTCAGCCTTTGCCATAACACACTGCACAATAAACTATCCTAAATAGTGTGGCTTACAACAACGTGCATTTATTCTTACGTTTGTGGGTCAGCAGGTCAACCGTGGTTCAGCTCATCCCTGTGGCTCTCCTAGCGACTCTGCTTCAGCCTGTGGATCATCTGCACTTGGCTTTGGGCTGTGCATGGGTTCAAATCTGTTCTAGGTGTGCTATTTCAGGGAGCCCGGGTAAGTAAGGGTCAGGGGCTATCTGGGGCATGCTCTCCCAACACAAATCACTGCCTTCTGCTTGCATCATATCTACTCATATTCCATTGGCCGAAGCATGTCACATAGCCAAGTCCACACCAGTGGGGAAGGGGAAGAGGGAGAGGAGCAAATATTTGCTGAACAATAGTACAACCCAGCACACCGTGGTTTAAATACGATAGTTTATTTCTCTCTCGTGTAAAAGCCCAGAGATGAGCGGTCCAGCGCTGGACCGCCCTCCCCAGTGGCCGGAATCCAGGCCTTTCTATCTTATTGTTCTGCTGTCAGTGATTTTCTTTCCTCAAGTCGTCTCACAGGCCAAGAAGGCTGCTTCTGCCCCAGCCATCAACTCCATTTTCCAGCCACAGAAAAGAAACAAGGGGGATGGAGAAATTATACACATGACTTCTGCTTGTAAGTAACTGAACAAAACATAGTCACACGGCCACATCTAGATGGAAAGGAGGCTGAGTCTTTATTCAGAGTCTTTATTCAGAGTGGCTATGCATCTAATTAAAAATCAGAGGCCTTAGGGGTACCCGGGTGGCTCAGTCGGTTAAGTGTCCGACTTCAGCTTAGGTCATGATCTCACAGCTCGTGAGTATGAGCCCCGCGTTGGGCCCTGTGCTGACAGCTCAGAGCCTGGCACAGATTTTGTGTCTGCCTCTCTCTCTGCCCCTCCCATGCTCACATTCTGTCTCTCTCTCTCTCAAAAATAAACATTAAATTGTTTTTTTTTTAAATCAGAGGCCTTAAAAGGATGGGAACTGGACCCCGGGGGTGGGGGTGTCCGGGGTATGCAATCTCTGCCTCACCACTCTCCTGTCAACAGTCATTTGGCTTATTTCCATATTCTTTTTTTTTTAAGTAGGCTCCCTGCCCAACATGGGGCTTGAACTCATGACTCTGAGATCCAAGAGTCACATGCTCTACTGACTGAGTCAGCCAGACGGCCCTCCATATTTCTACTATTCCATAATTTTGGCAATGAACATTCTTATGAGTTTCTTAGAGAATATGACTGAGTGGGACTGCTAAGCCATAAGGTACGTGTGTTTGCTAGATATTGCCAAATTTTCCTCCAGCGTGTTTGTTCTGATTTATATTCTCACTACAAGTACGTTGACCCTTGAACTACACGGGCTTGAACTGCACAGGTCCATGTATGCACAGATTTATTTTTGATAAGTACAGTTCCATACTGTAAATGTACTTTCTCTTCCTTATGACTTCTTTAATAACCTTTTCTCTAGCTTGCTTTATTATAAGAATACAGCACATAATACATATGACATCTGAAATTTGAGTCAACTGACCAATTATGTGATTAGTAAGTCTCCCGGTTCATAGTAGGCTGTTAATAGTTCTGTTTCTGGGGACCCAAAACTTACACATGGATTTCTGACTGGGCAGGGGGTTGGTGCCCCTAAGCCCCACCTTGTTCAAACGTCAACTGTAATTTATTCTTACGCAACATTCTCACGATCATTTGATATTGTCTATTTTTACCACTTTTACAAATCTGTAGTGTGTAAAATAGCATTTCATTGTGGATTTAAGTCCCTGATTAGCAATGATACTGAACATCGTTTATTATGTTTATTGAGTATTTGTGACGTGTCCCTTCTGTGAAGTATCCGTCAAAAGTTTTGAGCAATTTTCTTTTTTTTTTTTTTATAAAAAAAAAAAAAACTGAAATGGACATACATTGAACAACCTTCTTTTTTTTTTTTTTTAAGTTTATTTATTTATTTCTGAGAGAGAGAGAGAACAAGCAGGGAAAGGGCAGAGAGAGAGGGAGAGAGGGAGAGAGGGAGAGAGAGAGTCCCAAGCAGGCTCAAGGCTCTGAGCTGTCAGAATAGAGCCTGATGTGGGGCTCGAACCCATGAGCCACGAGCTCACTACCTGAGCCGAAGTCAGATGTTTAACAGACCAAGCCACCCAGGTCTCCCAGAACAGCCTTCTATTAGTAGTTTTTCTCACTGGTTTTTAGAGGGTTTTTTTTTTTTTTCATATTTTCTGGATAAACATTATAATTCTTTTATGTTTTGTGATTTGGAGGTATGTGTTAAAAACTCTTCCCTACAATGAAGTCATGAAGATATTCCCGTCTTTCCTTTGAATATTTCCATAGTTTTGCTTTTTACATTTAATTAATTTTGCTGTATGATTGAGGTAGGAATCCAACTTTCTTTCCTCCACACGGATAACGGATGGTCCTGTATATGTTTCCTAATTTCTTGAATTTTTAGTTTCTCCTCAATGGAAGTGCACACTGTGAGAAGGTTAAGAGTGCCCCTCGGAAGTCATCTGGGAGCTTCTGCCCTGCTGACGCCTGAACTTGAATGATGTTTCCTTGTTTCTTGTATCCAGGTAGGGCTAAGAGACCAGGTTCTGGCTCACGTATAGCCTCGTTGGGCTTTCGTTCACTGATCCATCTGCTAGCCCTGCCACAGATCAAGTTTCCAAACACGTTCCGTTTGTCTGTTCCTGTGGGATGAACACGTCGTCTGAATTACAGTAGTTTAAAGTATGTTTTCATACTCGGCCCTTGGCCCTTCTGTAGGAATGTCTTTATAACTTCTGGCTCTTTGTTTTTCCATTTAAATAACAGAGCCAGGTTGTCAATTTCCGCAAAAGAAATTTTCACAGACTTGACTTGTCTCAAGTGACTACAATTATTCTTTGCTCGGATGCTCAGATTGTCACAATTTGGCCCCATGAGTTGGGACCCTTTTCCCTTTCAGGTGTACAACAGACATTTTAAAATCATCTGAGTTTTCTGCCCGCAAAAAAATGATCCCAGTTCTTGACCTAACGTGTGGGATCAACTACTTTGAATAGGAAATCATGACAGAGCCCAAGTTTGGACGCTGGGGCACAAATATCCGATTGTTCCATGTGCATATTGGCGACAGACAAAAACAAAAAACAAAAAACAACATTGCATATCCACTAGTAAGAGCTGGAAAGAAGGTATATCTTTCCAAAGTCATGAATTTACATCGATAGTTTCAGTGAACCCTAACATCACAAAATTCGCTCAAATTTTTACTGTAAAAATTTTAATTTTATTGTCTTTAAGCTTAATAACTATTCTTATAATTATAACCCCATACCTCCTTCTCTGAAACATGAGGTTTCGCCAATCGTTACCAATCTTTGTTACATTTATGTACATGAAGGTCCAAGTTTAGTCTCCAGCTTCTTCACATTCAGAGTCTGAATGAATCGTTTGGTTTTTTTTAATGTTTATTTTTGAGAGGAGAGAGAAGGAGAGAGAGAGAGCGCGTGCAAGTGGGGTTGGGGCAGCGAGAGAGGGCAGGACAGAGGATCCGAAGAGGGCCCCAAGCTGTCTGCACAGAGCCCAACTCGGGGCTCAAACTCACAAACCGCAAGATCATCACCGGAGCCGAAGTTTAACGCCCTACTGAGCTACCCAGGTGCCCCTAAATGAATTGTTTTGACCACTCTGGTAACAGGCTTCTCTGTATCATTTCAGCTCAGGACCCCAGCTGCTTTAGAATAGTTGGGACCAACAATATAATTCTACAGCATATCAGAGAAAGGGAGGGGGGGTTCACCTGCTTTTCCCAAATGCTTGAATTTTTATTACATTATTGCGTATATCGAATTCTATTTTGAATTATATATCGCAGAAAGTGCCACAGCTTCTGGCAGCTTCTGACGGAGAGAGGCTTGGTACCTGAATGAAGAACGTTCATGATACGTTGACTAGCCTCTCTTCATCTTTGAAGAATCTAGGACACGGTGGCAGATGACATCCTGTCTTTAGAGCTCTCCAAAGAAACGGATCCAACAGGATCCAATTGGTCTTATATACCAATAAGAAATGTATATACACGGAGAGAGAGATTCATTACAAGGAATTAACTCACACAGTCATGGAGGCTGGCGAGTCCTAAGATCTACAGGGTGAGTCAGCAAGCTTGGGACCCAAGAGAGCCAATGGTTTGTTCAAGTGCAAGCCTGAAGGCCCGAGAACCGGGAGAACCGATAGTGTAGTTCTAGACCAGTCCAAAAGCTGGCAGGCTCAGGACTCAGTGTGAGTCTGAAGGTGGGATAAAAGCCAAAGCCTCAGTGCAAGGAAAGTCAGGCAGGAAAACTCTTATTTGGGACGGGGTCAGCCTTTTGGTTCTATTCGGGCCTTCACTTGATTGGACAAGGCCCACCCACATTGGGGAGGGCAATCTGCTTTACTCAAAGCTCACCAGTTTATATGTTAATCTCACTCAAAAACACCCTCACAAAAACATCTAGAATAATGTTTTGCCAAATATCTGGGCACCCCACGGCCCAGTCAAGCCAATACATAAAATGATGGGAACCATCACACTTCCCAACACCATGCAGACTCAGGTACACATTCTAAGCCATCATAATCAGTCCGCCCCTTTGCCGGTGGTTACTTCCAGGGGGCAGCCCTCAGCTGTTTGGTACATGAGGTGTGAACCCTGCTTTTAGGGCTCCTAGGAAAAGCTCCCTTCATCCGAAGAGCAAAGAGCCTGCTCATGATACAGTGCTCTCTTCCTCCTCTGCGTGTTTTATGGTCGAAGGTGATGATGGCCAGAGAAATGGACAAGCTAGGTCCTTTGTCACGTTGCCACTGACTCAGCCTGCCCCGGAGCCCTCCTCCCTCTCATCCATCTCTCAGCTGAGATAAGAAACGGCCTTATTGTTCAAGCCACTTCAAGTTGTGGTGTGTGTTCCTTGAGGTCGAGGGCTTCCTAATATAGATCTACCCAAAGAGACTTGCCCCTCTCTGCAGCCTTTAATTACACTGCCTGTCTATGACAGGCAATCTTCTGTAGGCATAATAAATTAAATGTCACCGCTGCATCAGGGTTCCATTTTTCTAACGACATTTAAAGTGACAAATATGTTTCTAGATTTTAATTAAAAGTCAACCATGCATGGTGCTGTCAATGCAATCTATCCATCAGAGGTCACGGAGGTGAAGACACTCTCTCCTTGAGGTGGCACATAGACACCTGTCACCTCTCCTGGTGCCAGGTTTCCCTTGGCAATGACTACAAGCTGTAACTCGATGTCACAAATGTTAAAATGTGAGAAAAAATGCGAAACTTAGAACTGAAGAATCATCTTTTTTGTTGGATGTGAGGAGGCAGACGTTTCTACTGGGTTTCTTTTTCTGGGGGGCGGAGGTCAGGACCGAGCATGGAGAACGGAGATGACCAAAGAAGGGACTCTGAGCTGAGGACGGGATCGCCCAGTATGCAGATGGGGGACTTGACTTCTAAATTTTTTTTTTTCAATGTTTATTTATTTTGGGGACAGAGAGAGACAGAGCATGAACAGGGTAGGGGCAGAGAGAGAGGGAGACACAGAATCGGAAACAGGCTCCAGGCTCTGAGCCATCAGCCCAGAGCCTGACGCGGGGCTCGAACTCCCGGACCGCGAGATCGTGACCTGGCTGAAGTCGGACGCTTAACCGACTGCGCCACCCAGGCGCCCCGGGGGACTTGACTTCTAAAGCATAAGATGCCACAAAGAGGATGCTCCTTTATTCTCCAGGTATGCCCTGTGCACCGCTCTGTCACTTTGTGCCCACAGCAGGAAACCATGAGCCACAGTGACCCATATTTCTGCTAATGCGAAAAGGTTTTCCTTCCTTTCTTCAATAACTGTTACCAGAGACCTCTACAGAGTGATGGTACCAGGCCTTGGGCCAGGGACAAGAGACACAGAGGTAAATAAGGCACACTCCTTTCAAGGACCTCAGGGTAGCAGGTAAAGTGCACCAGCGATAATACGTGTATCATACGTGTGTGTGTGTAATAGATACGTATGTGCTTGTATATCGTAGGGCTATAGTCTGGATGTGCGTGTCCCCCCGCAAGTTCATACGTTGAAATCCTATCCCTCCAGGTGATGGTATTGATGGCGGGGCCTTTGGGAGCTGATCAGGTCATGAAAGGGGAGCCCTTGTGAATGGGGTCAATGTCCTTATAGGATACACCTCAGAGAGTTAACTCAATCTCTTCTGCCATGTGATGTGGGCCCCCTGGGGCATCCAGGAAGTGGGCCCTCATCTGACACTGAATCTTCCAATGCCACGATCCTGGACTTCCCAGCCCCCAAGGCTTGAGAAATAAATGTTTGCCATGTATCAGCTGCCCAGTTTGGGGTATTTTGTTCTATTAACCTGAATGGACTAAGACACACAGAGAATAAGAGTTGGAAGGGAACCCTCCAAGACATCGACCGCTCTTACCTGCCTCCTTCATATTTTGGACTCTATTAGTTTTTAAAAACTTTTAAAATGTGTATTTAAAAAATTTTTTTAATGTTTATTCTTTTTTTTTTTTTTTTTTTTTGAGAGACAGAGAACGAGCAGGGGGAAGGGCAGAGAGAGGGAGACACAGAATCTGATGCAGGCTCCAGGCTTCGAGCTGTCAGCACAGAGCCCCATGCGGGGCTCGAACTCACAAACCGTGAGATCATGACCTGAGCTGAAGTCGGATGCTTAACCCAAGTGCCCCTGTTAATATAATTTTAACTGGCAGGTATTACAGAGACGGGAGGGAGACCAGGGAGGAGGCTCTGCAGGGGTCCAGGTGAGGGATAGTGGCGGCTTGGGTGGCCAGGGCGTAGAGGACAAAGGGTTTTGCCTGGACTGGAAGCTACAGAGGAGGGGAAGGAGGGGCTCAGTCCTGGACCAGAGAAGAGGAGGAGACAAGGACGGCTTGAGTGATGGGATGGATGGTGGAGGGCACACTGGAAATGCTGTTTGGGGACAGTCCCTCGGGTAGCACCTGCCCAGGTCGATGCAGGATGAATAACACCTCTGCAAGGTTCCCTTGAGCGGTTCACTCAGCATAACCTCCCTAACTGGAGAGGTTGGCTAAGAACCCCACAGCAAACCTCACCTCCCAGGGGCCTCTTTCAGGGGCAGCTGTCCATCCAGCACCCGAGGCTGGGTGCCAGTGTGGTCTACCAGTGGACCAGTGGTTCCCCTGCTCATTATAAACTGGGGGCTTACAAGCCAGCGCTGTGGGGCCAGGCCTTGTCAGGGCCTGTCCTGGGTGAGGCTCCCCCCGAGGCAGCTCCACCCTGCTCTCTGGCATGCTAGAAGGCCTGAGTAGTAGCTCTCTGGGGGCTTCACCCATCCACCCCCTGTCTGGGTCACTCTGGGCCTTGGCAGAGAAGGGCCCCAGCAACGATTCTTTCCAGTGTGAGTGCAGAAGGTGCAGCCAGGGCCCGTTCACACAGGGTGGAGTGGGCCCCCAGCCCAATCTCCAGAATCTCATGGGGGAGGGGGATGGATCCTTCTCCGCTTTAGAGAAGGGGCCGTGAAATCAGGGATAAAAGCGGGGCGGAGGCTTCCCGAGGATGGGGAAGGGAGAGATTTGCTGAGCTTTCAGGGGGCGTCGGCAGTGCTGGGATCGAGGGGTAGCCATGGCGGGAGGAGAGCGGTCTGCACCGGAACGAATCAATTAATGAACAAATAGTAGCTTATCTTTAGTCCACTGTTACTCAGAATCGAGAGTTGGAAAATCCACTCTCCCCTCGCGGAGCGAAAAAGTCTCCTGGTTAGTTTTCGTCTTCTCACCTGTTGCAACTTGGATTGTAAGATTTAGGTGCCCCGCTCCAGGAGCAGGCGGGCTTCTCCCGCTCGGAGAATCAGGCCCGCCTTGGTGGTCGCCGCGACCGCAGAATTCGGCAAGTCTGCGCTGGAATCAGAGCGCGGCTCCGGCAACCCGATTGGCCGCCCCACACCCCTGCCGCGCCCTCGGACAAGGCCCCGCCCAATCCCCGCCCCTCCAGCCCTGACCCCGCCCTGTCTGCGGGCCGACTCCACGGCGCCGCCCGGCTCGCGCCTCCGCCCCCGAGCTCCCAGGCGGGCGGAGCTGCGGGCGAGGGGCGGGATGTTTTGGGGGGCGGGGGTCCCGATGACGGCATCGGAGCGCGCCGCGCGGAGGCTCGGAGTCTGACTGCACCCCTGGGGGACTGTGCTCCCACCCGAGCAGGTGGGTTTGGGCCCGGGAGGGGTGGAGGTCGAGGAGGGGGGCGGGGGAGGCGCGCGCTCGCCCCCTCCCTGCGCAGGCCTGGGCCGGGTGGCAGCGGGAGCCGGCACTTGGGGAGCAGTGGACCGAGCACGAGGAGCCCCGATCCTTGCATACCAGCCTCCTGGAGGCCCCTCCTTGAGCGGGCGGAAGCGCCCCCTTCCCTAAATCGGGGGCCTGAGGCCAGCATCCCGGGCCTGGCCGGCAGGGGCGAGCGCCGACGCTGGGAGAGTCGGGCCCGCATGTGTAATCACTTTTCCAAACTCCGGGAGCTCCTGTCGCGTGCCCGCCTCCTCCCGCGCCAGACCGCACCCGTGGAGTTGTCCCGGAGCCTTGGGTGCGCGCAGTTCTGTGTCCCGAGCGCTGGAAGAGCTCAGGGTGCGGGGCGAGCCGAGGCGCCCACTGTATTGCGCGATAGTTACCGCTGTGTCCCCAGGGCCGGGCACCCAGCAAGGGACTGGAGGATTGAGTGAGGGAAGGGACGAACCGTTACGTGTGCTCAGAGAAGTTCAGTAGTGACAAACCAAGTGCTGCGGGCCCGTGGGTAGGAGGCGGTGTGGACCGTGATAAGAAGAGAACGGGGACGGGGAGAGTTTTTTGGATGCAGTTTCATCATCACTGTTGGGCAGCTACTAAGCGTCCGACCTTGTGCTGGGCGGTGGAGATCCAGCAGGAAGGGAGACGCAGGGTCCCTGCCTCCCAGCTCCCTCTGCTACAGAGTGGCCAGTGGCGGGTGGGAGCGTCACCGGGCGTCGTGTGTGCGCCGCGGTGCGGACACGGAGCAGAGGCGCTTCCCTGGCTCCCTGAGGGAGAGGGGGCCAGTCCAAGACCAGAGAAATGAGGAGCCTTGGGCAACGCGGGGTGGGGTGCAGGAGGGGAGCAGACAAGGTAGGCAGGGCTGTTAAAGTTTGGATGGCAGTGGGGAGCCTCTCTTGGGAGAGTGTCAGCAGGAGGGTAACATGATTGCATTTGCAGTTTTGAAAGATGCTCCTGGTTGCTGCGTTGGAGACAGAACAGTGAGGAAGCTGGTCACAGCCATCCTGTGGAGATGTCAGTGGCCGGAGCGGGGCTTTGGCAATAAGATGGGGAGAAGCAGATGCACTTGAGAGATATTTAGGAGATGGAATTGGCAGGTTTGGTGGTAGGAGTTTGGTCTCGAAGGATCTGGCTTTTTTGAAGAAGGCGGGGCAGGGGGGTGTGAGGTGACAAGGGCGGAGGTGATGGAGACGCCGGTGGGTATTAGGGAAAGGGGCTCCCTGATGTGGTGGTGGTGGAGCGTGCGTGTTCTAGGAGATGGGGTCACCGGGGAGGGGTGCGGCTGGAACACGGAAGCCCTTGGGAGTCAAGTGGAGGAGTTGGGGGGCTTCTTTTGCCAGTGACGGGAACCACGCAGTGTTACCGTGTAGGAGCACACGTGGCCCTCGCAGTATTCGGACACCAGGCACCCTCCCTTCCATGTCCCCAGGGTCGGGAGCCCCGGGATCTGGCTCCGGGTCACCTGCAGGTGCTGATGGCCAGGGGCCTCTTCCTCTCTCTACAGGACCGGGAGCTGCCCTCCCCCAGCATGGGGCTGGAGGCCCAGAGGCTGCCGGGGGCCGAGGAGGCCCCGGTGAGGGTGGCCTTGAGGGTCCGGCCGCTGCTGCCCAAGGAGCTGCTGCACGGGCACCAGAGCTGCCTGAGGGTGGAGCCGGGGCACAGCCGCGTCACCCTTGGTCGAGACCGCCACTTTGGCTTCCACGTGGTGCTGGATGAGGACACGGGGCAGGAGGCCGTGTACCAGGCCTGCGTGCAGCCCCTCCTCGAGGCTTTCTTTGAGGGCTTCAACGCCACGGTCTTTGCCTACGGTCAGACGGGCTCCGGGAAGACGTACACCATGGGGGAGGCCAGTGTGGGTGAGTGGCCCAGCGGGAGGCCCCGCGCCCTTGCGGAGTCTCCCCAACTTCTGCCCCTGCGTTCCTGCTGCCACACCCCCGTCGAAGGCGAGCCGGGTTCCCAATCTGACCTGCGGCCCCGGGTGGGAGCGGCCGTGTCGGGAGGCTGACCAGGACGGGAAGGAAGAGTCCTTGACGTGGGGAGCCTTTTGCACCTCCAGAGATGGGGTCACACTGTGGCTCCGGGGACCTCAGGGGGAGGAAGGGCGAGGCAAGTCGGCTGGTCTCTGGAGGTCGTCAGGATGGCTGACACGGCTCAGGGACCCGGGTTCTAGTCAGAGTAGTGGGAGGGGGGATTGTTCTAGAAGAGCCGAGTTTGGCTGCCGCCTGGCAAGGGGGCCGGCAGTTCAGTGAGGCCCTGGAACGTTCGTTTGGGAGGGATGCTTTGGGCCAGTTGAAGGAACTGCCCCACGTTAAGTAGCACAAACGTTCTCTCTCTTAGGTTACAAACGCATACAGGTGTGCCATACAAAATTAGGAAAATACAAACACGAGCATTTGGTACTTTCCAGAAATCACTCGCCCTGATACCATTCCAATTTCTCTGAGAAAATTATTTTACCTTTTAAAAAATGGGTTATATTGTACTTGTTCTTTTATATCCTGTTTTTTTCTTACAATATATCATACACATGTCTCTAGATCATTAAATATTCAAGCTGGGGCGCCTGGGTGGCTCAGTCAGTTAAGCGGCCGACTTCGGCTCAGGTCACGATCTCGTGGTCCGTGAGTTCGAGCCCCGCGTCGGGCTCTGTGCTGACAGCTCAGAGCCTGGAGCCTGTTTCAGATTCTGTGTCTCCTCTCTCTGACCTTCCCCTGTTCATGCTCTGTCTCTCCCTGTCTGAAAAATAAATAAAAACGTTAAAAAAATTTAAAAAAAAAATATTCAAGCTGATTAAAAAAAATTTAATGTTTATTTTTGAGAGCGAGCGACAGAGTGTGAGCTGGGGAGGGGCAGAGAGAGAGGGAGACATAGAATACAGAGCAGGCTCCAGGCTCCGAGCTGGCAGCACAGAGCCCGACGTGGGGCTCGAACCCACAAGAGATCATGACCTGAGCTGAAGTCGGACACTCAACCGACTGAGCCACGCAGGCGCCCCTCCAAGCTGATTTTTTAATGGTGGCTTGGCATTCCATTGTGTATATAAGTTAACTTATTTAACCAGATCCCTATTGGATCTTAGGATGGACTCTTAGGATGTTTGCATTCTTTTGAAGTTATGAAGAGTGCTGTTCTGAACACCCTCTTATTACTTCCTTGGGATAAATTTAGGAGGTCCTTTAGCTAACTGAGCGTAGACTATAGTAATGAGCTCCCTGACCCGGGGAGTAATCAAGCCAAGGGTATCTGATGATCTAGCAGAGATGTGGTGGAGGGGATGCTTATTACTTCATGAAAGGGGTTGGCCGAACCTTGAGAGGTTGCTTCCAACTCTGAAGTTCCATAATTCTGCCTGGCCTTCCTGGAGCGTGGTCTGGCTCAGGCTACCCAGCCATCCTAGCCTCCGCTGCTACGCTCATGCTGGAGCCCTGCCCTCCAGCTGCTGGCTGGGGCCCTGGGGCCTTGAGCCATGTCCGCCAAAGGCATGGTGGCAGGAGGCTCTGCCGTGTCTCCCCAGCCTCCCTTCACGAGGACGAGCAGGGCATCATCCCACGGGCCATGGCTGAAGCCTTCAAGCTTATCGATGAAAATGACCTGCTTGACTGTCTGGTGCACGTGTCCTACCTGGAAGTGTATAAGGAGGAGTTCCGAGATCTGCTGGAGGTGGGCACCGCCAGCCGTGACATCCAGCTGCGGGAAGATGACCGTGGAAATGTTGGTGAGGAGCTCCTGGGGCCTCCACTGGCTGGGAGTGGGACATGTGGCTTGATGCGGCTTCACCTGCTGAGGGGTGGCTCACCTGTCTGGGAGGGCTACCTCCTAACTGGGAAACCCGAGCCCTGGAACGTTTTGCCTTCCTTTCTCCCGTCTCCCCTGAGTTCAGTATATACTTCTGTACCCAGAGTGCAAGGTGGGCACGGGCAAGCGGGAGCCCCTGGGGCCCGAGCCAGGATGGGCAGGACCCTCCCCACCCCTGCCTGTCAGGCATGGGGAAGGAGCATCTGAGTCGGGAAGAGCTGGAAAGGGCTAGCCCTGCTCTGCCTGCCGTCCTGGCCAGTCCCGGGCTGCCCCTGCGCTGGGCTCACAGCCTTGCGTGTCCTCAGTGCTGTGTGGCGTCAAGGAGGTGGACGTGGAGGGCCTGGACGAGGTGCTGAGCCTCCTGGAGATGGGCAACGCGGCGCGGCACACGGGCGCCACACACCTCAACCGCCTGTCCAGCCGCTCACACACCGTCTTCACGGTGACCCTGGAGCAGCGGGGGCGCGCCCCCAGCCGCCTGCCGCGACCCCCTGCGGGCCAGCTGCTGGTCTCCAAGTTCCACTTCGTGGACCTGGCGGGCTCGGAGCGGGTGCTCAAGACGGGCAGCACGGGCGAGCGGCTCAAGGAGAGCATCCAGATCAACAGCAGCCTCCTGGCGCTGGGCAACGTCATCAGCGCCCTGGGCGACCCCCAGCGCCGCGGCAGCCACATCCCCTACCGGGACTCCAAGATCACCCGGTGAGGGCCCTGCGGCCTACGGCCCACGGGAGCAGGGGCCCCTCTCCGGCCGCTGGGGGTCAGGCGGCGGCGGGAGGCGAGGCGAGGAGGGGATGGGGCCCCTCTGGCTTTCCGGCCGCGCCGCCCACCGGTCCGAGGCCCCCCGGGCGGCGAATCAGGGTCCCGGGGCCGGACGCGTCCTGGCGCTCCGGCGCCCCTGACGCGCCCCCACCCGGCGTCCTCAGGATCCTCAAAGACTCGCTAGGCGGGAACGCCAAGACGGTGATGATCGCCTGCGTCAGCCCCTCCTCCTCCGACTTCGACGAGACCCTCAACACCCTCAACTACGCCAGCCGCGCCCAGAACATCCGCAACCGCGCCACGGTCAACTGGCGGGCCGAGGCCGAGCGCGCGCCCGAGGAGGCGGCGGCCGGCGCGCGCGCCCCCCCGCGCCACCGCTCGGAGACGCGCATCATCCACCGCGGACGGCGCGCCCCCGGCCCCGCCGCCGTCCCCGCCGCCGCCGCCGCCGCGGCCGCCGCCCGCCTGGGCGCCGAGTGCGCGCGCTACCGGGCCCGCACCGACGCCGCCTACAGCCTCCTGCGCGAGCTGCAGGCCGAGCCGGGGCTGCCCGGCGCCGCCGCCCGCAAGGTGCGCGACTGGCTGTGCGCCGTCGAGGGGGAGCGCAGCGCCCTGAGCTCCGCCTCCGGGCCCGACAGCGGCATCGAGAGCGCCTCCGCCGAGGAGCAGGCCACGCAGGGGCCCGGCGGGCCGAAGGTGGCCAAGGGCCAGGTGTGGCCCCGGGGAGGGAGGGAGCGGGGAAGGGAGCCGTCTTCATACGGCCAGCGGCGCCCCTGCCCCTTGTCCATCAGCGCAGCGCATTCCGGATTCAGAGGCGATTCTGATGACCTTGACCACGTCCTTTACCCTCCCGAGTCTCAGGGTCTCTGTCTGT
This sequence comes from Leopardus geoffroyi, assembly GCF_018350155.1. Taxonomy (NCBI): domain Eukaryota; kingdom Metazoa; phylum Chordata; class Mammalia; order Carnivora; family Felidae; genus Leopardus; species Leopardus geoffroyi. Next base: position 6,156,039 of record NC_059337.1, read on the forward strand.
GAAACAGGGATAACGTGGGTATCTACCTCCTAGGCTTGTTGTAAGGGCCGAAGGTGTACCAAGTGCCCAGCGCAGCACGCTAGTGGAGCCTCAGTGGGTTCCCAATAATAGTGATGCCGTTATTATTGTTAATAAAAGTATGATTCATAATCCAAGAGATGGCCCAAATAGCTTGCAGAGGGGACCACAGGCTGGGTGGGCTCTGGAGCCCCATTGCAGGCAGGGCTTGCAACAGAGTAGCAAGCTGGACTAGGGGAACCCCTGGCAGGGCAGAGAGAGGGCCGGGGTGTCCCAGAGACAGGCAGGCTTGTCCGCCGGCTCCTGCCCCTGAAGCCTCTCTCCTTAACCCCATAGGAAGATGGGGCACTGCAGTTGCTCGCCCTGCAGAGCCAGGTGGCCCGGCTGGAGGAGGAGAACCGAGACTTTCTGGCGGCCCTGGAGGACGCCATGGAGCAGTACAAACTGCAGGTGGGGGCAGGCTTCCTCAAGATGAAATCGAGCTGAGCTTCCGGGGACAAGGGGGAGTTAGCCAGGGCGGGCTTCTGGCAGGGTGGGAAGAGATGGAGGGGGCACAACTGAGCAACAGCGTGGAGGTGAGGAAGAGAATGGTTCGGGTGGTTGTGCCTGATGGCCATGACCCTGGATGAGAGGTGGGACTGGAGGGGCAGTCGGACGGGTCCTGTCGTCCCAAGGCAACTGGGTCAGCATTGCTCCCGGCGCCCTCTGGCGGCAGTGACTGGCATGAACGTGGAGGACTGACCTGGAGCTAGCAGGGTGGGGTGAGAGCTTGACCCTGAACAACTGGCGTGCATGTGTGCGTGTGTGTGTTTGGGCAACAAGTGGTCAGAGGTATCTGGCCCTCCTCAGTTTTAGCCGAGAGAGGGTGGGGTGGCCCCTTTCTTCAGTTTCCCGCACTTCTGCCTGCCAGCATCCTGGCACCCTCCCCGTCCGCACCCCCCATCAGCACCCGGAACATGTCTTCCAGAGCGACCGGCTTCGGGAGCAGCAGCAGGAAATGGCGGAGCTTCGGCTGCGGCTAGAGCTGGTGCGGCCTGGCTGGGGGGCCCCAGGGCTCCTACAGGGCCTGTCTGCCGGCTCCTTTGCGCCCCGGCCTCACACAGCCCCCCTCGGCGGTGCCCACAGCCACATGCTGGGCATGGTGCCCCCCGTCTGCCTTCCTGGAGATGAAGTTGGCCCTGAGAACTGGGGAGAGGTGAGGAGGCCGCGAGGCTGGGTGTCTTGCATTGGACAGGCTCGGGCAGGGGAAGGGCGGTGCTGCCGAATGTATCCAGCCTTTCCCGGGACCAGCTGTGAGATACCCCTTTCCAGTGCTCCTAGAGAAAGGGCCAAAACTTGGGGGACTCCGTAGGGCCGCTCAGAAGGGTCTGGTACCACTGGGCATCCCTGGGCTGGCTGGAGATTTTTGAAGTGAGGAGGTTACAGAGGGAGTTGGGCTTCAGGCGCTGGATGGAAAGCTTGCACACCTCCAGAGATGGGGGGCTTATCACCTCTGAGGCCACCCCTTCTGTCTTTGCAAGTATACTTTTCCATGAGCCCTAATCTCCCTGAGCCCGGCCTTCTAGTCACTTGGGACCTTTTGGACAAAGGCTGTCCTGCATCTTCCTGAAAGTTCTGGGTCATCTCAGCTGTAAAAGCCCAAGGCATTGCGGGGAGGGAGGGTGTGGGTTTGACCGGAGTCTGTGATACATCCACCACTCTGGCAGGGCATTGCTGGTGAGCTGTATACAAAGGTAGGGCAAACTGTCACCCGTGGAGTCCCAGGTGCTATGGGTGCCACAGGGGAGGGGGCGCTGGGGGGTTGGGAGGAAGCTCCTACCCTCACTTGGGATTGGCAGGGCTGTGAGGAGGGCGGACAGGGCCAGGCATAGGCACGAGCAAAGATCAGTGATGGAAAATGGCTGATGGACGGTGCCCTGGGCGCTTTCTGTCCTGAAACCCTGGCACTCCCCTAGCAGGTGACAAATGGCAGAGAGCCTGGGGCCCAGCTGCTGGCAGAGGCAGACAGCCAGGGGAGCGGCTCTTCAGCTGCCTCGGAGGAGGAGGAGCAGGAGGAGGGGCAGGAGGAGGGGCAGCCGCCCCTGCAGCCCCCGCACCTGCGCAGGTGAGTGGGACCAGCTGCCCACCTGACCCAAAGCACCTCGGGAGCCAGGCTGGGCTGGAGGAGGACCCCACTGTGGTCTCAGGGAGCCCTCACCTCCGTTGCCCCGTCCGGTGGGGAGAGCAGATGGGGACTGTGGGCTTGGAACCGGTGGGGTGAGTACGCCACAGGGTGGGCCCCGGGCCTCCTGGTTCTCAGCCTTCACGGCGGCCTTCGGTGCCCCCAACAGCCCAGCCCCCTGGCCTCAGTTCTGCCAGACCGACGCCCCGAGGCTCCATTGACCCTGAGAGGACAGAAGACCACAGTGGCCTCTCTTCCTTCCTCTGAGTCCTGCTTCTGTCTTCCAGGAACGGGATCAACAAGTGGAGCCAGAGGGTGGGGGCCCGCCCGGGAAGTCCCTGTGCCGGGAAGGGCCCAGAGCTTCACCCCGAAGAACCGGGTGCAGCCATCCCGGGGCCCAGAGGTGAGCTGGGCCTGGTGCAGAGAGGGCTCTGACCCTCCCCTCCGTGATCCTGGACTGGCTGTCCCAGACGGTCCACACGCCATGCCTCGCCGCCCCTGCGCGGGGCGTGTCTCTCCCCTCCCCCACCTGCCCCACTGATCGTTGGGGTGGTGGCCTTGACGGCGGGCTTGTTACAGTAGCCGGTGGGAGCAAGGCCCTGGCGCGGCCCCGCCGGACCCCAGCTGCCACGGCCTCTGAGCGGCGGCTGGCTCAAGCCCAACAGAAGATCCGGGAGCTGGCCATCAACATCCGCATGAAGGAGGAGCTCATTGGCGAGCTGGTCCGCACAGGTGAGGCAGTGGGCCTTCGGGCGGGCCTCCCGCCTGAGGGTGGTTAGGAGCGGGGACCAGGTGGCTTAGTGTGGTAGCCGACTCAGCCTCTTGGGGCTGTGTGACCTTGAGCAAGTAGAATAGCCCCTCTGTGGCTCTGTTTCCTTCTCTCTAAAGTGGGGCTAGTAATTGTACCTGCTTTTTGGGCCGTTGAAGGGACTTCCTTCAGCTGAAGCGCTAAGACCGGTTCTCAGAAAGCAATACCTATTCGTGGTAGCGGTGGTTGTATTTGTCAGTTGCCTGCCGTGTTAGGCACCTTGCTGGGCACGGGATCCCCTACTCTTAGGGTGCAAACAATGGCCCCAAGTCATGCTACGTCCGCCACTGGTGACACATGTAAAGAAGCAGCTGAGCCTTTTTATTTGAAGGGTTGTGTATTTATTACAAAATGCATTATGAAGGGACACCTGGGTGGCTCAGTCAGTTGAGCATCCGACTTCAGCTCAGGTCACGATCTCACGGTTCGTGGGTTCGAGCCCCACGTCGGGCTCTGTGCTGACAGCTCGGAGCCTGGAGCCTGCTTCGGATTCTGTGTCTGTCTGTCTGTCTGTCTCTCAAAAATGAATAAACATTTACAAAATGCATCATGAAGAATTTCAAACACAAGAGGAGGAAGGCTGGCACAGCAGGTCCCCGTGTGCCCGTCACCGGATTTAGCATCACGAGGTTCTCCCATACATCCCTTTCCTTTGTCTCTTTTGTCTTCGCTGAGGTGTTTTGAAGCAAATCCCAGGCATCTTGTCATCTCACCCCCACACCGTTCAGTTTGCCTCTTTTTGGACACTTTAACCGACGTGCCATGAGCACGTCTAACGAAGCTCCACGTCCCCCCCACGCCCAGAGCACAAGCCTGTTCCCTCAGGTCTTTGGCAGAGTCCGTGGACAGCTGATTTGCTGGCACCCAGCTCCACACATGTCCCACACCGTGCTCGTGAGGCCTCTAAAGCGTCCCTTCTCCTGTCTCCTCACAGTCCTGTAGACTGTCCCAAACCCCTCGTGTTCAGGACTTGCCCATTGGCTTCCTTGTGGTGTTATTTAACTCGTCCCTCTGCTCGCCAGATTTCCCGCCCATGGACGTCAGTTCCGGAGGCTTAATTACATGCAGGCCCAACCTGTGTATTTGTTAGTAGGTGTCAGGTGAAAATAAAGCCAATTTAGGGGTGGCCTGGGAGGCTCAGTCGATGAAGCTTCCGACTCTTGACTTCGGCTCAGATCGTGATCTCACGTCTCGTGAGTTTGAGTCCCGAGTCAGGCTCTGTGCTGCAGCGTGGAGCCTGCTTGGGATTCTCTGTCTCCCCCTCTCTCTGCCCCTCCCCTGCGTACATGCACGTGCATTCTCTCTTTCTCTCTCTCTCTCACAAAAACAAACATTTAAAAAAAATAAAGCCAGTTTAACCCCTAATTTCTGTGGGTCATTGCTATGGATGAGGCTAATTTTAATTGAAAAAGTAAGTGGCTTAAAGGAAAATGTAGTGAGTAACTCACGGTACCAGTGGTACAGAGGCTTGGCAAAAGCCCCACAGGTGACCATGGCTGACAGAGGTCTGGAACCCCTCCCAGGGGAGCCGAGCGATGGTCCCCTTGGGGCAGAGGCGCTGCCTGTGCTGACGAGGCCCCCGCTCTTTCTTCCAGGCAAGGCGGCCCAGGCCCTGAACCGGCAGCACAGCCAGCACATCCGGGAGCTGGAGCAGGAGGCGGAGCAGGTGCGGGCGGAGCTGAGCGAAAGCCAGAGGCAGCTGCGGGAGCTCGAGGGCAGGGAGCCCCAGGACGCCGGCGAGCGGTCCCGGCTCCAGGAGTTCCGCAAGAGGGTCGCTGTCGCCCAGAGCCAGGTGCAGGTCAGTGTGGGGATCCCGGGGCGGTGGCTGGGGGGGCCTGGGATCCAGCCACGTGGGCCCCGGGGCCAGGTTCGCCGGCACCCGTGGGCGCTCAGGCCCTCGTGGCCCAGCCCCTGGCTGGCTTGGGGAACGGCCTCCGACTCCCAGGGTGAGGTCGGTGTTACACAGAAGTCAGCAGCGCTGAGCGGGGGGGGGGGGGGGGTCTCAGCTGTAAACACAGCAGAGGCAGGGAGGCCGGTGCTGCCTGCAGCCCAGTGAGGGGGGAAGGGTAGGCATCGAAAGCAAGCTACCCCTTCCTCATGCAGCCCCCCCCCCCCAGCTCCCCGGCCACTTCTCTCTCCGTCCCGTCTTCTCTGTCTACCCCTTGGGCCGTCAGTCTGTCTGACTCGAACATCTGTCTGTCACGCTGTGGGTTGGTAACCCCCTCCGGAGCTTCCCGGGTGTAACCTGAAATGGGTCCCTGTGTGCAGAGGGCAGGGAGAGACCAAAGAAAGAGGCAGCCACCCCAGGTAGAAAGGTTTCCTAAGCAAGGGAGCTTGCATACCAGTCTTGTCTTGGCGGCAGCAAGGTGAGTGGATCCCCGCACCCGCGCACCACATCTTAAAAGTTTGTGAGGCTCCCTGAACTGCGTTCAGTCGTGTGTACATGCAGCGTTCTCAGCGCCACATCACTCTCTCAAGGTCGTGTCCTTAGAGCCGCCTCGGGGAGTGGGAAAGGCGAGCAGAGCCCACGTTCCAAGGACAGGGGAGGGCGTGAGGAGCCTCTGATCACCTGGGTCCACCCAGCTCATGGGTCAACTAGATTCAACAAGGATCACACGTTAGCCGAACACACAACATTGTGTTTGGATAATGGTACAGGGGCCTCCTTGTAGGACAGTAATGTCCAAGGCCATTCTGTTTTGGAGGATAGCTGTTCTCATCAGAGACGTTTCAGTGTTGAGGACAGGCTTCTTTGGCTGTCATTGAAGCTTGCTAGGTGAATTTAGTAAGGGCTTCTATGTGTGCTATACTGTCCTCCAGCCCAGTGGAGGGAACCAAGATGGCGGCCAAACGATCGTACTGTTGGAAAACAGTGTCCGCCTGGCCTTGAGGAGAGGGAAGTTCGCAGCTTTAGGATATTGACCTGGTTGTGGGTACCATACATGTTGGCTGGGGGAGGCAGCACTGCCAGGCGTGAAGAGATGGACTGGGGGATGTGCCCAACCAGGACTCGCACCTTCTTCCCTCTCCCAGTGGCACATTTACCATTCTGCGTCTAGTGCATTTCACCAGGTTGGGCTTGTAGCAGGACAACAGGATCCCAGTGGAGACCGAGGAGTTCCCTCGAAGTAACTCACCCATCCAGATGGGACACCCCAGGCAGGTTCTGGTAGACCATCCCTTTCAACGTTTATTTTATTTTTGGGACAGAGAGAGACAGAGCATGAACGGAGGAGGGGCAGAGAGAGAGGGAGACACAGAATCGGAAACAGGCTCCAGGCTCTGAGCCATCAGCCCAGAGCCCGACGCGGGGCTCAAACTCACGGACCGCGAGATCGTGACCTGGCTGAAGTCGGACGCTTAACCGACTGCGCCACCCAGGTGCCCCTAGACCATCCCTTTCCCAGGCGTGGTGGGGCTTGGTGTTCTCAGCAGCATGGCACATGGCTCCATGGTGAGAGTCGAGACAGTGGCTGTTTCCCATGACTTCCATACCTTGACAGGATTGGGTGCCTTGGCAAGAGGCCCCAGTCTGGCATATGGGGCACGGGCCCTACTGGTTGATCACTCAACTGTATGAAAGCCTGGGGGAGTACTTTAGTCCACCCAGCCAGAGTGGTTTTATCTGTTACTACTGTAGTCTGCTGGGTTGTTTTGTTTTGTTTTGTTTTTTTGAAGTATAGTTGACATGTTACATTAGTTTCAGGTGCACAACATAGTGATGCACCAAGTGTGTACTTACGGTGTGCTAACGGCAAGTGTAGCTACCATTGGTCACCACACAACGTTGTTCCAATCCCATTGACTTTATCCCCTATGCTGTGTCTTGCCCCATGAGTTATTCATTCCATAACTGGAAGCCTGTACCTCCCACTCGCCTTCACCCGTGCCGCCTCCCCCTCCCCTCTGGCCACCGTGAGTTTGTCCTCTGTATTTATGGGTCTGTTTGTGTTACCTGTTCTCTATATTCCACGTATAAGCAAAATCATACAGTATTTGCGTTTCTCATATTTCACTTAGCATGAAACCCTCCAGGTCCATCCATGTTGTTGCAGATGGCGAGATCTCATCCCTTTTTTATGGCTGAGTAATATTCCATTGTACATATATGCCACATCTTTAGCCCTTCATCTATCGATGGACTCTTGGGTTGCTTCCATATCTTGGCTATTGTAAATTATGCTGTAGTAAACATAAGGTGCTTATATCCTTTCAAACTAGTGTTTTCATTTTCTTTGGGTAAATGCCTAGTAGTGTGATTACTGGATCATATGGTAATTCTATTTTTAATTTTTTGAGGAACCTCCATACTGTTTTCCACAGTGGCTGCACCAATTAGCATTCCCACCATCAGTGCATGAGGGTTCCTTCCCCCCCTCCCCCCCATCCTCACCAACACTTGTTATTTCTTGTCTTTTTACATCTAGCCATTCTGACAGGTGTGAGGTGATACCTCATTGTGGTTTTGATTTGTATTTCCCTGATGATCAGTCATGTTGAGCGTCTTTTCGTGTGTCTGTTGACCGTCTGCCTGTTTTCTTTGGAGAAATGTTTGTTCATGTCTTCTGCCCATTTTTGATGGGAGTATTTTTTTTGGTGTTGAGTTGGGTAAGTTCTTCATATACTTTGGATGCTAACTCTTTATTGTAAATGTCATTTGCAAATATCTTCTCCCATTCCATAGGTTTTAGTTTTGTTTACTGTTTGTTTTGCACAAGCTTTTTATTTTTATGAAATCCCAATAGTTTATTTTTGCTTGTTTTCCTTGCCTCAGGAGATCTATCTAGAAAGAAGTTGATGTCAGAGATGTTACTGCCTGTGTGCTCTTCTAGGACTTTTATGGTTTCAGCTCTCACATTTAGGTCCTTAATCCATTTTGAGTTTATTTTTGTGGATGGTGTAAGAAAGTGGTCCAGGTTCATTCTTTTGCATGTGGCGGTCCAGTTTTCCCAGCACCATTTGTTGAAGAAACTCTGTTTTCCCCATTGTATATTCTTGCCTCCTTTGTTAAACATTGACCACGTAAGTGTGGATTCATTTCTGAACTTTCTATTCTGTTTTATTGATCTATGTGTCTATTTTTGTACCAGTACCATACTGTGTGATACCCACAGCTTTGTTTTTCATTTTCAAGATTGCTTTGGCTATTTGGGGTCTTTCATGGTTCCATACGAATTTTAGGATTGTTTGTTCTAGCTCTGTGAAAAATTCAATTGGTATTTTGGTAGGGATTACATTAAATCTGTAGATTGCTTTGGGTAGTATAGACATTTTTATAATATTTGTTCTTCCAATCAGTGAGCGTGGAATGTCTTTGCATTGGTTTGTGTTATCTTCACTTTCTTTCGTCAGTGATTTATAGTTTTCAGAGTATAGGTCTTTCTCCTCTTTGAATAAGTTTATTCCTACATATTTTATTATTATTTGGTGCAATTGTAAATGAAAGGGTTTTCTTAATTTCTCTTTCTGCTGTTTCATCATTAGTGTATAGAAATGCAACAGATTTTTGTATAATTTTGTATCCTGTGACCTTACTGATTTATCAGTTCTAGTAGTGTTTTGGTGGAATTTTTAGGGTTTTCTATATATAGTATCATCTGCATATAGGAGTTTTACTTTTTCCTTACCAACTTGGGTGCCTTTTATTTCTGGTCTGCTCGCAGTGGCTAGGATTTCTAGTACTATGTGGAATAAAAGTGATGAGGGTGGACATACTTTCCTTATTACTGACCATAGGGGAAAAGCTCTCAGTTTTTCATCATTAAGCATGATGTTAGCTGTGGGTTTTTCATATATGGCCTTTATTATGATGAGGTATGTTCTCTCTAAACCTACTTTGTAGAGGATTTTTATCATAAATAGATGTTGTACTTTGTCCAATGCTTTTTCTGCATCTATTGAAACGATCGTATGGTTGTTTTCTCTTATTGATGTAATGTGTCACATTGATTTGTGACTGTTGAACCACCCCCCTTGAACCTCAGGAGTAAATCCTACCTCATCATGGTGAATAATTTTTTAAATATATTGTTGGGTTTGGTTTGCTAGTACTTTGTTGAGGATTTTTCTATCTATGTTCATCAGAGATATTGGCATGTAGTTCTTTTTGGTCATGTCTTTGACTCCTTTTGGTATCAGGGTAATGCTGGCCTCAGAACGGATTTGGAGGCTTTCCTTCCTCTATTTTTTGGAATAGTTTGAGAACAATAGGTATCACTCGTCTTTAAATGTTTGGTAGAATTCTCCTGTGAAGCCATCTGATCCTGGACTTTTGTTTGCTGGGAGTTTTTTTGTTTTTTTTGTTTTTTTGGGTTTTTTTAATTACCAATTCAATTCCATTGCTGGTAATCAGTCTGTTCAAATTTTATTTCTTGGTGATTAGTTTTGGTAGGTTATGTGTCTAGAAATTTATCCGTTTCTTCTAGGTTGTTCAATTTACTGGTGTATCATGTTTCTTAATATTCTCTTTACCATCCTCTGTATAATTTCTGTGGTGTCATTTGTTATTTTTCTTCTTTCATTTCTGATTTTGAATCCCTCCCCTGCTTTCTTTTTGATAGGTTTGGCTAAAGGTTTATCAATTTTGTCAATCTTTTTGAGGAACCAGCTCCTGGTTTCATTGATCTGTTCTATTTTTTTTAGTCTCTGTTTTATTTCTGCTCTAATCTTTATTATTTCCTTCCTTCTGCTGGTTTTGGATTTTGTCTGTTCTCTTTCTTGCTCCTTTAGGTATAAGGTTAGATTGTTGATGTGAGATTTTTTTCTTTTTGAGGTAGGCCTGTGTTGCCATAAACTTCCCTCTTAGAACAGCTTTTGTGGCATCCCAAAGGTTTTGGGCCATTGTGTTTTCATTTTCATTTGTCCCCATATATGTTGTTGATTTCTTGGTTGGCTCATTCATTGTTTAGTAGCATATTTAACCTCCATGTATTTGTGTTCTTTCCAGATTTTTTCTTGTGGTTGATTTTTAGTTATGGTCAGAAAAGTTGTATGGTAGGACTTTGATCTTTTGGAATTTGTTGAGACTGGTTCTGTGGCCTAATGTGTGATCTGTTCTGGAGAATGTTCCATGTGCACTTGAAAAGACTGTGTATTCTGTTTTAGGATGAAATGTTTTGAATATATCTGTTAAGTCCATCTGGTCCAGTGTGTCATTCAAAGCCACTGTTTCCTTGTTGATTTTCTGTTCAGATGATCTGTCCATGAATGTAAGTGGGGTGTTAAAGTCCCCTATTATTATTGTATTACTATTAATTAATTACTTTTTGTTTGTTATTAACTGCTTTATGTGTTGGGTGCTTCCCTGTTGGGTGCATAAATATTTACGATTGTTCTATCTTGTGGGATTGTTCCCTTAATGACTACATAATGTCCTTCCTTGTTCTTGTTACAATCTTTGTTTTAAAGTCTATATTGTCTGATAGAATAGATTACTACCCCAGCTTTCTTTTCACATCCATTTACATAATAGATGTTTCTCCATCCCCTCACTTTTTTATTAAGTTAATTTATTTATTTTGAGAGAGCGAGCGAGAGCAAGCATGATCAGGGGAGGGGCAGAGAGGGAGAGAGAGAGAATCCCAAGCAGGCTTTGCGATGACAGATTGGATCCCAATGTGAGGCTCAAACCCATGAACCATAAGACCATGACCTGAACCGAAACTAAGGGTTGGACACTCAAGTGACTGAGCCACCCAGGCATCCCACCATCCCCTCACTTTCAATATGCAGGTGTCTTTAGGTCTGAAATATGTCTCTTTTAGGCAGTATATAGTGGGTCTTGTTTCTTTAATCCATGTCACACTGTGTCTTTTTTTTTTTTTTTTAATGTTTTCTTATTTTTGAGAGAGAGGAAGGGAGAGCAGCAGAGAGAGAGAGGGGGGAACAAAAGGTTCCGAAGCGGGCTCTGCACTGACAGCAGAGAGCCCGATGTGGGGCTTGAACTCATGAACCATGAGATTATGACCTCAGCTGAAGTCGAGTACTTAACCAACTGAACCATCCAGGTGCCCCGATACTGTGTCTTTTGATTGGAGCATTTAGTCCATTTACATTCAAAGGAATTTTTGATAGGTATGTATTTATTGCCATTTTATTGTTTTTTATAGTTTCTCTCAGTTTCTTTATTCTTTTGCTCTTTTCTTCCCAGTTTGCTGGCTTTCTTTAGTGATATACTTGAATTCGTTCCTCTTTATTTTTTGCATATCTATTCCTGGTATTTGATTTGTGGTTACTGTTAGGTTTGTATCTAACATCTTCTACAAATAGCAGTCTATATTAAGTTGATGGTCCGTTAAGTTGGAACCCATTCTTTACTCCTCTCGCCACCACATTGTAGGATTTACGATGTCATACTTTACAACCTTTTACTTTGTGAGTCCCCTGACTGATTTTTAAAGATATACGTATTTTTACTTCTTTCATGCTTCCTACTTTTCTTACTCTTACTTATGATCTTTTCTTTCCACTGAAAGAGTCCCATTTAACATTTCTTGCAGAGCTGGTTTAGTGGTTGTGAACTCCTTTAGCTTTTGTTTGGGAAATTCTTTCTTCTCTCCTCCTATTCTGAATGGTGGTGTTACGGGGTAGATTATTCTTGGCTGCAGACTTTTCCTTTCAGTGCCGTGAATGCCATTCCCTTCTGGCCTGCAAAGTTTCTGCTGAAAAATCAGCTGATGGTCTCATGGGGTTTCTCTTGTATGTAACTGTTTTCTCTTGATGCTTTTAAAATCCTCCATCACTACTTTTTGCCATTTTAATTACTCAGTGTCTTGGCGTGGGCCTTCTTGAGTTGATTTTATGGGGCGATTTCTGTGCCTCTAGATCTGGATATCTGTTTTCTTCCCCAGCTTCAGGAAGTTTTCAGGTATCATGTCTTGAAATAAATTTTCTGCCCTTTCTCTCTTTTCTTTCTGGGATCCTTATAATGCAAATGTTATTACACTTGATGGAGTCACTGAGTTCCCTAAATCTGTTTTCATTTTGCATGATTTTTTTCTCTCACCTGCTTAGCTTGATTACTTTCCATTACTCTGTCCTCATCCATTCTTCTGCTTCTTCTAGTCTGCTATTTATTCCCCCTAGTGTCTTTTTAATTTCATTTATTGTGTTCTTCATTTCTGGTTGGTTCTCTCTTTATGTTTTCTGTCTCTTTGTTCAGGGTCTCACTGATGTCCTCCACTCTTTTCTCAAGTCCAGTGAGTATCTTTATGACTGTTACTTTAAATCCTCTCTCAGGCATATTACTTATTTCTGTTTTGTTTCGGCCTCTTGCTGTGATTTTGTCCTGTCCTTCCATCTGGGACATATCCCTCTGTCTCCTCATTTTGTCTAACTCTGGGTCGGGTTTTGTGTGTTAGGAAAGTCAGCTACATCCTCTGCTCTTGAAAGTGTGGCCTCATGAGGAAGAGGTCCTGTAGTGCAGTGTCCCCTGTTCACCAGAACCTTGTGCTTCACAAATATCTCACATGTGCATCGTGGGCACCTGACTGTTGTGGCCGCTTTTGCCATCCGTCCGGTGGTCTGCAGGGGCTCTCTTTGTCTGCTGTGGGCAGAGTTTGGTCCCTGTGCCGTTAGTGGGCCAGTCTGGGGCCACGCCGGGCTTGAGTTGAGTCAGATCAGGGATTTGCCAGAGCCGTGGAAGCACCGAACTGCAGGGCCCTTTCCCTGTGTTTTCCCGAGAAGCTTTTGTGGATGCGCACGGCCTCCAGCAAGACCAGCTGTCTGCCCCCAGCCCACTGCTGGCGCCGCAGTCAGACTAGTGTGGTTGTCTTCCCCTCTCTCTGGGGCAGGAGTCACTTTGGAGTCGTGCCGGCCTCTGTGGGGGCTGCTTCCACACTGCCAGGCTGTGGCCTGGGTTGGATGGGCTCTAGCCCAGAGCATATTAGAGCGGACGGGTCTGCAACGTGCACAGGGGCAGGGTGTCCAGTTTTAGCGAGGTTTGTGAGCTGTCCTCTTGTGAGAGGGGACCTCCTGCTACTATGTCCAGGACCCGCCACGGGGGCGGAGGAGGTGGATCTGTAAAGTGCGGGGTGGGTGGTGTCTGCAAGGTTTGCGCCCGCCTTCTGGGGGAGGAGTCCTGTCTTGCTGAGACCGAGGCAGGTCTGGCTGCAGGGGCAGATCTGCTGGAGCACCGTGGGATGAGGCTCATTGTAAGTTAGACAGTGAGCCCCACGAGGGGCTGTGTGTTGATGCTGGGGGGGGGGGGGGGGGCAGAGCGTGGAAATGGCACCTGCCAAGTCCTGTGTTCCTGGAGGAGTCCCTCAGTGATGTCTGTCCCTCCAGATTAGTAAATGACTCTCCCTCCATATGCCCTGGGCATTTTTCAAACTCCTGCTTCTGTCTGTATCTCCATGCCTGTGTGTTGTGCTGTCTCTTTTTTTTTTTTTTTTTTTAGTTTTTTTTTTTTTCAACGTTTATTTATTTCTGGGACAGAGAGAGACAGAGCATGAACGGGGGAGGGTCAGAGAGAGAGGGAGACACAAAATCGGAAACAGGCTCCAGGCTCTGAGCCATCAGCCCAGAGCCCGACGCGGGGCTCGAACTCACGGACCGCGAGATCGTGACCTGGCTGAAGTCGGACGCTTAACCGACTGCGCCACCCAGGCGCCCCTGTGCTGTCTCTTTAAGGGTGGGACTCCACTTCCTGTGGCCCTTGGGTTTTCCCAGACCTGAGCCCGCTGAGTTTTAAAGTTCTAATTTTTTTTAATTTTTTTATTTATTTATTTTTTTTTGAGAGAGAGAGAGAGAGAGAGAGTGCGTGAAGCAGGGAGGGGCAGAGGGGAGAGAGAGGGAATCTTAAGCAGGCTCCATGCTTAGCACAGAGCCTTACACAGGACTCGGTCTCATGACTGAGATCACGACCTGAGCCGAAATCAGGAGTTGGATGCTTAACTGACTGAGCCACCCCGGCACTCCTTAAGTTCCATGCTTTAAGTCCCGCTACTTTTAAGAACTCTCAAAATTTGGCCCCTCTGGTTTTCAAAGCCAAATGTTAGGGTGATTGATCTTCCCCGGGCAGGCTCCCTGGTGTGAGGGTCTGTTTCTGTCCCTTCTCCGCTTCCTTGGTGTCCCCCTTTCCCATGGACGGTCCTGTGGTCCATCTAGCTCCCACCGTGTCTCCGCCCTTCCCACCCTCTTCCACGGGTGTCTTCTCTTCATTTAGTTTGGTTTGTTCTGCCTGTCTTCTGGTTGTTTTCTGGGTTGTTTGCTCCCATGTGTTTTCTAGTTGCATCCATGAGATGAGGTGAGCTTAGCGGTCTCCTACAACTCTCTCGGCTTTCATTTCAGTGCTCCAGCCATGGACCATCCCGCTCACATGGCTGGAGCTTTTATTGATATTCGTGATCTTTCAGAGGCTGTGGACTGGATTTTGGACAAGGGAACTCCTCCAGCAGTCTGCATTTTATCGTGTTTTATTTTAATTTTTTAAATGTTTATTTTTGAGAGAGCGTGCGCCAGCAGGGAGGGGCAGAGAGAGAGGGAGGCAGAGAAACTAAAGCAGGCTGCGTGCAGTCAGTGCAAAGCCTGACACAGGGCTCAAACTCCTGAACCGTGAGCTCATCACCTGAGTTGAAGTCAGATGCTCAACCGACTGAGCCACCCAGGTGCCCCAGCAGTCTGTATTTTAAAAGGTCCCCCCCCCCCCACCCCACTTTGCCTTTTTCAGTCTCTGTGGGCAATGCTTTGGTCATGTCCTGGGGTGTTTATATTTCAAAGACTAAGATTTACTAAGAATTGCTAAGATTTACAAATTCAAGGGACAAAGCATGCAAGTTTTCTTCAAGGAGTTTGGGGTAATTGCTATTTAAATTTTTCCTTTGTGGGGCGCTGGGTGGCTCAGTTGGTTGAGTGTCTGACTCTTGAACTCGATTCAGGTCATGATTTCCCGGTTCATGGATTGCGCCCTGCGTCGGGCTCTGCGCTGACAGCGTGGAGCCTGCCTGGGATTCTCTCCCTCTCTTTCCGCCCCTCCCCAGCTCACACGCTCATGCTCTCTCAAAATAAATAAACTTAAAAAAAATAAAAAGTAAAGGAAATTTTTCCTTTGTGTCAGGGTCAGAAGACATGGGGCATCTTGTCTGTTTCCTCCTCAGTTACCTCCTCATCCTCCTCGCCTTCTCAGAGACTCCAGCTCTTAGCATCTGAATCAGGCTTTGTCACAAGCACCCAGATGTCAGTCAGAGGCATCTTGTGCCCTCATAGCTTTATAAGGTCTTTACCCCGCACTCCAGCCCAGCGGGCAGCAGAATAGCCTTACCTCTTCCTTCTTTGCCCCGGCGTGCCGTGCAGTTTCCCAAACCAGCCCCTAAATCAGCGTTTTAAGGATGCCCCCGTGCTCATGCGGCCATCCGTGAGCGTCTGACATAGGGGCCACTTCTCCCCACCCAGGTCTCTGGCCGGCTCCGGGTTTCGCCTGCTGCCATTTTCTGTGGCAATCTGCTCGCGAGCTTCCCGGATGTCACTTTAAACCGGTCCCCGCATGCAGAGGGCGGGAGAGCGATGAAAGAGGCAGCCACTTCCCGTGGGGAAGTCGCAGATTTAATCAGCAAAGGGAACTTAT
Organism: Leopardus geoffroyi; assembly: GCF_018350155.1. NCBI lineage: Eukaryota > Metazoa > Chordata > Mammalia > Carnivora > Felidae > Leopardus > Leopardus geoffroyi. The sequence continues at coordinate 6,171,588 of NC_059337.1, forward strand.
TTACGAGGCTCGTCTTGGGCGGCAGCAGGATGAGTGGATCCCCGGGCCCACCTGCTGTATCTTAGAAGTTCATGAAAAGATCTACGCGGGTTCAGTCCTGTACACGCAGCGTTCTCAGCACCTTGTCACCCTCTCGAGGCCGTGTCCTTGGAGCTGCCTCTGGGAGCAGGAAAGCCAAGTGTGGCCCACATTCCAAGGACAGGGAAGGGGGGTGAGGAGCCTCTGATCGCCCGGGTCCAGCTCATGGGTCAATGGGAGATCACATCCTTTTGCTGACCTTCCCCAACACGTTTTATCAGTGGATGTGACTGTCCGTTTATCCAACTATCCATTCGTCTTTCTATGGCCTTTTATTGACCCGTGTATTATCTGTTTTGTCGTTAAGATTGATTTCTTTATTAGAGAAAGTGTGAGTGGGGCAGGGTCAGAGAGAGAGGGAGAGAGAATCCCAAGCAGGCTCCGGGCTGTCAGCGCAGAGCCCAGCGCCAGGGTTCCATCTCACGAACTGTTGAGATCATGACCTGAATTGAAGTCAGACGCTTAACTGACTGAGCCACCCAGGCGCCCCCACCCTGTTTTTCACCCTTGTATGATCCCATCCATCTGTCCACCCACCCTTCCATCCACCAAACTTTATAGCTGTCTGTCCATCCGTCTTCCCTCCCTCCCTTCCCCCCCCCTCCCTTCCCGCCTCCCTTCCTCAGCTCAGCTGTCCAAGAGACAGTTCAGTAGAATGGTCAAGAGCACGGGCTCTGGAGCCTGACTGCTTGGGTTTGAATCCCAGCCCTGCCATTTAGTAGCCTTGTGCCCTCGGTCAAGTTTCCTGAGCTCTCTGTGCCTCAGTTTCCTAGTCTGCGAAGTAGGGATAATGATAATCCTATTTTTTCCATAGGATTGTTAGGATCATTTGATACCCACAGAGCACGTGATGTGTGCCTCGTACAGAGAAAATGTCCCGGTAGCCACCATCTTTTGCTGTCATTAGTCCATTACCCACTGGCCTGTTTGCCCTTCCGTCCATCCCTCTCTCCGTCCATCGTCCTTCGGTCCTGCCCACCCTGGTTGAATGTCGGGGGTGGTGCCATCTCGTGGTGGCCCAGCCGAGGCTGTGTCGGTCCAGGTGCTGAAGGAAAAGAAGCAGGCGACCGAGCGGCTGGCGTCGCTGTCGGCCCAGAGCGAGAAGCGGCTGCAGGAGCTCGAGAGGCACGTGCAGCTCATGCGGCAGCAGCAGGGGCAGCTGCAGAGGCGGCTTCGCGAGGAGACGGAGCAGAAGCGGCGCCTGGAGACCGAGATGAACAAGCGGCAGCACCGTGTCAAGGTCGGGTCGGGTCGGGGGCGCCTGGGGTCCCCGGGACTCGCGGCCGCGGGACCTCCCGAGCTGGCGGCTCGGCCTCCCTGAGTTTGTCCCCGCCCCTGAGAATGAGGAGAGCCGGAGGGCACGCGAGGCGGGCAGGACTCAGGAGGTGAGCCGTGCCCGTGGCCGGCGGCCCGCAGGAGCCCAGTCCCAGGGAGACGTGGGGGGCGGGGCCATCTCCGGAGGGGCTCTGGGGAGACGCGGTGCCCCCGCCCCCCTGGGACCCTGCCCCTGAGCTGCTCGCCGGGCGCGTCCCCAGGAGCTGGAACGGCGGCACGAGCAGCAGCAAAAGATCCTGAAGATCAAGACGGAAGAGATCGCGGCGTTCCAGAGGAAGCGGCGCAGCGGCAGCAACGGCTCTGTGGTCAGCCTGGAGCAGCAGCAGGTGGGCCGGGCCGGCGTCCCCGGAGCCCCCGGTCGGCTGCCTCGGTCCCCCTGGGGCGCGGCGGAGGGGGGCACACCCTTCTCCCCCACTGACCCCGGGCGGTGGCCCGTGGGGCCAGGGGTAAGAGCTGAGTTCCCTCCCCCACCCCCGTCAGAAGATCGAGGAGCAGAAGAAGTGGCTGGACCAGGAGATGGAAAAGGTCCTGCAGCAGCGGCGGGCACTGGAGGAGCTGGGGGAGGAGCTCCACAAGCGGGAGGCCATCCTGGCCAAGAAGGAGGCCCTGATGCAGGAGAAGACGGGGCTGGAGAGCAAGCGCCTGCGGTCCAGTCAGGTGAGGCCCCGCCAGCGGGGTTTGTGCTGGGTGAGGTCCTGCCAGGTGAGATGCCGGCAGGTGGCCCCCTCCCATGGAGGTCCCTCCGGTGACAACCCTGCCAGGGGAGGCTCCTCCGGGTGATGCCCCTGCCCGGCAAGTTCCAGCCACGTGAGGCTCCGTCCCCTTCATTTCGCCCTCTGCACTTGCTGGGGGCCGTGCAGGCCAACAAGGAACAGCAGGTGTGGAAAGGGGGATGACCAAGGAGACGCAGGCCTCACAGGCGCTGGAGGCCGACGGACCTGGGCAGACGGCGGCCTCCCCGCTAGGCAGTACTCTGTCCCCCCTGCGTCACTGCTTCCTTTTGAGTAAGGAGCTTCTGAGCCAGTGCCCTCTTCGGCCGGTGGAATCACAGTGGTGCCAGGACGGTGGGAAAGGGGGGATGCCAGGCCCAGAGCCCAGAGCCCGGGCCCAGAGCAGGTGCTCGGACTCAGTGCCCGCGGGGGTCCAGAGTGCTCTGAAGTCCAGCAGGGTTCAGGGCACTGCTGGATTGTCCGGTGCTGCCCCCTTTCTGCCAGGAGTGCCTTTTCCCATGCTTGCTGGGATCCTTCAGGGCCGTCTCCGGGGGTCCCTCCTCCGAGGCTCTGGTCCCACCGGCCCCACTGGCCGAGCCGCCGCAGAGTCGAGAGCCGGGTCCTCCCGGATTGTAGGGCTCTTGAGGGAAAGGCCCGCAGCCTCCGTAGCATCATCCCGTGGCTGGGCCGCTTCTGTGACCTCTGCGAGGCTGGGGCCGCCCCCTCCCTGACCCCCAGTGGCGCCGCCCCCAGGCCCTCAGCGAGGACATCGTGCGAGTGTCCAGCAGGCTGGAGCACCTGGAGAAGGAGCTGTCGGAGAAGAGCGGGCAGCTGCGGCAGGGCAGCGCCCAGAGCCAGCAGCGGCTCCGCGGGGAGATCGACGCCCTGCGCCAGGAGAAGGACTCGCTGCTGAAGCAGCGCCTGGACATCGACGGCAAGCTGAGGAGGGGCAGCCTGCTGTCGCCCGAGGTGAGCCCCGCGGCCCGGACCTCCGCAGCCTGCCTGGCCTCGGCCCGGCCCAGAGCCGGGCCCTGCTGCTCCCCGACACGCTTTCCCTGCGAGTGAGACCCAGGGCGTGGGGTGGCCGCATCGGGCGTGCTGGCCTGGCCCTTCCTCCCGCTGCGGCCCCCGCAGCAGGGACGCACGGACTTGGCCCTCGCGGTTCCTGCCCGGCTGGACCCTGGGTGCGCTCTGTGTCCTGAGCCGTGTCAGCCCGCGTGTCCGCGCCTCGGCTCCCTGTGTGGGAATGAGCGGTGGCAGCACGTCCCTGCGCCTCGTGGCCAGTCCCTGAGCAGCAGAGAGAGATGACTTGCAATAAACTCACCCCGGTGGCCCCTCTGGTGCCCGTAGCAGACCCGCCGTATCTTCTGTTTGGCGTAGGGCACTCTGTGCTTCTGTAGATCACGCGCCAGGTGATATACCAGAGAGCAGCCCGTCAGCAGAGCCTGGCCTCCCCCGGGGTCGGGGCTGTGAAGGAAGCTTCCTGTCCCTGCCATACCAGTCAGGGACACTTTGGATGTGCTGTGAGCTCAGGATGAGGCGACAGAGCGTCTCCCTCGTGGCCGGGTGCTGGTGCCGTCTGCCCAGGGCCGTCATCCGGGGAGTGGGTGTGCGTGGTGTGGGCACCCGGGCCTCCCCTTCCACGCCCGCCCGTGTCCCGCAGGAGGAGCGGACGCTGTTCCAGCTGGACGAGGCCATCGAGGCCCTGGATGCTGCCATCGAATACAAGAATGAGGCCATCACGTGCCGCCAGCGGGTGCTGCGGGCCTCGGCCTCCTTGCTGTCCCAGTGTGAGATGAACCTCATGGCCAAGCTCAGCTACCTCTCGTCCTCGGAGACCAGAGCCCTGCTCTGCAAGTATTTTGACAAGGTGGGTCACCGGCTCCCTGGCCCTCCGCCACCTCCGTCTGGTACTTGTGTGGGGGAGGGGTCTGCGGGCAGCTCCAGACAGGGGTCTGTTTCCTCCCAGATGCGGGGACAGAATCAGGGCTGCCTCAGACTCTCCTCCTTAAACCCTAACTTTCTTAGTGAAACGAAGACCCGGTCTCCGCTCCCCCCACTTGCCAGCCTCCTGGCCCCTTCAGTGCACCCAGATCAGTGGTTCTCAGCAGGGATGGTTTTCCCCCAGGGGACATCTGGCCGAGTCTGGAGATGCTTCCGGTCCTCACAGCCATGAGGGTAGAGACCAGGGATGCTGCTAACCCTACAGCAGGCAGGACAGGTCCCCACAACCACAGACTCCCTGCCTGAAATGTCAGTAGTGCGGAGCTTGAGAAGCTGGGCCTCAGCAAGGCTCTGCCCGCGGGCTTAGGAGCCTGGGCCTCGGAAGGAGCTTGAGGCAGGGGTAGGAAGTAAGCTTCCTCTTGACAGCTGACTCTTGTCATCTGGAAATCCCTGCCTAGAACACTGTTGAGAAGGTGTGGGAGGCCAGGTCTTGGCTCAGCGGGACACCCTGGTGATTCCTTAGAGACGTCCGCCCGTGGGGGGTAGTAGCTACAAGTTTGCCGAGTACCTGCCGCCCCGGTCGGGGATGATCCGCGCTGGGGGCTGAGCCCGGCTGGGTCTTGGGACAGGTCGTGACGCTCCGAGAGGAGCAGCACCAGCAGCAGATCGCCTTCTCCGAGCTGGAGATGCAGCTGGAGGAGCAGCAGAGGCTGGTCTACTGGCTGGAGGTGGCCCTGGAGCGCCAGCGCCTGGAGATGGACCGCCAGCTGACCCTGCAGCAGAAGGAGCACGAGCAGAACATGCAGCTTCTCCTCCAGCAGAGCCGAGGTGAGGCCCCTCTCCCCGCCCTCGGCCCCTCCCCGCCTTCCCCGGCCCCTCCCCTCCTTCCTCCTCCGCCCCTCCCGGCCTTCCTCCGTGTCCCCTCCCGTCTAGATCACCTCGGCGAGGGGCTAGCGGACAGCAGGAGGCAGTATGAGACCAGGATCCAAGCGCTGGAGAAGGAGCTGGGCCGCCACCTGTGGATGAACCAGGAGCTGAAACAGAAGCTCAGTAGCCTGAGTGCGGCTGGCCAGAGCAGGGGTGAGGCTCACCTGACCCGGTTTGGGCCGACCTCCGGGAAGGCTTGGGAACCCCTCTAACCTCCGCTCTTCCGCGGGCATCTCCCACAGAGGAGCCGAGGCCTCCGTTTCTGACGAGTGTCGTTGGTCTCGGTGACAGGTGGGGAGAAGAGGGCCCTGTGCCTGGAGAGCAGACCGGCTCCCGGAAACGAAGAGGAGCTGCGCCCCGTGCCCGAGCTTCTCTGGCAGCAGTCCCTCGCTGAGGGGGGCCCCCGTGCCCGGGACGAGGTGCGGGACTTGGTCCGGGCCCCGCTGCCGCTGACGTGGAAGCGCTCCAGCCTGTGCGGTGAGGAGCAGGGCGGCGCCGAGGAGCCCCTGGGGGGGCGGGCGCCCCCCGTGGGTGAGGCGGGCCTGCCCTGGAACCCCGGGCCCCTGCCCAAGCCCCGGCGGGACCCGCGCCGGGCCAGCTCAGGCATGATCGACGTCAGGAGAAACCCGCTGTAGGCTGTGCGCAGAGCCCGCCTTGCAGGGAGGCTGAGCCCGGGCACGGTCAACCCCGTTCGCTTGGTGAAAGACGGCCTTTAGCTCTCCCTCCGAATCCGGGTCCTGATCTTGACACAGCAGGGATCAGCGAACCTGGGCCACCAGCCCCAGTGGATCAGACTCCTATTTTTTCGTCTGTAAATTCCTGCCCCTCATTTCTTTGAGCTCCGGTACCGGATTGCCATCTTTTGGCTTGAGAGTTCCCAAAAGGCAATTCTGGTCCCAGACCTGCGTGCGGGTGCCCCCAGTGCTGGGGTTCAGCCGGTGCTGGACACACAACAGTGAGTGGCAACCGGGTTGTGTTCTAAATGGTCTTATGTATATGGTGGGAAGTGGGAAGCTTGGCATAGTTTTAGACTTTTGTAAAACCATTTTATAATAAATGAGACTCTGAAGGGAAGAATGTGAGTTTTTACTTGGTTTGATTTACAAGACACGAGTCAGATTTGAGAACTCTGGACCGGGGCCCCCACCAGGAGTCCCCAGAAGCTGCTCCTTGGGACACGCCGGGCCTGTGTGTGACTCCGGTGCATCTCCCCACTCACGGTGAGGACCGTTGGGCACTGGCTGAGTTTCAGAGCAGACCCGGGGAGGTGGCTGCTCCAGGAACCACCAGACCTCGGCCCTGGTGAGTAAGCAGAAATGCAGTGAGTAGCAAGAGAGGACTTTATTATTATACGGGGAAGGCAAGAAATTTATTCTGTCTGCCACCGCCTTCAGCTTTGTGTGTGGTGCTTTAGTTCGTGAGCCCTGCGGGATCTCCGGGTCCCAGCCTAACGGCAGCTTCATAAAGAACCCACAAAGGGGCTGGTGGGGGGGGGGGGGTGTCAACTGACTTGCCTTGGTCTCTCGGAGGGCAGGGCTGGAATGAGCGCCTGGTCTTACAGTTCCTGCCTGCTTCCTGACTCCCAGCCCCAGTGACACCACCTCCCTACGGAGGGGTAGGGCTGGATTCCCGGGGAGGGAGTAAAGAATGACAGCTGACAACAAAGAGGCATGGGGACCGGGCTGACCGCAGCTTCCTCTTTTGAACTCCCTTGGCTCCACTGAGCCCTGGCGATTCCTGTTTCTGTGCAGCAAGCCCAGGGTTACGTGGGACAGAGAGCAGCCTGGAACTTCCAACCCGGAGAAGACTGCTCAGAACACGTCTTCTGTGCTGGGGACACGGTGGCTCCGGCCACGCTCCGTAGTGTTTGAAGTTTTAAGTCCCCCGACCGGTTCCAGCCTCACTAGCTAATTAGCTTCTTCCGTGTGTAAGTTCTGCTGATGGGGCGTCTCCTGGAGAAGGCTCGGCTGAAAGGAGAGTCTTCTGCCGTGGCCGGGAAAACATCCATATCCTCATCTAGAAAAAGGCAGAAAGACTTAGTGGGCAGGAAGTCACTGAGGACAGAAAACGGGCTTGAACTGGAGAGGCTACACCCGAAGACAGACTGACACCAGCACTGCCTGCAGGTTCTCGGGCTGTGTGAGCGCCCCCCACCCGTCAGCACTGGACGGCAGTAAATGGAAAAAGCTAAGTACTGCAGTTTGAACTCCCTCAGCTGGGTTTGTACATTCTTTTTGGCTCAGATGGTGGGGTTTATGCTGTTTCACGTGATTTCTGTCTAAGTGTCAAGGGAGAGGAACCACCAAAGGCCCCCCACTCCTGCATTCCCCTTTAGTTCCAGGAGACCTTTCTAACCCATGCACTCAGCAGACACAAGCCACGGGGTGGAGGAAAGGGAAGCCTCGAGTCTGAGCACGACAGCCAGTCCTCCATCTACCACAGTACAGAAGCTTCCAGTACAGAAGCGTGGAACCCGCTGTGGGAAAGCTGCCAGCATGCCGCCCACCCCTCTCCTCCACACACTCCCGCCACACAGGATGTGGGATGTCCACATCTGTCACAGTTTCAAGAAGCTGAAGAAAACCCAGCAGGAACTACACCATGGGGTTCTAATGCGGAGATTCTTTGGGAAGAGCACGGGACCCTGCAGTGACGGTCCTCTGTCCCAGACCCCGGCCTTCCCTAGAATTCCTCCCCCAGACGGCCTGGCAGCCCCGAGCTGACCCCAGGGAGGCACCCAGCAGTCACTCCTCAGGACCTTCCGTGAACAATTACCTCTGGCATCGTTCCACCGAGAGGAAGGCCTTCTCCCCTGGAACAGCAGTGGAGACTGGGTCAGGGCCTGCAGCCCGCTGGCAGAGACACCACTCCGCACAGCACAGCCGGGAGAAGGCGTGGAACCTACAGAGACGCAGGGTGAGCACGGCTCCGTGGTACCCCATGCCACGGGGCCCGGGTCTCTTCAAGGAGCAGCTCTGAGGCGCTCCCCCCAACCCCCAAAACCCACGGCGGCAGCCTCACCTGAGACGAACACCTCGTCGTCCCCCGTGGAGGGCAGATACAGCACGCTCGCGCCCGGAGACCGCTCCTCGCTCATGCTGAGTTCTGGGTCTCCTCTCTGCCCGTCACACGCTCTTTTTGCTTGACACTCCATTTCCTCCTCAGCAGGAAGGAGCCTCTTCCTGGAACCCAGCCCAAACTGTCCCCAGGAGCAGGCTTCCTCGGCCTTCGGCACACTGTCCCCGGGAGGCGAATGGTCGGGCAGCTGGCACACCCCCTCGAGCTCAAAATCCCCCAAGAGGGGAGTTCTGATGCCGAGCTCGGGGCCTCGCTCCCTCCTCTCCGGCTCGAGTAGGGACACCCCTGCAGGGAGGTCAGTGCTGACCTCGCTCCTCGCAGCAGAGCTGCTGCCCACTGCTCGCTTCCTGCGGGGCCAGTCTCTGATGGCGTCCGGAGTGGTCTTCCCGCTGTGCTTGGGAGACGGGGTCCAAGGAACACTGCCATCTGTCTGAAACGGAGACGGGGTGCTAGAGGGGCCGCGGGTGGGGGTACAGGACTGGCAGATGTACATCTGTCCGCCGCTCTTGCCAGGGGTGCTGTGTGAGGGGCGGAGGCAGGGGGGAGACACGTAGGTGGCTTCGGGTCTTCCTGAGGACCTGCCAGCCCGGGGCAGGCCAACACCAGGGAGGGAGCTCTCGTCGCCCCGGGAGCTCCCCGCCCTTCGCAGGGACTCAGCTTCGCACAGACAGCCGGGGTCGATCTTTCTGATGCGAAGCTTGGGCAGGCCAGAAGCTCGCATCTCCAGCTCTACCTCGTAGGTCTGCGGGCTGGCGGGGGCTTCTGGAAGCCGAGCTGACGCCTGCCGATCCTCCAGCTGCGCGGCGGCCTGGCGCTGCCTTCTGTCTGCAGTGCAGCGCAGGTCGTAGGAAGGTGTCGGGGGAGAACCAGGCCCGCAGGAACGAGGGGATGGAAGAACCCCAGGGCTCGACGGAGAAGACTTCTCCTTGGCAACCATCATCCTTGACTGCCTCTCCTCTCCGATTGGTGCCACATCACTTTTCAAGCCATCACTGCCGTCAAGCTGCGCTTCGTCCAGGAGAGGGAGATACTCTGTGTCACTCGCCATCAGCAGAGGAGAGGACAGACGCCAGTCCCTCCTGAATCCAAGCCCAGGGTAGCTGTGTCTTTCAGGGGAAGACTGAAGAGAGAGGCTCACTTCCTTCTGGTCCTTTCCGGCATCTGTGCTGGCAGCTGGGTTGTCAGCTGGGGCCTCTCTAGGAGCAGCAGAGGCACTAGGCTGGTGCTCCAGGAAGCTGCTTGCAAGATCCGAGGGCTCTCTGCACCTTTTTCCAGTTTTAGAAGGGGGCAGAGGGGGTGCGGGGTCAGACTGGGCATTCTGCAGGATTCTGGGAGGCGTTGAGGGAGCAGGACAGGAGAGAGGTGAGGCTACATTGGGGGCTTTCCAGGGCTCTCTCCAGTCCATTTCTCCGGGGCAAGGAGAGTTCGTCGAAAATTTCCGAAATGGACTCTTCTTGGAAACCTTGCCTGAGGGAAAGGTGAAAGGCTTCTCTGGAGGAGGAGATGGGGGAGGCACCAGACTTGTCATCCCCGGGCTCCCGGAGGCGGCTTTCTCCTTTCCTTTTTGTGCTACCTCCCCTGCCTGGGAGGCCCCGGGGCCACAGGGACGGTGGTGCTCTTGGTCCGGAGGCGTCTCTCCCCGCACCCCCGAGGCTGCCGCTCGCGGAGAGGACCCGGCAGGACTCAGACCTGCGGTCCCGTTGGGGGCTGCGGGGCAGGGGGTGCTTTCTGGACTGGAGGTCACCGAGAGTGGCCAAGTAGAATTCCGCAGAAATCCAGCTGGCTGACCACCTGGCCTTCCGGGGGTTCTTGGGATCTTCTTTTCAAGAGGAGAGGTTCCTCCTTTAGCCAGGGAGCAGCCTTTCTGAGGAGTGACTTTTGGTTGAGATGGTGAGCCCCAGTCCTGTGAGGAGTCTTTTAAGGACTCCTCAACCATGGCCTGTTTCGCAGGGGTCACTTCGGTAGGGGGTTTCTGCCACCTTTCAGGGGTGCGCAGTGGAGTTCGTGGCATACGAGGGAACCGTCTCGGCGTCGCTTTAGAAGAGCTTGGAGATTTCCGGTTACTCTTCTTGGGAGTCTGTAAAGAAATGCTCATTTCAGTGCCTGAATGTCATCACCCATATGCTCTACAGAGCATCTGAGTCACCTCTAAGACGATCAGAAAGGCACATGGGAAATCCTTAACCTGGATTTCAGACAGTGGCACGTTTCAACTTCCAAAACATCATGCGCACTTTTCTTTTCCTAGCACTAAGCACCAAATCTGATCTTGGTCCTAAGACCAAGAATTTTCTTCAGATGCATACTACAGCTAAAACACGCTTCGCCTTCAATGGTGGATCACTCCACTACTGCCACGGTCTCTTCCACCGCACTGCTCCTGCTCCCTTCCTGAAGTAGCTTCTAGGTGTCACATCAGCTGCTGTTCACCTGCCTTCAACATGTGCTTGCTACACACCTGTCATGTGCCAGGCCGTGGGGGGGGGATGCAGTATGGAATATATGGATACATAAGGTCCAGCAACAAAGACGACGTCTCAGGAACGACACTCCCCAGCAAAAAATCTCCCTTCCTTCTGGCAAAAGGCAGTTAAACACTCCAAGAGGTAAAGCAGGTCAGACACCCATCGTGATCATCTCAAGGAAATCCTGGTCTAGTGGGTATTTCACGTTGAATGGGGTACAGAAAGATGGTAACAGTGTCACCAGCGCAGCGACAGGGATGTGCGTGGGACAACACGTGTTGGCAGCACAAGAGAGGACTGTCTAACCCAGCTAGCCTGAAGGGGAGACAGGAACAGTGAGTTAGGTCATTAAGAATGGGTATCAGCAGGTAAATGTAAAAGGTGGGAAAGCGGGGAAGAGGTAATTTTGGTGCCTTTAAAAGAAAAAAAAAAATTTTAACGTTTATTTATTATTGAGAGACAGAGTGTGAGCAGGGGAGGGGCAGAGAGAGGGAGACACAGAATCGGAAGCAGGCTCTGAGCTGTCTGCACAGAGCCCGACCCGGGGCTCGAACTCACAAACCGTGAGATCATGACCTGAGTCGAAGTCGGACGCTTAACCAACTGAGCCACCCAGGTGCCCCTGGTGCCTTTGCTCTATCATTTTCTCTGCCTAAAATGAAAACCAGCAGCTGCATGCAGACCTACGTGCAGCCTGACGTCACCGGAAAGGTGGAGGACAGAGCAGAGGGAGAGTGGGGGCCAGAGCCAGCCGATAGAGGCCCATGCCCATCTGGAGAGGACTGAACCTGGTTCCGTAAATCTGTGGTCTTCAAACCCATCTCCATAGCTGTGTGTCCTCCCACAAACTCTAAGCAGTTTATTGGGTTTCCAAATAAAAATTATTTTTTAACATAAGGATTCCATTTTCAGAAAACCCTGTTTAACAACAGGTCTCTAGAGCTTTAAGCAAAGTGATGCAGTCAGAAAGCTCACTCCAGGGGGTGCCTGGGTGGCTCAGTCAGTTAAGCATCCAACTTCGGCTCAGGTCATGATCTCCCGGTTTGTGGGTTCAAGCCCCGCGTTGGGCTCTGTGCTGACAGCTCAGAGCCTGGAGCCTGCTTCGGATCCTGTGTCTCCCTCTCTCTCTGCCCCTCCCCCCACTGTGCTCTCTCAAAAATAAATAAATGTAAAAAAAAAAAAAAGAAGGCTCACTCTGGCCTCTGGGGGCAGGATGGACTTGAGAGGGAAGAGGGAAAAGGCAGTTGAAATGTTCCAGGCAGAACTGGAATAGGGCAGAACTGCAGGGATGGAGAAAAGGGAATGGGTATAAATGGCTATGTCTGGGAGTGATTCGGCTTCTCACGTGGATGACTGGATTGGGTGGGTAGTATAAGGGCAACAGATGAATGATGCCTGTACATTTCAGGAAGATCTATTCGTGGTGTATGATAAAAATGGTGGACGAAACCAAGAGACTAGATGAGATCATTTCTGTTTTCTCCTACCACCTTGGCCTCAGCCAAACTGCTGCCTTACATCCCTATATACCCAATAACCATTCATCTCGATCAACCCAACCACCCCCAAATACGTATTAACATCTACAGATCACCTGCTTTCTCGTCCCTAATGGTCTCAGTGGGTTTTTTGGGCCATGTTTGTTTCCCCCCACAAAACCACACTATTTTAAACATTATAGAAATGTTATACCTGATAAGCTGTAGGTATCTCAGAACCCAAAGTGCTTCTTGAAGTCCTCTGAAGTCGAGCTGAACCCTTCTCAGAAGGACTGACCATCTCATGCAATGCCCCAAAAAGCAGGCTCTTGGGAGAACGAATACTTCGGTTTGGAGATTTTTCTCTTTGGTCTGCAAGTCAAAAACAGTAATTCTTTCTCAACTCCTGCCCTCCCAATACTAACAGAACAGCCAGTCCATACAAGAAAACAATTTTTTTCGAGCTACTGGGAGTGGGGGATCCCACCTAATTACGCCAGCAACCCCAATTATTGCTGCCATCTGGACTTTTAATAAGATTGCATAGTTACCTCAGCCCTTATGTGAGGCAAGTAAAACAATTTAATTTGTAAATATAAAAACACATTATCTGATGATCCAAACTAATGATGGATGAAAGAATGAAGGACAAACAGGTATCCCCTTCCACCTAGGACCCGAGTGTAGAATGTGAACACATGGTGGAAATAACAGGTAATTTACCTGTTGAGTGAATAAATTACCAAAAGGATAGTATGAATGACCAGCTGTAGGAATCCAAAGGAAGGACACTGTTAGTGAATGTCATGGATCGTCCATCACTCTAAACCTCTACTGAATGTGCCTGTTCTACCGCTCCAATATCAAGAAAGAAAATGCCAAGTTTTATACTTCTTTTCCCAAAAATACTTCCCGCCAAGTAGGCACACAACTAGGCGGTGGGCAAGCAAGTTACCTGATTTGTCTTGCTGGAATGAGTGAACTCTTTGCACACTTCGAGACTTGGGCTGAGACACAGAATAGAAGGAACCAGAATTTGTCCTGCTGAGTGACAACTGCTTGATTCGAGGACTTCGTCTCAAGCTTATTTCTACAAAACCAGAATCACAGTTAGTAACCAGGGAGAAACACAAGCTTTTTACATTTGCCTGTGTATGAAATGGGTAAAATTTATGTTATACCACATACAAAATGGACTGTCACAAATTACTGACCTTGAGACTTCTGAAGTGTAACAAAGTTACAAGGGGTAGGACATATGGCTCCAACAAAGTTCAGAAAAACCACTGACCTACCAGACTGTGACCTTTGGAAATCTCAAACTGCCACCCTTTTAACCATGATACTGGGTGAAAAAAGGGTTTATATAGTGTGACTTTTGCAAAAAATTTTTTAAATTTAAAAATTGCAGTTTTCATGTTTATGATACATACATTTGTGTAGAAACGACACCTGTAAGAGTATCAATGAAGCTAAAATGTTAAGTATTTCTGAGTTGTGGGATTACCAAGCAATTATTAAAAATTTGGCTTCTTGGGGCGCCTGGGTGGCTCAGTCAGTTAAGCGTCCGGCTTCAGCTCAGGTCATGATCTCGTGGCTTGTGAGTTCGAGCCCCGCATTGGGCTCTGTGCTGACAGCTCAGAGCCTGGAGCCTGTTTCGGATTCTGTGTCTCCCTCTCTCTCTGACCCTCCCCTGTTCATGCTCTGTCTCTCTGTCTCAAAAATAAATAAATGTTAAAAAAAAAATTTTTTTTTTAACTTCTCTATTTTTTGTTTTACTTTTCTGATTTTTCTACAATAAACAAATTACTTGAGTCATTAAAAACATGACTTTGTTTTTGGAAAAAACAAAATGTTTGCTTTTGGCAACCCCTGAATTACATGTACTTTAAAAAGAAGCCACGGCACTTTGTATCACCCCATGTTAGCCCGTACCCTGACCTCTGTTCCTACTGTGTAAAAAGGTTTCTCCAGAAATTCCCTCAGGAAATTCTGTGTAAAAGACCATTTACTAATAAACATTTACTGATCTACACTGCAGGCCCAGAGCTGTCATAGTGTCTGCACAATATCTTAGGACATGCTGAAGAACACCACAAATAGAGGGTTTTCCAAGAAACTAGAGAAAACAGCACAAAACAAACATAGGTAATACCGTCTGCTCCTTTTTCTGGGGACTCTTCGACTATGTCAACATCAGGACCAGGCTCCGAGGACCTTAACGAATAACAAGCATAGGGATTATTTAGTATCACTCATGGTTCATGCACCGTAAGCCTCACAAAGCAACAGAGACCACAGGGCTTAAGAGTACCAGTGTTGGCAAGCACTCTCATATACTTTACTGTTGCAAGTAAAATGGTTAGAACACTTTTTTGGAAAGTGGTTTTACAACATAAAAATTAATTAAAAATATGCATGCCTTCTAACCCACCCATTTCTCTCCTTGCAATTTATCCTGTAGATAACTTGCACAAGTATGTAAAATCTGTACACAAATAATGTCAAGATGAAACCTTCCTATTTTTCCTGTTAAGTTCAGCTAAAAACCCTGGATGTTATATTAAAATGAACTACAGATTAAACAGTGACAAGAAGAGCCAGGTGGCTGGGGATCACAGGACCCAAAGAGAGACAGGGCAGTGAGCTCCCAGAGAGTTCCCTTTTTGCTTCCTGGATCCTGGACTGGGTGCTGGGGAAATAGACAACCTAAATATGTCAACAGGTACCAAAACTGCCCTAAGAAAAGTCAGCTTTCTCTAGCCAAAGAACCAGGAAAGGGGCAGCTTAGCACGACAAACTTTCAGACACTAACTACCATGGAAAACTGTGGCCCACCACACACATAGCCTGAGCCGAGATCCTAAACTTGCAGCCTGGCCCAGCAGTGACGATGACCCCCTCCATGTAATGACAAATGCTTTTGCATTTTTGTTTTTTAATTTTTGAGACAGAAAGCAGGGGAGGGGCAGAGAGAGGGAGACAGAGGATCAGAAGCAGGCTCTGTGCTTACAGCAGAGAGCCGGATATGAGGCTTGAACTCATGAACCACAAGATCATGACCTGAGCCAACATCAGAAGCTTAACCAACTGAGCCACCCAGGTGCCCCGTGTGGGTTTTTTTGTTTTTTTTTTTTTAAGTTTTTTATTTTTAGAGACAAAGTGTGAGCATGTGAGGGGAGGAGCTGAGAGGGAGCGAATTTTTTTGAAGGTTTTTAAAAATGTTTATTTTGAGAGAGAGCATGTGCACAAGGGAGAGGCACAGAGAGAGAGAGAATCCCAAGCAGGTGGCACGGAGCCTGATGTGGCTCCGTGAGATCATGAGCTCAGCCGAAACCAAGAGTCAGTTGCCTAAGTGACTGAGCCACCCAGACGCTCCAAGAGAATCTTTAAGCAGGCTTTGCACTTAGCGCACAGCCCAACATGGGGCTTGATCTCACAACCATGAGGTCCTGACCTGAGCCAAAATCAAGAAATCAGACAGTTAAATGACTGAGCCACCCAGATGCCATGAAGAATGGTTTTTAAAATTGTGCAGGGGAGGACTGGGTGGCTCAGTCAGCTGAGCACCAGACTCTTGACTTTGGCTCAGGGCGTGATCCCAGGATCTTGGGATCAAGCCCTGTGTGGGTGGCTGAGCGCAGAGCTTGCTTGGGTTTTCTCCCTCCTTCTTCTGCTCCTCCCCCATGTGTGAGCACATGCATACACGCTCTCTGAAAAAAATTTTTTTAAAGTTTATAATGAAAATGCAAGCTGGTGCAGCCACTCTGGAAAACAGTATGGAGGTTCCCAAAAAACTAAAAATAGAACTACCCTACAACCCAGCAATTGCACTACTAGGCATTTATCCAAGGGATACAGGTGTGCTCTTTTGAAGGGACACATGCACCCCCGTGTTTATAGTAGCACTATCAACAATAGCCAAAGTATGGAAAGAGCCCAAATGTCCATCGATGGACAAATGAATAAAGATGTGGTATATATGTACAATGGAGTATTACTCGGCAATCAAAAAGAATGAAATCTTGCCATTTGCAACTACGTGAATGGAACTGGAGGGTATTATGCTAAGTGACATTAGTCAGAGAAAGACAAGTGTCATATGACTTCACTCTTATGAGGACTTTAAGAGACAAAACATGAACATAAGGGAAGGGAAACAAAAATAACATAAAAACAGGGAGGGGGACAAAACATAAGAGACTCTTAAATATGGAGAACAAACTGAGGGTTACTGGAGGGGTCCTGGGAGGGGGGGATGGGCTAAATGGGGAAGGGGCACTAAGGAATCTACTCCTGAAATCACTGTTGCACTATATGCTAATTTGGATGTAAATTTAAAAAAAAATAAAACAAGTTAAAAAAAATTTTTTTTAATTAAAAAAAAAAAGTTTATAAATGTGGAATACCCATTTGATGGACTGCTTCTCAGCAACCCCTCACCACCCCAAAAAGGAAGAAATATGGATACATACAACACCATGGACCAATCTCAAAATAATTATGCCAAGTGAAAGAGGTGACGCAAAAGAGTGCATTCTGTATGATTCTCTAGCCCTCAGAATTTACAGAATGCTGAATACTCTTTAGTAGTAAGACAGTTAAGGCATCAGTCACAGGGGCTCCGAGAAGGTGGACAGTGGCCCACAAGGTCATTAGCAAGGCTGTGTGACTACACAAAGTAGCTAGGCAAGGATGTTACTCACCTGCCCTTGATTTGTCTATGAAGAAGCCTTCTGGAGACTTGCTTATGTACTGGAGTCTCAGCCACACTCTTAGTCAGCAGTTTGTGATAACCTAAAATGTAAATAGCATCAATTTCATTTAACCTTATCAAGAAGTGGCAGCAAGGCAAAGCAAGCAGTCTGAAATTCTGTATGGCTTACTACTCACCTGGAGTCGTTTTTGTTTGCTTTACCAGAGGGGCTCTTGATTGTTTTGGGGCTAACGTCTAACCATAGGACTTAATTTAACATGACACAACAGTCAATCAGCATTAGAGATTAAATAATAAGCTAGTGTAAAATACTATAAAATTCTAATAAGCAATTCTGAAAAAAAAAATTTAATCAGGACTAATAAGTATCCATCTCACCAGTGCTTCTTATATTTATGATGAAATGATAGAGTATAAAAGTGCTGACATGCCACACAGATATTAAGATACTGAATAGTGAGAGCCATCTAGCCGGCATGCATTTCCGCAGTGGGGTATGTAACCAAGCTGATTACGGGAGGACTAGTTTAGAGGGAATTAGAAGTAACCAGGAAGAGGGGCGCCTGGGTGACGCAGTCGGTTAAGCATCCGACTTCAGCCAGGTCACGATCTCACGGTCCGTGAGTTCGAGCCCCGCGTCAGGCTCTGGGCTGATGGCTCAGAGCCTGGAGCCTGTTTCCGATTCTGTGTCTCCCTCTCTCTCTGCCCCTCCCCCGTTCATGCTCTGTCTCTCTCTGTCCCAAAAATAAATAAACGTTGAAAAAAAAAAAAAAATTAAAAAAAAAAAAAGAAGTGACCAGGAAGAGAAGTGATGTCAGCAGGAATGTGCTGTAAGAACCTCTGAAATAACTCTTCCACAAAAGGAACGAGAACACTGGGCAAAAATGGGCAAAATCAGCCTTTTCAGAACTCTGGAAATTAACTACTTTGCAACAATCCATGGAGTATTTATCCAAGAAAAACAGTGAATCCCAGTAACAACAGCCAAGTCCACGGAACTTTATCTTGCCCCAGTGCCCCCAGCCCTGTAGCCTTGAAAACCAACAGCCTGCAATCACTCTGCAGACCAACGGCCCAGGGGCCTGTGTGAACAGGGCCAAATGAGACTGGAGCTCCTCCAAAGCCCCATTCACAGATGTCATTATCTGACCTGTCTGGCAGTTCCCCCGCAAAAGCAAAATCTCACGGGCTCAAGCAGTCTCTATGTGACCTCAGGACTCACCCAGTATGAATGAGCTTTTTCCAGGGAGCACTTACTGAAACCAACCGGCAGCACTTGTGAACATCACAGCTGCCTAGGGGAGTGATAATAGCTGGGGCAAACAACAAGCGAACCAAAAGCGTAAAAGGGGAAACTAGGGAATGAGGTGTCTATGGAGGACTCAACAAACCTTCAACATATTCCTGGGACCTAAAACTCCATGCAATGCAGGGCTGTGTGCACGCCCAGGGTAAACCCAAGAAGGCCCTAAGCTGTCACCCACTGCTCACCTTGAGGCTCTAGAAAAGCAGAGAGAAATATATGCTGCCTGGCTGAGTACTGAAGAAATGAGCCAACGCACCAAAGGCCCTCAGCAAAGGCTGAGAAACTTACTGGTTCCAGGCATCAAAGAAAATCTGTCCAATCATTAGCTGGATCGCTAAGCTAAGTGAGCAGATGTCAGTGGCCACACATGACAGCATACAGACTTTAAAGAATTAGTTCAGGAAAGTCACCAAACAAAAGCAGTAACAATAACAACAAACACTGGAGGGGAGGGGAGAAGTCAGAAGTGCCTTATTATGTTACGTCCAGTTGTCAATAAAAAAAAGAGACATGCAGGGGTGCCTGGGTGGCTCGGTCGGTTAAGTGTCCAGCTTCGGCTCAGGTCATGATCTCGTGGTCCGTGGGTTCGAGCTCTGCGTTGGGCTCTGTACTGACAGCTCAGAGCCTGAGCCCGTTTCAGATTCTGCGTGTGTGTCTGTCTGTCTCTACCCCCACTCGCACTCTCTCAAAAACAATCATTTAAAAAAAAAAAAAAAAAGAAAAGCACTGAAAGGGCAAAGACTCAACCAAGAATTGAATATCCGCAAAATTATTGTTCAAAATGAGGGAGAAATTAGCACATTCCCAGGTTAAAAACAAATCCCCCCCCCCCCAAAAAACAGAACTTTTCAGTAGCAGACCTGCCCCATGAGTAATACTAGAGGGGGTCCTTCAGGCTGAGAGCAAAGGGCACTCAAGAGTGAGGCAAATCCATGGGAAGAATCAAAGAGCACCAGGGAAGGAACTAGATAAATAAATACAACGTACAGCACAGAAACAGTTTCCATTTGTAACTCTCTTCTCCTAGGAGTTGGAAAAATAAAGTGATCATTATAAATTGATGTTGATAGGCGTAGAGCGTACGAAGATGTAATGTGTTCGTACAACAACGGAGCACAAAGGAGGGGGTAGGAAACAGAACTGTATTTATAGGAGCAAAGTGTTTCAATACTGCTGAAATGAAGTTGGTATTAATCTGAATTAGGCTCTTAGAAGATAGGAATTGTAATCCCCAGAGGGAGTGATGTTACACTAAATAGTGCCATAAGAAGCTAGGGGTGGTCTCTCCACCAAAACAGCTAGTAAACTGGCAGGGGAGTGGGGGGTGGGAAATGATCAGAATCAAGTATTTTAGAACTCTGGAACCCAAGGAGCTACTTGCAACAATGAGGGACATGATTTATGCAAGGAAGATGCTGCTGATTTTTGGTAAGGGAACACCACGCATGAAGCTCTGATCTCCTTTCCCCAGCCTCACCACAGCTGTGGGGAGAGGGGCCCACACTCCAGGAGCAGGTGGCTGGTGGTAGGGCAGACACCTTGTCCTCCAAACTTGGGGTTGTGTGGTTAATCTGATGGACCCCTGATGGGCGGGCGCAGACACTTGCTCTGGTTTTGGGACCTCCAGGAGGCAGCTGCGTTTCCCAAGATGGCTATGGGAATATTTAAAGGGACAAGAATACTTTCTTGTTTTTCCCTTTTTAGAGTCAGACATTTAAGGAAATCTTGGTCAGGTTACTGGCAAACCAGAGATAACAGAACAGAAACTTCGGTGACCACACACAATATGGACTACATGCGTCGCGGGTTTGGAAAACAGAGACAGCTGAAGTCCTCAATACGCGAAGAGGAGCAAACACTCAGGAGTGGGAGAATCTGGTTTCCAAAGTTGCCACATTATAATAGTCAGAATATCTAATCTTCAACAAACAATTACAAAATATACAAAGGAACAGGGACATAGAGCCCATTCACGGGAAAAGAAGAATTTGATGGAGACCATCACTAAGAAAACCCATCAGAATGGCTGGTCAAGGACAGTAAATCAAGTTTTCTAAATGTGCTCAATGACTCAAGAATATCACAAAGAAATAAAGAAATCAGTAAAACAATGTATGAACAAAATGAGACTGTCAACAAAGTGATAAAAATTATTAAAAGAAACCTAATTCTCAAACTATTCTAAAAAATGAGAGGAAAAAAACTTCTAAATTCATTTGACAAGACCAGCATTACCCTGATACCAAAACCAAAGACACTACAAAAAACTACAGCCCAGTATCTCTGATGAACAAAAATGCCAAAATGCTCAACAAAATATCAGCAAACCGAATCCAGCAATACATTAAAAAAATCACAAAAACCACAAGTATGATCTAATCCAAAGATGCAAGGTGGTTCAATATTTGCAAAACGACGTGATTCTTCACATGAAGAGAAAGAATACAAACTGTATGATCGTCTCAATAGACACAGAAAAAACATTTGACAAACCACAGCATCCATTTATGATAAAAACTCTCAACCAAGTAGGTTTAGAGGGAACATACCTCAAAGTAATAAGGCCATAGACGAAAAACCCACAGCTAACATCATACTCAATGGTGAAAAATGAGCTTTTCCTCTAAGATCAGGAAAAAGACAAGAGTATCAACCACTTTTATTCGACACAGTACCACTGGAACTCCTAGCTGTAGCAATCGAACAAGAAATAAAAGGCATCCAAATTGGTAAGGAAGAATTAAAACTGTCACTATTTTCAGATGACATGATACTCTATATAGAAAACCCTACAGATTCCACCAAAAAGCACTAGAACCGATAAATAAATTTAGTAAAGGTGCAGGATTGCAATTAATATACAGAAATCTGTTGCCTTTCTACACACTAGTAACAAAGTAGAAGAAAAAAAAAGCCCATTTACAACTGCACCAAAAAGAATAAAATACCTAGGAATAAACTTAACCAAGGAGGTGAAAGACCTGTATTCTGACAAGTATAAAACACTGATAAAAGAAATTGAAGATGACACAAATAAATGGAAAGATATTCCATGCTCATGGATTTGAAGATTTAATATTGTTAAAATTTCCATACTACAAAAAGCAATCTACGGATTTAAGATAATCCCTATCAAAATACTAACAGCATCTTTCACAGAACTAGAACAAATACTAAAATTTGTATGGAACCACAAAAGATCCCAATTAGCCAAAGCAATCTTGATAAAGAACAAATCTAGAGGTATCACAATCTGTGATTTCAAGATATACTACAAAGCTATAATGAAAACAGTATGGTACTGGCACAAAAATAGACACACAGATCAAAAGAATCAATACAGAGCCCAGAACTAAACCACTCTCATGTGGTAAATCTACAACAAAGGAGGCAAGAATATACAATGGGAAAAGAGTCTATTCAATAAATGGTGCTGGGAAAACCAGATAGTTATGTGCAAAGGATGACACTGAACCACTTTCTTATGCCATATACGAAAATAAAATGGATTAAAGACCTAAATGTGAGACCCGAAAGCATAAAAATCCTAGAAGAGAACACAGGCAGTAAGTAACCTGACATCAGCAACTTCTTTCTAGGTATGTCTCCTCAGGCAAGAGAAACAAAAGCAAAAATAAACCTTTGGGACTACACTGAAATATAAAAAGCTTCTGCACAGCAAAGGAAACCAACAAAACGACAAGGCAACCCTACTGAATGAGAGAAGATATTTGCAAATGACATATCCAATAAGGGGTTAGTATCCCAAATACATAAAGAACTCATGCAAGTCAACACCAGAAAAATAATCCAATTAAAAAATGGGCAGAGGACCTGAACAGCTATTTCTCCAAAGACATACAAATGGCCAACAGAGACATAAAAAGATGCTCAAACATCACTCATCATCAAGGAAACTGGAATCAGAACTACAATGATAGGTCACTTTACACTTGTCAGAATGGCTAGTATCAAAACAAGAAATACCAAATGTTGGTGAGGATGTGGATAAAAGGGAACCCTTAGGAACTGTTGGTGGGAATACCAGCTGGTGCAGCCACTGGGGAAAACAGTATGAAGGTTCCTTTATTTTATTATTATTTTTTTTGTAGACGAAATTCTTGATTTTTTTAATATATATATACATACATATCTTGATTCTAAACCTTATAGTTTTGGATTATTATTATTTTTTACTTAAATCCAGGTTAGTTAACATGTAGTGTAATAATGATTTCAGGAATAGAATCTAGTGATTCATCACTTACATGTAACACCCAGTGCTCATCCCAACAAGTGCCCTCCTTAATGCCCAATGACAGTTCCTTTAAAAATTAAAAACAGAATTATCATATAATTCACCAGTACAATTCTACTACTGGGTATCTATCCAAAGAAAATGATAACTGCTAATTCAAAAAGATATACACACATCTCTGTTTATTGCAACTTTACAATAGCCAAGATATGGAAGCAACCCAAATGCCCATTGATAGATGAATGGATAGAGAAGATGTGGCATATACACAATGGAATATCACCCAGCCATAAAAAAGAATGAGATCTTGACATCTGTGACAACATGAATGGCCCTAGAGGGTATTTTGCTAAGTGAACTAAGTCAGAGAAAGACAAATGCCATATGGTTTCACTTATATGTGGAACCTAAAAAAACAAAACCAAACTCCTCAATACATAGAACTCATGGTTCCCAGAGGGGAGGTGCGTGGGGGGTGGGTGAAATAGATAAAGGGAATTAAGAGGTACAAACTTTCAGTTATAAAATAAACAGGTCACAGAGATTAGTACAGCACTCTATCCAATAAGAGCAGAATACACATTATTCTCAGGCACACACAGAACACTCTCCATTATAGGTCAAATGGTAGAGCATAAAATAAGTCTCAAATTTAATAAGACTAAAATACAAAGTTTGTTCTCCAACCACAATGGAGTGAAATTGGAAATTAACAACAGAAGGAATTTGGGAAACTCACAAATACATGAAGGTCAATGCACACATAAATAGTCAATGGGCCAAAGAAAAAATCACAAGGGAAATTAGAAAATATTTTGAGATAATGACAATGAAAGCACAACACACCCAAACTTACAGGACACAGCTAAAGTAGTGCTTAGAAGGGAATTTGTACCTGTTATGCCTGTATTAAAAAACAAGATCTCAAATCAATAACCTAAACTAAACCTGAAAAGGTCAAAAAGATCAAACTAACATCAAAGCAAGTAGAAGGAAGGAAATGGTAAAGATTACATAGTAAATAAATGAAATCAAGAATTAAAAAACAACAGAAAAACCAATGAAACCAAAAGTCAGTTCTTTGAGAAGAACCATAAAACACCCAGTGCTTTTTAGTGAAGAATCACTAAACTCTACTCCCGTCTTTGTTAAATTGGCAAATCTTTAACTAGACTGACCAAGAAAAGAGAGGGAAAACCCAAACTACTATGAAAGAGGGAACATTGCTACTGAGCTCGCAGAAATACAAATGACTATTAGGGAATACGGTGCACAACTGTGTAACAGTAAAATAGATAACCAAGAAGAAATGGACAAATTCCTACAAAGATACAAACACTGAAAACAGACTCAAGAAGAAACAAAATCTGAATAAACCTGTATGTAACAAGTGAAAGGATGGAAGTAGTTATCAAAACCTTCCCACAAAGAAGTACTCAGGACTAGATGGCTTTACTGCTGACTTCTACCTAACATTTAAAAAACAATTAAATTGTTGGGGCGCCTGGGTGGCTCATCTGCTTTCGGCTCAGCTCATGATCTCACGGTTCGTGGGTTCGAGCCCTGCATCGGCCTCTGTTCTCGCAGCTCGGAGCCTGGAGCCTGCTTCGGATTCTGTGTCTCCTTCTCTCTCTGCCCCTCCCCCGTTCATGCTCTGTCTCCCGCTCATGCTCTCTCTCTCCCTCTCCCTCAAAATAAATACACATATAAAAAAGTTTAAAAACCAAATTGTTAAAATGCTGACACTATCCAAAGCAGTCTACATATTCAATGCAATCCCTATCAAAATAACACCAGCATTCTTCACAGAGCTAGAACAAACAATTCTAAAATGGTATGGAACCAGAATAAGACCCCAACTAGCCAAAGTAATGTTAAAAAAGAAAACAAAAGCTGGAGGTATCACAATTCTGGACTTCAAGCTGTATTACAAAGCTGTAATTACCAAGACAGTATGGTACTGGCACCAAAACAGACACATAGATCAATGGAAGAGAATAGAGAACCCAGAAACGGACCCACAAATGTATGGCCAACTAACCTTTGACAAAGCAGGAAAGAATATCCAATGGAATAAAGACAGTCTCTTCAGCAAGTGGTGCTGGGAAAACTGGACAGTGACATGCAGAAGAATGAACCTGGACCGCTTTCTTACACCAGACACAAAAAGAAACTCAGGGGCGCCTGGGTGGCGCAGTCGGTTAAGTGTCCGACTTCAGCCAGGTCACGATCTTGCGGTCCGTGAGTTCGAGCCCCGCGTCAGGCTCTGGGCTGATGGCTCAGAGCCTGGAGCCTGTTTCCGATTCTGTGTCTCCCTCTCTCTCTGCCCCTCCCCCGTTCATGCTCTGTCTCTCTCTGTCCCAAAAACAAAATAAACATTGAAAAAAAAAAAAATTAAAAAAAAAAAAAAAAAGAAACTCAACATGGATGAAAGACCTAAATGTAAGATGGGAAACTATCAAAATCCTAGAAGAGAAAACAGGCAATACCTCTTTGACCTCAGCCACAGCAACCTCTTACAGACATGTCTCTGGAGGCAAGGGAAACAAAAGCAAAAATGAACTACTGCAAACTCATCAAGAAAACAGCTTCTACACAGCAAAGGAAACAATCAACAAAACAAAAAGGCAACTGATGGAAAAGGAGACAATATCTGCAAATGACATAACAGATAAAGGGTTAGTATCCAAAAATCCATAAAGAACTTATCAAACTCAACACCCAAAAAACAAATAATCCAATGAAGAAACGGGCAAAAGACATGAACACTTTTCCAAAGAAGACATCCAGATAGCTACCAGATACATGAAAAGATGCTCAACATCACTCATCATCAGGGAAATACAAATCAAAACCACAATGAGATACCACCTCACACCTGTCAGGATGGCTAACGTTAACAACTCAGGCAATGACATGTGTTGGCAAGGATGCAGACAAAGGGCAACACTTTTGCACTGCTGGTGGGAATGCAAACTGGTGCAGCCATTCTGACAGTAGGGAGGTTCCTCAAAAAATTAAAAATAGAACTACCCTAAGACCCAGCAATTTCACTACGAGGTATTTATCCAAAGAACACAAAAATGCTAATTCGAAGGGACACATGCACCCCAATGTTTATAGCAGCACTATCAACCAAAGCCAAGTTATGGAAAGAGCCCAAATGTCCATTGATTGATGAATAGATACAGAAGATGTGATATATATACACAATGGAATATCACTCGGTGATCAAAAAGAATGAAATCTTGCCATTTGCAACAACATGGATGGAACTAGAGTGTATTATGCTGAGCCAAAGAGGCAAAGAAAGATAAATATATGACTTCACTCATGTGGAATTTAAGAAACAAAACGGGAAGAAAAGGAAAAATAAAGAGGAAGTGAGGCAAACCTTAAGAGACTCTTAAATACAGAAAACTGAGGGTTGCTAGGGGGTGCTAGGTGTGGAGATGGGCTAAATGGGTGATGGGCATTAAGGAGAGCATTTGCTGGGATGAGCACTGGATGTTATATGTAAGTGAAGAATCACTAAATTATACTCCTGAAATCATTATTACACTATATGTTAGCTAACTTGGATTAAATAAAATTTTAAAAAATTAACACCTTAATATATATGGTCAATTAACTTTTTTTTAAAGTTTATTTATTTTGAGAGTGAGCAAACAGGGGAGAAGCAGAGAGAGAGGGAGAAAGAATCCCAAACAGGCTCTGTGCTGTCAGCAGAGTCCAACGTAGGGCTTGATCTCATGAACCGTGAGATCATGACCTGAGCCAAAACCAAGAATCGAATGCTTAACCGACTGAGCCACTCAGGCACCCCTGGTCAATTGACTTTGACTATGATGCCAAGACAATTCAATGAGGAAAGAAGCCATTTCAACTAATGGAACAACTGGATAGCCATATATGAGAGAACGATGTTGGGCTCCTATCTCACACAAAATCATGCACAAAAGTTAACTCCAAATGGATCAAAGACTGAAACGTAACTGTTTAAAGTTAAAAGCGGATTCTGTTCGTTTTTTTTTTCCTAAGTTAGGACACCAAACGCATGAGCAATGACAAAAATTCACAAACTGCTTTCAAATGGACTTTACCAAAATTAAAAACTTTGTGTATCAAAGAGCACTATCAAGGAAAGTGAAAAGACAACCCCCAGACGAGGTAAAATATTCACAAACCATGTATCTGATGAGGGCCCAATATCTAGAATACATAAAGAATTCTTATAATTCAACAGTAAAAAGACAAACAACCCAATTAGAAAATGGGTTAAGATTTGAATAGACATTCTCTGAAGTAGATCTACAAATGGCCCACAGGCACAGGATAAGATGCTCAATACCAGTCATCAGAGAAATGCAACCCATAACCACAATGAGCCAACACTGCACACCCAGGAGGATGGGGAGAATCAAAGAAAGAGACCACAGTTGGGGGGAGGTGTGGGGAAACTGGAACCCTCACACATTGCCAGCGGGAACGTGAAATGGTATAGCCACATTGGAAAGCAATTTGGTAATTCCTCGAAAGTTAAACACAGAGTTACCATATGTCCCTATAATTTCATTCCAAGGCATGTGCCTGAGAATTAAAAACACGTCTACGTGAAATCTTGTGTGTGTTTATAGAAGCATATTCCTAACAGCTGAACAGTAGAAACAACTCAAATGTCCGCCAATTGATGAATGGACAAATAAAAGGCAGTTTATCCACACAATGGTGTATTATGGCAATAAAAAGAAATGAAGTGCTGAGATGTGCTACAACCTGTACATAAAGCTTGAAAACATTATGTTAAGTGAAAGAAGCTGGTTACAAGGACCACATAGTATATGACTCTACTTAAAAGAAATATGCACAAGCAGTGAATCCACAGAAACAGCAAGTAGACTGGTGGTTGCCTACAGCTGGGAAAGTTGGGGGAAATGGGAGAGTGACTGTACTGGATATGTGGTTTCTTTCTGGAGTGATGAAAACAATCTGGAATTAGTGATGACGGTTGCACCACTTCACGAATACAAGGAAGGCCAGTGAATTGCATTCTTTACTCAATTACTACAAGAACAAAAAAGAAAAAACCAAAACACCCAAAAGTCTAGAAAAAAAACTGGTCATTATCCTTCATTTCTTTTTCACTGGTTTGTCAAACAGATACTTGTAGGGGTGACTAGGTAGGAGAGGACTGACCAGATCCCAGGATTAAGTCTTCACCCAAGCTTGGAGGAAGAGAGACCCCAAGGGGAAAACTGATGGTAACCACAGAGAGGAAAATGGAGGAGATCAATGAGCTTCTGCAACAGAGTCTGAAGACTGCTTTGGATCCAAGAATCCCCTTCTATTGGTTACCCTAAAATATAATACCTTTGGTCTTCTTCTTCAAGTTGTTAAATTTATTCTCCAAACCTTCCACAACCGACACAGAATGGCTTCTAGGCAACCCCCGCTTTGCCAATCTCTTTGAAGGAGAAATCATTTCATGGTTGAAGAGATTTCTTCGAACTTTGGTCACTTCTGAAAGCATTAAAAAAAACAAACAAAAGCACCAAATATTATCACTAATAAATGCCATATCTGGGAAAAGAAAGACATCCAAAACAGAAAGCGGCTGATTAAGCTTAAGGAACTATTCTACAGACTGGCTTCTATATTCACATTCACTAACAGGACTTTCTTAAATATTATACTCATATGGTACATAAAGACTATTTACTTTTACAAATTCAATTTAAATCTAACTTTTCAGGAACACAAGGAAGGCCCACATCACTTAAATCAGAGTCTGTCGTCATTGTAAAATGGACACAATCCTCAGGAGGCTGGTAGTGTAGATCAGGGTCTGTTTTAATGTATGCCAGAATTGTGAGGATTTTCCTCACTTTGGGCCTTTTTACTGCTTTGTACTCGGCTCCAAGGAGAAAAAGTGTTCTTCTCAAATCCACAGATTTCACTCTGTGGATTTGAGTATTTCACGAGTTTGCTGCATTATTTTAAATTCTCTTCCTGACTTCAGAACATGGGAGTGTGTGACCATTTATAGACTTAAAGTTGAGGAAAGTAGCTGAAGAAATCAATCAAAAACTACCTGACAAAGCCAGCAGGATGGCATCTTCATCCGAAGCAAGATGGCCTATAGGGAAGCCGACTCACCCACTCACCACGGTAACTCTTCTGAGAGCAAGTCATTTAAATACAACCCCAATAAACCATGACCCACAAGTTGGGAGGAGCCCTTACATTTACCGATCAATGACAGACATTAAAGTTAAGGACACCAGTGATACCCAAGTTTCAAAAACAAACGCCTGAAACTCATTTATGATCTGACAGCCAAGCTGGATTTGTTGGTTTGTTTTCCCAAGTTTATAAAAGTTTAACATTGACAGAAAATGCCAATGACTAATTCATTACACGTAGAGTCATCATTAAAATTCACCAACTGTCAAGTTTTGTTTTCTCCCTCCATCACTCTCTACATTTACAGTTTCCCACCAGGAACACAGCACAGTAAGGTAGGAACACCACAAGAAATAAGGGCCTATCACCCAGCATACTACCAATCTTCACATTTCTCTTACTGCCTCAATATCCCTTATGGCTTCTTGCCTCCCTGAATTTAAGATCCAGGCAGGGATCATATAGTGCATTCAACTGTCACATTTAAAGTGCTTTCATCTAGACCAGTTTCACTGCCTCTTTTCCTTTCTGTGGCTTTCATAATAATGGTGTTAAAGAAAAAAAAAAAAAAAGATTTCAGGCCAGGGACACCTGGAAGGCTCAGTCAGTAGAGCATGCAACTCTTGATCTCAGGGTCATGAGTTCACCCCCCATGTTGGGTGTAAAGCTTAGTTAAAAAAAATAAAGATTTCTGGCCCGTGATTTTGCAGAATGCAGTCATTTTGAGACTGTGTGAATATCTTATTCTCCTAAGATATTCTTAGGACATATTTGGACTTAGGACATATGATACCCGGACGTATCTCATTAACCAACGATCATATAAAATTATAATTTAGAACTGTATGCAGCTGTTTAAATACATGCAATTAAGCTAAGTTTGTCATCCTAGTCAGTATATGCGTACACCGAGAAGACAAAGTATACCTTGCACTGTATCTTTTGCCAGGACTGGAGGCTGCTGAAGAGTAAGGTGAGAGCCTTCCTGAAAGAGTAAATCGGCACTCATTTAAAAGAATAAAAATTCCACATGAAGTCCTCTGACCCTCGCAGTTCCACTTGCCGGAACCCCTAACAGAAATACTTGTAAAATGCACAAAAACAGATATATGTTCCAAGGACACTGAAGCCTGCATTGTAGGCAAAATAAGAAACACCCCAGGGGCGCCTGGGTAGCTCAGTCGGTTGAGCGTCCGACTTCGGCTCAGGTCATGACCTTGCGGTCTGTGAGTTCGAGCCCCATGTCGGGCTCTGTGCTGACAGCCCAGAGCCTGGAGCCTGTTTCAGATTCTGTGTCTCCTTCTCTCTCTGACCCTCCCCCTTCATGCTCTCTCTCTGTCTCAAAAATAAACGTTAAAAAAATTTTTTTAAAAAAACAAACACCCTAAATATCCATAAAGAATGAAAGACATTTTGATACATCCATCCAACAGACACTAAAAGATTAGTAAGACCTTTAAAAATAGAGAAGGAAGGAAGACTTATCTGTACATACACAGAAAGAG
The DNA here is from genome assembly GCF_018350155.1 of Leopardus geoffroyi. NCBI lineage: Eukaryota > Metazoa > Chordata > Mammalia > Carnivora > Felidae > Leopardus > Leopardus geoffroyi. The sequence continues at coordinate 6,201,572 of NC_059337.1, forward strand.
CTACATGATGGGAGAAAGTGGTGGGGGTGGGAAGGAGAAGTATAGCAGCTTAGTAACGATTTGTAACATTTATGCATAGGCATGTATCCAGGTATGTGGAAACTTTTGATGTGTGCTATTGGTGTATACAGAAAGGGGCCTGGGAAGAGGAGGGACACTCTTAACTTTTAACTTATTAAGGTTTCCGTTTTTTAACGATGATCATGTATACCTTCTATACTAAAAAAAGTAAAGGAAAACCCGTATAAATTAGAAGATGACTATACTCTTTAAAAAAAAAAAATGTGGGGTGCCTGGGTGGCTTGGTCAGTTAAGCGTCCGACTTCGGCTCAGGTCATGATCTCGCGGTCCGTGAGTTCGAGCCCCGCGTTGGGCTCTGGGCTGATGGCTCAGAGCCTGGAGCCTGTTTCAAATTCTGTGTCTCCCTCTCTCTCTCTGCTCCTCCCCTGTTCATGCTCTGTCTCTCTCTGTCCCAAAAATAAATAAACGTCAAAAAAAAAATTTTTTTTTTAAATAAAAAAATTAAAAAGTTTATTTTTGAGAGAGCACATGAGTGGGGGAGGGGCAGAGAGAAAGGTAGACAGAGGATCTGAAGCAGGCTCTGCGCTGACAGCACAGAGCCCAAAGTGGGGCTTGAGCTCATGAACTGTGAGATCATGACCTGAGCTGAAGTCAGATGTTTAACCAAGTGAGCCACCCAGGTGCCCCCCCTTTTTTAAAATTTTACAGTGACACTGTGAGTATGGGAGAGAGGGAGAGAGGGAGAGAGAGGGAGAGAGTGACAGAGAGAGAGAGAGACAGAGAGAGGGAGAGACAGAGAGAGAGAGAGAGAGACAGAGAGAGAGAGAGACAGAGAGAGAGAGAAGCTTAAGCAGGCTCCACGCAGAGCCCAGTGCAGGGCTCAACTCCACAACCCTGGGATCATGACCTGAACTGAATTCAAAAGTCAGATGCTTAACCCACTGAGCCACCCAAGCACCCCGAGGATGACTATAATCTTAAGGAGTCTCTATATTAAATTATTTGCTATACAATAATCTAAAAATATAGATACAGCTATACAATGGAATTGTTTTTAAAGCTTGGGGTTGTTTCTTTCCCATTATGCCAATGTGTTACTTGAAGAATGAACTACCACATGGAGGCTGACTTAAGGAGTGCTAGAAAGGACTGTGAATCATTGTAACATCTAGAGAGAGGAAGCCTGCCACTTATGCTGCTGTCACTTTTGGATTTCCTGCTCTCCACTCAGGATTCCAACACATAAGATTAGTGCCTGATTCATGGACACTTATGAAGGCACACTAAGGAAGTGAATACCACTAGCTCTTAAAATGCAATCCCACCTCCAATCCCAAAGGACAGCTACACATATCTAGAAACAAAGCAAACCGTTGTTATGATTAATGCTTCTAAAACTAATTCTTACAGAATTTTAACTCTTCTCAGAGTGCCTGCAGTTCCAAAGTTTCAAGGTACTCTCTTCTTTCCTTAATAAAACATCAGTTCTACTTAATATTAACAGACTGCAGCTGGGTTCAAGTCCTCTCATCTACTGTCACAGAAAAGCAGATCACCTGGGTCCCGACAGCACCCTTCCCCCACCCCACCTTACTGAAGTAAAAGGTACTGAAAAGCACCTTCTGATCTGCAATCAAAGTCCTATCATGATGCACATTATTTTTTCAATGGTCTCTTTACTTATGTTAGTTATTATTTTATGAGTTTTCTTATCTAGATATTTTGAATTCACTTATTCATTCCTAACTTTCACTTGCTGATTTTCTTTGTATCACCTCTAACTGTCACACTTTTGGGTAAGATGGCTTATCTTCAACAAATTTATAGTTCTTTACTTGTTGGATTAAAAACATCTACTTTTATTTCTATATTCTCCAATGACCATTTCCTCAAAGTAGAGACACTGCCTTTCAATCTTGTTGAATCAACTCCTGCTGGAAAGAACAGACCTAGAAGCACCATTTCCTGTCCTCTGGAAATAACTTACATGTTTTGTAGCTCTCTTGGACACTTTGGGAATTTCAATTTGCCGAAGATTCTGTGAAACCTCTGCAATGCTTTTATGTCTTATTAACGCATTTTTCCTTTTAAAAACAGAAACAAAGAGCCAAAACACATTCAATAGAGGTGACAAGTAGTTACATTAGAAAAGAACCAGAGTTTCTAAGAGAACATTAAATAAAAGTCAGTTTTTTTGACACTGGTCTGAATCTGTAGCGAAATACGCCAACTTCACAATTTTTCCAAAATAACTGCTATAAATTCAACTAGTCATGAGCAATGAATAACATCAAGAAAAACAGAAAGTACGCGGAAGCCCTCAACTTGTCTCCTAAAAGGCTCCTGGCAACCCCATGCGGACAGGTAAGAAGGACACTGTGGACCACGTCATCACCACTGCATATTCCCTGGGTAGTGAAAGGCAGCAGATGATGTAGGTTAGGAACTCCGAGAAGTGGTTTCTATGATTCAGAAGTAAGGGCAGCTAGGAATTCAATCAATTATTTAAAGGCAACTGCCCTCTGTCTGAACTACAACAGTGCAAGTAATTCCTCCAATCTCTTGAGCTCCCACCTTCTCTTCTTAGCTGATCTGGTACGAAGCTCCTCCAGTTGGTCAGATTCGGTGCCGCCCGACACTGATCTCTGAGCACTTGACAGAAGAGGCACAGAAGGAAGCGGTGATCTGCTCTCCTGTGTCATGGAGTCATCGCTGAAAAAGTCTAGAGGAAGGACGCCAGCTAGCTTCTGAGGAATCATAAACCCCAGGCTGTCGTAAAGAGCTCCGAGTGTCTTCGGGATGGAGCCAATATACCTGCGGAACAGACTGGTTGAACGTGGAGCAGCCACCATTCCACCCTCTCTGTTCCACCCCTCATCCAGCACGAGAAGCAGTCCTCCCATTCCACGATTCGCACACAATACCACAGTGGTTCCTGGTAAAAGAGTAGTAAAGTTACTAGTCCTCAAACTCACAACTCCAAAATTTCTTCCAGAAACTTCGCGAGGTATGCCGAATCCTCAGTTAAACACACCATGCGCAGCAAATCCGTCACCTGAAGAAGAGAGTGGAAAATTACCATATGCCTTCTACAGGGACGCTGAAAGTCTTTGAGGCTGATTCCCAGGGGCGCTGGGCTTATATACTTGCCTCCTTCACCACTTGCTCCATATCGTCTACACTTTCGTGTATGGAAGGACACTGCAGACACACCTCCAAACGAAGAAATACCTGAAGCAGGCACCTTGAGAGAAAAAATACTTGGTCATATCGATCATGAGTGCCATTTAACTAAAAGCTCCTTCCTTAAGCAAAGATCTTTTTCCAGAAGAACCGACAACCAAAAAGAAGAGTCATTGCTTTCTCTAAGTAATGACATGATTAATAGATAAATGGGTAACTCAAACTGCACCTTAAAACATCACAAAGAATCAGGCACAAAAAGCCTTTGAACAATTGGCAATCTATTTTAAATGAATAGAAGCAAATCTTAGAGCTTTGTTTGGGAGTGGTGGTAAATCAATCAATCAATCAACAAAGGTAGTTACTTACTCTCTGACTTTATCTTCATCCAGTTTTTTGCCCAGATTTTGTCGAAGACTTTTGCTAGTTTTTAAGAGGCAATTTTTTACCTGATTCAGGCAGTTCATCTGAAAATACAGAATTATTACCTAGGAGAAAACTGAGTTACTTATTATATCTAATTTATTTCACAGCTGACTAATGCCGTAAGAAGGGAAGTATATCCCCTCAGGTATTTCCCTCTTATTGAACGAAAAATAGTGAAATGAATGTTCTTATTTCATATCTTCAAAAAAAAAAAACAGGGTAAAAAAGATATTTAAGAGCAAGGAGGTGTGGATACAACAAGCTTGCATGTCTGACCTTAAAAAAAAACAAAAAACTTAAGGACTATAAATAACTCCTATCTATTTTTGAGGAGACTGGCTTTCAGCACTAACCGTGAATAAAGACAATGACAGCATGGTCTAAACCAGTGGTTTACAATACTCCCTCTGCATAGAATCACCTACGAAGCTTTTTACAAGTACATATACTCAGGAACCAAGCCCAAGAGATCTGTTTCTGTTGGTCTTGAGGAAACCAGGCATTAGCATTTTTCAAAAATGTTCTAGGTGACTCTAAAGTCCCCTAAGGTAAAAACCGCTGGTTTAATTCATGCAGCTAACATGTAGTTGAGAACAGAGATTTTTGTTAGAAAAGAAGTACACGAAGGGGCACCTGGGTGGGTCAGTTAAACATCCAACTCTTGATTTTGGCTCAGGTAATAATCTCGCAGTTGTAAGATCGAGCCCCCCACACCGGCCTCCACACCGAGCATGAAGCTTTGCTTAGGATTCTCTCGATGTGTCCCTTTCCCCCTCTCCTCTGCTCTTTAAAAAAAATTTAAAAAGAAGTACATGTAATTACCACTACCCTCACCCAGCCTATTTTCCGGATTTCTGCTTTACCAGTTCATTGTGTCTACTTCCCACGATCTGCAATTAAGTTCATCCCTTCTCTTATTTTTGAATCACACACTGCATAGCAATCATTTCCCAAGACATATGAACCAAACCCACCAACGAGCAACCAACCACTCCACCTATAATAAACAGCAACATCCATACTCTCTTACTTCCAATTCCTTGGTGCCTTTTGACTTTAGGAATGCTTTAATGGTTGAGATTATATTCCGAGCACATGAATGCAACATGATTTCTCCTGTGGCCACAGTCTTTTGGTAATTTTCATGTATGTAAGACAGGAGCTCCTCTTCAGTTTTAAAGTCTGTGAAAAAAAAAAATTAAGTTGATCATCACATCCAGCTGAAGTCACTGTATGGCTTAAGCCAGTGGTTGTCAACTAGGTATCTTGCCTCCCAGGGCACGTATGGCTACTTCCGGGTTGCCAGACTGGTGGGGAGGAGGAGGGTGCTCCTGGCATCTAGTGACCAAAGGCCAGGGATGCTGCTAAACATCCTGTGGTTCAAGGGACAGCCCCTAACAGCCCCTAACAGACATCCAAAATGTCAGTGGTGGGGAGGCTGAGAAATGCAGAGATCCTGATTAATTAAGGCTCTGCAAATCAAATGTACATATTATAAATTTAATGATAACTATTAATGGAAAAGAAACCATAGGGGCGCCTGGCTGGCTCAGTCAGTGGAGCATGCGACTCTTGATGTCAGGGTTGTGAGTTCGAGCCCCATGTTGGGTGAACAGATTACTTAAAAATAAAATCTTAAAAAAAGAAAAGAAAAGGGATGCCTGGGTTGCTCAGTAGGTTGAACGTCTGACTAGTGATTTTGGCTCAGGTCATGATCCCAGGGGTTGTGGGATCGAGCCTCGCGTCAGGCTTCACACAGAGCGGGGTGCCTGCTTGAGATTCATTCTCTCTCCCTCTGCCCCTCTCCCTTGCTTGCACTCTCACGTGCGCTCGCTCTCGCTCTCTCTCTCTAAAACAAAAAAAAAACACCTATATAACCTCCAAACCCAGCAGAAAGGAAGAGGAACAAACAAAACTTGATTAATCCCAGTCTGCTAGAAAGGAAAAAACAAACAAAAAAACCTAGAAAGCACAAAATAAGACTCTAAAAAACATCCAAGCTTATCAATAATTATAAACATCTATTTCACAAATGCACATGCTGGTTAAGAGAAACTATCAGATTGGGTTAAAAAATTCCCTTATAGGGGCGCCTGGGTGGCGCAGTCGGTTAAGCGTCCCACTTCAGCCAGGTCACGATCTCGCGGTCCTTGAGTTCGAGCCCCGCGTCAGGCTCTGGGCTGATGGCTCAGAGCCTGGAGCCTGTTTCCGATTCTGTGTCTCCCTCTCTCTCTGCCCTTCCCCCGTTCATGCTCTGTCTCTCTCTGTCCCAAAAAAAATAAATAAATAAATGTTAAAAAAAAAAAAACAAAAAAAAATTCCCTTATATTCTGGATGTCACCAAATATTTAGAAGTATCAATGAAAACAGAACATAGCAAACTTGTATAATGCACTTAAATTAAAACTTAAAGGAAAGTTCATAGACTTAAATAATCTTTTAAAGAAGAAAAATAAAAACCAATTAGCTAAGGGTACAACAGAAGAAACAGCATGAGAGAATAAATCCAAAAAACAAAGGCAATACTAAAGACAGGAACAGAAATGAATTAAATAGGGAAAAAAAAAAAACAAGAGAGATCAGCAGAAACAAAAAAATAATTCTCTGCAAAACCAGATACAGAAATCTATAGTAAGACTGAGGAATATTAAATAGAGAAAGGATAAATAAGCAGTATTAGAATGGAAAAATAGAGCAGAGATTTGAAATACTAAGAGGTGAGGTCAAAGTTCATTTTTTCCATCAAGACACCCATCTGTTCCAGCACCATTTGTTGAAAAGATTATCGTTTTCCCACTGAATTATTGGGGCACCTTTGTCCAAAAGCATGTACCACTGTTGGGCGGGTCTATTTCTGCTCAGAATCTAATCCAGAAACTGTGTTAATATTTTTTATTTATTAAAAAAAATTTTTTTTAATGTTTATTTATTTATTTTTATTTTTTTTTTCAACGTTTATTTATTTTTGGGACAGAGAGAGACAGAGCATGAACGGGGGAGGGGCAGAGAGAGAGGGAGACACAGAATCGGAAATAGGCTCCAGGCTCTGAGCCATCAGCCCAGAGCCCGACGCGGGGCTCGAACTCAGAGACTGCGAGATCGTGACCTGGCTGAAGTCGGACGCTTAACCGACTGCGCCACCCAGGCGCCCCAAATGTTTGTTTATTTTTGAGACAGAGAGAGACAGAGCATGAACGGGGGAGGGGCAGAGAGAGAGGGAGACACAGAATCGGAAACAGGCTCCAGGCTCTGACCAGTCAGCACAGAGCCTGACGCGGGGCTCGAACTCACAGACTGTGAGATCATGACCTGAGCTGAAGTCGGACGCTTAACCGATTGAGCCACCGAGGCGCCCCAGAAACTGTGTTAATATTAATGGCACTTGAGTACTGTTAATTTTGCTCTCCCTTGAATGAACCATCCACATTCGTGAATACTTTTTTACTAGCTCATTAAAGATGTTCTGTCCCATTCAAACTGATTATCATCTGTGAATCTAGCATTCCAAAGGTGGGGGGAAAAAAACTCTTCAAGGAGCAGAAAACTTTTACTCCAGAATTCTTAAAAGAAATCAAAGGTAACATCATGCAGTTATTGTCCAAAGTTCACCTCCCACAGGACCGGCTCTGGTAGCGTGAGCTAAGAATGTGCCCTGAGGATGAGAAACACACTGCAGTGCAATCCATTTTTTAGGAAAGAAAGAAACAAATAGGAAAATTAACGCTACTGGATGAAATTCTTCTGCCCAACTCTGAAAGACCTCAATACACTAGATGAGTCACAAAGCTTCCCCATCTCCCTCTCTTCCTCAATGGCTAAAGCTTCTTTAACTACCTGTCCTAGGGCCATGCCATGGCCCTTCTTGTGACTTTACTGAGGCTAATCTCCCATCTAGTACACTCTTCTTTTACCCTCCTGCCATCTGAATTCTGCTTGTTCCTTAAACTCCAGCCTGGGCTCCACTGCCTCCTTAGAAGCCTTCTCAGCCTCTTCTGGCCCAAGGCCGACCTTCTTGTTCTCAATGCCTAGTATGTCTTTGCTGTTGTAGCTTCTTGGCTCTCTTATGTCTTACGTTGTATTAGTCCATTATGTACTTCGTGTGTGTGTGTGTGTGTGTGTGTATGCTCGCATGTACACATGCATATATGAATTCACTATTGTCATCTTTGTGATTGGATCATAAATCTGAGAATAGGACATGATCTTATTTTTATTGTATTCCCCATAACACACCTTGAGGAATTCAGCAGATATTCAATAGATGTTCATTAACTGAAGGACAGGATTAAAATTTATAAAAATACGAGGGTATGAAAGAATAAGCGTGGCCTTAGACCCCAAAACACGATGGCATCGGGAATAAATACCTTTAGGTTTAGAGCTTCGGAGTATTCTCCCTCGGTTTTCCACTTTATCTGCCGTTCTTCCAACGGCTGCCCTTGGGATCCCTTTCTCCCTGGTGGCATCTGGACTGCCATCTGGACACGACTTCTGGGCCTTCACGTTCAGCCTCGCGACATTCAACATCTTTAAGGAACGGCACATGGTGTTCATCTTCTGCCTCACCGGGGTGCGAGGGACCCCTCCTACCAAAACAGCATCGTGGGAAGACAAGTAAAATAGCTTTTACTTCTGCAGAATTAGTAATGCTTTAATTCAGACTCAGTATTCTGTGAAGGGATACTGCAATAAAGTACATCCCTTCAGGAGGATGTGAAGGAGGTGGTTCTCCCATCGGTCTGTACCTACAACACAGAAGAGAAAGAGAGCTCTTCTTGTAACGGAAGTTTAGGAACTAAATATGGCAACAAGATCGGATGATTTTTAGGAAGGCAGAGGCCGAACAGACCCAAGGTATCATCACCCAGGGGTCACAGAGTTGTGACAAAAGTTCTGGAAGGCAATTGAGAAGTATGCATTGCAAGCTACTTTTCCCCCACTTTTTGATACACTAACTTGTTCCAAACAATTTACAATAAGGAAGTCACTCAAAGAATAAATCCTATGCACCCCATATACTACGGTATTACTTATAATGATAAAAATTGAAAACTGTTCAACAACAGAAAAATTTCATCAATCTTGTGAGGCAATGAGGTGGAACAGTAACTGAAAAGGCAAGGCGGCACAGGGAAATAAATATTGATGAGTAGCATACAAAGTTGTATTTGCATAACTAAAAATGGAAATGGTTTATTAAGAAGGTAAGATTGTAGGCGATTTTTTAACATCACTTTTGTACTAATACAATCATTTTCAAGTTTGAAATGCAAGAACTTGTCCTCTTATTCAGTTACCGTTTCAACCCCATTTTAGGGAATTCCAGTCTTTTAAAACACACACTCTCAAGAAAGACTGCACCAAGAAACAGTCTATGTGCATACGTTTCTTTTTGCTGTCTTCCTGATTAGACACAGTGGATTCTTCCCGAGACTTTCTCTGGTAGAGGTCAGAGAGGCAACACGTTAATTCACTTTCAGTTTTGGAAGACTCTTCCTTATTAGATGAGGCAGCCTGTAGTAACCTGTGAACAAGTCAAGATGTCTAGTACAAAGCTGAAATTCTGATTTTTCAAAATGCTTTAAAAACAAAATTCATTAGCCTTTAAAAGCTAATCAAAAGATATCCCCACAAGCAGCCTTCAAAAAATGTATTTTCTCTCTCTTCTCATTTATGATTTAAACAGACTCAGAGACAGAAGCCACCTGTTAACAAAACCATTAATCATTACATATGGTAGTGACTTCTATATTGATGAGATCCTTAAGGTCCTACGGTACATGACTAATTTAGGCAACTATTCCATAGTTGTTTTCTACCCACTGCCCATATATTAAAGTAGAAGACGATGCAATACAGTATAGTGAGTGTCACGGTGCCTTCTGAATAATTCTTTCACATCACCATTACATCATAGTAAACTAATCTGGAATCGATGAGAAGGGGAGGAAGTGTGGCAGAGGGGATTAGATATTAAATGCTTCTCTGCCTGGGGCTAAACATCACTAAGGGAAACCATGAAAAGAGCACAACTTTGAAAACGTATTCCTTGTAGGGGCACGTGGGTGGCTCAGCCGGTTGAGCGTTTGACTTCGGCTCAGGTCATGATCTCACGGTTTGTGAGTTTGAGCCCCACGTCGGACTCTGCACTGACGGTGCACCCATAGTGCACGAGCAGCCTGCTTCTGATCTTCTGTCTCCCTCTCTCTGTCCCTCCCCAGCTCGCGCTCTCTCAAAAATAAGTAAACATTCAAAAACAAACAAAAACTTATTAGTTATATTTCACTATCTTCCATTATCTGATCTAAAAGTGGGAGGAAGTTATGGTGACATTGGTTGAACGGGCTGGGCTTCTCGGCTTCACACGTGCAGTTCTGAAGCAGACTGATTCTCCCTAAGTGTGCTGGGATTTCCTTTAACTGTGGGGATGGTCTGTTTTTCATTCTGTTAACTTTTTTAGAACTTATGAGCCTTTCAATTACACAGAAAAGTAGTGAAAGCATTATTAGATATGTTCTCCCCACAAAGATTAAATATTTGCTAAAGCTTGACCTTATCGACTTCAGATTCTTTTAATGAAATTAAGCATTATAGACACAGAAAAGCCCCAATCTTTTCCCATCCTTTCCTTCCAGAAGTATTCCTAGACTTGTATCTGATTTATAGAGACATACGTATGTACCAAAACCAACATAAATTGCTATTGTATACATTGGAAGTTTTAAAAAATACCATACATCATCCTTTTGCAATTTTCTGTCTGTACTCAACATTTTTCATGAGTATATAAATAGCTCGTTTATTCCGTTTTACTAATCTATCTATAATGTTCTATTGTGTAACTATACCATAGTCTGTTTATCCGTTTCCCCGCTGAGAGACAGCCGGTTCTTTCCACTTTTTCACTTGTAACGACTGGCAATGAACAATCGAGTGTAGCTCTCCTTGTATTTGTGCAAATACTTTAATGTAGACATGTAGAAGTGGAATTGCAGGGTGCCAGCATGTAAAGTTTCTCCTTTACGAGGAATACAAACTGTTCTCTAAAATGGTTGTAACTATTTACAATTCTATCATCGAAAGTGTTCTCCTTTCTTTATGTGCTATATCCGACTTACTGGCCTTCGACAATCTAATGGGTATAAAACAGAATCTTGTGGGGGGTTTCTTACCGTCGTTTTCATTTCCATTTGCTTAAACTGCGTTTTTTTTTTTTTTTTTTTAAAGCAAGCTCTACTAGGCCCAATGTGGAGCTCAAACTCAGAACCCCGAGATCAAGAGTCACACGCTGTACTGGCTGAGCCAGCCAGGCACCCTGAAACGGAGTATCTTATCTTTTCAAATTACTGCTCTATTGGATTTCATTGTATGAATTGCTTGTTTGCATTCTGTGCCCAATTGCTTTTCTTCTTATTGATTTTTAGGAGCTCTGTACTAATTTAGATACAAATCCTCTGCTGGTTATATGGATTACAGCTACCTAGGCCTATGACTAGGCCTTTTCATCATATAGGAAATTTTAAATTATAGTCATATATTTTCCTTCATGGTTCCAGTGCTTGATGTTTTATGTAAGAAAACCATTCCAAGCCTGAACTCCTCCTGTGTTTTCCCTTAAGATTTTAAAGTTTTACTTTTCACATTTGTTTAAAATTTATCAGGAACTTATCACTGTGTATGCTGTGAGGTAGAAATCTAATTTTTATTGCTTTTCTTCTGGAGAGCCAATTGTCACATCACCATTAATAGAACAGTCTATTCTTTCCCCAACAGTCTACTTATAATTCTGCCTTTGGTGTATGCCGAGCTCCCATACATGTGTGGGTCACTCTTTGGGCTCTATTGCTGTATGGGTCTCTCTGCTGATCCTTGCACCAATAGCACACCACCTTATTTATTAGTGCTTTATGGTAAACACTGCTATCTTATAGGGAAAAGTGCACCTGTCCTGTCTTAGCCCTGGCAAGCTATACCACATCCAGGAATCAGAAGACTCATGATTAAGTCAATTCTTCCCAAATGGATCTACAGACTCAATGGACTCTTAGTTAAAATCCTAGCAGGGTTTCCTGGTGGAAATTAACAGAATAATTCTAAAATTTACAGGGAAATGCAAAGTTTCTCAAATAGTCAAAGCAATTCTGAAAACAAAACCAAACAAAACAAAGTTGAGAGGACTAAAACTACTTGATTTCAGTACTCAAGACAATGTGATATTAACAACTTCTGGACTAGATTCTTTGCAGAAATAAACCTGCACAATGGTGGTGAACTGATTTGGACAAAGTGCTACAGTAATTTAATGAGAAAAAGACTTTTAATAAACAGGGTTGGAACAATTGGTTATCTATATGGCAAAAATAAACCTTGACTTTACCTCTTAATACTATTTTGAATTTCTGCTTCATCTTTTACATTTCTAATATGGTTTATGTCTTCTTTTTTAAAAAAAATTACTCAATTTTACAATAGATAACTCCATTTTATTTGACTTCTCAAAAAATCACTTTATGTTTGTTGATTTCTATTGTCTGTGATTATTGTTCTTATCTTTATTACTACCTTCTTTATTTTGGGGGTTTACTCTGTTGTGTTATTTACTGTATTGGACCCTTAGCTAATTGGCTTTTAACGTTTATTTTTATTTTTTTATTTTTTGTTTTATTAAAACAAATTTTTTTTAAGTTTATTCATTCATCCATTCTGAGACAGAGAGAGTGAGTGGGAAAGGGGCAGAGAGAAAGAATCTCAAGCAGGCTCTGCACCATCAATGGGAAGCCTGATGTGGGGCTTGATCGAAATCACGAACTGAGCTGAGCTGAAACCAAGAGTTGGCCGCTTAACTGACTGAGCCACCCACACTCCCCTTACTATTTTTAAATGTTTATTTATTTTGAGAGAGCGTGCGTGAGCAGGGGAGGGGCAGAGAGAGACGGAGAAAAAGAATCTCAAGCAGGCTCTTAGGTGTGAGCAGAGCCCAATGTGGGGCTCGATCTCACGAACCAGGAGATCATGACCTGAGCCAAAACCAAGTCAGACCCTTAACTGAGCCACCCAGGTGCCCCTAACTTTTCTTCTTTAAAAGACAGTTTAAGGGGCGCCTGGGTGGCTCAGTCGGTTGGGCGGCCGACTTCGGCTCAGGTCACGATCTCGCGGTCCGTGAGTTCGAGCCCCGCGTCGGGTTCTGTGCTGACGGCTCAGAGCCTGGAGCCTGTTTCAGATTCTGTGTCTCCCTCTCTCTGACCCTCCCCTGTTCATGCTCTGTCTCTCTCTGTCTCAAAAATAAATAAACGTTTAAAAAAAAAAAAAAAATTTAAAAGACAGTTTAAGCTCTTAAATCTTCCTGTATGCATAAACTTAGCTGCATTATACAAATTTGTTATTTTTCATTTTTACTGAGATTTAATACTAAATATTTTCTTCCATAATGAGAACATTTTGTTTTTGTAATTAATTTTTTAATTTTTTAATTAAATTAATTTTTTAATTTTTTAATTAGTTTTTTAATTGTGGTAAAATATACTAAGTACACTGTTCAGTAGTATTAAGTAGATTCATAATGTTGTGCAACCATCACCTCCATCCATCTCCCGAGCTCTTTTCATCTTATAAGACTGAACTCTATCCCCATTAAACAATGCTCTCCATGTGTAGTTTTTAGTATTACTGGACCACACTAAGAAAATGCAGTATGCTAAAAAACCAAACAAACCCATAAGCAGATAAGTGAGGGCCGATTTCATCAATCAATATCCAGAGAAATAAAGTTTTACCAAAATGACTCCATCAGACTTGAACTAGCACCAGTCAGGTTAGAGCAGGGGAACCACTTCTCCATGACGGCCGCGCTCCAAGGACCGGTGCGGCCGAGCTCCTGCTGGGCCCACTCTGGAACAGGAGGAGCTACAGGGACAGGAGCAGAGATGGGAGAGGAAGGAGAGAAAAAGACGCATTAGGACCGAAGCAGAGAATCCAAACACCTGCTCCTCCCTTGGATTGGCCGCTTTCTTACAAAGGATGCACGGCCGCATCACTAACAACACTCCTCCATCCACACCACCAACCCCAACGGGTCTATGCTGGCAATGAAAAATGCCACTCCCGACGGTGTACAAAATGCAGGCTTGCTCGCGGTCCCTCAAATGTAACAGACACACACCTTTCTCAGAGTCTTGGCATTTGCTGTTACCTCTTTGTGTCACTTCCTTCAAGCCTTTGCTCAAATATTACTTTTTCAACAAAGCCTGTTTAAAATTTCAACCCCCCACCCCTTAACTCTCCCCATTCCCTTTTTCCTGCTTTATGACTATGGCACTTATCTCTTCTAAATATACTATGCAATTTCCTTATTCACTGTCTGGTCTCCCCAGACTAGATGGTACACTCTGTAAGAACACAGACTTTTGTCTAGTTTGTTCTCTGATATATTCCCGTTACTTAGAACAGTGCCTGCCATAGCAGGCACTCAATAAATCTGTTGAATGAATGGGATAAATATCAAATTGATTGTATTTATATCTACCTGGCATAAATAGGGTTTGTACTGTTATTAGTAACAATGCACCAGATTGGAGGTGGACAGGAGCACAATACTTTCACATGCAGTCTTCAATAAGTATATTAAAATACAGGTTTCATCTCATACCTCTGATTTCACACCAGTTTCATAGAGCCTTTGGGCCTCCTCAGAGGTGCTTCAGAATTTCTACAAATAATGATGAGTTAAACTGCCTAAAGTATTGTAGCTTGCTTTTATCTGTTTTATAATAGATATTGGGGTTCTACGAAGAGCACAGTGAAAAAAATTTTGATGGTAGAAGAAACTCTAAACCACTGACCCAGAGTATGTTAGTTATCGGTTCAGAAGCTTACCACAGGTGGCAGGATCCTCAAGTGAACTGTGAATCTGACTCAGTACAATATCCATAACATCAGAAAAAAGGGACGCTGTATCCTGGGGGCTCTCTGCCACAACTGTTTGGAGAAAATGTCTTTGAAATTCAGCCTCCTCGGTGCGGAACACAGTGAGAATTGTAGCATTGGTAGAGAGGGGGGAAATAACTCCAGTGATGGGGGGCCAGCCTTCACCAGGGTCCACGCTGGCAACCTACATCAGAAGGTCTAATTAATTGAGAAGACTGTTGATGTACAGCTAAAGAAGAATGTAGCTTAGTAAAAGACAGAATGATAGTTTCTCCCAATGACTTTACAAAAGACAAAACTGTGGAACAGACGGGCTGGATGGGTATTAGCGCTAGAATTGAATTTAGTGACCACATGATCCTAATCTCTCAATCTATAAACAAGGAAAACCTAAGGTTACCGGGAATATTTACTAAGCACTTATTACGTGATTATAACTCACCGAATCCTCACAGCCGCTCTGAGGTAAAAAAAAAATGATTATTACCCCTATTTTACAGAGGAGGGATTAAGGCTGAGGAATAAGTAACCTGTTTAAGGTTACGGAGTTGGTAAGAGGCAGAAGCCAAGCCTGTATGTGTATGAATTCGAAACCCATGCTCTTAACCATGAGGCAATACTACCACTTAAGGGATTTAGATACATAATTGCAGAACAGAGCAGAGGCCCAGCTGACTCCCTGAGTCGAGCTCTTTCATTCAGAACACACGTAACTCTTAGCACAACATCGGTCCAGAGACTGTACAGTTATTCTATGTTTCACAAAGGATCTAGACGACAGAAGCCTTCTGAGGTTACAGAGGCAAAAGACAAAGTAAGGTAAGAAATTTGCCAGTAGTTGAAAATAATCATCACCTTTCAATCAAATCTGGGTACCTATGTGTTTTTCAGAAGACATTTCTAAGTTTGTGGAACTATTAAACACTATTACATCCAATTTTACGGTGAAGGGCTTCATAGCAATGACATTCAGTATATAAAAATACATAAGTTTAGAAATATATATTAGAACACTCAAAAAAATAACAAGAAGCCATACATTATTTCACCACCCTAATACTTCCATTCGACCTGCTGCCTTTTCTTCCCATGTGAATATAACTTAACTTAATGGGAATCAAGGTACATGCAATTTTATAAACTGTTTCTTCACCGACAAGCACCGTCACGATGCTACCGTGAAATAGTATGATTCACAAAAACATCACCTGTGTCACTGAAAGTATGTTAGGTAGATCCAGCCTTGGCTCCTCACAGACCCCTTATTGAACCGTACAAGTGCGTTATCAGACCGGAATAACTCAGCGTGGACACGGTACCTACCAGGTGTAAGTCTTCAGCAGTCAGCCTGCTTACCAGCTGCTGAAATAACAGCCTTTGAGTTGATTTGCTCTCCTCTGGACTTTGTAGCAACCAGCTATCGGTGCCCAAAATGCTACTCGCTGGGAGAGACCACCGGGCTGCTGTGCCTTTTAGGAAAATTCTGACTGGCTTCTGAAAGTGTCTCTGATGCATGGCCAAGGGCTCTAGGGTGACTGTCCATGTTTCTTGAATCTCTTTGTCTATTAGAAATAAGGAATATTAAAATTCTAATGGGAGAGGTACTAAAAATAGAATAGTAAGAAGAAAAAAATCAGATTGTCAGTCGAGGTGCTAGTAACTGTCACTTCACACTTCAACCGTCATTCCACTGCCAACAGGCTATCAGAGCAAGTTCATTTCGCTCTCTGGGAAGAGCGATAGACGAAAAGAACTACACGGGTGCAACTAAATGTCAGAACTTCTCAATAATTACGCCTTCGACGTAAGTATTCAAGTAATACTCATTACTTGCAAAAAAAGACAACACTGCCTCTTAAGTCCAGGGTATCAGATCTTATTAAAATGTTAAAGTCTAAAAACTAGGTATGACAGAACTGGTTAAACAAAACTACTCTTGAAGTTTCCTTAAACTGCACATAATGCATCACATAGTTTTAGGTTTACATCTCTAGGTAGGATTACTCCTGTGTGGAGACAGGATTCACAAAGGAGATTCACCATACGACAGACCACACGGCAAAGCCAATTTACGAAGAGTTCACCATGCTGGCTCTTCCTGGTAACAAGCACCATTCTCAGCACCTCTTAACTAATTTATTTCTTCTCTTAATCAGTCATCGCTTCTCTATGGTCTTCAATTGTTCAATCTCTTCTATGAGGTGGGAAATCTTACCACCCCCTCTGCTTGGGCACCTGAACAATATTATCCTCCTTTACAACAGCTGGGAAACTTTTTTTTTTTTAATTTTTTAATGTTTATTTTTGAGAGGGAGAGGGGAGGGAGAGGGGAGAGAGAGGGAAAGAGAGAGTGAGCACTCGAGCATGAGCGGGGAAAGGGCAGAGAGAGAGAGAGAGAGAGAGAGAGAGAGAGAGAGAGAGAGAGAGAGAGAGACAAAGAATCTAAAGCAGGCTCCAGGCTCTGTGCTGACAGATGAGAGGTTTGAACTCACAAACTGCAAGATCATGACCTGAGCGGAAGTCGGATGCTTAACTGACTGAGACACCCAGGCACCCCACCTGGGAAACTCTTTAAACAATCACTCACTAGTTCCTCTCAAAGGTGGGCTGGCAGTTATACTGTGCCCATGTCCAACCCTTTCCTGTGGTACCTCTGATTCTACATAGCTATCTTTTTTGTTGTTGTTTTTTTAGTTTATTTATCTTGAAAGAAAGGGAAAGAGAGTGGGGAAGGGGGGAGAGGGAGAGGGGAGAGAAGGAGAAAGAATCCCAAGCAAGCTCAGCACTGCCAGCACAGAGGCCAATGTGGGGCTCAAACCCATGAACTGTGAGATCATGACCTGAGCCAAAACCAAGAGTCAGATGCTTAACCCACTGAGCCAGCCACCCAGGTGCCCCTTTACATGGGTATCTTTTAATTACAAGCATTGAGCGCCTAGGCTGCTGGAAACTCTAAACAAGTGAAAAGCATGGATCTGCCTTGAGGAAATGAATGTACCTGAGACCATAAAAGCCCCCCAAATATTATTTGCTTACCTTCAACAGGGAGAAATAGCATTCCTTCCATCCGTGGAAATGAGGCTTCGTACGCAGGAGAATTATAGAGCAAACAGTTTAAAGTGGCATCAGATGGCAGAGTCGAAATCCATGAAGTGAGGGGAGATTCACTTGACAGCTTTTTTTCACTACCAAGTAGTATTTTCCCAGCTTTAGTACAATCCTGGCGGAAAGTTTCGGATGGTAAGATAGTGCCTCCTACAAGGTGGAGCAGTTGACACATTGTCCAGTATCCAAGGTGATCTGGGGACTCCCACAACTGAAATAAAAATTATAAAGAACCTCAGGTAGTTATAAATGAGGCACCCATAAAGAAAACTTAGGGGACTAAAAGGCAACCGACGGAAGGGGAAAAGATATTTGCAAATGACATATCGGATAAAGGGCTACTATCCAACATCTATAAAAAACTCACCAAACTCCACACCCAAAACACAACTAATCCAGTGAAGAAATGGGCAGAAGACATCAATGGACACTTCTCTAAAGAAGACATCCAGATGGCCAACAGGCACATGAAAAGATGCTCAACGTCACTCCTCATCAGGCAAATACAAATCAAAACTACACTGAGATACCACCTCACAGAGTGAGGTCAGAGTGGCCAAAATGAACAAATCAGGAGACTATAGATGCTGGAGGGGATGTGGAGAAACGGAAACCCTCTTGCACTGTTGGTGGGAATGCAAACTGGGGCACCCGCTCTGAAAAACAGTGTGGAGGTTCCTCCAAAAATTAAAAATAGATCTACCCTGTGACCCAGCAATAGCACTGCTAGGAATTTACCCAAGGGATACAGGAGTGCTGATGCATAGGGACACTTGTACCCCAATGTTTATAGCAGCACTTTCAACAATAGCCAAATTATGGAAAGAGCCTAAATGTCCATCAACTTTATTTATTTATTATCCAACGAATGGATAAAGAAGATGTGGTTTATATATACAATTGAATACTACTTGGCAACGCGAAAGAATGAAATCTGACCATTTGTAGCAACATGGATGGAACTGGAGAGGGTTAAGTGAAATGAGTCAGGCAGAGAAAGA
The DNA here is from genome assembly GCF_018350155.1 of Leopardus geoffroyi. Lineage (NCBI taxonomy): Eukaryota > Metazoa > Chordata > Mammalia > Carnivora > Felidae > Leopardus > Leopardus geoffroyi. Next base: position 6,220,231 of record NC_059337.1, read on the forward strand.
CAGATACCTTATGTTTTCACTCATATGTGGATCCTTAGAAACTCAACAGAAGATCAGTGGGGAGGAGAAGGGGGGGTGGAAAAAAGTTACAGAGAAGGAAGGAGGCAAGCCATAAGAGACTCTTAAATACTGAGAATAAACTGAGGGTTGATGGGGGGTGGGGTGGAGGGGAAAGTGGGTGATGGGCACTGAGGAGGGCACCTGTTGGGATGAGCACTGGGTGTTTCAATTTGGGTGGAAACCAATTTGACAATAAATTTCATATTAAAAAAAAGAAAGCAAGCTTAGGGAGATCAAGAGAAAGTCAAGCTGGCATCCACATTAAAGGATCAAATTCCACAATCATTGTATTTATTAAGCCAAACACAAATAATGGCCAGTATCCTGTTACTGTACAGCCTAAGAATATAACTGCTACATACTATGCCTTCTAGAAAGTGCCCATGTAGTGAAAACAACACTTGAGTTCTATTTTCTGGCAAGGAACAGAAGTGATAAAAATCACTGGAGAGGAATCATGAAATGTCAAGAGTCAAAAGAAACATACAGTACATTAATAAAAATAATTCTGTCCTACACAACAGAACACAACAATGGCTAGGTACCAAGGGAGCTAGGCAGGAGCCCCTCTCCTAGAGGGGGATCACTGCTGACTCACCCACTCCACATGACTGTGGGGGGACCAAGCAGGTCTCAGTTCTGTCCTCACTGCTCTCACCAAAGTCCTCATCATCTCTTGCCTGAACTCTTACTGTACAGCCTCTAAAGTCTGTGTCCCGCCTCGAATCTGTCCTCCATGTTTCTCTAAGAAGTATTCTTCCAAATCATATATCACATCATGCCATTTCTCTAAAACACTTTCAAGGGCTTCCCACTGCCTCCACGATAACGTAACTCTTGGATAGCCCAGCCCTAAACAAACTTTCCAAACACATTATCTTTCCCTCACCCATCGCTGCTTTTCAGACACACTGAACCACTAATGTTTCCTGAACATGCCCTGTTTTATCATCCATGCTTTTGTTCATTGTTTCCTGTGTCTTCCCCTTCCCTCTTCACTAAGTTTGGTAATCTAGCTCAAATACTGCTTTCTCTGTAAAAGCCGCTCTTCGTTTCCTCACACACAGCCAACGCTCCATTCAACCTTCTTTTAACAAACTTTTTTTTTTAAGGCATTAAAATCTTGTTTTATTACAACAATTTGGTCGAACTCCAATACCCATTTGAGCAAACATCCTGAACTGACCTACTTAATCAGTGGGAATTCTATCAGGGAGCATTGAGGTGACCCCCCTCTGAGTCTCAACACCCAAGCATGGATTTCAAACTTTCATTGAGCAAACTTTATACGCCATAGGTTAGTGAGACACAGTGCCTGTCTTCTAGAATTTTAAAGTTGGGGGTGGAATAAAACAGTAATAAAATGAAATATTTAATGCAGCATCACAATATAACATGAGAATATTCAAGTAGTATGGGAACAGAAGAGTGCCTACCCCAAAATATGATTATTGTGCTGGTTTGCCTACTCCACAGGACAGTTAATAACTGTAGACAATAAATTGCTATGGAAATGTGAGGTCTTCCAAGACATCTCCAAACTTTCCATATATTCAAGTTCAATGAGGGGCATAAGAATGCCCAAGGTCACAGCAAGGGAAGGATAGACTAGTCCAAGAACCCAGAACTATCTTGGATAGTGCTTTTAATATGAGGATTATGACCCTTTGATGGACTCGGATGGATCCTTTGATGGATCAATTTCCTGGCTTATGATCAGCGTTTAAAAAAAAAAAAAAAACCAGGGTAGGAAATATCAGAGAACAGAAAATATCACATGTAACAAAGATAAACAATATATTGTAAGACTTTTCAGTTATGCATGCCAGTTTGGAAATTAATATCTGCCGTTACCATCCATGTGTCCATGCCTGTGTTCGCTGCTATAGGGGAGAATGGTAAGCTAGTTCCAACACCACAGATCCTGTTTGGGGTTTTCCACCAAAGGGAAACAAAAAATTTGTTGAAATTGTTAGAGATTCTGGCTAGAGGATAGCCAGGAAAAAAAAAAATCTGCTAATCAATTGAAAAGTAAAGCTTTAATAAGAATTGAAAAAAAATCAACTTTTGATGAGAAGTAATATATGCACATGATTTGAAAAAACCACCATCAGGAATGCAAACTAGTGCAGCCACTCTGTAAAACAGTGTGGAGGTTCCTCAAAAAATTTAAAATAGGGCTACCCTAGGACCCAGCAGTTGCACTACTAGGTATTTACCCAAAGGATACAAAACGCTGATTCGAAGGGGCACATGCACCCCAATGTTTACAGCACCACTATCGACAAGAGACAAAGTATGGAAAGAGCCCAAATGTCCAACGATGGATGAATGGATAAAGATGTGGTATATATACACAACGGAATATTACTCGGTGATGAAAAAGAATGAAATCTTGCCATTTGCAACAACGTGGATGGAACTAGAGGGTATTATGCTAAGCAAAATTAGAGAAAGACAAATATATGACTTCACTCATATGAAGACTTTAAGATACAAAACAGATGAACATACGGGAAGAAAACATAATACAAGAACAGGGAGGGAGACAAACCATAAGAGATGCTTAAATACAGGGAACAAATTGAGGGTTGTTGGAGGGGTGCTGGGTGGGGGGATGGACTAAATGAGTGATGGGCATTAAGGAGGGCACTTGTCGGGATGAGCACTGGCTGTTATATGGAAGTGATGAATCATTAAATTCTACTCCTGAAACCATTATTACACTTTATGTGAGCTAACTTGGATGTAAATAAAATTTTTTTTGAAGTTATTTCAAAATAAAAAACACAATCAGTATAAAAAGTATGGTTATATTTTTCAATTTTTTTTTTTTGATTTTTTTTAACGTTTATTTATTTTTGAGACAGGGAGAGACAGAGCATGAACGGGAGAGGGTCAGAGAGGAAGGGAGACACAGAATCTGAAACAGGCTCCAGGCTCTGAGCTGTGAGCACAGAGCCCCATGCGGGGCTCGAACTCATGGACCGCGAGATCATGACCTGAGCCGAAGTCGGACGCTTAACTGACTGAGCCACCCAGGCGCCCCTATATTTTTCATTTTTATGCACATTACAGAATAACTGACAGACAAGCCTTAGTGATAGTTTCGAATCTGGAGATTTATAAATGTCCACAAGACTATAAACTCCAGGAAAGCATCTGTCTGGTTCACTTAATGGTACACTCAGCACACCTAGCAGACAGGTAATAAGTAGGTGTTGAATAAATCGGAGAGAAAGCCGAAAGTGTTCCAGGAGTCTCCTATGTTCCCTTTATTCTGCCAGACTTCTGTGCTTGGATCCCTCCTCCCCCAGTCTGTGAATTCAGGTTCTGTTTCTCCCGTTCCATTTCCCAGATGGGGAGCTCCACCAGACAGGGCCTGGATTTTCTCTCCTTCCCTTTTCTCTGCCCTTGTAGCCAGAGCTCTCTAAGGACAGGACCCAAAGCTCCCTTTTGTCTCCAAGGTGTGGCCAGGCAGAGGCTTTTTGAATAGTAAAGGATCAATCTTCACCAGAAAAAAAAATTCCAGAAAAGCCTGTTTGATGGGACATTTTCTTAGGGGAAACACACAGCTAAAGTGAGAAGGGAAGCCTCAGAGAAGACCCATCCCCTCAGAAGGTAGAGTGTCAGAACTGGAAGGGGTCTCCAAAAAGGTACCATCAATCTCCTTATTGCAAAGCTAGTCCAAAAAGAGAAAAAGGAGAGAAGGATCTCCAAGCCCCATCTGTTAAGATTTCTAGCCAGTATTTGATATAATTTCAGAACCAAGTCTTTGTTGTGATCTGGTGTCAATCATCCCAAATCAAACACTTATGTGTTGTGTATGGGTCCAACACTTCATCTGCTGCCTTCAGAAATTTTAAGTTCTAGGATTCCTTTTTCTCCATGAAATGTTTACAATCCCCTTAAACACTCTGTCCCTTCCTTTTGACAAGCCACTGCTGCCTTATTTTGCATTTCCCACGCCTTTTTTGGGCTTTGTATGCGAAAGCACGTTGGAAATTTTAACATTACATACCATTATTTAAGCATCTGCTCATGTTCCATTTGTAATCTTGCAATTTAACCCACCCCTCGTTCAGTGGCAGGAGTTTTCAATAAGCGGAATCACATCTTTCACCTGGGTAACCCACTTCCCATCAATTAGAAGAAAATTGGCACTTTTACTGCTTAGACCCCATGGATGGGCACTTGCTGAAACTAAGCTCGTTTCTAGTTCAAACCTTTATACCTTTTCTTTGCCTGGAATGTTCTTTCCCAGCCTTCACATTCCTCCTCCTTCACCTTCTCTGCTTATAAAGGCCTCCCCTGACCATCACCCTATATACAACAATCCCCCCACCCTTTTACCTCCTCCTGCTCACCTGTTTGATCTGTTAATTCTATCTGTTTCATGAATCTTCCTCACCAGAAGGTAAACCACTTCAGCTGACCACCGCACCCCCAGCAGCTACAACGTGCAGTAGGCGCTCAGTGCAATGGCTTGACTATTACAACAAGCAGACAGCAGAAAAATGACGGTAAAAATATATACTTATCATAAGGGGTGCTTAACTGAAGCTGGGGCCCCAAATGAGCCACTTAGAGCCGGAAGTACCTAAATGTACTCCTTTAGTCAACAGATACTTCACTGAGCTCGCACAAGTTCAAGGTGCATCTGCAGGGGACACAAACGGGTGTGCCGACCTGCCTTTGAGACGTTTTTAGACCAGATGAAAGGGAGAGACTTGCACGAGCGGAAGTGATCACTGGGAAAGGGTAAGTGCCACAAAAGCGGGTGCAAATTCAAAACAGAGACCGAGGTGTTGCCACTGGGCAAGGCGTTGGAAGAGAGGCTTAGACTCGCAAAGGCTTCCGGGTGGCTGATAAGACAGAAAAAGCACTCAAGATTTGTTGACCCAAGAGACCATGCTTCACATGCTCGAGTATTCCCTGGGAAGGCGGACAGGGCCCAAATTGTGAAGGGCTTTAAACGCTGACCTCAGCAGGGCCCAAGGACCTACCTGTTTTGTCGTGGAGACTGTCCCACTTTGTGACCACAGGACTTTCCTCCCGAACGGACCCATGCGGGTCAGGCTGGTCGCATTCTGGGTCTAGTGGCGGCTCTGCGGACGCCGCCAGGTTCCGGCTGATCCCGCAGGGCACCGTGCACCAAGTCGGACCTTACCATTAACTCACCTTGGGCCACTCGGTGGTATCCACCCAGTACAAGGTGATTTTTCGGGCGATCATGACCTCCTGCACTCGCTTGGGCAGCAACTTCTCCATCACCTGCTTAGGGGCTGGCGGCAGGCGCTGGGCCTGCGCCTCGCACCCGGACACGAACTGCAGCAGCTCCCTCTGCGAATGCGGGCAGGGGGCCAGCAGGAAGACCGCGTTCACGAAGCCCCCGAGCGCAGTCTCGGCCTCCTTGGCCTCGCTCTCCACGTCCAGCAGTCTCCTCCCGCTGCTGCGCAGGATCGGCTTGGTGGGCGACGTGATCTCGGGCCGGTCCCACTGGTAGTCTAGCAGCGTCTCCATCAGGGCGCCGTGCGTGTGGCTGGCCCTGGGCGCCGGGCCCGGCAGGTGGGCGCCGTGGGCGCCGTCCCCGAGCACGGCGTCCAGCTCCTCCTCGAAGTCCTCCCAGGAGCGGGCCCCCAGCTCGCGGAAGTCAGACACGCGGGACGGCCGGCTCCGCGCCCCCTGGGAGTCAAAGAACTTGAAGGCCCAGCGGACCCTGGCCAGGCCGAATCGGCAGCTCAGGTAAGTGAGGAGGCGCAGGGCGGCCCGCCGGGCCGGGCTCCGGCCGGCGGCACCGCCCGCGGTGTCCAGCAGCAACATAACGTTGTGACAGCAGGCCATGCCGGCCGCGCCGCGGCCCCCGGGCTCCGGCCGGGGCCCTCGCCTCAGGGAACCAGCGCCATTCACCACTTTCCCTCAGGAGTCCCGGTGGAAAAGCTCCCGCGCTCTCCAAGCGCTGCTGCCATTGGCTGAGTCAGCCCCCAGACTCAGCTCCTATTGGTCGCTCGCCTTACGTAACTTACGTGAGTAACTCCCAGCCTTGGCGCTGATTGGAAGGACGACGGAGAAGCTCTCTGCCTGATTGGTGGAGGGCGTGGCTGTGAGCGGGGCACCCAGTTCCGGGAGAAACTTAACATTTATTGGCTCGGGCCTTCATTTTAAAATTTAAAGAGGTTGCGCTTCGGGGGCGTGTCCTTAAGTTTCCCCTTTGGTCAGGAGGCCTGGGTTTGGGCGATTGTGCGCAGGCGTGGGTGCGGGCTGCTGGGAGATGTTTACCGAGACTGAAAATTTAGGACTGGAGGGGAATTTGAGACGGTCCGATTCAAACTGGGAGGAAGCCGCCTTAGACTTTCTATGGAGTAGAATCCGATGATGAAATTTTCGTTTTGTGTAATTTAAGAAAAATTTATTAACAATTAAAAGTTCACTTTGCCCCAATAATTTCAAGGAGTTTCTCTGAAGAAGGTAATTAGATCCAAATAAAAGACTTAGGTACATCATAGAGTTACTTAATTTGAGAAAGATTGGAAAACAGCTCAAATGGGCATGACTAAAGTACGGTACGGCCTAAAGGGAAGGAACATCAGGTAGCTTTCAAAAATATTTTTATATGTAACATTAGATTTTTTTTATTATTTTTTTTTTTTTAAGTTTTTTTTTTTTCAACGTTTATTTATTTTTGGGACAGAGAGAGACAGAGCATGAACGGGGGAGGGGCAGAGAGAGAGGGAGACACAGAATCGGAAACAGGCTCCAGGCTCCGAGCCATCAGCCCAGGGCCTGACGCGGGGCTCGAACTCACAGACCGCGAGATCGTGACCTGGCTGAAGTCGGACGCTTCACCGACTGCGCCACCCAGACGCCCCACATTAGATTTTTTTAAACAAGGACTGTGAAACAGCACATGCAGTGAGAACCCCCAATTTTCTATGCGTATATTTTTAAACTGTTATGATAAAAGTGTACCGAAAGTTGTCTTTGGGTGATGAAGACATTATGGTGATTTTAAACATCCATACCTATTTGACACTTTTCTGAATTTTCTATTCTGTATCCCCTTGTTACTGTTATAGTCAGGAAGAAATATACTTAGTGACTAAAAAGCATTTCCTGTTGCAAATAGAAGAAGCCAGGTTTCTAATCAGGCAACAAGGTAAAGGGAATATTCAAGGTAGAGGCTGAGGACAAAGGGGGAGTGTGTTTACGGTATGCTGTAGGGAGGTCAAGGAAGGGTGGGAGATGGGACCAGTTTAAGGGACATGTCCTGCCATTTTTTGAGTGGAGTGTTCTGTAAATACCAATTCGATCCCATTGGTTAGTGTGTTTTTTGAGTGCTTCTATATCTGTGCTGATTTTCTAACTATTCTCTCAGTTGTTGAGAGGAAGATGTTGAAGTCTTCAACTATAATTGTGGATGTGTCTTATTTCTTTCAGTTCTATCATTATATTGCATCATATGTTTTGCATCTCTGTTGTTTGATGCGTACACCCTTAGAATTGCTGTGTCTTCTTGGTGTATTGGCCCTTCTATCACTATGTAATAGTCCTTTCTTGTAACTGGTGCTTTTCTTTGCTCTGAAATAAATTTATCTGCTATTAATATAGCCTGTCTTGCTTTCTTTGATTAGTGTTTGCATAGTATATCTGGCTCGGATCTTTTTCTGTTACCTATATCATTATGTTTGAAGTGAGTTTCTTTACATAACGTATAATTGAGTCAGTTTTAAAAATCTGTTCTGCCAGTGGCGCCTGGGTGGCTCAGTCGGTGGGGTGTCCGACTTCCCTTCAGGTCATGATCTCATGGTTCATGGGTTCAAGCCCCATATGGGGTTCTGTGCTGACAGCTCGAAGCCTGAAGCCGGCGTCAGATTCTATGTCTCCCCCTCTCTCTCTGCCCCTCCCCCACTCACACTCTGTCTCTCTTTCTCTCAAAAATAAATAAACATTAAAAAAAAAATCAGTTCTGCCAATCTCTATCTTTTAATTGATGTATTTAGACTATGTGTAATGTATTATTGATTATTAGGGCTTAAGTCTGCCATTTCATTTTTTGGTTTTTGTTTTTTCCTCCTCCTTCCCTCAGTGCTAATTGAAACTTTAAAAAAAAATTTTTACTGTTTATTTATTTTTGAAGGAAAGAGAGACAGAGCGTGAGCAGGGGAGGGGCAGAGAGAGAGGGAGACACAGAATCCGAAAGGGGCTCCAGGCTCTGCACTCTCAGCGCAGAGCCCCACGCGGGACTCGAACTCGCAAACCACAAGACCATGACCTGAGCTGAAGTTGGTAGCTTAACTGACTGAGTCACCCAGGCACTCCGAACCTTTTTTTTAAATTCAATTTTTATTTATTAATTTTGTTTGTTAGTGTATTTCTTTATATAGATTTTTATTATTATTGAGAGTGCACGGGTGGGGGAAGAGGGGCAGAGGGAAATAGAGAATCTTAAGCAGGCTCCCCACTCACCACAGGGCCCAACGTGGCCACGATCCTATGACCCTGGGATCATGACCTGAGCCGAAATCAAGAGTAAGATGCTCCACCAACTGAGCCACCCAGTTGCCCCAGTAGATTTTTTTAGGGTTTTGTCTGAGTATTACAATATGTATGTATAACTTAACCACAGTCTGGTGAAGTATAATGTAGTAAAGTATAGAAATATTACCTCCTTTTAAGTCCCCTTACCCTTCCTCACTTAAAATTGTCTATTTTCTTTATAAATATTAATACCTACATTGGTTATAATTTTTGCCTTAACCATCAAACTTCTAAAACTTGAGAAGGAAATTGCATTGTCTTTACTCATACTTTTACTCTTTCCATTGTTATTTCTTTTTTCCTGATGTTCTAAGATTCCTTCTTTTATCATTTTTTTCCTGTGTTTTACAGCTTCCACTAGCCATTCTTTGAGAGTAAGTCTGCTTGCAGAAAACTCCTCGATTTTCTGAGAATGTTTTTATTTCTGAAGGACTTTCACTGGATATAGAATTCTGGGTTGACAGATCTTTTTTTTTTTCCACCCCCATCACTTATAAAATGTAGCCCCCTTCCCCCTGGCCTCTGTGGCCTCTGCTGACACTGCAGGTGGGGGAACTGTGTCACCACAGAGGTTGTGCCAGTCCTGTTTCTCTGCTGTGCCTCCTCCGACATCACCCCAGCAGGGGCAGAGGGGGCATCTTGTTCCCAGCGGATAGATGTGGAGTCCAGTTTCCCTAAGGGACCTCCACTTTGGTCCTCATTACCATCGGGTGGGGATAAAAGTGCCAGCTCCCCACTTGGCCTCTGATGCCACCCTGGCAGGGGAAGGGGCTGCCTCGTGATGCCCAGCGTGGGCACAAGTGTGGGATCCCACTCAGCCTTTGCTGATGGGGCTGAGACACTGTTTGCTTGTTTGTTTGTTGGTTTGATTTGGTTTAGCTTGGTGTTTTTTGGAGTTTTACCTGATGGGAGTGATTATTGTCTAGAAGTTTTCTGTCTTGCTTGTCTACCCCTTTCCTGGTCTTTTCACTGGAGACAGCAGACTTTCCTCGGGGATTTTTTTAGTCTGCATCCATGGATGTATAAGGTCGCCAGCTTCTCCAGTATCCAGTCAGATATAAAAGGATAAAAGAAAACCCTGGGAACTCACTGCCATGTCATTCTTTGGGTCTCAAGGCCCCTAGCAAAGTTTGCCTCTTCTCTCAACCTCAAAGGGGTCTTCTCATGTCTGTGTATATAGAATGTCCATAAGTTTTCAGCTTTATTTAGTGGGAATAATAGGAATATGTGTACCCTCTTTTGTCTGGAGCTAGAAGTCGGGTGTTGTTGTTTTTGTTTTTGTGCTTTTTTTTTTTTTTTTTAATGTTTATTTTTGAGAGAGCTAGAGCACGAGCAGGGGAGGGGCAGAGAGAGAGGGAGACCCAGAATCTGAAGCAGGCTCCAGGCTCCGAGCTGTCAGCACAGAGCCCAATGCCGGTCTCGAACTCACGAACCGTGACATCTTGACCTAAGCTGAAGCCGGATGTTTAACCTACTGAGCCACCCAGGTGCCCAGGGAGTTGTTTTTATAACTTCTCACGTTACACTGTATTCGAGCTATCTCCCTTTCACTTTCTAAAAGCTGTGAGTTCTTAAAGGGCAAGAACTATGTTTTATTTGTCTTTGTATCCCTCTTGCCTAGCAGAGTAGCAATAGATTATTATCATAATTGAAATGCAGTATGTTACCAAGCGTTTCCCAGGTTAGGAATTTGTGCATATACACACATTACCACCAGAGGGCAGCAGCAGCAACCCTTCACCAGGGACTCTCAAGCCTACAAGCCCACTCCAGAATGAAAGCTTTCCCCAAAACTGCTTGTCCTTCATTTGGGTGAGAAAAGCAAAAATCTGGGAACTTACTGTAATTGGGCCTCTGAAGGAGAAAAAAGGACCTTGGGGTGGCTGACAAGGCTGCACCTGGAGCACGTGGGTCCCATTCTTTTGGGGAATGATGCGTTCTGTGTTCCTATAAAGCAAGGGAAGTCACATATTTCCAGCATCTAGAGGGACAGGCATAATTCTGGCCACTCTCAGTAATTCTGCGAGGCAGGCATTATTTTACAGATGAGAAAACTGAGGCTCAGAGGGGCTCTCACAGCTTGTAAGAAAGAGCACTGGAACTCTTTCACTGCTTCCCACAGGAGATCCCAGGACAGCCTCCTCCCCTGATGGAGTGGACAGAAAGGACCTCCTTGGGCAATGGAGCCCAGGAGGTCCAGCAAGCCTCTGAGCCCTGCATTCTTCGTCTTCCTTTAAAGGGGTGATAATCCAGTTTGCTTTTAAGAGCTGTGCGATCTAGGGCCAGGACCAGCGGGGCCTGTTTTTATTAAAAAAATTAAACATTTCAAAACAGCAGCGGCAGACCAGTAAGTCAAGCACAGGGCCCTTCCAAGCACCAGGGGCCGGTGTGACCCTATAAGACACATGTCCACAGAGCTAGCCTGCCTAGAGCAATAACAGAAATAGGGAAATCATAACAACTTCCCTCTTTAGGGCAACTAATTTGAACCATACTCTTTCACTTTAAATATTTTATTTCTGTTAACCTTTCTGGGGTTTTCTCCCCCTGTGTGTTCTTTTATCTCTGCAATGCGGAGGTTGGACTAAACCAGCAGTTCTCAACCCTGGTTACACATTAGAAGCACCTGGGGACTTTTAAAAACTATCCAAAGCTGGCCCAACCCGGCAAAGATTCTAATTGAGTTGGGTTGCGGTGGGGCTTGGGCATACCACCAAACTCCCTCCTTGCTCTGAGTTTCTGTTTTTTTTTTTTTTTTTTCCTTTTCTTTTCTAAAAAAAAAAAAAAATTTTTTTTTTACATTCATTTATTTTTGAGAGACAGAGAGAAACAGAGCGTGAGCAGGGGAGGGGCAGAGAACAAGGGAGACACAGAATCCCAAGCAGGCCCCAGGCTCCTAGCCATCAGCACAGAGCCTGATGCGGGGCTCAAACCCATGAACCATGAGATCATGACCTGAGCTGAAGTCAGATGCCCAAGCAGCTGAGCCACCCAGGCACCGCCCCCCCCCTTTTTTTTTTTTTTTTGATGTTTTTGTGTATTTATTTATTTTGAGAGACACAAACAGCACAAGGGGCAGAGGAGCACAGAGAGAGGGAGATACAGACTCTGAAGCAGTCTCCATTCTCCCAGCTGTCCGCACAGGGCCCAACGCAGAGCTCTAACTCACAAAGCATGAGATCATGACCTGAGCTGAAGTCGGATGCTTAACCGACCGAGCCACCCAGGGGCCCAGTGAAACTCTGGTTTCTCCTTGAGGGTGATGATGACAAAAATGTCCTTGCCCTCCTTTGGAAAAGGAGCTGAGGTGTCTGGACCCCTCCAGCTCCCGTTGGGCAGGGCATCTTGAGGTCACAGGTCTGGGGATTTTTACTGGCATTGACATATAGCGTATGTGTCCTTGGTGGGTCTGGATAAGGGGTGGGTCTTCCGAGGAGATTGTTTCTCTTCCACGCCAGGCATTTGTTCAACCAGAACATTCCTGTTTAATCCCCAAAACCATTTGTACATCTCCATTTTAACAGTTCAGAAAAGTTAAGTAAGTTGCTGGACGTCACACAGCTCACTGAGTGGCCGCTCTATTTCCTGGAAGAGCAGGGCTGTGGCTCAGAGATGGGGTGGAGTGGGGAGCAGGAGTGCAGGCTGGGCGGTGATTGCCTCACCCCTGCCCTGTCCTCTCTCAGAGCCCTCCTGACCTAAGGCCTGGGACCCTAATCTCTTGTTCCAACCTCACTCTGCTCCGACCCCAGCAGTGCTCCCTGGGAAACCAGGTCTGAGGGCCAGTGTGATTCCAGAGTCCTGTGGGCCTGGCCCTCTTTGTTGGCTGAGAAATCCAAGCTGTGGGTGAAGCCAGTGAGGCATGGCCCAGGCCTGCCTTATCAGGACGGCGCAGAGCTCAGAAACCCTTCACCTTGGGCCCTGTGACAATCGTTTGGAACACCAGGTCCACTCACCGATGGGAGAACTGGAGGATGAAAGGAAGGTCCCCTGGCAGGCAGAAGCCCATTAAGAAATGAGGCCAAAGCGGTGGTTGTGGGGCCACTGCGCCCGCTGAAACTCCTTACAGAATCAAAGCCCTTCTCAGAAGTCATTTATACTGCAAATTGTACTGGGTCTGCCACGTGAGGAGGCAGTTAGGCAGGGAAAGATCATGGCCTCGGGCTCTGCCCCAGGGCGGGGCTAGCTTCACCGTGAAGGAAGGGTCTCACATTCCCTCAGGACGCTTGGAGGGGCTTGTAGAGGCTCGGGAAAGTTGTGGGGTCCTGGTGGCAGGGCGGGAAGGAAAGGAAGCCCCAGACAATTTGGGGGGCGGGGGGTGGGCAGGACTGCAATCTCCCTAATGGACCCAGGGCCAGACCAGAGGATGGGGCGGAAGCTAATGTGGAAGCCCCACCCCCTAGGCGTCCACCCACCCCCTTCGGACAGGGGGCCCGAGGGCTCACAGCCCTGCATTGGGCTAGGCCCATGAGGCCTGGACCAGCTAATGGGAGCCAGGAGGAAAGATTTCTATCACACTGTGGATCCCAGGACTGCGAAGTGGTTTGGGAGTGGAGGGCTGGGCAACCTGCTTTTAATTCATTCTTCAAAAAGCATAGGTCAGATGAAAAATAATTTTCTAAGATGAACCGTGATAGGGGATGAGAAACAGTCCTGGAGACAGATGGGGGTGATGTTTGCACAATAGTGCAAATGTACTTACTTAAGGCTGCTGAACTGTTTACTTTAAAACTGTTAAAACAGTAACTTTTATGTTATGCATATTTCACTACAATTAAAAAAGAAGAAGAAGAATATGATACTGTGGTTAGCTTAGAAAGCATGTCAGGCCAGTCTCATCTGAGGCTGAAGAGAGGTTTTCGCGTGCTCCAAGAGCACCTGTAGGCTGGGGCCACCCAGCTTTTGCTTGAGGCACTGTCTTCTCCTCAAGGGTCATCATGACCCACCCAAGAGGTTAGAAATGGCTTTTAAAGAGCCTGACAGATGTGCCTCTCTTTTCACTCTTTCTGGCTATCCTTAGGTCCGTGAGATGGGATTTTCTCTCTCCAGTAATATTTGGGGATGAATGTGAGGAATGAGCCAGTAAATCAGGTTCTGGCTCAGGAAGCATTTTTTGCCACCATGTTTTAGGACTGATGAACCATTTTACAAAATCACAGCTGATGTGAGTGTGTGGAGTTTGTAGTGGAGAATGTAGGCTTCCAACCTCAGAGAGCCAGATAGTGACCCAGAGGAGAAGGCACTCTGGGCAGAGATCCCATAATGCTCCCTGTAGGGGTCCATGGCACTGTGTTAGGAGCACAAAGGGATCCAGGTAAGAAGCGACTTCCTTACCTGTAGTGTATCTTTTTTTTTTCTTTTTTAAGAGAGACAGAGAGCACACACACACACGTGTGTGTGTGTGTGTGTGTGTGTGTGTGTGTGTGTGTGTGTATGTGTAGGGGAGGGGCAGAGAGAGAATCTTAAGCAGGCTCCATGTCAGCACAGAGCCTGGATTCAGGGCTCCATCTCATGACTGTGAGATCATGACCTGAGCCCAAATCAAGAGTAGGATGCTTAACTGACTGAGCCACCCAGGTGCCCCATTGCCTGGAGTGTATCTTAAAAATTCACAGGAGTGGATGATACTATGTTTTTATTAAAAACATACAATGTCATTTTGGCAACCCGTATACTGAAGCTAGAATGATATGGAAGATTAACTCAGTCCCCACATAAGGATGACATCAAATTTGTGAAGTGTTCCAGATTTTTTTTAGCAGTAGATAGCTGAAAAGTAAAATTGAAATAAAATCCAATTTACGATAAAGACAAAAAAACAGAAAATACCTAAGAATAAGTTTAACAAAAGATGCGCAAGACTTACATAATGAAAACTACAAAAGGTTCCTAAGGTAAATGTTTAAAGGATGTAAGCATAGGGAGAGACATACCATGTTCATGGATTAGAAGATTCAATATTGTTAATTCTCCTCAATTGGTTTATAGATTTAATTCATAAATCATAATCTCCATAGGTTTGTTTATAGAAATTAACATGCTGATTCTAAAATTTATGCAGAACTCAACACCCAAAAAACAAATAATCCAGTGAAGAAATGGGCAAAAGACAAGAATAGACACTTCTCCAAAGATGACATCCAGATGGCCAACTGACACATGAAAAAATGCTCAACATCACTCATCATCAGGGAAATACAAATCAAAACCACAATGAGATACCACCTTACACCTGTCAGAATGGCTAACATTAACAACTCAGGAAACAACAGATGTTGGCGAGGATGCAGAGAAAGAGGATCTCTTTTGCACTGCTGGTAGCAATGCAAACTGGTGCAGCCACTCTGGAAAACAGGATGGAGATTCCTCAAAAAACTGAAAATAGAACTACCCTACAACCCAGCAATTGCACTACTAGGCATTTATCCAAGGGATACAGATGTGCTCTTTCGAAGGGACACATGCACCCCCATGTTTATAGCAGCACTATCAACAATAGCCAAAGTATGGAAAGAACCCAAATGTCCATGGAGGGATGAATGGATAAAGAAGATGTGGTATATATATACAATGGAGTATTACTCAGCAATCAAAAAGAATGAAATCTTGCCATTTGCAACTACGTGGATGGACCTGGAGGGTATTATGCTAAGTGAAATTAGTCAGAGAAAGACAAAAATCCTATGACTTCACTCATATGAGGACTTTAAGAGACAAAACAGCTGAACATAAGGGAAGGGAAACAAAAATAATATAAAAACATGGAGGGGGACAAAACAGAAGAGACTCATAAATACGGAGAATAAACAGAGCATTACTGGAGGGGTTGTGGGAGGGGGGATGGGCTAAATAGGTAAGGGGCACTAAGGAATCTACTCCTAAAATCATTGTTGTACTATAAGCTAACTAATTTGAATGTAAATTTTAAAAAATTAAAAGTAAAATTAAGAATAAATAAAATAAAACTTATGCAGACATGCAAAGGATCTAGAATCTCCAAAGCAATCTTGAAAAAGAAGTTAGAATACTTACATTACCTTACTTCAAGACTTAATATAAAATTACAGTAATCAACATAGTGTGGTACCATTATAAGGATCAAGCAATGCATCAAGGACAGAATAGAGAGCTGAAAATAGACCCACACTTATTTAGTCATTTGGTTTTGGCAATGGTGCCAAAGCCAATCCAAGGGGGAGAGGAAAATATTTTTAATAAATGGGGCTGAAAAACTGGATCTCTATATAGAAAAAAATAGCTTTAATTCCTACCTCACACCGTACACAAAAAGTAATTAAAGATGGATCATAGGGGCGCCTGGGTGCCTCAGTCGGTTAAGCGTCTGACTTCAGCTCAGGTCACAATCTCGCGATCCATGAGTTCGAGCCCCATGTCGGGCTCTGGGCTGATGGCTCAGAGCCTGGAGCCTGCTTCCGATTCTGTGTCTCCCTCTCTCTCTGACCCTCCCCCGTTCATGCTCTGTCTCTCTCTGTCTCAAAAATAAATAAATGTTAAAAAAAAATTTTTTTTAAAAAAAGATGGATCATAGATGTAAACATAAAAGCTAAAACCATAAGCTCTTAGAAGAAAACAGAGGTGGGGCACCTGGGTGCTCCAGTGGGTTAAGCATCCAACTCTTGATTTCTTTGGCTCAGGTCATGATCTCATGGTTTGTGGGATCAAGCCCTGTGATGGGTTCTGTGCTGACAGCGTGGAACCTGCTTGAGATTCTCTGCCTCCCTCTGCCCCTCTCCCCTGCTTGTTCTCTCTCCTTCACTCTCTCTCTCAAAATAAATAAATAAACATTTTAAAAAGAAGAAGAAGAAGAAAACAGAGGAGAATATCTTTGTGGCTAAGAGTAGCAAATGTTTCTTAGGACACAGAAAGCAATAACCATAAGTTAAAAAACTGATAAATAAGACTTTATCAATAGTTTAAGCTCTCAAAGACCTCGTTTAAAAATGAATGGGGGGGCGCCTGGGTGGCGCAGTTGGTTAAGCGTCTGACTTCAGCCAGGTCACGATCTCGCGGTCCGTGAGTTCGAGCCCCGCGTCAGGCTCTGGGCTGATGGCTCAGAGCCTGGAGCCTGTTTCCGATTCTGTGTCTCCCTCTCTCTCTGCCCCTCCCCCGTTCATGCTCTGTCTCTCTCTGTCCCAAAAATAAATAAACGTTGAAAAAAAAATTAGAAAAAAAAAAATGAATGGGCAAGGGGCGTCTGGCTGGTTCAGTCAGTGAAGCATGTGACTTTTGACCTTGGGGTTGTTAGTTCAAGCCCCACACAGGGTATAGAGATTACTTTAAAAAAAATAATGAAATAAAATCTTTAAAAACAAATGATGGGGCACCTGGATGGCTCAGTTGGTAAGCATCTGGCTCTTCAGCTCAGGTCATGATCTCACAGTTCATGAGTTCGAGCCCCACATCAGAGTCTGCATGGACAGCATGGAGCCTGCTTGGGATTCTCTCTCTCTCCCTCTCTCTCCGCCCCTCCCCTGCTCATGCGTTCTGTTCCTCTCTCCCAAAATAAACAAACTTTTTAAAAACCCAAGTAGCCAAGCTATAGACTGGAGGAAACATTTGCAAACCATGTCTGAAAAGAACTGGTATCCAGGATGAGTAAAGAATTTCTACAACTCAATAAATAAAAAGGCAAACCACCCCGGTGAAAAACTGGCAAGAGATTTGAACAGATGGCTCACAAAAGATGATATATGGCTGGATAATAAGCACACGAAAAAGACAATATCATTAATAATCAGGGCAGTGCAAATTAAAATAAGATATTACAACATACGCAACAGAATTTAAACAGCTGACCCCCACCAAGGGCTAACGAGGATAAAGAGCAACCAGAACTCTCCTATATTGTTAGTGGGAATGTAAAATAATACAACCACTTTGGAAAAGGCCAGTTCTTTTATTTATTTATTTATTAATGAGATGATATCACCTTCCTCACCTTCCTCACCTTCCACATTGAGCTATTTCCAAAATTAAATAAAGTAAAGCACCTGACACATAGTAAGTAGTAAGTAAATAAATAAATAAAGTAATAAATAAATAAATAAATAAAGCACATAAAGCACCTGACACAT
Organism: Leopardus geoffroyi; assembly: GCF_018350155.1. Taxonomy (NCBI): domain Eukaryota; kingdom Metazoa; phylum Chordata; class Mammalia; order Carnivora; family Felidae; genus Leopardus; species Leopardus geoffroyi. The sequence continues at coordinate 6,237,921 of NC_059337.1, forward strand.
CAAGAAATGATGAAAAGGCCAATTCTTTTAAAATTAATTATACACCGGGGTGCCTGGGTTACTCAGTTGGTTAAGCATCTCTTTTTTTTTTTTTTTTTTTTTTTTTTTAGTTCTTTATTTTGAGAGAGACAAAGAGCGAGTTGGGGAGGTACAGAGAGGGAGAGAGAGAGAGTGAGAGAGAGAGAGAAAGAGAGAGAGAATCCCAAGCAGACTCCATGTGGCCAGCACAGACCCCAGTGTGGGGCTCAAACCCACGGAGCTGTGAGATCATGACCTGCGCTGAAATCAAGAGTTGGATGCTTAACCCACTGAGCCGCCCAGGCGCCCTCAAGCTCTGACTTGATTTCAGATCAGGTCATAATCTTGCAGTTTGTGGAATCAAGCCCCGTGTCAAGCTGTGCTGACAACGTGGAGCCTGCTTGGGATTTTCTCGCTCCCCCTCTCTCTCTCTGCTCCTCCCCTACTCGTGCATGCACATGCTCTCGCTCTCTCAAAATAAATAAATATTTTTTAAAAAACTACACGCCAACCCTATGACCCAACAATTGCACTTCTAGGTATTGACCTCATAGGATGTATATGTCTACAAAAAAACATGTATGAGAATGTTCATAGCAGCTTTTCCCTAAGAGCCAAAAAACTGGAAACAGCCCAGACATCCATCAAAAGGAAAATGGGTAACAGGGCTAGATTCATACGATGGAATATTATTCCTAATAAAAAAAAAAAAGAACAGGGAGCCTGGGTGGCTTAGTCGGTTGAGCATCTGACTTTGGCTCAGGTTGTGATCTCACAGTTCATAGGACATCAGGCTCGCTGCTGTCAGCGCAGAGCCTGCTTTGGATCTTCTGGTCCCTTCTCTCTCTGCCCCTCCCTGGCTTGCACTCTCTCTCTCTCTCACAAAAATAAATTTTTAAACTTAAAAAAAAAAAAAAAGAACAAACTATTGGTACATGCAACAACATAAGTGACTCAAAATCATTATGTTTAGTGACATAAACTTTAAACAAAAGAGTATATTCTGTATGATTCAATTTATATAAAGTTCCAGAACAGGTAAAAGTAACCTAGGGTAGAACCAATCAGAACAGTGTTGTTCTCCGAGAGGTTGGGGGCAGGTATCGATAGGGAAGGGACATGAGGAAACTTTCTGGGGTGATGGTAGGGTTCTACATCTTGATAGAGGTTGGGGTGCACAGGTTTATGTATTTGTCAGAATTTGGCAGCTGTATACTTGAGTCTGTATTTCATTGCTTATACATTTCACTTCAAAAAAAATTATAAACAAATACTGAGCTCTAGTTAACGATAAACATACTGAAGTAACTAGGGGGAAGTTACCGGCATCTGCAATTTACTTTGAGATGCACAAAAAATAAAATGTATTGATGGATGGATAGACAGAGAGACATATGATAAAGCAAATATAGTAAACTACTAACAGTAGAAATTGGGCGGTGGGTATAGGGATATTTTCACTGTGAAAATAATTATGTTTGAAATGTTTCATTTAAAATGTGGAAAACAGGGGCGCCTGGGTGGCTTAGTCGGTTGAGTATCCGCCCTCAGCTCAAGTCATGACCTTATCGTTCATGAGTTCAAGCTCCACATCGGGACTTCCGCTGTGAATGCAGAACCCGCTTCGGATCCTCTGTCCCCACCTCTCTCTCTGCCCCTCCCCTGCTCACACTGTCTTTCTCTGAAAAATAAACACTTAAAAATGTTTAATGTTGAAAAAAGACATATAGCTATATCATGAAGTAGCATATAAAATTTCTGTGAATTTTTATATGATAGGAGTGTTCCAAACAAATCTTGAGTATATTCCCTTTACTGGCCCAAAGTACCCCTTCCGCCCAGCATTATACCTTAGTGATTCTTTCCCCCCTTACTTTCTCTTGGGAAACAAACAAAAATCTAGCAAATTGTGCCTGAGGGCCCTTGTTCTCTCTGTGACCAGAGATTCTGCTTCTTGGCAGTTTTATTTGCTGCTAGAGACTCAAGAGGGCTGCCTAAAGAGGTAATCAAGTTATAGTTGACTATTTGGATGATGTCAAGGCCTCTGGAGGACAGATCCCTCAGCATTCCCCAAGTGGAGACACAGAGGTGACCCAAGGCCTGGAGCCCCAGCATCCCCCAACAGGCACAGCACAGAAGCTGACTTTGGTTTGGAGCTGGAGGTCCTTGCCTGGCCAAAGCCTTTTATCCCAGCCCCTAAGGGGAGTAAAGGGAAGAGGTGGGTTGGGGTCTGCTGAGCCAGTGCTGGGGAGCTGAGCATCAGGGCATCAGGCCAAGGGGATCCTCCCAGGTCACTATGGCACCTCCCTGCCTTCTGGCCCGCTGGCTTTTACTGCCAAGTTGGGTGATGGGTTAACTGTCAGTTAACCTGACAGTGAAGAGACCAGAACCGGCAGGGCTTGGGATGGGGATAGGGCTGGCTGGGAAAAGGAGGTCTTCACAGGCAGGACCAGATGAGGAAAAGACAAAGAGGACTTGACTTCTTTCAGCTGAGGGCCAGTGGTGGCCTGCCCTGGTCAGCCCATCCTGCCCACCCCACCCTGCGGTTAATGTGGCAACTGTGAATCGTCAAGATGACAGGGAATCAGCACTGATGAATAGGTGTGCAAAGCCCCCACAGGTACCTACAGGCCTGGTGTCCTTGCCTCTGAGCATCTCCGACCTTGAGGGCATGGTCCTGGGCCACCCCCCCCCCTTACTTGTTAGTCTACTCTTTGAGTATCTTTGTGTGTTTATCCTGATTTCTTTTCTTAAAAAAAAAAAAAAATCTGTTATTAAAAAGTAATACGTGCTTATCATAGAAAATGTAGACAAATTAAATAAATTGAAATAATCACCCAGAGATAACCTCTATTAAGCCTGTGATGTGGTTCCTGACCATGTTTATTTCCCGATGGGTATAGAGCCAATTTAAAAAAAAAAAATTAGATTATAACATGTGTGCTATTTTGTAGACTGTCTTTTCCACTTAGCGGTATATCATGGGGGTCTTTCCTGGTCATGAAATACAAGGAAATAATGATCATTTTCAAGAGCTGCCTGGCATCCCAGTAACATGGATGGGCGCTAAGTTGTTTGATCTCCTCTAGATGGACATTTAGATTCTTAAAATATTTTGCTATTATACACAGTACTGTGATTACAAACATCCTTGGACACAAGTCTGCCCTTGTCCGTGATCTTTTTGTTCGTGAATTCTTTGATGTGAAATTATTCTCTTAGATGGAAGGTAAAATCGTTTTAAAGTTTCAAAATCTTTGTTGGCTTTTTTTGCTAAATGAAATGGACATCCAATGTGCTCCCCTGTTCAGAATTCTTTCCCCCCGTCTTCTAATAATAGCCTTCTGTTTTTCCTGTAGGGAGCCAGGCTCCCCCCACTCCTCTACTTGAGGCAGCCAGAGTACTCTCTTAACCCCTGGCTGCAGTGTTCAGTTCAGAGATGGGCATAAGATCCAGAGAGAATTAATCAAAGTATCCCCTGAGACTCTATAAACTACTGTCACAGGGGGCTCTTTCTCTCCCTTTTGGATCAGAAGTCACAAAGATAGAGCCCCTGAATCCAGCTATGCCTGAAGCCTTACCTCCCTTGGTTGTCCCGGTTAATTGAGTCAGTGAACATCCTTTGTGTGTTTGTTTAAGCTAGTTTTGCCTGTGTTGCTGTCACTTATAAGTGAGGGAGTCCAGAATAATACTGGAAAGTGATACGAATTTATATTCTCAATAGCATGAGATGAAAATGCCAATTTCCAAGGCCCTCCTCCTTGCCACCCAGTTAACAGTATATCGTGGAGGTCTTGCCGTGTCACGATCAGGGGCTTGAAGCAGTCAGCTATTCTGAAATGCTATGGGTCGTGAAGGTACGAGAGGGACACAGTATAATCCTAAAGTAGTGGGACCAAACGTGGGAGCTGACAAGGCAAACCTAGATTATGAAAAAATCACTCCCCAGAATTCTGCATGAAACCAGGAAATGCACAGGCTCCAGTGAGCATAGTAGTCGATGGACAGGTGGGTCCTGCACAGACATGTGTTAGTTTTAAAAACAAATGGTCCACCAATAAGGGCAACAACCACATGCACGGACGTTTGATTGCTTGCGTCTTACAGCATAAAACTGCAGAAACTTAAGAGCTAAGGTGGCAAACTAGCATGCCATGGGCTGTATCCAGCTGAGCTACATGGTTTGTATAACTTGCAGAATGCCTTTAAAGTATTTGAAAAAAGGAACCTAAGCTCTTGCAGAAATGGTTCATCTCAGGGCTGGAGCAGGAAAAGTTCCCTTGGGGAACATGGGACATCAAAGTGTGCCTGGAGGGGAAGAGTGACCAAAGGCAGCAGAGATACATCAAAAACCACACAGAAACCATCTTCAAGGGCTCCCACTGGCCAAAGACGGAACAATTTGAGCACCAAAAAAGAATAAAGTCTGTGAGAGGAGCCTGGGTGGCTCAGTCAGTGAAGCATCTGACTTCAGCTTAGGTCACCATCTCATGGTTCATGAGTTCAAGCCCCACATTGGGCTCTCTGCTGTCAGTGCAGAGCCTGCTTCAGAGGCTTCCTCTGTCTCCCTGTCTCTCTGCCCCTCCCCTGCTTGTGCTCTCTTGCTCTCTCTCTCTCTCAAAAATAAATAAAAACATTTAAAAATGTTTTATAGGGGCGCCTGGGTGGCGCAGTCGGTTAAGCGTCCAACTTCAGCCGGGTCACGATCTCGCAGTCCGTGAGTTCGAGCCCCGCGTCGGGCTCTGGGCTGATGGCTCAGAGCCTGGAGCCTGTTTCCGATTCTGTGTCTCCCTCTCTCTGCCCCTCCCCCGTTCATGCTCTGTCTCTCTCTGTCCCAAAAATAAATAAATGTTGAAAAAAAAATTTAAAAAAAAAAATGTTTTATAAATAAATTTTTTAAAGAATAAAGCAGCGGCAACTGGGAGGCTCAGTCGGCTGAGCGTCCGACTTCGGCTCAGGTCATGATCTCACGGTTATGGGTTTGAGCCCCGCGTCAGGCTCTGTGCTGACAGCTCGGAGCCTGGAGCCTGCTTTGGATTCTGTGTCTCCCTCTCTCTGCCCCTTCACCAGCTCACACTCTCTCTCTCTCTCTTTCTCTCAAAAATAAATAAACATTAAAAAAAATTAAAAAGAAAAAAAGAGAATAAAGGCTGTAACTGATGATACAATATTGAATACGTAAAAATCCAGCAGCCAGAATAGTGAATACTTCAAAAAGGAAAAGAACACTTTGTCGTTACAGTGGTCCCTTCTGATCTGCAGTTTCAATTACCCACAGTCAGGTGCGGCCTGGAAGCAGAGGGTCCTTTTTCTGGCATATCGTCAGAAGGTCAGTAATAGCCTGACGCTTGACACAGTGCTTACGTCATTCACCTCCCTTCATCTCCTCACGTAGGCATTTTATCACCTCAGCCTCACGAGAAGAGTGAGTCCAGAACAATAAGATGTTTTGCGAGAGAGACCACATCCACATGAGTCTTTTTTTTTTTTTTCAACGTTTATTTATTTTTGGGACAGAGAGAGACAGAGCATGAACGGGGGAGGGGCAGAGAGAGAGGGAGACACAGAATCGGAAACAGGCTCCAGGCTCTGAGCCATCAGCCCAGAGCCCGACGCGGGGCTCGAACTCACGGACCGCGAGATCGTGACCTGGCTGAAGTCGGACGCCTAACCGACTGCGCCACCCAGGCGCCCTGACACATGAGTCTTAATATAGCATAATGTTACAGCTGTTCTATCTCGTTATTATTGTCATTAACCTCTTACTGTGCCTAGGTTATAAATTAAACTGTATCATAGGTATGTATGTATAGGAAAAAAACATAGTTATCTATGGGGTTCAGTACTATATGTGGTTTCAGGCATCCACTGGGGGTCTTGGAACATGCTCCCCATGGATAAGGGGGGACTACTGTATTGGCCAAAGCTGTTACACCAACTCTTTACTCCGAGAGTTGGTAATTAAAGCCAAAACATTATTTTTTTTTTTTTTTTCTGCCATCCAGTAAGACCAAGTAGACCCAGTTTCAGGAGAACCACGCAGCCCCAGTTGATGACACAAGAAAGCTCTTCGTTATAGAACAATGCAAGCTAATAAATGTCAAAGAAAGAGCATTAGAAAAACACCCTCTTGCAATCCCTAATGAAGTAGTTGATTCGGGCAGGGGGTATCAATGGATGCTAAAACCATTAGGTAAAATGCTCCTGGGGGGCAATGATGATCTAAGGAAGAAAACACAAAGTTACAAGACAGGGAATGATCTCAACCCAGTCTCTCATCTAACGTCTGTACTAATAGGACAGCGTCCTGTGCCTTCTGAGGTCCTGGATTAGGCAGTCAGCATCACCCAGGATACATTCTTGACAAAACGTTAACATCGATGTAATCAAGCCTTTAGCTCTAACTTCCAGTTTGCAGGGAATACAGAGGATAAGGGAACAAGTTAAGTGACATCACGAGGAAACAACCAGACCTATCTAGATAAGTAGGACAGTCAACAAGACACTGGTCTGAGTTCTTCAAATCAGTGTCAGTTGAAACACACACAAAAAATAAAACAGGGGCGCCTGGGTGGCTCAGTCGGTTAAGCGTCCAACTTTGGCTCAGGTTATGATCTCATGGTTTGTGAGTTCAAGCCCCACGTTGGGCTCTCTGCTGTCAGCTCAGAGCCCACTTTGGATCTTCTGTCTCCTCTCTGTGCCCTTCCCCACCCACGCTCTCCCTCTCTCTCTCTCTCTCTCTCAAAAATAAATAAACATTAAAAAAGCAACAAAACGAACAGACCAGTGGGGATCTCTTCTAGATTAAAGATACTTAAGACACATAACCACCAAATCCAATTGTTGGTCCTCTATTGGATTCTGGTTTGAACAATCCATCTAAAGCATCGTCTTTGGGGTAGTGAAAGAAATACGAATGAAGACAGGGTATTTGTTAATTTTCTTTTCTTTTCTAAGTAGGCTCCACACCCAGCGTGCAGTGTGGGGCCCAACGTGGGGCTTGAACTCACGACCCCAAGATCAAAACCTGAGTTAAAATCAAGAGTAGGACACTAACTGAGCCACCCAGTTGCCCTGGTATTTGTTAATTTTCTTAGGTATTGTTAAGTAGCTACTACTTTGGAAAATATCTATGTTTTGAAGAGATGCCTATTGAAATGTTTAAGGATAAAATATTTTATTAGCTTCTCTGATTTTGTTACTTTAAAATACTGAAGCAGGGGCGCCTGGGTGGCGCAGTCGGTTAAGCGTCCGACTTCAGCCAGGTCACGATCTCGCGGTCCATGAGTTCGAGCCCCGCGTCGGGCTCTGGGCTGATGGCTCAGAGCCTGGAGCCTGTTTCCGATTCTGTGTCTCCCTCTCTCTCTGCCCCTCCCCTGTTCATGCTCTGTCTCTCTCTGTCCCAAAAATAAATAAACGTTGGAAAAAAAAAATTAAAAAAAAAATAAATAAAATAAAATAAAATACTGAAGCAGAAGAAAAGTAGATAAAACGTGGCAAAATGTGAAAAATGTTAAATCTGAGTGATGAGTGTATTTGGATGTGGGTGTTCATCATACTATCACTCTGTTTCTCTTTATGTTTGGAGTTTCTAATATAATGAAAATTTTTAACAGATCAAGAATATTTGACCAATTATTACCAAATCTGGGTATTTCACATAAAGAAATCCACAGAGATCTGGCCACTGGGTCCATATTTCCAAATGGAAACATCTGGGCAGGGACTCCTCCTTCAGTTCCTCTGTCCTCCACACGCCCTTCTCTCTGCTCACTTCCTCCACTAATTTACCTGCCTGGCCCTTGAAGACATTTGTGTTTGCCTACAAAGACCCAACCATGGGGCGCCTGGGTGGCTCAGTCCGTTAAGTGTCCGACTCTTGTCTTCGCCTCAGGCCATGATCTCACGGTACCTGAGTTCAATCCCCGCATCCGTCTCTACACTGAGAGTTGGCTGACAGTGTGGAGCCTGTTTGGGATATATTCTCATTCTCTCTCTCTCTCTCTCTCTCTCTCTCAAAATAAATAAACTTAAAAAAACCCAAAGATCCAGCCAAACATACGAGCAACAATTAAGCCATACCTCTGAGTTACACAGAGAATGAAGGCTCCTGGTAAGGAGTCAGGACCAGCTTTAGGAGTGCAGAGTGAGTATCTGAGGACCCAGGCAGTGGGTCAGGGCCCAGGGGACTTTCTCAAGGCAGTGCGGTTGGCGCCCGAGGGGGGTGGGGGGGTGGGATGTCTTAATCATGTGATGTGAGATCACCGATTACGTGTGAACATTTATCATTCTACTTGCCCACCCACACACACTTTTCTTATTTGGGGATGCCTCTACCTTTTGAGTTTATGTCTCCCTAAAATAGAAACCAGAAACGTACCTTCCCGGCTTCCTTTGCAGTAGGGGCATAGACGTGTGACTGTTGTCCACTGATCACGAGTTGGGAAGTGAGGGCCAGTTTGGGGGGAGGGTGTCAGAAGCCCCCACTGCCCTAGGCAGCAACAGCCCTGCAAGCAGCCACACGTGGCCCACACTCCATCGGGATGGCAGTGACGTCTCCTCACAGCAGCTCTGCCTTGTCCCAGCTCTCCAACCTGGCCTGGCGTCCTCACAGCGATTCTCAGGGGCTCCCGAAAGCCTTTTCTGTTCACACTCGCCACAGCGGGGTCTGTTGTTTGCAGCCAAGAGCTCGGAGTCATTTACCACCTGATCTCCCCATCCTGTGCCTAAAGAGCGAAGGAGACAACATTGCTGGGATGCAGTCAGAGCCCTTTGCGCCCATGTCCTCCACTTCTCCAAGCCCCGGTCGTGCGGGGGAGTCAGCCCCTACTGAGACGCGAAGCCCCAGGGTGCTGGGGTGACACCAGCAGGACAGATGCTGAGGGAGAGAATCACTGTTCCACTGGCGAAGTCTGTAAAAAGAGCAGTGTCTTGTCTACCTTGGCAATTTACTTTGTGTTTCTTGGCACAGAGGAGTCAGTCTCCTTAATCAGATCATACAAATGAGAGCTGGACTTCTGCCAAGCCAGCCCAGCAGAGTTTCCCTGGGGCCTGTTTGAAACTTAAGAGTGTCCTGTGATGAATGCTTCTTTCCGGGTGCTCGCGAAACCCAACGGATAGTTATCACCTTGGCCCGAGGACCCCATGAGCCTGGGATCCCCAAAATTCCTAGAGACCAAGTGCGGTAGATATGAGCGGGGAAAAGGGGGAAGTAAAAGAAAAGAAAGCCGCACCCATAAATTCAGAATATTGAGCAAGAGACATCCAAATCACTTAGCCCAATGATGTATAGCAGCCATGTCTAAACACTGTGCAGTGACTCAACTCTGTCGGTGCCATTGTGGGGATGAAACCCATGCACGTCCCGGGCTCCAGCCATCCACCCAGGGTCCCTCTCAGCACACGGTGGAAGGGAGGGGAAGACTTCCACTGGATTTTCCACTCACCCAGCCCAAACTCGTCCTTAGCCACCTGGGTCCGCCCACCTTCCTGCCTTTCTCTGGGACTTGAACCCGGAACATAGTTCTCCAGACACATGTGGCCACGATCCAGAAGCCAGCCACACTGAAACTCAGGAGTCATCTTGGAGTGACTTATACTGCAAATAACAATAAATAATAGCCAGCATTTTGACGACGTCCACTGTGCACCCCACACCGTTCTAAGAGCCGCAAGTCAAAGCTTGCTTTAATGTTTTTTCGATGGTCTAGACAAAGTGTTGGGAAAATGTTAAGCATTCAGATTAAACTTATAAGCGTGTGATGCCTGTGGTCATTTCACTGTGAATAGTGCACACACGCGTGCACAAGCACACACGTGCGCGCGCGCACACACACACACACACACACACACACAAGCCTGGGGAAATATTCTTCCACTATTCAAAAACAATGATCTAGGGCACCTGGATGACTCATTCTGTTGCTCATCTGGTTCTTGGTTTCAGCTCAGGTCATGATCTCACGGGTTTGTGAGTTCAAGCCCCGTGTCGGGCTCTGTGCTCACAGTGTGGAGCCTGCTTGGGATTCTCTCTCTCTCCCTCTCTCTCTCTCTCTCTCTCTCTCTCTCTCCCTTTCTCTGCCCCTACCCCACTCACACCATCTCTGTCTCTCTCAAAATAAACAAACTTAAAAAATAATAATAACCTGATTTAGCAAAGAAGTAGCTTACGTTGTTGATTAATGAGTGAAATTCCAACATCTTTGTTTTCTTTTCATCTTCCTCCTTTACATAAACCAGAAAAGTGTCCACCAACATTCACGTTAGACCTAGAGTGAACCACAACCATAGGCTGGCAATGGATATGAGGGTTTAGCACAAATCATCGTCAGTGTTTTGTGTGAATCAATTGTTTGTGTCGAATTTACAGTAAAGAGTAGGTCTTTTTTTTTTTAACTTTTTTTTTTAATGTTTATTTTTGAGAGAGACAGAAACAGAATGAGAGTGGGTTAGGGGCAGAGAGAGAGGGAGACAAAGAATCTGAAGCAGGCTCCAGGCCCTGAGCTGTCAGCCCAGAGCCCCACGGGGGGCTCAAACTCACAAGCTGTGAGATCATGACCTGAGCCAAAGTCAAACGCTCAACCGACTGAGCCACCTAGATGCCCTAGTATGTCTTTTTTTTTTTTTTAATGTTTATTTATTTTTGAGAGAGAGAGAGAGAGAGAGAGAGAGACAGAACATGAGCAGGGGAGGAGTAGAGAGAGAGACACACAGAATTTGAAGCAGGCTCCAGGCTCTGAGCTGTCCGCACAGAGCCCAACGTGGGGCTCAAACCCGTGAACCCTGAGATCATGACCTGAGCCAAAGCTGGACGCTTAACCGACTGAGCCACCCAAGCACCCCTTATTATTTTTTTTTTATAAATGATGTGCTATACAATCTTTGAATCAGTAAAATTTGTGTACATATGTGTGCATACATTTTCCCTACATCCTCTGGTGGACCCCTAAGATTTATCTTCTCATCTCTCACCGGGGGGCAGCAAAGCACAAGCTCAAGGTCTCCCGTGTCCTGCACGAAACCTCAGCGTGCCAGCTGGCTTTGGGGCTCCTTAACTCCAGTCTGGGAGTCTGTGGATTGCTCCGTTTTGTGTCAATTCAGTGATTCGTTTAAGAGGATATTTTGTTTAATATTGTATTCAGCATTCAGTTTTTAGGTTTCTCACTGGGAGATTCACTCAGGTATCTAATCTACTACACTGCCCTTTTCCATTGACACACGGGCACAGGGGGCCTGGCTAACTGAGGAAGCAGGCTTTGCTTATTTGTGCTATGTGTCCACTCCACAAGGATGCAGACTCAGCCATCACAGTACATGCAGCAAATTAATGGATGTCACCTGATTACTGGGCCATTCCCTGTCTTCTCCTGAAACGTCTTTGGAATCAGGGTGTGAGGTTTGGGATAGCTACGTCGTTCTGTTGTGGTTTCATTTTGCAAACGGTACAGATGGCTTTGGCTTGGGTGTGAGTTATTATTGTTGCCATCACCATTATCAACATCCTCATCATCCTCACCATCACCATCACCATTATAATCACCACCATCTTGGTTCTCCTCCTGTCCCATGCAGTTTGGGAAGAGCCACATTCCATGGAAGGGGAGCCATTCCTTTTAACTGGCATCCTTGGCTGACCGGTAGCAGCTGGGCCCCTGTTTTAGTCTGTTTGGGCTGCCAGAACAAAATGCCACAAGCTGAATGGGTTAAACAATAGAAATTAATTTCTCATGGTTCTGGAGATTGCAAGTCCAAGATCAAAGTGCTGACCAGGGGCGCCTGGCTGGCCTAGTGGGTTAAGTGTCCGACGTTTGATTTCTGCTCAGGTCATGATCTCACCGTTCATGACTTTGAACCCCGTGTGGAACTCTGTGTTGGTGGTACAGAGTCTGCTTGGGATTCTCTCTCTCCCTCTTTCTGCCCCTCCTCCACTCATACACACACACCCTCTCAAAATAAATAAATAAGCATTTAAAAACAAAACAAAACAAAAACCCCACAAAGTGCCAGCCAGTTTGGTTCCTGGTGCAAGCCTTTCTGACTTGCAGAAGGTCACCTTCTCACTATGCCCTCATGTGGCAGAGAGCGAAAGAGAACTCTCTGATGTCTCCTCTTATAAGGACACTGGTCCTATAGGATCAGGGTGCCACCCTTATGACCCCATTCAACCTAACTCCAAATGCAGCCCTACTCAGAGTTAGGGCATCAACATTTGAGTCTTGGGGGGACACAAGTCAGTCTATAGCCGTCCCTCTGACCAGGAGGCCCAGCATCAGCTCTAGAGTTGGACAGACCCAAGTTCAAAGCCCAGCTCTGCTACTTACTAACTTTGTAAATAAAATATTTCACCTTTCGGCCCCTCCATTCTCTATCCTGGGAAGTAGAAATAATAAGTCCCATCTCAGAGCATTGTGATGATTAGTACATTAGCAAAAGTGTAGAAGGTGGCTTGCGCAATGCCTGGCAGATGGCAGGGGCTCAACATATACTTTCCTGGATGATGCCACTCAAAGTGTGGTCCTCGGACCAGGAGCATTGCCTGAGGTCATGACAGAAAGGCCTGAGGAGTGCCAGGCCCCGTCCCAGTCCTGACAAATCAGAATCCCTGTCTTCCCAGCATTCCCAGTGATGGGACACGCATTGATGTTCCAGAGGCACGTTGAGAATGTGGTGGTAAATTCAGGGAGGCTCGGGGAAGGAGCCGGGGCCAGGCAGCCTTGTGATTGCCCTTGGCCAGTGAGGGGCCCCAAGGAATGCTGGACTGGTCACCAGCGGTTACAGAAGGCGTGTCCTGGGCCAGTTCCTCTCCCGTCTGAACTCCTAGCTGTTGACAGAACCTGCTGTTTCTCATCTCTGGGTCTCCACGCCCGATACTCTCTTCCCGGCCCTTTTCTGCCAAGCTCCTTTCTACTTATCCCTGAAAACTTGGCTCGAAGGCCACCTTCACCCAGAAGCTGTCTCTGCCTTCCCCCCATTATCTGGTCCCTTCCAGCCTTTTCACCCCGTGCTTGTGCAGTGGCCATTCGCAAGGCTCCAGGGATGTGGAAAAGTCCAGACAGTTGTCAGTTAGGAGGCTGAACTTGGGATTGAACGCCTGCCTCTGTCACTTCCCAGCTCTGTGACTTTGAATGAGTCTCTGAATTTCGAGGAGCTTCACCTTCTTCATGAGTGAAATGGAGACACGGTTCCTCTGAGAGTTAAATAAGATAAAGGGCGTACGGCAGGCAAGACTTTGCAGCTGCAACCAGCTGCCCGGGAAGCATTGCCCTTCCTCGTTTGCTTGAGATCAGCTTAAGTCTGACTCCAATAGACGGGAGAGGCCTTCAGTTTCAGTCCTTACCGGGGCCTCCTTCCTCCCCAACGCCCCCCCCCCCACCCACCCCCACTGCCCTCTCTGCTCACACAGTGATCTTGGCAACTTTCATGACTTGTGGAGGACGGGGGAAGGGCACTAGATCCTGAGTCCCATGCTGAACGGCACAGATTGGCATGCTTGAGCATGTAGGCTAGTGTAGTGTGGTTAAGAGGGAGGCTCTGGGGTGGGTCCCACCCCCACCACACATCAGCTGTGTGACTATGGGAAATTGGCTTAACCTCTCTGATCCTGATTCTCTCAAAATCCTCACAAGGGCCAGGGATTGTTAGCCCCATTTCGCAGGAAGGCAAACTGGCTCAGAGAGGCCCAGGTCACGTGGTTGAAAGTGCTGGTGCCTGGGTGGCTCAGTCGGTCACGTGTCTGCCTTCAGCTCAGGTCATGATCTCACGGTTCATGCAATCTCGGGCCCCATGTCGGGCTCCGAGCTGACAGAGCAGAGCCTGCTTGGGATTCTCACTCTCTCTGCTCCTCCCCTGCTCACACACTCTCTGTCTCAAAATAAAAATAAATAAACTCAAAAACACATTAAAAAAAAAAAAAAGCGTTGGCAGGGGCACCTGGGTGGCTCAGTCGGTTAAGCACCTGACTCTTGGTTCCAGCTCAGGTCATAATCTGATGGTTTGTGAGTTTCAGCCCCGCATCGGACTCTGTGCTGACAGTGCGGAGCCTGTTTGGGATTCTCTGTCTCCCTCTCACTCTACCCCTCCCCTACTCATGCTCTCTCTCTCTCTCTCTCTCTCTACCTCTTTCAAAGTGAATAAATAGGGGTGCCTGGGTGGCTCAGTCGCTTAAGCCTCCGACTTCCACTCAGGTCATGATCTCGTAGTTTGTGGGTTCAAGCCCCGCGTCGGGCTCTGTGCTGACAGCTCGGAGCCTGGAGCCTGCTTCGGATTCTGTGTGTCTCTCTCTCTCTCTCTGCCCCTCCCCTGCTCATGCTCTGTCTCTCTCTGTCTCTCAAAAATAAATAAATGTAAAAAAATAAAAATAAAAAAACAAAGTGAATAAATAAACATTAAAAAAAACAAAAAACATTGGCAGATTCAGGATTTGAATCCCCATGTGTGTGATTCCAAACACTGCCTCTGATTTTACATACAGCAAGCTGTTGCCCCTCCCAGACTTACCATTTTGTAGCCTCACAGTGGTGTCCTGCCCCCTGTTAGCCCGGGGCCCCTGCAATGGGTAGGGGGCTATTTATTTGCAGGCCCTTGCCCCATGCTCCCTCCCCTCCTCCACCCTCTCTCCTCTTCCTCCATCCCAACCCCCCAGTGCCCACCCCGTGTAGGTGGCTGGGAACAGGCGAGCTGTTCCTTAGGCGTTAGTCTCAGCTGGCTGCCTCTCCTCCCCCTCAGATCTCCCTTATCTTGGGCCATCAGAATCTCTCCTGCCTTGCCCCCCAAGCCAAGGTCACCTCCAGAGGGTTTGGCTTGCTCACTACACAGGCTCCCTTCTGCCTGGAAATGGGGGATGGTTTTAAAGAGCCAGCTCCTTTCCTTTCCGGAGTCCTCTAGTTTCCATGTCAAGGGACCATGAGGTGAAGAGGGGAAAGGATAGCAGGCCTCAAACTAGAATTTTGTTCCACGCTTTGAACTCGCTCATTGTATAACCTTGGACTAGTCACGTCATCTTTCTGGGCCCCAATTTCCTCAACTGGGAAGAATGTGGCTGGACCAGACACTTCTCCGAGATCTTTTCCTTCTAGGAGTGTGACTAAATCTGTGCCCTGCACGGCTTAGTGAGTTTGTGACAGGTGTGTATGTGTATATATATAATACATTATAATAATTATAATACATTATATATGTATATACAATATACATATTTTTTCTTTAATTAGGAATACTGGCAAGCCTGTGTCTCAGGATGAAGTCTCACAGACTGTTCAGCCCAGAGCAGGGGAAGAGAAAACCAATACCCAGGGGCCAGGAGGGAGCAGAGGCCGAAGCAGGCATGGGGGGACAAGAATCCCAGGGCTCAACTTTGGCCTGGGACCAGAATCAGAGACGGAGGTCTTGAAAGTGGGGTGCCTGAGTCCTACTCCAGAGCAATTAATCAGAACTTCTGGGGGTTGACCTGGGTATTCGTGGGTTTTTTGTTTGTTTGTTTTTTAAAGAGACTCCCCAGGTAAGTCAGCTGTGCCATGAAAGCCAAGAACCATTGTTTGGGAGCACGGACCCTCAGACTGGAGCCCACCTCTGCGTCCCTGGAAGAACTTATAACACACAAGCTGCAGTTTCTGACTCAGCAGGTCTGGGATGGAGGCTGCGTGAGTCTCCGATTGCTGCATTGTTTTAAATGAGGTAGACACACAATGTTAGTTTCCAGTGTACAACATAGTGAATCACTCCCCACATTTTGCCGTGCTCCCTGCAGGTATAGCTACCGTTTCTCTGACTTATTTCTCTTAGCCTAATGCTCTCCAGGTCCATCCTCTTGCGGCTTTAGCAAATCACCACAAACTTAATGGCTTACACAGCACAAATCTGTTACCTTACAGTGCTGGAGGTCAGGAGTTCGAAATGGGTCTCGGGGGGGCTGAAATCAAGGGGCCGACCGGGCTGCATTCCCTCCGGAGGCTCTGGAGGGAGCCGGCTCCGTCACCTGTCCCAGCTTCTGGAGCCCACCTGCCTTCCTGGGCTTGCGGCCTCTCCCTCCACCCTCCTGCCCTCCATTATCACATCTCCCGCCCTGACCCTAGCACACCTGCCTCCCCATTTCACTTGCCATGAACCTCTTGACTGTCCTGGGCCCAGTCCAATTATCCAGGATAATCTCCCCAGGTCAAGATCCTTAATTTAATCAGCATGAGAGCCCACGTGAAGTAACATTTTCACAGACTCTGGGGATTAAGAATGGGGGGGCCGCCGAAGCCAAGGGCACACTCCACACACTGCATGTTAGCTAACTTGACAATAAATTGTATTTGAACCCTTTAAAAAAATAACAACAGGGGCGCCTGGGTGGCTCAGTCGGTGAAGCGTCCGACTTCGGCTCAGGTCGTGATCTCGCGGTCCGTGAGTTCGGGCCCCGCGTCGGGCTCTGTGCTGACAGCTCAGAGCCTGGAGCCTGCTTCTGCTTCTGTCTCTCCCTCTCTCTCTGACCCTCCCCCCATTCATGCTCTGTCTCTCTCTGTCTCAAAAATAAATAAACGTTAAAAAAAATAATAACAATAACGTGAGCCAGGATTCTGGATACCGCAGGGCCCAATAATTTGCATTTCTCTTTTTAATGTTTATTTATTTTGAGAGAGAGAGAGGGGGCAAGTAGGGGAGAGCGAGGGAAAGAGAGAATCCCAAGCAGGCTCCATGCCATCAGCACAGAGCCTGATGCCATGAACCGTGAGATCGTGACCCGAGCTGAAACCGAGAGTCAGATGCTCAACTGACTAAGCCACGCAGGTGCCCACAAGCTTACAGGTGAGGCTGATGCTGCTGGTCTGGGAACTGTGCTTTGAGAACCACCACTTTGGAGTTTACAGGGAATGAGATCCAAATGAGGTCAAGCTGTCCCGAGAAGAGGGTGTCTAGGGAGGGGTAGAGATGGGTAAGGAGGGTTTTGGCTGACACTGGGGGAGACGATTTCTCTTCTGCTGTTCCTATCCCGAGTCCAGGAAAGCCTCCAGGAAACGCATAAAAAGACATTCAAAGTAAGATGGGTGTTTCCTTTGGGTGTGACCCTGGGGACCCACCCCAAAGCGGGAGCAAGTAGGCTCAGCCAATTTAAGTCACAGGTGGGAGAGAAGTTTTCGAAATCTTTCTTCTCACGCCCGAGATGCTGCGTATGGGCCCCCACGGGACGGAGCCGTGTAGATGGTAGGCATCACTCTGTCCAGGTGGCACTCAGAAGTGTCACCTCCCTACAGACTGATACCTTTAGGACCTACAGCCTGGAGCACTCCCATCCCCTCTCTGATCCTATGGCACTGTAACCTCCCCCTAAATCTCTTCTTCTTTCCCTTCTCCTCCCTTCCTTTCGCCCCTACCAAGTCCTGTCCAACCTCCAGGAAAGACCTTCTTCCGGGACACTTCACAAAGTCCCTTCCAGGTTTTACCATGTCCCCCAGTTGTCCAACCTTTTCCCTGACAACTGAGACGAGGGCTCATTTCATTATTGTTTGTTTGTTTGTTTGTTTTTTACTTATTTGTATTAGGTCTGGGTTCAGAAAGGTCTTGAATCAGACCCCCCTCCCCCCGCCCTGTGACCCACATCTCCCGTGCATGAACTGCCCAGCTAAAAGGGGGCAGTCTGATCCAAACTCTTCAATTCAGCCAGAGAAAACGTGCCAAGGTTCCCAGTTTGTCAGCAGCAGGACCAAAGTTTGTGTTCCTGACTCCTGGACCAATGCTCTTTTAGAATCCTCTTCCTTTCGTTCCGGGGATCAAACCTGAACTATCGCTAGGGTGACCCTAGCTATCACCCAAAACAGAGTGAGAGGGGGCATTATTAATAATTACACCAGGACAGCAGGTGTAAACAGGACTGCCCTGGGCAAATGGGACACATGATCATTCTAGCATGACATCTGAATGCCACCCACGTGCCCACCAGGAAAGCTTCTCTGTAGCCTTATGACTAAAGAGACCATGAGAACTCGTTCTCACTCTCCACACCCAGTGAGGGGCCGGAGGACCAAGCAGCCTTGAGGGTCTGGCCTTCCCAGAGATTTTCAGGGTGCTCCACAGGTGACCTCCCTAACCCACCCGGAGCTGTGTATGCATAAACAGAGGCCCCATTTTACGGTCCCTGCCTAGCAGAGGGTAAGTGCCCTGCCAAGCCCAGTAGAACTCTGATTTCTGGTGCTTCCCTCTAGGTCATACCCACTGAATCAAAGCTCCATGTTGTAGAGTTTGAGTCTGCTAGAGCCGCTTTATTTATATATATATATATTTTTTTTTTAATTTTTTTTAATGTTTATTTTTGAGGAGAAAGAGACAGAGCATGAGCAGGGGAGGGGCAGAAAAGGAGGGAGACACAGAATCCAAAGCAGGCTCCAGGCTCTGAGCTGTCAGCACAGACCCCGATGCAGGGCTCGAACTCACAAACCGTGAGATCACGACCTGAGCCCAAGTTGGATGCTTAACCGACTGAGCCACCCAGGCACCCCCAAGAACTTCTATTTTTTTTTAATATTATTATATGTTTCATGTTTGAACAGGCAGCACATTCACTGGAAAAGTATTAAAGGCACACAGTGAAAGTCTTCCTCCCGCGGACCTCCCCTCTCTTACTTCTCAGTCCTCACCTCCACTCTCAACACTCTTCTTAGTAGTGACTTGTTATTTGTAATTCTTTTGCTATTCTAGTTCCACTGCCTTTCCAAATAAACTTTAAAATGAGCTTGTCAGGGGACGAGCCTGGGTGGCTCAGTCAGTTAAGTGTCTGACTCTTGATTTTAGTCAGGTCATGATCTCAGTTTATGAGTTCGAGCCCCCGCGGCCGGGGGCTCTGGGCTGACAGCTCACAGCCTGCTTGGGATTCTCGCTCTCCCTCTCTCTCTGCCCCTCCCCCACTTGCACTCTCTGTCTCTCTCTCTCAAAACAAATAAATAAACTTAAAAAAAAAAACCCTAGGGGCGCCTGGGTGGCGCAGTCGGTTAAGCGTCCGACTTCAGCCGGGTCACGATCTCGCGGTCCGTGAGTTCGAGCCCCGCGTCAGGCTCTGGGCTGATGGCTCAGAGCCTGGAGCCTGTTTCCGATTCTGGGTCTCCCTCTCTCTCTGCCCCTCCCCCGTTCATGCTCTGTCTCTCTCTGTCCCAAAAATAAATAAACGTTGAAAAAAAAAATTAAAAAAAAAAAAACCCTATAGCTCCCTTTTTTTTTAAAAAAAAAAAGATTGGCTTGTCAGTTTCTACCAAAAAAAATGCTGATGGAATTTTTGGCACAATTGCATTGAATCTACAGATCCATGCGGGGAGAATTTTATTAAGCCCAGATTCCAAAACACGAACATGGTCTATCTCCCCGTGTTTTGGGCTTTCTTTGGTTTCTTTCACCAATGTGTTGTAGTTTTCGGCATACATATCTTGCACGTATTTTGTTAGATTTCTACCGAAGTATTTCATGTTTTCTGTTGCTACTGTAAATGATGTTTTCAATTTTTTTCAATTTCCTCTTGTTTATTGCTAATATATAGAAATAAATTTGAGTTTTGTTTATTGACCTTGCATCCCGTGACCCTGCTAAAACTCACTTATTAGTTAACATGTATTAGTTAACACATAATAACACTAATGTTTTAATATTAGTGACAATCGCCATTCCTGAACCATTCCTGAGCCATTCCTGCATATTCCCCACCCCCCCTTTTTTTTTGCTCTAGTGTGTATTACTCTCTAGCACTTTATAATTTATCTACTTTGGTTAACGTTTGTCCTCCCCAACCCATATCATTAGAAGGTAAGATTCGGAAGAGCAGAGATTTTTGTGTTTTACTCACTGATTCCTTTCTTTCTTTTTTTTTTAATTTTTCTATGTTTTATTTTTTATATTTGAGAGAGAGACAGAGAGAGAGAGCGAGTAGGGGAGGGGCAGAGAGACAGAGACAGAATCCGAAGCAGGCTCCAGGCTCTGAGCCGTCAGCACAGAGCCTGACGTGGGGCTCGAACTCACACACCGTGAGATCATGACCTGAGCCGAAGTCGGACGCTTCACCGACTGAGCCACCCAGGCGCCCCCTCCCTGGCTTATTTCTTAGTGCATAGGAAGCACTGAGTACATAGCACTTAATACACACCATTTGATGGAACGAATCAGTGAGTAGTGGCCTCCTACAGAATAAGTGGGCCACATTGAGAGAGAAAATTCTTCTTGCCACCTAAGGTATCCCCTGAGGTGTGGGGGATCAGAGAGAAGATTCCATCCTCAGCAGACCAGGTCGGTTAGACAAGGTGACCTTTAAGCTCTTTTCCAGCCTCCTGAAAACAACTGTGAAACTTGCCTGAGTTCCAGAACGGGAGTGCAAACACCGTGTGCCTGACCGGTGTGGGGGGCAGGTGTGAGCTGTGCGGTGTAGCACAGGGAGGGCCGGGTGACTCTGGACGAGGCAGGGGATTCCAACAAGTTGGTCTGTCTGCGAGAAGCATCTTCCCATTTTCCGGGCGTGCGCCGCACGGAACCAGCACCCAGGAACTGCTTACCCACAGCGGCTGCTCAGGACCACAGAAGCGGGGAGAAGGCTAGCTCTTAGGGACCCTGCGTGCCCTCTTTACTGAAGGCGTGAGGGTCTCCTTTGCTTCTCCACGAAGCCTGTCAGGAGGGGAAGAAGTGGGTGGGTCCTGTTCACTGCTCCTTCTCCCCTCCAGAGCCTCCCTCGGTGCCTGAACAGTAAGGGATCCCTAGCACCCGGGTGGCTCAGTAGGTGAGGCATCCAACTTTGGCTCAGGTCATGATCTCACAGTTCACTTTGTGAGTTTGAGCCCCACGTCAGGCTCTCTGCTGTCAGTGCAGAAGCCCAATGCAGGGCTTGAACTCAGGAACCATGAGACCATGACCTGAGCCAAGATCGAGAGTCAGACACTCAACGGACTGAGCCACCCAGTGTCTGTGTGTTTTAAAAATAACACTGTGAGGGGCGCCTGGGTGGCGCAGTCGGTTGGGCGTCCGACTTCAGCCAGGTCACGATCTCGCGGTCCGTGAGTTCGAGCCCCGCGTCAGGCTCTGGGCTGATGGCTCGGAGCCTGGAGCCTGTTTCTGATTCTGCGTCTCCCTCTCTCTCTGCCCCTCCCCCGTTCATGCTGTGTCTCTCTCTGTCCCAAAAATAAATAAACGTTGAAAAAAAAAATAAATTAAAAAAAAAAAATAACACTGTGAGGGCTGTTGCACCTTCCCCAAAGTTGTTTTTTAACAGTAAAAAACTGGGGGGCGGGTTTTGTTTGTTTTGTTTGTTTCCAAAAATATTTTCTATATTGAAACATGTTAACACACACACACACACACACACACACACACACACACGCACATATACATATACATTCTAGAATGATGTGCAACGAAATGTTGACAACGGTTATCTCTGGGATTTCAGGTCATGTTTGTATTCTTTGCTTTGTTTCTATTTGCCATAATGCGCTTTCTTTCCTTTATATTCAGAAAGAACAAGACTGCTATTGTCACCTTATGAAAACATTAAATTAAGTGAAAGCACATTTCCCTGTAAGAAAACAGCTGGGAAATTACGTGAATCAAGTAGAAATGAACAAGGGCTTGGGGCGCCTGGGTGGCTCAGTCAGTTAAGCGTCCGAGTTCTGCTCAGGTCGTGATCTCGCGGTTCGTGAGTTCAAGCCCCGTGTCGGGCTCCGTGCTGACAGAGCAGAGCCTGGAGCCTGCTTCAGATTCTGTGTCTCCCTCTCTCTCTGCCCTTCCCTGACTCGTGCTCTTTCTCTCAAAAATAAATAAACATTAAAAACAATTTTTTTTTTAAATGAACAAGAACCAGATCTAATAGCAATCACCACCACTGAACTCTCCCTCGGCTCCCAGAGCTGGGCCGCCCTCACCCATAAACCCCATTGTAACCTGTGCCATCGCAAGCCCCAGCTCTGACGCTCAGCAACCACCGGCTTGGGGGGCCCCTCTCCCTGGGCTGGGCCTGGGGGTGCAGGGAGGGACCTCGGAGCAGCCCCGGTCCCAGCTGCCGGGAAGCCTGGGGGATTGTTGCTATGGACGAACCACTGTCTATAGAGCAGGGGTGAGCTTTGGGTACCTGTGTAAGTTCTGGGCACAGAAGTCCCTGCCTCCTACCCTCTTCCCTTCCTTTCTCCTTCTTCCACTACCCCCTCCATCCTTCCTTCTCACTCCTACTTCCCCACCTCTCTCTTCCTTCCTCTCTCCCTCCTCCCATTGTCTTTCCCTCCATTCCTTCCTCTTTCCCTCCACATCTCTGAGCCCCTGTCAGGCAAGAGAGACAAGATGATGAATCGCCCACTGTTGCCCCTCAAGGGATCTGCGGTCTGGAGAGGGAAACAGCTGGGTCCAGGGTGCCTTGCGTTCAGAGCCCTGAGGGAGAGCTGTCTGGAGCAGGTAATACCTGTGCTGAATCCTGACAGATTCAGAGGAGCTGGTCAGGAAAGAAAATGGACAAGAGTCAACCCTCCTGGGCAAATCTGTTGTTGCTTCAGTTTCCTAACCGGCCTCCACAGGACCAGCCCTGCCCAGAAGCCCTCCTTGGTGGGGACAGACTCCCTAGACGCTTCGTGCCACCGACTCCCTGGCAATGTATCTCACCTGGCCCGGCAACGGTGGTAGGCCATCCCTCCAGGGTTAGGCTCAGCCTCGGCCCATAAATCCAGCTGACTCAGGAATTGCCTTTGTGCTCAGGACTTCCGAGTAGGGGCTTGTCCCACCGCTCCTGCCGGGTCATGCCCAAGTTCCGCGTTCTCACTGCCGGTTTGGCAATTCTTCCTGATTTGGAGCCCAGATCCTTCCTGCTGCTTTTAATCCAGGGTCATTTGCTTTATCCCCAAGGATTTAAAAAAATGAAGATTAAAATCTTGTCTTCTCGCTCTGTTGGCAAACAGCTCTTCATGTGCTGGACAGATGTGATTAGGTAGGTCTCTGTCACTGCTCAGCTCCTGGAGCCACATTAAGCCGAGATGGGAGGGAGCAGGAAGGTGTTCAGAGATCTTTCTCACTGCTCTCACTTCTGCCAAGGGCCCCTCCCGGGCACGCCGATCCACCTGCCATGTTCGGATTATAAGCTGTTAGAAGACCCAATCGGGGGTTATTAGCCCTTGTGGATAAAGCCACTGCCCTCCCCATGTTTCTCTTGGTTTTGAAAGGTGTTTCATGGGAACACAGGTATAAGGGAGGTTGGTTTCAGGATGAGTCACCTTTGAAAGCGACTCCGGACATGGGAGCTGGAGATCGGGATAAGAGGTTTGGAGCTAGAGAGAGGAAAGAGACCCATTGAACTGTTTAAAGAAAGGAGAACAAATAAATATGCATGGTTGTGTGATAAGAAATAAAATTGCAGGGGCGCCTGGGTGGTTCAGTCGGGTAAGCGTCCGACTTCGGCTCAGGCCATGATCTCGCGGCTTGTGAGTTTGAGCCCCGCTTCGGGCTCTGTGCTGACAGCTCGGAGCCTGGAGCCTGCTTCAGGTTCTGTGTCTCCCTCTCTCTCTGCCCCTCCTCTGCTCGTACTCTCTCTCTCTCTCTCTCAAAAAATTAACAAAACATTAAAAAAAAAAGAAATAAGATTGTAATAAATTCTACTCAAAAAAGGAGAGAGAGAGAGAGATTGGCAGGGAAGCTGATGGAGGCAATCAGAAGGGAGCATCCGCCATGGAGAAGGATGCAAAAACATCTGGGAGAGTTGCCCCGGGGCAGACCTCCCACCCGAGCCAGACAGAGGGACCCTGGGCTGAAGCAGTGTCTACAGGACGATCTAAGGTTGGGGAACGTGAAAGACTTTGGGGCCTTTATTTCTCTCCTTCCTTGATTCTATGATCACTGATGGCCCATCTCAAAGTCCTTGAGTGCATCCTGAATGCTCTGCAGCTCCAGAGACCAGCCCACCTTAATCTCCCCTAAAGGGAGTTGGGGATAGAGGAATGTACCCAGGTCGTCAAACTGTCCCAACCCCAGGCACAGACCAGCCTCACTGCTCATGGCCCCTCCGCCAGGTCCCAGATCCCCAAGGCCAGAAACCAACTAGGGAGACAGATCCATAAACGTCACCTTGTGAGACTTACATGATGGTGTGCTAAGAGCAATCTCAAGTTCATTCATTCATTCAGTACTTCCTGTGTGCTACCATATGCCGGCCCTGCTCTAATCTCTGAGGATAGAGTTGAGCCAGACAAAAATCTCTGCCCTTTGGAGCTTACATTTTTTTTCTTCTGTATTGAGGAATAATTTACGTACAGTGAAATATATTAATCCTAAATGTAAAGCCTGATAACTTTTTAGAATTATATACATCCGAGTACTCACCACCCCCAATCCATAACTGCCTCCCCCTCGCCAACATAACCATTCCCCTGACATTTTTCACCATCAATGAAATTTGCCTGTCTTTACACAGCAAAGGAAACAATCGACAAAACTAAAAGGCAACCTACAGAATGGGAGAAGATATTTGCAAATGACATACCTGATCAAGGGTTAATATCCAAAATACATAAAGAACTTACGAAACTCAACACCCCAAAAATGAATAATTCAATTAAAAAATGGGCACGCTCGAGGTTCTCTGTCTCCGTCTCTCTCTCCCCCTTCCCTGCCTGCTCATGCACGCACACTCTCTCTCTCTCTCGAAGATAAACTTTTTTTTTAAAAAAAATGGGCAGAAGACATGAACAGACATTTCTCCAAAGAAGACATGTGGATGACCAACAGACACACGAAAAGATGCTCAACATCACTCATCATCAGGGAAATGCAAATCAAAACCACACTGAGAGGTCACCTCACACCTGTCAGAAGAGCTAAAATCAACAACACCACAAACAACAGGTGTTGGCGTGGATGTGGAGAAAGGGGAACCCTCGTGCACTGTTGGTGGGAATGCAAACTGGTGCAGGCACTCTGGAAAACAGTGTGGAGGTTCCTCAAAACGTTAAAAATAGAACTACCCTATGACCCAGCAATCACCCTACTGGGTATCTACAAAAATACTAATTCAGGGGCGCCTGGGTGGCGCAGTCGGTTGAGCGTCCGACTTCAGCCAGGTCACGATCTCGCGGTCCGTGAGTTCGAGCCCCGCGTCGGGCTCTGGGCTGATGGCTCAGAGCCTGGAGCCTGTTTCCGATTCTGTGTCTCCCTCTCTCTCTGCCCCTCCCCCGTTCATGCTCTGTCTCTCTCTGTCCCAAAAATAAATAAACGTTGGAAAAAAAAAAAAAAAAAAGATACCACTTTCTAGATCCTCAACCTCCCTAGGTCCTCCTTTCTTTATTTTATTTTATTTTATTTTTTAAACTTTTTTTTAATGTTTATTTATTTTTTTTGAGAGACAGAGAGAGACAGAGCACGAGTGGAGGAAAGGCAGAGAGAGAGGGAGATACAGAATCCAAAGCAGGCTCCAGGCTCTCAGCTATCAGCACAGACCCCGATGCGGGGCTCAAACCCACAAACTGTGAGATCGTGACCTGAGCCGAAGTCAGACGCTTAACTGACTTAGCCACCCAGGTGCCCCTAGGTCCTCCTTTCTAAAATGAATCTATTTGTGGGGCGCCTGGGTGGCTCAGTCGGTTGGGCGTCCGACTTCGGCTCAGGTCATGATCTCGCGGTCCGTGAGTTTGAGCCCCGCGTCGGGCTCTGCACTGACAGTGTAGAGCCTGCTTGGGATTCTCTGCCTCCCTCTCTCTCTCTCTCTCTCTCTGCCCCTCCCCACCTCGTGCTGTCTCTGTCTCTCCCAAAATAAACAAAAATAAACTTAAAAAGATTGTGACCAAAAATTTAGATGTCAATTTAAAAATATGAGAGTATGTCGTTTTCCAGAATCCTTTTAGGGGGTGCACAAGCACGAAAGTTTGAAGAATCCTGATCTAGAGGGCAGTGGTTCTCAACTCCTGGTTACAACTGGAATTACTTGGGGAATTTGAAAGAGGATGATAAATCAAAGGAGTTGGGAGTGAGCACTTTTTAAAAGCTCCTTAGGTGATTCAAAGAGCAGCCAGGCTGAGAACCACTGGTTTCCTCCTCCGCCCTGCTCTGTTCCACTCAATCTAAACCTTTTCCTCTTCCTCCCCACCCAGCACCCAAGGCTATCTCCCTGACCCACACCCATGTCTAGCTCCAAGACTAGATATTGCCTCTTGGACATTTACATGTCCAAATGCAACCTGTCCTAAACCAGGCTTGGCAACAATTTGGATTATGCATCAGTAAAAAATGTGGGGATGTACACCTCAGAATATGTGTATTAAAAATAAACCATAAATATATGTTAATATGTTAGGCCCACCATTAAACGTCTATAAAATAGAAGTATGAGACTAAAAAGGAATATAAATACAAGTTCTAATATTTTCTCTCCACATCCTATGGATGACCTCTGTGCTTTTGCACATGCTGGTCCCTTTTCCTAGAATTCCCTTCCCTTGTCTTTCTATGAACCTCCATTCATCCATCAAGACCCAGTATGTATAACTCCTCTGAGACTCCACCACAGACACTTCCTACCTCCAATGGTGCCCCCAGGAGGCTCTCTATAGGCCTCTGTCTTTTCTCTACCGGCCTCTGTCTTTGCACCTGACATACTATATTAAGGCATGCGGATGTCTCTCTCCCCTGGGGGCTCAGGAAAACATTGAGAGCAGCACCCAGCATAGGACCTGGCTCATGATAGGTTTGCAATAAATGTGTGTTGGATAATAAGTGAGCAAAGAGGAGGTGGTCAAAATATCTAACCATCAGAGTAGCAGCAAAGGGTGGGGGGGGGGGTGGTTGGAGGAGGTGGTGGGAGTGGAGAGGAGGTCCTGGAGGGTCCCCATTAGAAGAGTGTTGACGTTTCAGCGGCTGGTTTGGGGGAAGCCCGGGGTCCAGGTCAGCACTCCGGTTCGGCCACACCACTGCATTCTGGCCGCACTTTACTGCCAATGGCAAATTCCCAGAGGCCTGGCTGTCCAAGGACTCAGGGACTATTTAAAATTGTCTGGAGATAGGGGCGCCTGGGTGGCGCAGTCGGTTAAGCGTCCGACTTCAGCCAGGTCACGATCTCGCGGTCCGGGAGTTCGAGCCCCGCATCAGGCTCTGGGCTGATGGCTCAGAGCCTGGGGCCTGTTTCCGATTCTGGGTCTCCCTCTCTCGCTGCCCCTCCCCCGTTCATGCTCTGTCTCTCTCTGTCCCAAAAATAAAATAAACGTTGAAAAAAAAAATTTTTTTTTAATTGTCTGGAGAGCAGTACCTCCATTTAGGCCGCAGAGAGAACTCCAGCCGCCCCCGTGGGGACGGAGGGGTCGACCCCGTGCAAGATCTCTCCCTTCGTCTCACTGTCTGGAAGGCCAGGCCTGGCCGGGAACCCTGAGGCCACTGACACTCCTCAAAGCACATTGCACGTTGGGGCCCCTGGGGCGCCGGCCTGGGAGACCTCCCCCAGGGGGCCGAGGGTGATGAACAGGGCTCGGCCTGTCTCCGTCCGTCTCGTCTGTCCCGGTGGGGCTGCCACGCACTGGACTCCCCACGGAGAGCAGCCAGCGCAGCTGCGGAGGCAAGGGCAGCGGGAGGACAGAAGCCACGTCCAGCCCTCCCCCCCCCCCCCCCCCAGCCCTGCTCCGCAGGAGGAACCTGCAGAGGCAGTACAGAGCTCACGCAGGGCTTAGCCACCTGCTCACCTCCGGAGCAGGGGCACGGCGCTCCGGCCAGGAGCAGGGCTGGGCCAAGAGCTGCCTTTTCAGCGTGTAGGTGCTCCGCCCCATTGTCTGGCAACATCTGGAGACATCTCCAGTTGTTTCAACTAGGAGCGGAGGGTGCTATCGGCACCAGCATCAAGGATGCTTAGATGCTTAAAAAAAAAAAAAAAAAAAGCCTGGGTGGCTCAGTCGGTTAAGCGTCTGACTTCCGCTCAAGTCATGATCCTGCAGTACATGAGTTCAAGCCCCGGGTCAGGCTCTGTGCTGACAGCTCGGAGCCTGGAGCCTGCTTCGGATTCTGTGTCTCCCTCTCTCTCTCTCTCTCTGCCCCTCCCTTGCTCACTCTCTCTCTCTCTCTCTCTCTCTCTCTCAGAAATAAACATTAAAAAAAAAAATTCTTTTTTAAAGGATGCTTGGGCTCCAAATGTCACCCGTGCCAAGGCCGTCCACACCTTCGTCCTTCCATCCCTCTCCTGAGGCTGTTCCTCCAACCACCTCCCAGCTCCGCTAAAGCAGCTTGTTAAAGCCCTTCACGGCTGACATCACGTCGCCTCCTTTTCCAGATCTGGCATCCTTTAGCCGTGTGACGGTAGGCACGCGGTTGGAACTTTCTGAACCAGACTTCTCACCTCGTGGAAGACAAACACACGAGCAGAACATCCCTCCCGCGTGGTCAGCCACTGTGAGGAGGTGACACTGTAACACCCAGAGCTCCCAGTTCACAGAGCTGCCGCCGTGACAACGTCTGCTTCCGCCTTGCCCTGGACCCCTGCAATCTGGCTGTGAGTCTTTGGGTCCTGTAGCCACAACAGACTCTGCAGTGATGCGAGCTGACTCCCATGAACCGTGTGCACTGGAAACGCAGGGACCCCGTCTTCAGGTGTCCGCGCCTCGTCTAGGGAGGGGGGGAGTGGGTGCTGGCAGGGGGTGGGTGCTGAATACATATGTGCTGGCCTCTAGACCGTAGGGAACACAGAGGGCCCCATGGGGCATGCGGAGTGTGAACTGTAATCAGGCAGAGGGTGTGTGGGAGACTCCCCTTGAGCCTATGACTCCGGGCTTGCGCCCCAGGCCTTGGGGAGGCACACTGGAGGCTTCCAATGACAGCCCCGCAGGGCTTTCCTCCAAACTTCTTGTTTACAAATTTGCAAGCCTACAGAAAAGTTACAAGAATTAGTACAATGCGCACGCATGTACCCTTCACCTGGATCCACTTTGGCCCCCTCTCTCTGTACGCATACGCACACACTACAGCTCAGGTCAAGATCTCACGGTTCGTGGGTTCAAGCCCCGCGTTGGGCTCTGTGCTCACAGCTCACAGCCTGGAGCCTGCTCCCAGATTCTGTGTCTCCCTCTCTCTCTCTGCTCCCCCTCCCTGCTCATGCTCTGATTCTCTCTCCCAAATAAATAAATATTTAAAAAAAAAAGAAAAAAGAAGAACCCAGGCCAGTCGTCTTGCAGGACATCCCTCAATTTGGGTCTGTCTGCTGTTTCCGCCTGATTAAATTGACGGTAAGTGTTTTTAGCAGGCGTAGCACGGACGACATGCTGTGTCCTTGTCGGAGCAGCCCTCCAGGCCGAGTGAGTGAGATGTCTAGTGTCCCACTATTGGTGGCCTTACTTTCGATCCCACAAGAGGTCACAGAGGAGAGAACTTTGCAGAAAGTCCTGCATCCTGTCCCTTGCCGGCAGGCTGGCCACACGGGAGACCTCCCCATGGGCGTGGGGTGGCGGTACAGTCTGAGGCTCTAAGGGAATGAAGGAAGAGGATGAGTGGCCAGAACTGCTTCCCGGGGCTCCAAACCGCGCTCCCAGAGCCCCGTGATTCTGGGGAGGGCGTGGCGCTCGCTCGGGGGGGGGGGGGGGGGGGGGGAGGGCGGGGGGCGGGGGAGGGGCGCAGGCTTTTCAAAGAGCACCAAAGAACAATGCCATCATCTGCCATCCAAGAAGCCACCCCTGGTTATATTTATGACCCTACGACTCGCAAGGGACTTTCCCATTCACTTCCCATGGCATCGGAGAGCACCTGCCACACTGTGTGAAAAGCATCCTGTGAGAGCCTTAGAGTCATTCAGACCTAACCACCCTGGGAGGCTGCTGGCACACCACTGTGTGGGTGGGAGAATGGAGTCACAGAGTGGTGAAGCCGCTTGCCCAAGTACACCCAGGTGGCAGCTCCTAGGACCCGGACCCTTTGAACTTCTGGGCCGAGGGGCTAAGCATCTGGGTGCTGTGCTGTGAGCATGACAGCAGGTGGGAGCGGAGAGCAGGACAGACACGGAGGCACCCATTTGCAGACGGAGCCAACAAGGTCCGGACGGGCCCTGTGCACCAGCGAATCTGTGGGACTGGGACCGGCCCCAAGAACTCATGAGTCCTGGGCTGCTGGTGCCCTTGCTGCAACCTCAGGCTGGACGTGGGACCGAGGCCAAAGCTGCCAAAGGTGCTGTGACCATCTGCCCAGAGGGATGGGCACAGAGAAGGGCAATGACAGTGACTGTCTCTGCATAGCTCCCTCTCCTGTGCAGGGACAGCAGAGGCCACCGTTCCTGGAACAGGGACACCCTGACCCCAAACAGGACAATCTGAATCACCTCTGCCCCAAACCACACCACCACCACCCACCCCGCCTCCAGCCCTGCCAGCCCATATAGCTGCTACGCCCTGCCTCTCTAGCTGGGGAGGGAACCATCCCAATTTGTCATCCCCAT
Organism: Leopardus geoffroyi; assembly: GCF_018350155.1. Classification (NCBI taxonomy): domain Eukaryota; kingdom Metazoa; phylum Chordata; class Mammalia; order Carnivora; family Felidae; genus Leopardus; species Leopardus geoffroyi. The sequence goes on from NC_059337.1 coordinate 6,268,309, forward strand.
CTGTCATCCCCACTGGTCAGGTCACCCACATTTTAGGAGGAAGTGGCTAGCTTCTCTGGCAAACCCCTTTCTGGCCCGACAGACCTGAGCAGCCAGTTTCTTGAACCCTGGTCTCGGGATGAGCCCAGAATTCCAGCCTGTTGGTGGTCACAGGAAGTACCAGGTCAGGATGGGGATGTGGCCTGGAATCATCTGGATGGGGGGCAGGCGAGAGAAGAAAAGCCAGAGGTCAGAGAAGGAAAGGCCTACCTCCTGTGCACTCTGCAAATCCTAGACCGGTCTGCCTTTTCCATGAAGCCCACCCTGATCACTGCAGTGCCCACCAGGCTCTCCTCAACTACATGGGAATGTCCTTGATTCTGCTTTAACAACCAGGGCAAGTCACCTCGTGCCTCCTCTCGCATAGTACAAACTAGGAGGTGTCTTTGTGAGGCTATTTGCACCTGATGCTGAGCTGTGTATGCAGTAGGTGCTCTGTACATGCTTGATTGCTGAATAAATTAAGCTCATTCATTCATTCACTCATTCAAAAAATCATTAATGAGCAACCGTCTTGAGCCAGGCTGTCTTCTAGGGGCCCTTGCCCCTGGGGATTGACATTCTGGCCTAGGAACAGATAATGTGAGGCCAGTGCTAGGAAGAAAGATCAGTGAATGAATGAATGAAGTGGAGAATGAGGATAGGAGGAAGTGGAAAGGGGCCCGGAGGAGAGAGCTGCTGTCTTTCCGCCCCAGCTGCAGCGCCCCCATCACCCAGGGAGCATAGACACTCTGCAGAGAACCAGCCTCATCCGAGGTGGGGCAGCCTGCTGGCCTGGCCTTGTCTTGGTAGCTGGAGAGAAAATGTTCTGGGAGGAGATTTTTTTTTCTAGGTTTCTGAGAGCCATTCCGCCCCCCCCCCCCCCCCCCCGCCCCGGCCAGAGGCACCAGCAACAAAACTCCTGGCCATTCGGGGGAAACTGAGAGCTCAGTCCACCACCAAGACCAAGGGGGCAGATGCTCTGGAAAGTGCGGCCGCATCAAAATGCTGCTGAGGGGTCATGCCTACAGGTCAGGGGCCTACAGGTCAGGGGCAAGGTGGGACTAGAGCCTGCGGAAGAATCTTCTCTTTCTTTCTCTATCTTCCTTCCTCCCTCCTTCCCTTTCTCCCCCTTTCCCGTCCTCTCCCTGTCCCTTCTCTCTCCCTCCCTCCCCCCCCCATGTGACCTTCCCAGGCCACTTTGTTTACATCACGCTCCCAGCCCTCTCTCTCCCACTCTCCATTTTCTTTTCCTGCACAGCACCTGTCACCCTCACACATACCGTGTACTTCTCTATTGGTTTGCTTTTGTCAGGCAGCCCTTCCCCCCAGCAACTTCCGTGTGGACAACGATTGACCTCCCAGCACCTAGAACAGTGCCTGGAACACAGCTGGTACTCAAAGAATATTCTTCTCCCCTTCCTTCATCCTTCTTCCTCTGCATCCTCACTGCGCTGTGGGAAGGGAAAAGGGTTGTACGTAAGACATATCCCTGGCTTACAGGAGCTCATGGCCCCCCGCCCCAGAAAATGGGTGACTCCAGAGGAAACTTGTGCCCCCACCGACTTCATCTCCAAACTTCCCCAGCCCTTGCCTCCTGCCCTCCGGTCTTCCTTTGCTGTGCACTTAGACGTCTTTCTCTGCAGCAGTGGGTACACGTATCTGCAACCAAAGCCTCCTTCTGCCCTGCCCAGAGGAGGCAAGCAGCATGGAGTAGCGACATAGGACAGCCCCGAGTTTGAATCTCAACTCAGTTTCATCTGTAGGATGGAGCTCCGTTATCTACCTTGCAAGGGTTCCATTGAGAATTAGAGCACATCTAAAAGGTTTAGGGGCGCCTGGGGGGCTCAGTCGGTTGAGCATCCACCTTCGAATCAGGTCACGATCTCACCGTTCGTGAGTTCGAGTACCACGTCAGGCTCCGTGCTGACAGCTCAGAGCCTGGAGCCGACTTCAGATTCTGTATCTCCCTCTCCCTCTGCCCCTCTCCTGCTTATGCTCTCTCTCTCTCTCTCTCCTTCAAAAATAAATAAACGTTAAAAAAAAAAGATGTCAAAGAACAAGGATAGGAGAAGATGTTTACAAAATATTAAGTGAATAAAGCAGCTATATGTCAATATTACAGTATGAATCTCTCCCTCTTTCTCTCATATTGGTGCTGCCTCTAGTGGAGGAATTACAGGTGGTTTTCTTGTTTTTTCTTTGTGTTTTCTGTACTTTTTTTTTAATTTTGTTAATATTTATTTATTTTTGAGAGACAGAGGCAAAGCGTGAGTGGGTGAGGGGTGAAGAGAGAGGGAGATACAGAATCTGAAGCAGGCTCCAGGCTCTGAGCCATCAGCACAGAGCCCGATGCAGGGCTCCAACTCACCAGCCGTGAGATCACGACCTGAGCTGAAGTCACGCGCTCAACCGATTGAGCCACCCAGGCGCCCCATGTGCTTTCCGTATTTTCTAAAATCTCTCCAGTATACTTGTGTTACCTTTTTAAAGAAAAATTAGAAAATCACATTTATTTTGACAAAGTATGGACTAAGCATAGGTTTGACTTAAATTCTATGGTTTACTCATGTCAAGATCACACACATTGACCAACAGACCATTCCCGATCAAGCTTCACGAACTTGTGAAAAACTTAACTGTTCTGATCATCTTTTACATATTTTTTCTTAATACCCTTTTTTCCTTTTTTTATTAAAAAATTGTTTTAAGTTTATCTATTTTTGAGAGAGAGACAGAGCGCGAGCAGAGGAGGAGCAAAGAGAGAGAGGGAGACACAGAATCTGAGCTGTCAGCACAGAGCCCAACGCGGGGCTCGGATGCACGAACTTTGAGATATTGACCTGAAGCCAAAGTCTGACTCTTAACCAACAGAGCCACCCAGGCGCCCCATGCCCCCCCCCTTTTTTTTCAGGAATAATTTTAGATTTACAGAAAAGCTGCAAAGATAGTACAGAGTTCCCCTATATACCAGGAACGCAGTTTCCCCTGCCAACGTCTTAACTACCCAGAGTACATCCGTCACAACCACGAAACCCACATGGGCCCAATGCTATCAGCTAAACTTCAGACTCTCTGCGGATTTCCCCATTTTTTCCATTAACGTCCTCTCTCTGTTCCAGGATACCTTCCGTGGCACCACACGCTCAGCACTGAGTCGTCACGGCTCTCCAGGCTTCTGTGGTGTAGGCCAGTTCTTAGACTTCCCTGGTTTTTCATGGATCCTACGTGACTTCTGTGACCAGGAAAAAAAAGGGACGGTGGTGATGGCGGTGATCACGATCACTATCTAGGAATTCCTCTCTGTTTCTCTTGGGGGCGGGGGAGGCAGATAATCCGGCTTTTTCTGTCTCGGGTCCCAGGACCAAAAGGGGAAAGGCACGCTGCGCGGTAGCGATGGGATACGCAGAGGTCGGGGCTCCTGGGCCCCTGCCCCCCGCCCCCGCCCCCGCCCCCTGCCGGTCCCGACGCGGGGAGCTGCGGGGGCTCCCGGGGGCAGGCGAGCCCCGAGCCCGAGGCTCCCCTTGCCGGTTGGGCGAGCGCGCGGGCGGGCGGCACCCGGGTCAGCTGCTCCGCCACCCCACGCGGCCGCCCCGCCCCTGCCCGGGTCTTATAAGCCTCTCCCTCCGCCTCCCGACGGCCGAACTGCCCGCTGCCCTCCCGGCCAGGCGCCCCCTGCAGCATGATCTGGAACACCAATCTGCGCTGGCGGCTGCCGGTCACCTGCCTGCTCCTGCAGGTGGCCCTGGTGGTCCTCTTCGGCGTGTTCGTGCGCTACGACCTCGATGCCGACCCCCACTGGATCGGCAGTCAGGGGGATGAGAACGCCACCAGCGACATGGAGAACGAATTCTACTACCGCTACCCGAGTAAGTCCGGCCACCCCGCAGGCCCCGCAGAGGCGGACGGGCAGGTCCCCCACCCTGCTCAGAGCCCTGCCTGCCCCACCTGTGCAGCCTGCTGCTCGGGAACAGGGGGAGGGGGTCCTAGAGGAGGAGAAGCTGCCCGCAGCCCGCTGGCCCTCCCCACGCAGCCTCCCCACGCGGCACCTGCCAGCCCCTGGAGGGCACGCTTGACAAATGGCCACATGTGCACCGACTCTTCCCTGTGTTGAAGCGATAGGGAAAGCTCGCCAGGGTGAGCTCACTCAGGTGCCATCAGAGGCCCCCAACCTCCCCATCAGAGAGCCTTACTTGGCCTTGAAAGACCCAAGTCCCATCTCAGTCACCAACCAGGGGGCGACCCTGGCTCCCTTGTCCAGCTGTGCCCGTACTGGCCACTTAAGGAGATAGGTCCGATGTCAAGGGCTGCAGGGATGGCTCACTGACTTGCCAGTCCTGCTATGGGGAGAAGCATATGGGACCCAGGCACCTAACCCTCATCTGGCCTGGAAGGGAAGAAAGAACAGCCCTCATTCTCTGGTATCTGTAGTGCCGGGGTTAAGAGCATGCCCTTGGAATCACCAGACCTCACTCCTATCGTGGTTCTGCCATTAACCAGGGGGATAAGCCTTAGGAAAACATCAACCTCCCTGAAACTCTGTCACATCTGTCCAGCCACATCTGTCCAGCGGGGGATGATAATAGCACCTCGCGTGCAGGCATGGGGTGAAGCTGGGGTGAGACAGGGCACAGGAAGTTCCGGCACAGTGCTGGGCTGGGCACGGACCCCGCACTTCCTAATGAAGCAGTTACTGGAGGTGGACAAGACACAGATGCCCTAGGACTCAGGAGCTGGAAGAACTGGTCCAAGGTCACTCAGGTGGGCCCAACCTCCAGACCCCTCAGCCCAAGGCTCTTCCCATGCCCTTGCGTTTTCTGATTTTGGACACCATCTACCAGCAGCCAATGACAATCATCCCAATGGTTGGTGCGCACAGAGTCATGGACTGTTTCCGCGGGGACCGTAAAGCTCACGCGCAACAGCCACCTAGGCCGGCTGGCGTTCCCTCCATGGCTCGAAAACCCTCAGCGATGGGAGTCTTTGCCTCCAGAAATAACATTTCACTTAGCTCCAAATAAATAACTGCATGCATGGAGGATGACAGCCTGCATGAAAAAAGACAAGGGTGGGGGGCGGGGGTGCCAACTCAGTGGGAGCCGACCATATTAAATGGCTGCCAGAAAGCGAATGCCATCACAGGTTCCATTAATGGAAATACGGCGCTTAGCAGAAGGGAGGTTATGGAAGAGGAGTGTGCCCTGTGCTGGTCGAAACCACAGCCTCTACTGGGCTCCACTCAGAGTTGTATTTTAAGAGACCATGACAGCCGTGGCCTTAGAATTAAGACTCCAAATCCACTCTTCACTGCCCACCTTTACTCTCCTTGGACAGATCTGGCAAATGGAGAGGCAGGACAGCTTGAGAGCCTCCTTTGCCTGTTCTACTTCACTCTGGCTCTTGCTTATCTCTCGGCCATAACCAGCCCTTCAGCAAAGCACAGGGGACAAGTTCTCCCATGGGCATTCCTAGGTCCTTGAGGGGTCCAGACAGTGGAAGGTCTCAAAGCCCTAAAATAGAAGCTACAGAGCCTCCCCAGGGAGGGTCGCGGTCCTCACATCTCCCAGCTCCTATCCCCACTCCATCCACACCCACCTTCCATGCCCCACCGTCATCAATTCACCCAACACCCATTGATCCATAGGTGGCCACGTAATTTGTCAACTAGTGACACTTCTGAGAGTGAGGGAGTGGAGAGGTTGCGCTCATAGTAATTCACCAGACCAGAGACGTAAACCACAACCGTCCCAACAGACCAAGACTCAAGGCCGTGGTGGATGAACAAGTTGCATATCCTTGCTTTCTGACCCCGAAGGGCTCCCAGACTCATGGAGGGCACCCCAGTGCCTTGTCCTCAGTGATGTCAGGCTCTCTGGGCAGAAGAGATCTGAGACAGCTTCCTGGAAGGTGGTGGGATGGTGAGGAGGGGTGAGGCAGGGCAGGTACGCCAGGAGCAGGTGAGTGGTGCAGAGTGGCCCAGCGGTAGGGTTTGTGAAAGGGTAGGAGGGAAGCTGCTAAGGGGGATGAGACAGCCCCAGCCACCATGGTAGGAGGGCTTGAGTTTCTCCTGCTAGTTCCCCTTGGCCATCAACAGGAAGTGACAGAGAGGAGAGGAGTAGAGGGAGAGATGGCCGGCCTCCGGACTCCAGTCACAACAGCTCAAGCCACCAGATGTGCATTCTCTCCTTTGACCTGCCCCCCCCCCAACCCTGCCAGGAAGGCACTGTTGGGACTCCCATGTTATAGACAAGGAGACTAAGGCCAGAGAGGGGGTGACTAGGAAACCAGAGGGCCAGGTTCACCTTTCCCTTTTCCCCCTGCCCAGCCCTTCTCAGGTCCACTGGGTCATGGTGGCTGTGGTTCGGAGTTAGAGGGACCCCAGTGTGGCAGTTCCCAGGGGCAGAGGATGAGGGCACACCCTTGTGGTACCTTCTGGGTTGTTGGCTCCAAGCTGTCAACATAATGGGCCTCATTCAGGCCCAGGGGATTAGTGGAGCCTGCTGGGCATCTCGGGTTTCCAGTGGAGTCCAGATCCAGCCGGCTCGGGCTGGGGCTCAGGAGGGCCCAAGGGCTGCTCCCCACACACAGGCCCCTCGGCAGGCAGCAGGCACAGAGCCAGCTGGAGACTTGCCCCAGCAGTGCCCTCGGAGGCCAGCACTACAGGCGCCTGCTGCTGAACACGAAACTTCCCCGTGGGCTGGTGCTCTGGGGCCCGAGAGGCCGTTGGCAGGGTCTGAGGGAGGTTAGCCCCCCGGAGCCATCAGACCCTGGGTTCCTGAAGCTTCCCGGGAAGACTGAAGGGGGAGCAGGACACATGTTCAGAGATATGGCCAAGGAATAGTTTCAACTATTAGAGCATTTAAATTCCTCTGTTCTCTCCCCGCTTACAAGTGCTTTTCACACGCTCTGTCAGGCAGGGCATTTCTGTCCCTCTTGTGGTGCAGGGAGTGGACGGTAGACATTTGCCCAACACTCTCGGCGTGGCGTCCGTGACCCAGGCAGGGACCAGCTGAGCCCTCCCACCAGCAGCCCAGCTGCTTTCCCAGGCCTCTGCCCCATTGCCAGGAAACCGTGCAGTGATGGGGTGGTTCTGTGGTCGGCTCCGAGGCGTGGGAGAGGTGGGCACGGAGACTTGGGCAAGTGAGGGACTGGCCAGGAAGTCTCAACGAAAAGTCTGGGCTAGACTGGCCTACAGTGAATGGGAAAAGGGCGGCCCCAGGTTGCACCAGGCGGGGCACCACCCTTTCTGTGCTGGTGCAGCAGAGCGGAAGAAGCCGCTGAGGCCCAGGGCGAGGGGAACTCTGGCCTCAGATTTCAGAGATTTCAGGGACTAGGCCAGCTTCTCAGGGGGAGGGGGGGCGGGACCCATCCTGGGGGTGAGGGAGAGTGAGCTAGGAGGTGGGTGGAGAAGGGGAGAGTGGGGTACTGCTGCCCCCTTGTGGCAGCTCTTGTGGCTGGCACGCCAGCTGGAGTCTTCCGCTGAGGGACCAGACTCTGGGCCAGCAAGACTGCTTGCGTCACCCCATGCTGGGGAAAGAGGGGGGAAGGGCGGGTATCTCTCCAACTTCCACTGTCCCACAGCAAGATGCCAACTCAGTGCAAAACACCTGGACAATCTTGAAGGAGACAAAGGGAAATTGTAGCTGATATTACCCATCAGTTGCTAAAGAGCCAGGCCTGTGCCCCAGGATTGGGTGAAGTCATTAAATGTGCACCGTAAACCTCTGGGGTGAACACCACCTGAGCCCCTGTATTACCCTCCCCCCCCCATTTTTACAGAAAAAGAAACTGCAGATCAGAGGGATTGTGTCCTTCCTGAAGGTCACACGATTGGGACTTTCAAACCATTACTGGTAAAAGCGTTTTAGGAACTAGCACCAAACTTTATGAAACGTAAACTATTCAACGGTTTTATGTCTGGATTCTAAATTAGGACCAGTTTGGGAGATAAAGAGAAAGGGAGCAAGAGAATGAATGGGGAGGCGCCCAAGGAGAGGAGAAGGTGGCATCGTGTGCCTGAGGTGGGGGGAGAAGAAAGAGACACCAAGAAAGAGAAGGTCAAAGAGAGAGGTTGGGACACCGGAGGAGTCACAGAGGACAGAGAACTGGCGAGAGGGGGCAGGCAGGGGTGGATGCACGGAGAAGGGGAGGGCCTCAGGGAGAATGAAGGCAGCCCCGAAATTGCAGTACCCCCCAGGAGGGCCCCCCCATACCCCACCCCCTGTCCCTGCCCACAGGGTTCCTTTCTGCCACCAAACCGCCTCTTCCGAAAAGGCCCCCACCCTCTGTGACGCTGCCTCTTCCCAGGGATTCCTCCCACCACCCCCGCCAGCGCCTTCCCTGTCCCGTCTGCTAGCCTCAAAGGCAGGCCAGTTCTCAGCTTCTGTCTCCCCCTCATCGTGCCCACATTCTGACTCACATCTCCATCTGCGGGCCTGCCCAGTCTCACATCCGCGCTCCACCCCGCACAGCCAGGCTCCGTTCCTCCCACCTGCCCTGTCGACCCTCACGATCCACCACCGCCCCCCGCCCCCCCCCCCCGCACATCCCCGTGGTCATCTTCAACTCCAAGGACACCAGACCCAGCCCCTCCCTCCCACTCCACAACTGCCTCCGATCCCCTGTGTCTTGCAGCAGAAGCCCTGCCCTCCTGCCAGCTCCCCTCCCCGGCTGCTGCTGGAACTGAGGTCTGCGAGTGTCCCCTCCCTCTTTCACACCTCTCCTCCAGTCTGCCACCCATCCGTTCTCCCCAAGAATAACCATAATGCCACGTATGGCGCTTCACGCGCATTAGCTCAGATTCCCCCACGACAGTTGGAAACGTGATAAACCATGAAATGCGATAATACACGCAATCAGCTGCACACATCGTGAAACCGACACCAAGCTGCTGTTTGTTCGCGCAAATTCGCACAGGTCGCCAGGCAGGAGCTCAGAGCGCCATGCTGGGGTGAGACCCACAGCTCTCTTACATCAGCTTGCACGCCCCCTGCCCCGGGCCTGCGGCGTGCAGGGCCTCCTCCCTCAGCCGCTAGCCAAGGGGGCTGTGGCCGTGGCCTGGGCCACAGGAAGGCCTGCGGCGGGGGGGGGGGGGGGCTCCCCAGACACGGTCAGAGGTACTGGGGACCAGCAGAGTGAACAAAACCTACCAGGAGGTTTACAGTCGAGTGGGCTAGACAAACACACCGTTCTGCAAACTGTAATAAGAACCAGAAAGGAAAGAAGAGGGAGAGAACCCACTTCAAACCGGGCGGCCTGGAAAGCCTCTGTGATGAGGCAACATTTCGTTGAGATCTGCAGGAAGAGATTCTGGCCTTTTTGTGGGAACAGCATCCCAGGGGGAGGGAAGGACACAGGCAGAGACCCCGGAGTAGGACTGAGGAACACGGAGGCAGGTGCAGCTGACGCGTGGGGGGAGGGGGGAGGAATGAGGAAGGAATGAAGGGGGCAGGCCAGCAGGTCCCCCCCACCGCCTTTTTTTTAAAACGTTTTACTTGGGAATAATTTCAATTTATAAAAAGTTGCTAAAACAGAAACAGCACAAAGAACACTGTATACTTTTAACTGCGATTCAGCTCCCTGCTCCTTCTCTCCCTCTCTGCTCAGAGACGCAAACACATACACTCTTTTCTTCTCCGAATCTTCTGAGGGTGGGTCAGACACATCATGGCCCTGTCACCCTAAAGATTCCGGGATGTTTCCTGAGAATGAGGGTATTCTCTGCAACCACAGTAATCAATTCCATAAATGTACATTGTGCAATACCTTAACATACAGTTTCTATCGAATTTTATCAATCTAATTTTCTAATTAGTCTCTAACTTTGTCAATAACAACCTCTATAGCTCTCCTCCCACTCGCCCCCCCCCCCCACTGCCTGCCCCCCTGCCCCCGCCAGGCAAATCCAGGATCCAGTCCTGAGTTAGGTATTGAATGCAGTAGACCTATTTCTCTTTATCCTTTTTTAACCTGGAACATTCCTGCGGCCTTTCTTTGTCTTTTATGACGTTGATATTGCTCAGGACTCCAGCCTCACCCCCGGTTTCTAACAGCATGTTACTCATTTTCTGTTTGTCTGATGCTTCCTCACGAGTAGAATGGGATTATGCCTTCTGGGCTGGAATACCACACCGGTGATGTGTCTCCTTCAGGGTATCACATCTGAAGGCGTGTGCTATCCATCTGTCCCTTATTGGCGATGTTAATTTTGATCAGTCAGTGAAGACCCTGCCCCGTTTCTCCACTTCGTAATTACTGGGTTTTGTTTGGTTGGGTTTTTTTCTACCTTGTAACTTGTAAGCAGTCCATGGGGAGACTCTTGAAGACAATGCAAATGTTCTGCTCTTCATCAAAATTTCTCCCTGGATTTAGCACCCACTGATGGAATCTTTACTGTGAAAATCACGATTTTCCGACTTCAGCACTCATTCCACATTTAACCGTCTGGCCCTCGGCATTCTGGTACAAGCAAGAGCCCTCCTCACGATCTCATTTACTTCCGACTTTGAGTTACTGTTTTTGTAATGGTTTTAATTCATTACAGTACCTAATTATTTTGATGCTCAAACTGCCCGATTTGGCCACCAGGAACCCTTCAGCCTGGCTCCTCTTGTGTCCTGTGACACCTGTAATTCCTTTTAGCGTCTTATTTTTTGTGACTATCTTTGCTTCCCTTCTGTCCTTTTCTGGGAATCTAGAATCGGGCAACGTTAGCCCTGGAAGGACAGTTAAGATCATTCTAATCCATCCTTTGGTTTTATGGAGGAAACTGAGGCTGAAGGGAAGTGGCTTGTCAGGACCACACTGTGAGCTGATGAAACAGTTGGTTCAGAACTCAGAATTAGCCTATGCCTAAGTAACAATAAATAATGACACTTGTCCATTTTGAGCACCTATTATGGGACCGACACTGTTAGGTACTTTACATACATATCCGCATTTAATCTCTGCAGCATTTGTGACTAAGCATTCCAGAAGGTGCTGAGACCCAAGTGTGTTACCTGACTCTCCAGAGTCATCTGCCTACCAGATGGAGGAAACGGGTCCAAATTCAGGTCTCAGTGATTCAGGAAAGGGTACTTGCTGGAGGTGGAGGTGGGATGTGACCTTCACGGGAGTGATCAACTCATGTGCTTCACCAGTCAAGATGAGACTAACTTCTCCGTACTAAAGTGATGGAGTTGAGGGGGCAGAGCGCAGAAAGTCTGGGTTCTGGACCCTAGATTCTACGTGTAATCCACAGCCTGGCCCCCATTTCAAATGCCCAGCTGCCCACCTCCACCCAGGGTGTGGATGGAAAAAGGAAGCTGCCATCTCCTGAGGGGACACCCAGGCCTTCCTTGGCCTTAGAACGAGTGGTCTCAAGTGGGAGGCTCACCCTGGTTTCCCCCCCAGCCCAGCCCCCTCCAGAGGTTCTTAGGGCAAGACGGGGGTGGGGGGTTGGGGGGGGGGTGGTTAGCGGCTGTTCTATGCACAGGAAAGTCATTCATTACTGCCCCTGGCCCCAGGATCCGGATGCAGACATGGGAGGAGGGGGCTTGGAAGGCTACTGGGTGGCCAGTGGCCCGGAAGACACAGGTTCTGCGCGGGGCTTTGCTGGCCCAGACCCAGGGCTAGGGCGGGCTAAGCGACCGAGCCCCCCGGCTGCACTCTCCCCGCAGGCTTCCAGGACGTGCACGTGATGATCTTCGTGGGCTTCGGCTTCCTCATGACCTTCCTGCAGCGCTACGGTTACAGCTCGGTGGGCTTCAATTTCCTGCTGGCGGCCTTTGGCATCCAGTGGGCGCTGCTCATGCAGGGCTGGTTCCACTCCTACAAGGAAGGCTACATCCGCTTGGGCGTGGAGAAGTGAGCGCGGGGCGGGCCCGGAGGGCAAGGGGCGGGGCCGGGGCGGGCTCTGCAGGGATGGGGGCGGGCCCCGGGGACTAGGGGCGGGGCCCTGGAAAGGGGGGCGGGCCCGGAGGCGGGGCCCGGGGTGAGGGGCTGGCCCGGGGGCGGGGATCACAGGGCGAGAGGGCGGGTATGCAAAAGAACATTGGTCAGCCCGCGGGAAGGCCAAATCCACAGAAAGGGTTCAGAGGCAAATGGCCATAAAACCACGTTTAACGTGCAAGCCCCTGCTGTCACATATAGGGCACCAACCGGGGATCATAGGCCAGGTGTCTGAAACTTAAAACATGCCAAATACTTGCGAGATGATTAATTCACTGAAGCCAGTTAATGAATCCACGACTTTAGAGAAACTGGAAAAATAGTTGACTAGATAGAACATGGTCGGAGCCAAGAAATTAGTCTTTTGTATAAAATCTTTGACAAGAAAGTCTCACTCCCAAAGCCGTAGATCCAAAGTATGAAAACACCTGTAATATATTTCATTGGCCACCACAGCCAAAGAGCTATGGCTGAATGAAAAACAAAAGTATACAACTTTTTAAAAATCTCCAAAGGGGATTATTATGAACTTCGTGAGTTGGCAGGTTTGTGGTGAACCAGTGATTGGGTGAGTTGGTGAGTTGACAATTTGAGTTTTGGCAAATTGGCTTTCAGGGGACTGATTTTCAGCAACTGAGCTGGAGCCCATTTTTGGTGCTCAGGACTGGATGCTCATGTTGTCCCTAGACCCTCCTCCTGGCTCCTGTGCCTACTTGAAGAGTCCCACCTGTCACTCTAGGGTCATGGCTCCCCTACAGGCTCTGCCCAAAACTCCGTGGGCCCTCCTAAGAGGTGACATCCGGACTTCCATCTCCCGGCAGCTGGAGGCCCAACGTCAGATGGGTCTTCTGGCTGCAGTTGTGGGCACATCAGCAAATAACTCGGCCTCTCTAAGCCTCCATGTTTCATCTGTATGATGTGGCTAATAACAGTACCTGTGTGGCACAGGAGGACATATGCTGTACCAGGCAGCTATTTCTGTGCCTGGCACTTAGTAACTGTCATGATTCATTCAGCCGGGCCCTATGTGAGGCCCTGGGGACACAGCCGTGAACAAGGCTCGTAGTGAAGCAGACGCTCCAATGAACATCCTCTGTCTTGGGAGGGACCTGACAGAACGGCCCCCATTCCACTCCCTGGCCCTACAGTCACCTGGTCTCTTACTTCTCACCTTGTGAGGCTCACACACACACACCTGAGCGTGGGGCAGGGGCACTTCCTCTGGCTGCGAATGGCTTGCGGGTCTAGCCTCTACTGTCCCTACACCCACCCCTATTAACAACTCTCCTGACTCTGCCTCACACTCCAGGACAGCTTCGCCGCTGGCCCGGCCCAGGAAGGCCTGGGTTAGGAGGCACGTGGATGGAACCAAGGTCTCCTTTGGCCACACGACATCTACCTGGCTGTCTGCTTCTCCATCAGCCTTCTGCTGACCGGCTAGGCTTTCAGGGTCCAGACTTAAGAAGGACCTAGGTGCTCCTCTGCTTCTGTTCTCTCTGTTGGCCTTCCTGCCCCCTCCATCCAGCCCCCAGCTCCCTACGTCCTGCAGGAAGCCCTCTCTCTCTTCCCTGGACACAGATCCTCTCTCTCGGGTAAGGACATGAGAGCTCAAACCCAAGCAGAGCCCTGGTAACTAACAGAAGAGGTGTGTTTAGAGTGAGATCTAAGAGTCTGGAGACAGAGACCACATGTGGGTGGAGGAATCAAGGAAGGCTTCCTGAAAGAGGAGGCAGTCAGAAGAGGTTCTGGAAGGGCAGGTAGAGGACGGAGGGCAGGGCGCGGCTCCAAATATGCAGCATGTTCAACAACAGCCGCCAGATGACTTGGGTGCCTTGACCACAAAGTTGCCTGCAAGGAGGGGGTGCTGAGATGGGGTCACGAAGGAAGGGCATGGCCTCTGGTATGTGCCGTTGCCTTGCTGGACCCTTCACCTGTTATTTTTTTTTCATTCTTAGAGTACCTTTAGGATGTTAGGTGCCCTTGCGACATCATGAAACGGAGGCTCAGCCAGGTTAAGCCACAAGTCCAAATCCATAGATGACCAAAGTCCAGATTCAAACCCAGGGCTTGGAGCGCAGCTTTTTGCTGCTGCCTCAGCCCCTCCCCTGACCCATCTCCCCACAGCCTCATCAATGCGGACTTCTGCGTGGGCTCTGTCTGTGTGGCCTTTGGGGCGGTTCTGGGCAAAGTCAGCCCTGTCCAGCTACTCATCATGACCCTCTTCCAAGTCACCCTCTTCTCAGTGAATGAGTTTATCCTCCTCAGCCTGCTAGAGGTGAGCAGGGATCAGAACGGGGCTGGAGATGGAAGGGCCACTTGGGGTGACAGCAGGGAAATAGAGAAAGGGAGGGCGGGGGAGATATGCCAGCTGGATTCGGTTCAATGTTGGCAAGTCACTTAACCTTCTGAATGTCAGTTTCCTCGTCTCTAAAGGGAGAGTAATGACATTTACTGGGCAGAGCAGGGGCCCCTCATGTTGGTTGTCTCCCTCCTTTCTCTTTCCTGCATATTGGGTGGAAAGAGTGGGTGTTCCTGAACACAGTCTTTTTTTTTTTTAACACTTATTTGAGAGAGAGAGAGAACAGCATGAGCTGACACTGCAGAGCGTGATACAGGGCTCAGTCCCACGAACTGTGAGATCATGACCTGAGCGAAAATCAAGAATCAGATATTTAACCGACTGAGCCACCCAGGCACCCCCCTGAACATACTCTTACACACACACACACACACACACACACACACACACACACACACACACACCACATTCACAGATTGGTCTCCCAAGAAAAAGACACAGTGTATTGAGGGCTACACATATGTAAGGAAGGAGCCTTAGGGAATATCCAAGGTGGACATGTATCGCTGCATAGGTTGTGCACTGCATGACTCTAGAAGTGACAGTCACATGGATTCTGGCAGGAATCATGCCCCTTAAAGTTGGCCAATTCAATGAACCAAGTAAGGGGTACCTTAGACCTCTGACTCTAGTTCAGATACTTCTTGGTACCTTTGCAGGGGTCAAGGTCATTCAGAGACTTCATCCATTTCTTAGCCCCCAACTCCTCTACATTTGGACTCTGCCTGGAACACCCCCACCCCTGAAAAGGGGTAGAGTTTTTTTTTGCTTTGTTTTTTTTACATTACACTACATCCAGTCATTCATTCTGTCATTTTCTTCAGCCACCAGACTGACCCAGGCCGCCATATCTCTACCTCTTAACTCACCTCCTTATCTTCATCCTTGCCCCACTCACCACCACAGGCCAATCCCCACCAGCAGCCATGGAGACCTGTTAGTAATGCGTATGAGACCAATTCCCCTGATTAAAACCCTCCAGTAGCTTTTAAAATTTCACTTCAAATAAAATCCACATTTGTTATAAAGCCCTACCTGCTCTGCCCCCAGCCTCTCTCTCCAATCTTATAACCTACTCTCTCCCCATCTTTCTGTGCTTTGGCCGTACCCCCTGTCTGTTCCTCAACACAACAAGCTTGGTTCCCCCTCAGGGCCTTTGCTCTTGCCTGGAATGCTCATCCCCCCGTCATTTTCATCACTGAGGTCTCAGCTGGAATATCACCTCTTCAGAGAGGCCCTCCCAGATTCTCCCCCCTACACAGTGTTGCCCTCTAGCTTACCCCCCTACCCCACCCCTAGTCACTGTGCCTCACGTTGATCTGGTTTATTTTCTTCATAACATTTCTCCTTCTCCGATAAACCTTATCTGTCTGGACCATCCGTGTCCCCAGCACCTAGTTCAACGCCTAATAAGTGCTCAACAAATATTTACCAAGTAAATACCAAGACTCCGAGTCTGACTGCATGTCAGGCAATGCTCCGGGCACTCTCACTCAGAGCCCGAGGAGCTCACAATCTAATGAGAGAACCAGGAAGTACACAGTTACCATGCAGTGTGATGAGAAGTGAGGTCAAGGGCTTGGTGACATGAAGGAGGGTGCCTGAGCCAGCATGGCAGGTCAGGGAGGCTTCCTGGAGGAAGAGACATCAAAGCTAGAAGTCAAGGAGAAAACAACCAGGCCAAGGGGTGAGGCAGAGGAAACAGTGCAAAGGCCTTGAGGGAGGCCCACAGTGAGCGGTCTCTGGTGGCTCCATCTGGTGGAAGGAGGGGTGTGCTGGGGGAGGGCTTGGCGGGGGGGGGGGGGGGGGATAATGGTGGAGGAAGGGGGGCAGGACACAGATCATCAAGGCTCCTGGAGATGGTGTTGAAGAGTCACGAGGGCAACTTTGTCATGACGGCAGTGGGGAGCTATGGAGAGTTTCAGATGGGGGAGTGGCACGGCCAGACACACGTAATAGAAATGCCACTTTGGCTCCGGTGAGGACAATGGCTGGGAGCAGGGAGCCCTGTTAAGAGGCTGTCCGTGTCGCCCTGGTAAGAGATAATGGGACTGGGGCTGGGGGTAGTACAAAGAGAAGGAAGTGATTCAACAGATGGAAAGGAGGGGAATACACAGACCTTAGAGACAGGGTGTGGTGGGAGGCGTGAGAAAGAAAGAAGCAAGGCTAGGCGAGGGGTGGGCATTGGGGCCAATGGGCATGATCTGAAACAGTGAGAATCCACAGTCTTGGGCATGAGTCGAGAGACCCTCAAAAATCCCCCCAATCTGCTACAGAAATTTGGTGTGTGGTTTTTTGTTTTTGTTTTTTTGAGAGAGAGGAGAGAGAGGGGGTGGGGAGAGAGAGAGAGGGAGAGGGAGAGGGAGAGGGAGGGAGGGAGGGAGAGAGAGAGAGAGGGAGAGAGGGAGGGAGGGAGGGAGGGAGGGAGAGAGAATCCCAACCAGGCTGTCAGCACAGAGCCTCACTCAGGGCTTGATCTCACGAACCGGGAGATCGTGACCGGAGCTAAAATCAACAGTCGGACGCTTAACAGCCTGAGCCACCCAGGCTCCCGCTACAGAAATTCTTTTAATGCCTGACAGTCTTCAGGCCTGTCTCTGTGCCAAGTTAAAATACAACAATCACATGTCAGGAGCACTTGCCCTTGGCTGAGCCCTGCTCTGAATACTTTACGTGGCTTATCTCAATCCTCATCTCTGAGAAAGGCACAACTATTACCCCCACTTTACAGATGAGAAAGCTGAGACTCAGAGAGGTCATGAGGGCTCATCCCAGGTCCCAGGGTGCTGGGAGAGGCACCCACCAGGCCGGGAACCAGGAAATCCAGGCCTGTCAACAACCCCACCACTAAGCTCTGTGACCTTGGACCATACACTTACCTCTCTGGCTGGATTTCCCCATCTAAGTGAAGGAACAAGTCTGTGATTCTGATTGGAATTTCCCCCCAACATGGGTTCTGAGTGGGGAGGAAGAGGAGGCTGGAGAGAGGGGAGGGGGGCACGCGGAAGAAGGCTAAGTCCACGAAGCACCTGTTGAGTGCCAGGCGCTCACCGGGCGCTTTACACAAGTTGTCTGATTTAACCCTCGAGAGACAGCCCTGCTAAGTCACCGCCCTCTCCCCCACTTTGTAAACGAGGAGCTTCAGACCTAAAGAAATCCAGAGGCACGGAGTGGGGGAGGGCAGGAAGGGACAGAAGAGGAAGAAACCTCCCTACGTGCTCTGACTGTGGGAGACAGGAGGGTGGGGATGGGGTGGGTGGTGGAAGGTCAGCTGGGAGGTCATAGGCAGGATGCTGGCAGTCTAGATCGAGTGGTGCTGGGCCAGGAGTGGCTGCGTAGAAAGACATATGGAGAGGGTAGGGCCCAGGGGGAAGGGAAGGGCTCCCAGGAATGAAGATAAGGCAGAAGCTAGTGACCAACTAGGTGGCAAACTAGGGGGGCGCCCTAGGTTCTAGGTCTGCTTCACCTCTTCCTGCTGGGTGACTGGTCAAGGTCCTCTCCAAGGCTGGGTTTCCCGATCTGGGCACAGTCCCATCTGCTGGGTGAGGATACTCTGGCATTTTGCTGACAAGCTCACAGCCTGGGTTCAGGGATCCCTGCTTTCTCCTCTCCCAAACTGATTGGTCTGTGGGGGGCCCCGAGCTCCCATCTTGCAGCTTGTGGAATCAGAGACAGATGGACGTGTGTGTGTGTGTGTGTGTTTGGTGGGGAAGGAAAGTGCTCACAGGTGGGAGGGAGAGACAGTATCAGAGCCTCACCGATCCCTGTACCCCAGGTGAAGGATGCAGGGGGCTCTATGACCATCCACACATTTGGCGCCTACTTTGGGCTCACAGTGACCTGGATCCTCTATCGACCCAGCCTACATCAGAGCAAGGAGAGGCAGAGCTCTGTGTACCACTCGGACCTCTTCGCCATGATTGGTGAGGGCTGCTATAAGGACTGAGGGCCACCATGATGGGTGAAGGTGGCCATGATGGATAAGGGCCATCATGATGACTGAGGGCTGCCATGATGGGTGAGGACCACTATGAGGAGTGAGAACCACCATAATGGGTGAGGGTCTCCATGAGGAGTTCAGGTTCCCGTAACTATGCCTGATCTCCATGTGGTCTGGAGGGTGGTAGCCAGTTCCCTCTGGGGAAAGGGCAGAGGGGGTTGCCTGTAGACATCTCCAGGATCCCAGATGATGGTCCCTTTTTCCCACGGGGCTGGAAGAAGTTGGTCACTCATCCTGTTTTCCCTAGGATGCCCTAAGGCAGACAAAGTGGAACTGGTGACTCCATCCCCTGGGTCAGAGCAAAGTGTGAATTCCTACTTCCTGTGTCCATTCATTCCAAAGAACACATATCAATCACCCACTCTGATCTCCTAAAACCCAGCCCTACCTTCAAGGGATTATTACCAGATCATTACCAGATAATCTCCCAACAGTGGGGGGAAAGATTCTCCCTCATGGTGCTGTGGGAGCAAGGTGGGAGGCATTTAGCCCAGTTACGGGGTCAGGCTACACTTTCTGGAGCAGAATCAGGAAGTAAGGAAGTCAGGGAGGATGTCATAGGAAGAGCCCCCAGCATGAGTAAGGCTGTAGGGTGGGAAGCTGCTGGGGCACGGGAGTCATCTGAGGTCTCTGGAACTAAAAAGGGCAGGAGGTCTGCCTAAGTTCTGTTGGGCCCATCTAACACCTCTTCTCCCGGGCCCACCGGCCCTGTCTGGTCTGGCTAGGCACCCTCTTCCTGTGGATGTACTGGCCCAGCTTCAACTCAGCTGTGTCCAAACATGGAGACGCCCAGCACCGAGCTGCCATCAACACCTACTGCTCCTTGGCAGCCTGCGTGCTCACCTCGGTGGCACTGTCCAGCGCCTTGCACAAGAAGGGCAAGCTGGACATGGTGAGCCAGGGGGGCGGGGAGCGTGGGGAGCCCGGGGAGGGGGGAGGTGCAGCTCTGACCGCCTGTGCCCGGTGGGCACTGATCACCACGCCCTGCCAACAACTCCTTGAGGCTCGCAGCATCAGGATTATCACGCCCACCCTGCAGAGGAAGAAACTGAGGCTCGGGGACAAATTATTTGTACGGATTACATAGCTGGGTTTTGGCATAGCCCAGAACCAGATTCTCAGAGAGTGTTGATCTCTGAGCAGCTCCTCCTCCTCACTCTCCTCCCCTGCAGCCTGGGGTGCTGACAGCCGTTCTGGGCTGAGCACCCCATCAGACCTGCCCCGTAGGGTTGCCAGGGGCACCTCCCTCTACCAGGCTTCCGATCTTCCAAACACTGGCCCTCAGTCTCTCTCTCTTCTTTTTTTTTAAGTTTGAGATTGGGGCGGGGGGGGGGAGAGAGAGAGAGAGAGAGAGAGAGAGAGAGAGAGAGAACACGAGTGCATAAGTGGGGGAGGGGCACAGAGACAGAGGGAGAGAGACGGAATCCCAAGCAAGCTCTGCACTGTCAGCACAGAGCCCTTGTGGGGCTCGAGCTCATGAATCATGAGATCATAACCTGAGCCGAGATCAAGAGTCAGATGCTTGGGGCACCTGGGTGGCTCAGTCGGTTAAGCGTCCGACTTCGGCTCAGGTCATGATCTCGCAGTCCGTGAGTTCGAGCCCCGCGTTGGGCTCTGTGCTGATGGCTCGGAGCCTGTTTCAGATTCTGTGTCTCCCTCTCTCTGGCCCTCCCCCGTTCATGCTCTGTCTCTCTCTGTCTCAAAAATCAACATTAAAAAAAAAAAAAAAAAAAAAAAGAGTCAGATGCTTAACTGACTGAGCTACCCAGGAGCCTGGGCCTTCTTAAAGCAACCTCCACCTGCATCATCCCATACGCTCAGAAAGGAAACCCCTTTGATGCTTGTCCACACCCCTGGGAGGTTGGTGGGGGGATATGGTTTCCCAGTGTCCTTCCTGTCACTTCCCTGGGACAGACTGTTCTGTCATTAGTGGGGAGGGGCCAAAGCCCATAGATGGTGGTAGATTCTTCTATAAAAAGAAGACCACCTCTCTAGCTCATAGTCTGACGCTAGCTTCTTGACACGGGTATATGTGTGCTGGGACACTGCCATGACCCCTGGGTACACTGGACAGCCGCCACACAGAGAGGTAGGGACTCACATCAGAGGGAAGAGAATCAGACACAGGGATGTGGGCACAGCTGTGTGTTCCCAACACCCCCACGCAGGCAAGGGCACGGAATGAGGTCAAGGTCAGGGGCTCTGGCTCCACACAGACCCGGATCGACTTACCTTTCTGCCTCCTGCTAGCCGTGTGGTCTTTAACAAGCCACATCACCTCCCTGCACCTCAACTCCCTCCTCTGCACAAGCATCAAAAGATAACTGTCCTTACCTCCTGGGCTTGTTGTAGAGACGGACTGAAATCATCCCCGCAGCCGGCAACGCAGTACCCGGTGCAGGTAGGCCTGGAGACGTCGTAGGCCCACGGGCTCTGGCTCGGGGGTTTGCGCACGAACAGGCCTGATGTCGGCGTACGTCACGGGGAGACCATCAGACATGCAAACCTGCGCACACAGGTTCACAGGGGACATGCAGACATGCCAGGAGGTCTCACCGGCAGGGACACATGATTTGTGCCCACGCACAGTGCCCAGGCTGCTGGTGCAGAGAACACAGGCGCTAGGCCCGGGGCCCTCTGCAGGCTCCTGGCTGGCTGAGACGCACTGGGAGTCACCCTTGCCTCCCAGAGCCAGAGCGTGGGGGTGCAGGCTCCGGGAGAGGACTGAGCTCTGGCCCTCCCTACCCAGGTGCACATCCAGAACGCCACGCTTGCGGGAGGGGTGGCCGTGGGCACCGCTGCCGAAATGATGCTCATGCCATACGGCTCCCTCATCGTCGGCTTCATCTGCGGCATTGTCTCCACCCTGGGTTTTGTGTACCTGACGGTGAGGGCCCCCCACCAGGGCAGAGGGCTGGGGAACCCCGGGGTCTGTGTTTCTAACTGGCAGGGGTGGGGAGGTCTGGGGGCTGGAGGGTGCTGGGTCTCTGGGTATTTGGGGCCTCTGGAATCCTGGCCTCCCCACACCCCTGCCAGGGCTAAGGGCCCGAGCAACACCCTTCTCCCCTCTGCAGCCATTCCTGGAGTCACGGCTGCGGATCCAGGACACGTGTGGCATTCACAACCTGCACGGCCTCCCGGGCATCATAGGCGCCATTGTGGGTGCAGTGACAGCATCCTGTGCCAATGCTAAGGTGTATGGAATAAAAGGGTAAGTATGGAGGAGGTGCAGGGAACTCAGGCTCCCTCCTTCCTTCTCCATTCCTCCTTCCTGCTTTTCTGGGGTCCAACGTTGTATCTCTACCCCTAGCCTTCCCTAATCTGCACAACCACCTATGGGCCTCTCTCCCGAACCTCTGTCCTTCCTCAGGAGTCTTAGAGACCATCTGCACATGGGGAGGCTCAGGCCAGGGTTTACTGAGCCTTGGTGCCCATTCACATTTGTGGGGCGACAGCAAGTGCTTCCTTGGCCTCTCTGTGGAGCCCTGACCTGCTCTCTGTCTCCACTCGAGGCTTGCCAATTTCTTTGGCTTTGATGGTTTCAAGACTTCCTGGGACTCAAGCATGCAGGGCAAGTTTCAGGCTGCTGGTCTCTTCGTGTCCCTGGCCATAGCCCTGGTGGGCGGCATCATCGTGGGTGAGTGGGAGCGTCTGGGCCAGAGAAGGTGGGGCCACTGCGGGTGGGGGACCCACCAGCACGTACCAGAGGTCAGCCCGGAGGACCCAGGAATCCTGTGCGCTTGTGGCTGTGGGATTGGGTTGGGTTGGGTTGGGGGGGGGGGGAGCTTCCCATCTGTGGGAAAGGGCTGGGTAGGTAGAGAGGAGGTGGTTCCTGACCTCCTGTGACCCCCAACTTTCTTTAGGGATCATTTTGAAATTGCCATTCTGGGGACAACCTGCTGATGAGAACTGCTTTGAGGATTCAGTCTACTGGGAGGTGAGTTCCAGGAACTTGTTCTCCTACCCAAAGGGGGTTCTGCCCTTCTCCACAGACCCTACTCACGTCAGCTGGGCTGGGTCCTGAGGAGCCGGAAGCTGAAGGTGAGGGACTTAGCCCCCCATCACCTTACTCCTCCAACGGGAGACTGTGTCTCCTGGGGCGGGGGTGGGCTGAAGGCTTTATTCTAGAGCAGTAATTCCTAAAGTATGGCCCCCTGTGCTCCCCAGAAGCAGCAGCACCTGGGAACTTGTGAGGAATACAAATTTCTTGAATCGTACCCAGTCCTCCTGAATCCAAAATTCAGGGGTGGGGCTCAGCACTGTGTTTCAACAAGCCCTCCCCGTGATTCTGATGAAACGCACACCCGCCTCTGAGAACCACGCCCCTTCTGTGTGCATTGGAATCACCCGGGGAGCCTTAAAGGTTCTCCAAGCCCCACGAGGCTCCGAGTTCATTGGTTTGGGGGTAGGGCCTGGACATTAGGAGTTTTTGGTTTTTTTGTTTTTTTTAAACTTCCCCAGGTGAATCCAATATATAACCCGGGTTAAGAACCACTATGTGTGGTCCACTTCACTCTCCATAAGATCCACCTGGAGACCTTGTAAAAATGCAGCTTCCCAGGCACCTGCCCAGGATTGTAATTCAGGAGGGCCTATGCGTGTAATTCAGGAGGGCCTCAACTTTCCAGCTGAGTCTGGTCCAGAAACTGAGTTCTGTGACATTCCATTGCTTCCCGTATCAGTACAGAGACCCAACTGGAGAAACGGTGTTCTACAAGCTGAAAGTACTAGGATGTCACAGGACTCCATTTCTTTAAAAAGATGCCGCGATTTGGGTTTTCAGTGACTTCAGGGAGGCCTCCCTCCTGACCAATCATTGTTGAAGGCAATTACCTTCGTTAGATGGTGGCGGATGGCAGCCACCCACACTTCCCCTCATGACAGGGGGCAGGACCTAACCTGTGTCTGTGGCCCCTGTGACAGGGGCCTGCCCATCACCGCCTTTCATGTGGCTCTGTATTTTTATTTTATTTTTAAAATGGTTATTTATTTTCTTTGAGATGGGGGAGAGAGAGAGGGAGGGGGGGAGGGCAGATAGAGAGGGGGAGACAGAGATTCCCAAGTGGGCTCTCCCCTGCCAAACCCACAGTGAGATCAAACCCACAAACCGTGAGATCATGGCCTGAGCTGAAATCAAGAGTCAGATGCTTAACCGCCTGAGCCACCCAGGTGCCCCTTGGCTCTGTATTTTTAACCACACCAGAAGTTTCCTGGGTAATTTCAACTGATATCCATTAGAAGCCAATTTCATGTACATAGCTAATAATGCTTTTGAATTCATTCTCTTTAAATTATTTTTTAATTATAAAATGAATAGAAGCCCATTAAAGGAAATCTGGAAATAGAGAAAAATAGAAAGAAATCCTATCACCCTAATTCAAGTACTGTTAATGTTTTGGGCATATTTCCCTCCAGTCTTTTTTTTTTTTTTTTTTAATCCTCGCAGATTTTTTAATGTTTATTTATTTTTGAGAGAAAAAGAGAGAGAGTGTGTGTGTGAGCAGGGGAGGGGCAGAGAGAGAGGGAGACACAGAATCTGAAGCAGGCTCCAGACTCAAGGCTGTTAGCACAGAGCCTGATGTGGGGCTCAAACTCACGAGCCATGAGATCATGACCTGAGCCTAAGTCGGATGCTTAACCGACTGAGCCACCCAGGTGCCCCAATTTTTTTTTTTACACAGTGGAGATTATATGCCCAATTTGAGATCCTGCTCTTTCTTTTTATAAGAAGTATTCTGGGGGCGCCTGGGTGGCGCAGTCGGTTAGGCGTCCGACTTCAGCCAGGTCACGATCTCGCGGTCCGTGAGTTCGAGCCCCGCATCAGGCTCTGGGCTGATGGCTCAGAGCCTGGAGCCTGTTTCCGATTCTGTGTCTCCCTCTCTCTCTCTGCCCCTCCCCCGTTCATGCTCTGTCTCTCTCTGTCCCAAAAATGAATAAACGTTGAAAAAAAAAATTAAAAAAAAAAGAAGTATTCTGTCATTACATTCTTAATAAACTTCCTTTTTTTAGCAGCATAATTATTTTCATCCCATTTTTAAAGTCAGAATTTAAACTATTTTAGACACCACAATTAGAAATCACACAGATTTAACACCAATGAAATAAACTAAAAGATGTTATCAACTCCCATATATAGAAGTTCACTCTTGGTTCTGTTTTGATCTTTACAATGTATTCTAAGTTCACACCTTCTCTCTGCTGTATACCTTTCAGCAGTGCTCCGTTTTGAGGACTGTAATTCTGTGTCAGTGGAAGTAAGCCACCATCAGGCCGTCCCCTCAGCCCCTGGCCTCTGGATGGTTTACCTAGGAGATGAGGTGGCTTTCCAGAGGATGAGGGGACACAGCTGTTCCCCAGGACCTTAGATGAGGCAATCTTTTTTAAGTTGATTCATTTATTCTGAGAGAGACAGAGACAGCGGGAGTGGGGGAAGGGCAGAGAGCAAGGAAGACAGAGAATCCCAAGCAGGCTCCGTGCTGCTAGTGCAGAGCCCGATGCAGGGCTTGAATCTATGCAACCGTGAGATCATGCCCTGAGCCAAAATCGAGAGTTGGACGCTCAACCAACGGAGGCACTCAGGCGCCCCAGATGAGGCAATCTTTGAGATCAAAGCTAAGCCTTGAAGCCGAGGCAACGCTGATCCACCCCACTCCCACTCCACCTACCAATCCATTTCTGCTCCCCCCTCCCCGCACACACACATCTCACCTCACCCCCCTTTTGGACCTGTCTGCTATTTAGGGAGCTTGCCATGCTGCCTCTCCCTGGCACATTACTCCTGCTCATCTATCAAAAGTGGGTTCAGCACAACCAGAATCCCCCACCCCTGACTGGGCTGTCAGCCTCTCATGTGCATTTGCAGCTCATATTGTCACTGTGCCTATCACTTGAACGCCTTCCCATTGCTCTGGTGGGGCAAGGACTCTGTCTCATGCTTGCAGTGCCCCAGCACCCTGGACAGTGGCTAGCCTGATGTAGGGAGCAGGACACCTGTGTGAAGGACTGCCCTGCTCCCTGGCATGCAATCTGCACAGTGATCACAAGGTGGCGCCCGCCACACACCATACGCTGCTCCTGACTTGCCCAGGCTGTGCCAGTTCTACCAGGGACACCTGCCTGGCCTAGGGCAGGGCCCTTGGAACTGCCCTCCTGTCTCTGCAGATGCCTGAGGAGCTGAAGAGCACTGTCTTACATCCTGAGGACTCCACCCTCAAGCCCGCGGAACCTTAAACTCCCAGGGCAGGTGAGAAGCAGGTGAGAGCATGGGCAGGGTCTCCCGGTGGGTGCCCAGCTCTGGGAACTGGGTGACACCAGCAAAGGGGCAAAAAGAGAGCATCAAGAAATGCGGATGTGAGCTTCCACCCCTCCTGCCTGGATTGGAGCGGGCATGTGAGGGTTGGTGGCACTCAGACTCCTTGCAAGCTGGACAGGCACGGAGATATATGGAAGGCACTCTGAACTGGAAGGAATATATAGCAGGTGACCTGGGTGCACACTTGGCTTTGCTGCTGACTGGCTGTGACTTTGAGGATCTCTTCACCCAGAGCCAGAGCCTCAATTTCCTCATTTATAAAAGCAGGACTGACAGGCCTGGCTCTATTCAGTCGACCGCCTCGGGCTAGTTGTACCTTCCTTCTCTGTCTCCTCTCTTCTGCCCATCAGCTCACAGTCTCCTTGCCCCCGTGTGGAATGCACCAAGCCCTTCCTCGTGCCTTTTGCATCTAACCCTCCACAGAGAGCTCTACCCGACAGGTGCAACCACTTCCCTCTTTTCCAATAAATGAGAAAATTCAGGCTCAGAAAAGTTCAGGTTCTCCAAGGCCACAGAGTGCAAGTGGAGAAACTGGGGTCTTAGCAAGTCATTACCCCTGTGCTCATTAGCGCTCTTGGATCCCCTTGGAGCCCAGAGCTTGGAAAGAGCTGCATCTGGGGCACAAGGCTGAGTGATGTGACCACTTGCCTCTAATGCCCACCCTGTCCGGAAAAGGCAAAGGTGCCCAAGGGGCTACGGCGGGACCCCACAGTGGCCCGCTGCTCTTGGCTCTCTCCCTGCAGGCTCCACAGACTGCCCCGGCCCTCCCAAAAGAGCGGTGCTGACCAAGCTGAGAACACAGGAGCAAGGCAAGCAGCACCCCACCTGCTGGCCTGGCCCAGGGCGCCCTCCACTGCTTTCTCCTTCATCCCAGGAGGCCTGCCTGAGAATGGAGACAGGAGAGCTATAGACAAAGTGGGCATCCAAGCCAGGGTCTGGCTGCAGGAGGCCTGCCTCCAGGGGGTCTGGGTGGCCACATCCTGAGAACAGCAGGAAGGAGTGGGGCCGGCAGCTGGGAGTGGGCGCGAGCCATCCTAGGAGACAACTTAGCCGCCAGCCCAACTTCTGGGGTCTTCCGCTCCCTGCCTGCCCCTCCGCCAGCACCCCCCTTGCTCCCTGGGCCCCCCAGACCTCTCGGTGCCATGCAGATGGCAGCCTCCGTGAATAAACGTTCCTGGTGTTCTTTGTAGAATGGGTGTGAATGCTCCAAACGGGGCCGGCTTGAAGGACAAAAGGACCCCAAAGACCTGGCCTCCCGCCCCTGTCCTGACCCTCCATACCAAGCTGCCACCCACAATGCAAGGGAAATCATCCTGGGCTGAAGAGGAAGAATCCGGGGTGCTGGAGGCTGCTCCCGCTTGGGGCCCCCTGCCAGGCTCAGCTTTGGGGCTGGGGTCTTTCCCCAAGGCCCGTCCTTAGTTTACATCAACCACCCCAGAAACTCACCGACCATGAAAACTGCCATGCCCACCGTGCCCTCCGTGTGACCCTGCTCCGTTTCAAGGGCACTCAGGCAGGGTGGGAGAATAAGGGAGGAGGGCTCCTTTGGGCCAATCCCCCTACCCCAACCCTTTCCTCTTGCTCCCTGCCAAGCCAGCCTGGACTCCACAGTTTGGATCTCACCACTTCTTGTGGCCAGCCACCACCCTGGGCTGAGTAACACACACTTCCCACCCTTAGGGGCCTCACAGTCTAGCTGAGGACCGACCTGACACCCGGGATCCACCCTGAACTCTTGACAGCCATTCCATGGCCAGGTGGCTTCCCAGAGCGGGTGACCTGAGCAGGGTTTTGGAGGCTGAATAGGAGTTTACCGGAAGGATGGCACGGGGTCAGCCTGGGCAGACACCCAGAGATCAACATAGCGAGGTTTGGTGTGGCTAAAAGAGATGTGAGGCAAAAGCGTGCCAGCTGGAGAGTAAGCAGCAGAATCCAGATCCTTTGTGGAGCAAAGACTCCAGGGAGGAAGGGGTGAGGGGAGAGGGAGGAGAAGGTCTCTCCTGCCTCCAAATCCGCCCTCCCCGCCCCCCTCACAATTCACACATACATACACACTCAGGCCTTCATTCTCCGTGCCAGAGGAGGTGGGGGTGGGGGGGAGGCGAAGGAGGGGAGGAGGTAGCTGAAATGCAACCTATTCATGTTCCCGCGATGTAACACCCCTCATTTTCCATGCTGGGTAAAGACAAAAACCCTTTACAACCTGTTTCTGGAACTTGTCAGCAGCTGCCAAGAGGAGCATGTTAATTAAACGTCGGCAAAGATGGAAGCTGGAGGCCCCGGCTCTAATTGGACAGTTTGCTTCACCGGATTGAAAAACATTGTGACAAAGGAGGAGGTGCGCGGCGGCGCGGCAGGGGTGCGGCGTGGCGAGGAGGGGAGCGGCGGCTTTGATTTGCGCGGAGCCCCGCCGCAGCCGCCCGCCCCCGGCCGCGCCGCCCAGCCCAGCGGCACGCCCACCAGCGCCTGGGAGGGGCGAGGGCCGGGGAGACCCTCCCAAAGCCTGCCCCGAGGGTCCCGCGGGCGGTCCGCGAACGGCGTGACACCCCACCGAGCACCAGGCTTTGAGGCTCTGGGGCCGGCCCCTTCCCGCACCCCCCCCCCCCCCGCCCCTTTACCTGACCTGGGTCCCGGGGACCGTGTAGCAAGGGCATTGAGGGCAGGGGTCGGGCGGTCGCTTCAGGCCTGTGGAGGCTGCCCTGGACGCCCCTGCCCAGGCTCCAGAGAGGGAGACACCTGTGTCTACGCCCCCTAGTTGCCCAAACTAGCTCTGTGTCACGTGATCAGGACGAGGTCTTATAAAAAGGTTGGCGACTGACTTCGAGGCTTGTCCTAGAACCAACCCCCCACCCCCAGCCCTGCACTGCAGAACCTGGCGTTTCCAGCAGGGCTGTGGGGGTTCCCAGAGACTGTTGCCCCGTCTGTGTTTGCAACCCTAGGTTTCCCTCGGGCTTGACTCACAAATGATAACAGCCGCCATGTATTGATGCTAATTGTGTGCCCAGAGCCATGCTGAGTGCCTCATGTGTTCTCTGTTATTTATCCTACCAGCCACCCGGAGAGAAAGCTTGGATCACACCCATCTCGCAGGTGGCGAGACTGAGGCCCCAGAGAGGCTAAGTAACCCTTCCAAGGTCACAAGAGTTATTAAATGTGGTGCTAGGATGAGACTGGGGCCCAGGTCCCTCTGATTCCAATATCTCAACCTGGGCTCCCATGTTCCCCACCCTCCAGCTCCTGGTGCAGCCAGATGAAGGTCTTTGGGACAGAGCAAACAGTGGGGCTCCTAAGGGGAGAAAACACTTCTCGGGGCCTCCAGGCTGAGGGCCCTGAAGTATGGGGGTGCAGCAGGCTGGGAGGTCACTTGTGGGGGTAGCCCTAGGCGTATTCCCCACCCACACAGACCTCACTCGCACCTCCTGGGGTACAGGTGGTTAGCTAACAAGCACAGAGCCCCATCTTCTGTCCCCTCTGCCTCGGCCCCAGATTTGCACCCCCCGCACCCCACCGTCATCCTAAGCTGCTGCCAAGGGAGGGGGCTCCATCTGGGGTGGGAGGCCAGGCCAAGGCCTGCGAGAGGCAGGAACAAGTATGGGAAAAGGAGCCATTGTGGCTGAGCCTCGGGGATTAAGAGCTACAAAGTGGCTGTGGAGGGCTGAGGCCATTGACAGGAGCCCCCGGGAGCGGAGTTCCCAGGGGGGGTAGTTGGAGCAGCCTGTGCTGAGGCTGCCTGCTGGGCCTAATCCCCTGGGAGCGGGGCGGCAGGAGGAACCCCAGAAACATAGCTGCAGTGGAGAGAGGGCTATCCTTGCTGACGTCCTGCATGGTCCTGGAGGCTCACAGTGGTCTCTCTGAGGAAGAAGGACAGGTGATGGGCAGGTGTGGCCGTGGGGTGTGCGTATCCACGCGCGCCCCTCGCGCGGGGGGTGTGTCTTCATGGGACCCTAAAGATAGGTGACCCAGTGTGTGTCTGAAGTTTAGGGCATACCTTGAGGGGACTGGGGCCTGAGGGCAGCAAGTGGGCGACTCGAGGTCCCAGGCTGAGTGAGGCATGGAGAAGAAGGAGGCAGAGCCCTCACCAGCCGGCCCAAGTGGGTGCTAAGTGTGTGTGTGTGTGTGTGTGTGTGTGTGTGTGCACCATCAAGCGGGGTGCTTGAGAAAGGCCCTTCAGAGGCGGCTGGAGGGGCTCTGCAAATTGTAATCAGATTAAGGGGGCCAATCACTTAGGGCTCTTGAAAAGGCCACACGGTTTCTAATCAGCCCTGAGCGCCTGGGCCCACAAAGCCAGGGAGGAGCTCGGCGGGAGCCACCCGCTGGGGGGCCTCGGGGGTGGGGGCCGCTTTCTTCCCTCTCTGTCTCTCATAATTATGTCAATTTGCTAGCCAAATTGTTTGCTCGAGTGGACCAGGGGCTTGTGCCCCATTCATGTGGTAATGTGGGAACCCGCAGGCCTCCTGGCTGGGAAAATAGGAGGAACCAGGACCCTTCTCCCAGGAGCAGACAGGCCTGGGGGTGTGTGAGGCACCCAGGCCTTGGGAACACTTCCGCCACCAGTGTGGCGCTTTTTTCATGAATTCCAGAAACTTCCAGCTTGGGGTGTGCCCTGGGATGTCCTTTTGGGTCTGTCAAAATGAAGGATGGGGAAGGAGGCGGGGACCCCAGAGGGAACAGAAGTGGCCTCCAGGTTCCTTCAGGGTGAAGGTGGGCAGCTCTCTATCCTTGTGCCTGGCCCCTGGTGGGCTAGGCTGAGTCTTGAGCGGGTTGAGAGCTGCATGGGATCCCGGAGGTGTCAGAGATGGGGTCCTGAAGGAGGAAGTCACAGCACACACAGATGGGGATGTGCAGAGACTGGGAGAAAGTTCTTACCAGTTCACTGGGCCTCTATACAGGTGCCAGCCACTGTGAACCTACTTTGTCCACAGCGGCTCCTTGAAGCCAGGGAGGGAGGCACTGGGCTTCCCATTTCACAGACAAAGAAACTGAGGCTCAGAGAAGCTAAGTGACTTTCCCAAAGTCACACAGCTAATAGGTGAGGAACAGAAGCTTGAACTCAGCTCTGTCTGATCCCTTGGCCCCTTCTGCCTCGTTCCCACCACGGGAGTTCAGGCTTTCCTTTAAGGGAGCAAACGGGAACCAGCGGTCCCCCTGGTTCTGTATGGACCCTTGGCATCGGCACACCGAGGAGCTGTGGGCACAGAAGGGTCAGGCAGTGGGCGCGTTGCCTAGAAGCCCTCGTGGACGTTAGAACAGCTGCTGTCACCAGTCCAGACACAGGTAACCCGCCCTGTTCTGAGCCCACACCGAGCTGCCTTCCCCCTGCCCTCTGGGCTCCCCTCACCTCCCCAGACCCTCCTGCTGCCTGTGAGGACCCCTCCCATCTCCCCTGGGCATGACACTGCAGTGCCTCTGTTTCTCAGCATCCTGCTGGACCCACCAGGCTTGTCAGTGTCCCTCTGAATGTAAGGAGCGCCCCACCCCCCATCCCTGAGCTGTTCTCACAGGGCTGCTGCCCAAACCCTCCACCCCTCCCCCACTCTTCTATCCAGGGCTGTTAGGACCTGCCCTGTGGGAAGCTGGCTGGAGGGCAGGGTGACATTGGCGGTTGGGGCAGGGACAGAGATGGGGGAGGGTCTGCGGCCACAGCTCAGCACCTCTCACCCCCCCTAAGAGGAAGGAGGAAAGGCCAGGGGCCATGTTTATCACCGTATGGGATGATGGCCAGAAACTCTTCCTAGAGCAGATAGACTGCAAGGGGCAGCTACCCCTTGGTGCCCATCGGGCCAGGTGCCGGGAGGCAGGGGCGGGCAGGGAGGCCCCCGTTCTATGAACCACGGGCTCCAGCACAGCCTCCACACCACAGCCCTGCCAGGGAGGGAAGCCCAAGACCACGGAGACGGTAGCTGGTCAGGACAGGACAGGACAGGACTAACAGCAAGCACAAAGCACCTACTCTGTGCCAGGCGCAGTTCTAGGCACGTGGCATGTATGAATTCGTTCCCACAGCTGGTACGATGTGGCGGGGCCAGAACTCAAACCCAGGCTGTTCCTCCCAGCCCTCCGGAGCAAGGCTGACACTGTTACATCTGTAACAACTCCTACGCCCCCTTGGAGAACTCTCTGGGTGTCCCTGCTCTATAGAATCTTCCTGGAGGCCATTTCACCCCCTGCATACCTCCCATAGAGCACGTATCATAGTTGCATACGCATCAGGTGCCTAGATGGCACATCCCAGTAGGATCCAGTAGGATACAACGTCCTCGTGGACGGGACATTTGTTTCTGTCTCCCCCAGGGCATAACGGAGGGCTTGGCACAGACAAAGGATCAGGCAGAGTCTTATCTTTTGAGGGGTTAGAACCCATACTGGGTAAACATTTCACAATTGCCCAGCAAGCCCGTATGTGTGGTTTGCTGTCTACAGCTCTAAACAGGCATATATGTGTATAAGTGGAGGTGCTGATATGTAGTATACAAGACAGGCTACACGTTCAAATGCATTTTTATAGTTTTTTTTAATTAAAAACACTGAGCGTTTATGCACGTAACTAAAAGCACATGAGAGAAGCATCCCTCTAAATGCTTGATAGAAGAAGGTAGGGACACCGAAGACTCAAAGGGATGAGTCAGACCCATCTACCCCTCAAGCCACCCCCCTGTTGGCCTTGCACGGCCCTTCTCCTGTCCCTGAAATTTCCCGGCTTGTGTTACTGGGCACCAAGATGCACAGGTCACACGTCCCAAAGGCCGTAGTGAGGAGCAGCACACCGGATACAGGTTCCAGTCTCTCTGGTTGGCTGTTAAGCACCGACTGTGATGACAGGTCACCCAGGTGATCCTTGGGCACACGAGGAACTGCCTCCGGAAGGTGGATGATGCACGTGTGTGTGCGCACGTGTGCTTGGGCACTTACGCACGTGGGTGCTGGTGAAGACCTGCTTGGTTAAGGAGCAGTTCCTGAGAGATGTTCCTGAGAGGTGCCGCTGAGGGGCCCAGCAGGCAGAGCTGGAGCGAATGCCAACCAGCAGCCCCGTCCCCTTGGCCAAGGGGAGGGAAGGACGAGGAACCCCTTGTGAATTTTGCGTGGAGGACGAAGACCCGGTCCCCTAGAGTGTGAGGCGGGGAGGCTGCTGGGAAGAACTTTTGCTTCTCGATCCAACCCTGTGCCAACACTTCATCTTCTTGAAAGCTAATCATCTTTCTAAAAGAAAGCTTTTAAGAATTTGACAATGTGGGGGCGCCTGGGCAGCTCAGTTGGTTAAAGCGTCCGACTTCCGCTCAGGTCACGATCTCACGGTTGGTGGTTTCGAGCCCCGCGTCGGGCTCTGTGCTGACAGCTCAGAGCCTGGAGCCTGCTTGGGATTCTGTGTCTCCCTCTCTCTCTGTTCCTCCCCCGTTCACGCTCTCTCTTTCTCTCTCTCTCTCTCTCAAAAATAAACATTAAAAAAATTTTTTTAATAAAAAGAAATTGGAAATTTTGGTCTCATCCTTCCCAAAATAAATCCAGACTCCTTTGAAGGGTGGATGAGCCCCCCCCCCCCCACCGCCGCAAGGCCTCCCTGCGCCCCAGCGAGAATCGCCTCCCTGCCTCTCAGAGCCCCTGAACCGGTCAGTCCTGGAAGCCTGTCACTGACCCAGCACAGAGGGGTCAGAGCTCAACCTAAGCATCAGAACAAAGAGTAACTCACCTAGAATGGAGGGCACGATGCTGGCCCCCAGAGCCCCTAGAAGTGCCCAGAGCAGGGGGCTGGGTCTGGGGAGCCCCAGGGCACCCGGAGTGAGTGCCCCCACCTCTCCCCTCACCTCTTCTTCCTCTCCTCCGTGCTCTCTTTACATCTCTCTCTGGCTCTCTCTGCCCACGTGGGTCTTGCTCTCCTCTTTCTCTCTCTCCATTTCCCTCTGCTCCTCTCTTTCTCTCTGTCTCTCTCTGGCTGTCTCTGTCTCTCGCTGTCTCCGTCCTTCTCCATCTCTCCAACCCCCACTCACCCTCTCTGGAGGGTGCTCAGCGGGATCATGCCAAGCCCAAAGGGAAGGTCAGGGCACCGTGCGGGGACCAGTACGGACAGCCATTAACCTGTCACTTCGCCTCCAGCCAGGAAAACAGCAGGGCCCAGGAAAGGTGAGGGATCGCAGTCACTGGACATGAGGCATCTCGGCCAAGGCTGACAACCGAAAGCAGGAACCATGCGATCAGAGGGTTGCAGACGTGCTCCGGGGCACCAAGGACAGCTGGAATGGGTTTCTGGACAGCAGCAGGCCTGCATCGCAGCCCAGTTTTGACTTCAGGGCAAGGAGAAATGTCTGCACGGGGAGAACCTGGGCAGGTGGCCACAGCCCTGGGAGCAGAGGGTGGAGATCTCCGTGAGGCTGAAAGCAAAGGTCTCAAACCCACCAGCCCGCGGGCCATGTAGGCCACCCCTCTCCACCTTCCGGTAGTGGCTTTAAAATATAAATCTGCATTTTTAAAGTGGCACATTTCATATTGAAAAACATGTCTGAGTCTTCTCTTGAGGACCTGGCAACTCTGGTCTGTGACCGAGCAGCAGTGGCCCTGGCGGGCTGTCATACGCCCCCCTGTCCTGCTGGCTCCTCCTCCGTGAACCTGGATGCCTCCTTAGTTACCTGCCAGGTCTCTGTAAGGTCACAAGTATGCGGCCTCTGACAGCAGAGACATTCTCTGAGCAGGAGTAGAGGCCCACGTGCAACCCCTAACTTATCTTGTGACGTCGAGCAAGGGGTCCCTGCTCTCTGGGCCACAGCTTTTCCATCTGTGAAATGGGAGGTTGGGTGAGCCCAGCAGTAAGACTCAGAAAGACTTACCGTTAGGAGCGTCTGATGAAAGATACCGACCCTCTGCCTAGAGAAACGGACCTGTGCATAGAATTGCCTGTGATTTGAGAGGATCGCATTGCCTCTCCCCCTGGGGGCCGTGGATCCCAGGCTGGGAACCCCTGCTGAGCACCGAGGTCCCTTCCGCCTCTGCCTTAGCCAAGCAAGTCCAGGCCGACCCGCGCCCCCCCCCCCCGGGCCCCGATTGGCCAGGCCACCCCTTCTCTGGGTGAGCCAGGACTCTCCCCCTCCCCAGCCAGGCTGGCAGCTGCCCATCCATATGCAGGAGGGGTCCGGGCTGTTGCTGGATTAGCATAACGCACTCCGGGAGGTAAAGGCCCACCAGGCGGCCCCTGCGTGCAGCACCCGCCTTTGTCCGGGCCTCAGGACCGGGTAGGATGGCCCAGGCAGCTCTACACTTTTGACTGCCAGATGAAAGGGGGCGACATAAAGAGGCTGCCTGGGCCGAGCATGGGGGCGCATTGTGTCCCTCCAGACAGAGTTACAGACGTCTGTGAACCGTCAATTACAGCTGAATAAAGACGTATGCTCAGTCCAGACGCGCCTCCTTTCAGCTGGGGAGGTGTTTCCAGGCTGGGCCTGGAATGTCTTTGGCAACCTAATTTGGCAATTGTGACTCTATAAGCGGGCCCGGAGAGGATGGGAACAAGCTGGGCTGGCCAGACCCAGCTCTGGGAGGTGTCCTGGAATGTGGGGTGGGGGTGGGAAGAATGGAGCAACTCACCTCCCTTCCCTTCTCCTCCAGGCCAGGCCAGATCCTGGGGGTGGGGGCAATCTAGGAGCCACACAGCCCCTCTGCATCAGCCAGGCTCCCTTCCCAGGCCTTTGATGGTGCCAAGGCGGCCCACCCTGGCAGGTACTGGCCAGGATTAGGGTTCACTGGTCCTTTCTCTCGTTGGGCTACTATGATGTGTTGTTGAGGAGACAGCACTGAGAGAGCCCGAGGTTCAAGTCCCAGGGCCACCAGTGATGCTGAACCCATTCCCTGACATTGCTGAGCTCCCGGACCAACCTGGGAACCACCCCCCCACCCCACCCCCAACCCCGCTCAGCCCTCCTGCTGCGTTTGTTTAAGCTCTGTCCCGTTGGCTGGCTGGCTGTTGGTTCCTTGCCGCCAAAAACAACCCAGCTTGACTCCTTAGGACAGGTCACATTCCTGGTCTTGCACTTTCAGAGTGACAAAGGGGTTGTGCTGCTCAGGGCCACCTTGAGGAGGGGGGCGACATAGCCACGGTAGGGCGTGAGGACCTGGACAGAGCATTGATTCTGGGCTCAGTGAGCTGGGCTGCCCCTTCTCCTGAGGGGTGGCCCCTGAGGTGCCCTTGCCCCAGGAAACCTCATCCCCAGAGGGCTCGTGTAGCAAAGGCATTTCCTGAGGACCCCCATGCTCCCTGGGACCCCTGTCCTGAAACCTGCCCAGCAGGACCGGGCCACGGACCTTTTGGCCACCGTGTGTCATGCCCTGAGCAAAAGCTAGTAAGCCACCTCTTACTTAGAGCGGTAAGAGCAGAAACGGCCCTAAAAACGACCCTTCTGCTTACTGAGCACCTTTTGGGCACCTGACCCCAGACTAGGTGTGTTCATGCACAGATACCTGAAAAAGCCTGGCTGAGAGGTGGCCCCCCTCGGTAGCAGGGGACAAGCACAGCTGTTCAGTGCGATCCTCGCCCTGTCACTTCCCAGCTGGCAGACTTTAGGAAGCCAAGTTGCCTTCGGTGCCTGAGTTTATAGACCTGCCAACGTTCAGGATGCGTCCTAGCACAGCACCTGGCCGGTGGGGTCTGACTTCCGAGCTCCTGTGCCCTCTATTTCCCACGGTCCTGCGTGGTGTGGAGGCTGCTTCCCCCTGAGCTGCTGGCCTGTGGGAGGCGCTGGCCCAGGATGGATGAGCCCAGTTCCCTTGGCTCTCCCCACCTTCCCACCCCCACTCCTCAGTCTCTCGTTCCTGACAGTGGCCGAAGCATCTGTGACTTGCGGATTGGCCCAAGCCAGGCCTGTGTGCACGTGAGCACATGTCGTGCACCGGTGTGTGTGTGTGTGTGTGTGCACGTTCTGTGGCTGGAGCAGGTGCCTTGAACCATTCTGATGCTCTGCAAGGGCAAGACAGATGTGGGCCCACGGTGAAGCCTGGATTGCGGGGTGAGTCCCAACATGTGACCAGCTACGCAAGAGGCCAAGGAAGTTGGAGTATCGCTCAGGAAGGATCAGGAACTGCAGACCTGCACCACATTCACCCCCGGAGCCCCCAGCGGACAGGCCTTCAGTGGCACACCTCCTGTAAGAGTGGGGACCCACTGGTGTGGGCGTGTAGATCCAAGAGAACTGGTACCAACTGAAGGGGTGGGTGACATTTGTCTGAGTCTGTAAGTGTGCCAGATCAGCGAGGGCATTTAAGATCATTCATATTTGGGGCACCTGAGTGACGCAGCCGGTTAGGCATCCGACTCTGGATTTCGGCTCAGGTCATGATCTTACGGTTCATGGGTTCCAGCTCCACATCAGGCTCGCTCTCCCTCTCTCTCTGCTTCTCCCCCGCTTGCACACTCACAGGCTCTCTCTCAAAATAAATAAATAAAACTTTAAAAAAAGAGATCACTTGTATTTCATTTTTTTGAATAGCTAATAACCTTTTCACCTAGTACAAAAGTAAAAAGGTTTTCAGCGACAAGTGTCCTTCACGTCCTTGTCCCACATCTGCCCTGTTCTCACTTCACCCTAAAAAGATCAAAGCCATTCTTCACTTCTTATGTATCCTTCCTGAGTTTCTCTTTTTTTTTTTAAGTTTTTATTTATTATTTATTTTTGAGAAAGAGAGGGAGAGTGCAAGCAGGGGGAGGGGGAAAGACAGCAAGAGAGAGAATCTCAAGCAGGCTCTGCACTGTCAGCACAGAGCCCCATGTGGGGCTCAACCTCACAAACCATAAGATCACGACCTGAGCCAAAATCAAGAATCAGATGCTTAACTGACTGAGCCACCCAGGCACCCCCTTCCAGAGTTTCTTTATACATAAATAAGCCCATACATACAAACCTGCATTCTTATTTCCTCCTGATTTTACTCAGCTTCATAGTATTCCATTACCCAGTCCTCTCTTGAGGCTCCATTGGTCCTGTTTCAACCTTTCACTTTAACAAATGTCGCTACAACAAATAACCTTGCACACACAGTCAGTTCTCACAACAGTGCGTGTATCTGTGAGCTGAATTCTCCGAAGGGGGGTTGTGGGACTAAAGCTTATATGCAATTTGTCATTTCGCCATATCTTGCCAGATTGTCCTCCATGGGGCAGGTGCCACGGCCTACCCACACGGCATGGCTTCTTGGATCTTAACCAGGATGGGCCACTGACTGTTTAGATGCACACGTCTTGGCTTGGCCGATGGTACATGAGCCTTTCAGCCTCCCCAGCTTCCCATCCCAGCACTGGTGCAGGAATCTTGCACAACCACACAGGCCACCCCCCCCACCCCACCCCCCACCCCCGTTCACGCTCGGTGTCTGTTCTCACTTTCTCTCCCGCCTCTTCCTCTGGAATAGTTACTAAGGCCGGAGCTTCCCTGCCCCCAACCACCACCCCCACACATACACAAATCGGTTCTGCAAAATAAAGGAAGTAATCTGCCCACATTGACTCATTCAGCAAATCCACGAGTGCCTTCTAGGGGCCTGGCATCCTGCTACGTGCTGTAGACATGGTAGGCAATCTTGGCCAGACTCCTTATCCTCTGAGCCCCAGGGTCCTCCTGAGTAAGGTGAGGGGTACAGACACAGGAAGTACCAAGTCCCCCACTAGCTCTAACGACGACATATCACCCCCAAATCACATTGTTAGTCTGTGTATATGTCAAAGGGAGGAAAGGCTTGGAGAACACCTCTGTGAGCTGATAAATGCTAGCACTTGTTTGCAAGGATGGTTTAAAGGCAATCAACCCAAAGAGCCCTTTGCAAGCTGGTGAGGAATTGCGTGTGTGTGTGAGTGTGTGTGTGTGTGTGAGGTGTCCTGTGACCTCCTGCCCCCACCCCCATGGAAGAGTAAAACAAGCCTGGGTTTGGCATCAGCCTGTCCTTGTTTGAAACCCTATAGGCCCACTCACCGATTTTGTGACTGTGCACCTGCATTTGCCCGTTTGTAGAAATGGGGCGCCTTCACATTTCCCTCTCTGTGAATGTTGAATGAGATCCTAGAACTTAGCTTGCCGGGCAAGTAGGAAGGGCTCACCAAACGTGACCTGCTAGGAAGCAGGTTCCGAGAGCCAACGGTGGGGCTCCCATGCCAGGGTCAGGCTCCATGGCAGACCTGCTGGGTGCCCCTCAGCCAAGGCCACCGGCGAGTGTGGTGGAGCCGGCCCCGGGCTCTCCGCGGCGTCTGGACAGGCCGGGAGGCAGCCGGGACGAGAGACAGCTGGGAAGGTTGAATTGCTCGGTGGCTAGGGAGCACCTCCCTCCCCCGCCAGCGATCTGCATTTCAATGTGAGAAGGGAGGAAAGTAGGAAACTGCTCAAAGGGGTTACAATGATTAATCATTTAAAAAGCAAGATCTTAATTACAGGCCGCAATTTTTGCTATTTAAGGAGTCCATTAGTTGCCAGAAAGAAGAAGCAGAAATTATCACAGGTTATTCTCCCCCTAACGTGGAGAGGGGGTGGGGCGGCGGGGGAGAATCAGCTGCCGCTCCAAGCTGGGGTTGGGGGGGTTGGGGGGCAGGGTCCCACCCGGGAGGAGGCCTGGCCAGGAGCCCCAGGAGCCTGCCTACCATCAGGGAGCAGAGGGAGAAAGATGCTTGTCAGAGACCTGGGCCATGGCGCTGGGAGGTGGTGCGGGGGCAAGGACAGCTGCCCCTCTCTCCCCCCAGCTCTGGTGGGCTGGATATGCCACCTGTGGGTGCCCCTGGAGGCCTCCTCCAGGGCGGGGCAGCTGGCGGCCAGCCCTTCCCCCACCCCGGTGACCCCCCCCCCCCCACCCCGCCCCGGACCCCACCCTGCTCAGGAAGTGGGGTTAATTGCCAGGCCCTCCCCTCTGACCCCTCTGTGGGTTTTAGTCTGGTCTGGTCTCTGAGCCCCCAGGGCGTACAAAGAGGACCGGGTGTGTGTGGGGGGGCAGTGCTAGGAGTCAAATCAAAATAACCGAGCCTCTTTAGCGGATTAATTACGATCCTCAGGGGCTGAAAGACCCAGAGATCAAGTCCCCACCCCTGCTGGTGGCCTCCGAGGCTGCCGCCAGACTTCTTTCTCACCCTGGGCACCTAGAAGCCTGGGCACACTCCTCCCCTCTGAGGGAGGCACTGCTGTCCTTGTCCCAGGTCCCGATCTGGGCTCCAGGCCTCCTCCCCGAGCCCTGGCTGGCAGCTCCCGAATCCCAGAAAACAGCCCCAGCGGACGGAGGGCTCCACCAGAGCAGGACCAGCTGCAGGAATCCAGAACCCAAATCCAGCAGGTAGAGAGTGCCTGGTGCTCAAGTGCCTTCAAAATTGGTAACTCAGGTGAGTCACAAATGGGAAGCGTAAGCCGGAACCAGGCCCCAGACTATCCTTATTCCTATGATGCCATATGTTTAAACCAAGCTTGCAAGCAAGTCGCAAAGTTGACCAGCCTACCCAGAGGAAAGGTTTATTCCCTGCCAAGTCGGTTTGATATTAGGAGTAAAAGAAATGAAATCATTTCTATAAACAGTCCCTCCTGCCAGACTAAGTGCCTGTGTGTGTGTGTGTGTGTGTGTCCATCAACCTCATCTGTTCTAACATTCAGGCCCCCAGAGGGCAGACTGCTAAATCGGATTGAATGATAATTCCAGGGATTTCTGAGGCGGGGGGGTGGGGGGGGGAGGGAGACCCACGCCACGGATTCGCAATACGGGTTTGAATTCAAAATAAGCAAACAGTGGTGGTGACTCAACCCTGGCTCCTGGCTCCTCCTCCTTAGACACTGCCCCCAACCCCGTAGGGAGGAGAGCTTTTCCTTTAATCAGCAGGTTCCCTGCCTCCAGGGGGAGAGTGAACAGCCCCTCCCCCATCTTCTCCTGCCCCCCCCCCCATTTCAATGCTGATTAATTGCAGTTAGGCACCCAAAACAGTCTGGACCACATTCTTTCTTTTCTTTTAATTTTTTTTTAACGTTTATTTATTTTTGAGAGAGAGCAAGAGAGACAGCACAAGTTGGGGGGAAACAGAGAGAGAGGGAGATACAGAATCCGAAGCAGGTTCCAAGCTCTGAGCTGTCAGCACAGAGCCTGACGCTGGGCTCGACCCATGAGATCATGACCTGAGCCGAAGTCGGATGCTTAACAGACTGAGCCACCCAGATGCCCCAGGACCACATTATTTCTGATGCTGGTGCTCGTCACGGGGCTGCCTCGAAGCCACAGTAATCAGCAGCTTTTAGCTCGTCACTCTCCTGACACTCTTCACTTAGACCAGGCAATGGCAAATGTGATGGAAATAAGAACTTTATTTTCTGTTTGGTTCTTTCCAAGAACGGGAGTTGGAGGCCTGGGAGGAGGGCCTGGCATTTGGAAGCCACCTCTGCGAGTGATGCAAGATCGGGGTTCATAGCCTAGGGCCTGGCGGGGACACCTCCGCACCCAAGTCACCACTCAGCATCCTCGTGGGCCCTGCCCACCTCAGAGACCCGCGGAATGTCCGTGCCTGGAAAAGTTGTCTAACCTCAGGGAATCCTGGAGGGCATCCGGGACTAGGCCCCATCCCGGGTGCTGGCCCAGAAAAACCCATGTGAAAATTAGGAAAGGGTACTCCCTCTGAGCAAATGCAGTTCTAGCAGGGCAAACAGCTTAGAGATTGGATACAGGACGGAGAAACCCTGGGTGTTCAGGAGAAACCCTGAAACAAGCAGATTGTATCTTACGCATGGGGAAACTGATGCCCCCTGTTCTAGGGCGTCCAGCTGCCAGGGGCCCAAACCCATTGTCTTATATCTCCTAGGTTGACCCCCTGGGAAGCTGCCAACCCATCCTCACAAAGACTTGGGGGGGGTGGGGCATCAGGACCCCAGCTCTAGGAAAAGAAGCGGGTGACCCCGACGGCCCAGCAATCTGGGGAGCTCCAGACCCTTTACAAGGGGGCAGAGGAGCCAGAGAGGGGCAGGTAGCTTTTATTAACACTGAACACTGTTTTCCGTCTGTGTGAAGTTTTGTCACTGTTGAAGCACATCCACCTCCAGGATTTTGTCTGAGCCTCTCAATTGAACCAGGAAGCGGGGAGCCAGGGCCTGAGTGCGGAGTCTCCGCTAGAGATGCCGCCCAGAAGCTCAGAGAATGGGACTCACGCATCTCCTACGAGACGAAGCCGAGGCTAAGGCTAGATCCTGGAGCCCGTTGAGCTGGGACACAGTCCCCGATCAGATCGGGGACCTGGTGCCCTTCTGTGGGGAGAGAAACCCCCCGGATGCCCCCGCCTACCCATGCAAATCCTGGCGGCTCCTTCACTTAATGCCTGCAACTTACATCGCCCCCGAGGCACCGCACATGATAGAAGACTGACACTCATCCCCTAGCAGCAAAGTGCCTACCGGACCACCCTGGACCTCGATTTCTCCACCTGTGGAATGGGCTTAATAACAGCATGTATTGTTATTAGTAATCACATCCAAAGGGTCATCGTGAAGACACATTGAGGAGCTGTGTGTGACGTTTTGGGCACAGTACCTGGTATACAGGAAACAGTCACTCCGCTCAATCACTCATTTTTTTTTTTTTTTTTTTTTTGAGACAGAGAGAGACAGAGCATGAACGGGGGAGGGTCAGAGAGAGAGGGAGACACAAAATCTGAAACGGGCTCCAGGCTCTGAGCTGTCAGCACAGGGCCCGAGGCGGGGCTCGAACTCACGGACCGGACCGTGAGATCATGACCTGAGCCGAAGTCGGATGCTTAACCGACTGAGCCACCCAGGCGCCCCATCTCAATCACTCATTTAAATGGTAGCAATTTGTGTTGTGGGCCTAGGCCCAGGGATGCTGCTGGGATGAGGCGCATAGGCTCCGCCCCTCCAGAAGCTTTGTGTCCACGGAGGCAGAGACAGCCACATTGTGTGACAGTGCAGGGAGGCAAGGCCCATATAATGGGGAGCTTCGGAGGGGCTGCTGACTCAGCCAAGGGGACCACGGAAGCCTGCAGGCTCAGGAGCAGTCTAGGCAGAGGAGGAGGGACTGTGTTCCACCAGAA
Source organism: Leopardus geoffroyi (assembly GCF_018350155.1). NCBI lineage: Eukaryota > Metazoa > Chordata > Mammalia > Carnivora > Felidae > Leopardus > Leopardus geoffroyi. The sequence continues at coordinate 6,310,949 of NC_059337.1, forward strand.
GAAAGGGGGGGTGCAAGGCCAGTCCACTCGCTTGGGGCAAGCAGAGGGAGGAGGGAGGGAGGAGGGGGAGGAGGAGGCCAGCTCCCAAGAAGCTTGTGTGAGCCCCACAGGGGAGCCTGGCCTTCAGGCACTGGAGACATGGGCACCGTTGAGCTCAGGGAATGGGAAGGTAGGAGAGAGAAGTGCCTCGGAGGGTTGGGACAGTCCCAAGGGGGGAGGAGATGGGGGTGGAGACAAGCCAGGTTAGCAGAAGCCCAGCACTGGGGGGCAGGAAGTCTGGGAGCTACCAGCATAGGGAGGTAAGGTGTTAGGGACAAGGGTCCTCTCTTTTCGTTCAAATGGAGGTGCCACAGGGGCTGGCTCTGGTGCTTCAGGGACACCCCCGCCCCCGTGAGCACTGCCTCTGGGCCTGAGCCCCTGTCCTGCGAGGGACTGTCTTCCAGCCTCCCGACAGCAATCTTCTAGACTCTGAGCCCTCTTGGGCTGGTGACCCAGTGTGGGACAACAAGGGGATCCCCTGGCGGCCCTCTCTGAACCCTCTCCTCTAAGTGCCAAAAGGTCCGATTGCTTATATTCTGCTCGGTGAACTCACGAAAGTCCCTTCGCCTATCTGGGCCTCAGTTTCCTCATCTGGGAAGTGGATCAGTTTCCTTCTGCCTCTCAATTCCTGGTGTTTACACCCATTTAGTCTGGGTGCTCAGCAGGCCAGCAGTGGGGGCTCCCTGCTGCCTTGATCCCTTAACGGCCCACACCCAGGTGGGGGCTGCGACCTACAAATGCAGGGATGGGCAAGACCCTGGTTACTTACTGACCAAGTACCACCCCCCAAACCTGCTGTTTGGCCCCAAACTGGCTCAGCCAGGGTCAGGCCCTCTTTAGGGCAGGCAAGAGGCCCAAGCTTAGTGTCTTTCCTCAGCTGGGGGGGGGGGGGGTAGCCCATGTTCTCCCACATGGGACAGGCCTCCTTCTGCTCCAAGGGACCTCAGGGGTTGGGGACGTCTCTGGCTGGCTGCCTCCCTCCTTCCCCGATTCATCCCTACAGCTGTGTCTGCACTCCCACCTCTGCCCCGGGCTTTTGTTAGTGATGAATTTGTGTGACATCTCAGAGGGAGGGCTCCCGGGTGGGCGGTGGGCGGGCAGATGGGAGGGGGAGGTGCTCCAGGCCCCCTACCCCCATTCTCCCGGGATGCCCCTCTGCCCTCATTTGCAGGGCCTGAGTGAGCAGGACGGAGTCCCAGAGATGAAATGATGGCAGCATCCGGGGGAGGAGCAAGGTGAATGGCGGGGCCACGGGACAGAGGACTGTCTGGTATAATACAGAGGCCACTATGGGGCTTCGAGCAACCTTTCTGGGAGTCGGTGACCGATGAGTCCTGAGCCGGAGGGAGTTGAAACAAACGATCCTAACAGATCACACGCACGAATGGTCGGAGTTGGTGCAGCCCTGGGTTGAATCTATACTCTCCCACTTCCTAGCTGTGTGACCTTGCACCAGTCACTGGACTTCTCAATGTTTCGGCTCTCTGGTGCCTAATAGGAGGAAACAGTGATACCTATTCTAAAGGGTTCCTATCATGGAATAAAGTACCTAGCAAACGGTGCTGAGAGTATTGTTATTCTCACGGACAGGTGGTCCATAGTACCTTAGCGCACTGGGTCTTGTGACTGTGGGCAAACTGCATCCCCTTTCTGAGCCATCTGCGGAATGAAAGGCTTGATGGAGGAAGCCCAAGGCCTCCTTCTGGCACGAGCTTTATGGTTTGTGGGCACTCTGGGTTGATGGGGGGGGGGGGGGCGGGTGCTGTGCTCACTGCATCATTTGTATGGGCTTCGAGTCCTGGGCCCCTGGGGAGGCTTCGATGTGGGAGGGGAGGAAGAGGGAGAGAAGAGATGAGGTGGGGTGGGGAGGAGTGGGGGGTAGGGGAGAGTTAGGGGAAGGACGGGAAAGGGAAGGGGAGGGAAAAGAGAAGAAGAAAGGGATGAGAAGCAGGAGGAAGGAAAGAAAGATGGGGGAGTGGAAGAGAAGGCAGAGGAGGGGGAGGCAGGGCAGGGGAGGGAGGGAGGGAGAGGGGAGGAGGCAGAATGAGAGGGAAGACCCACCCAGCTGGGCTGCTGCAGTCTCTGCAGGGGAGAGCAGCCTGGAGTTAGCTCGCTCCCAGCGATCCCTGAAGGATTTCAGGCTAGTTGCAGGTGGGGCCAGGTGGCTCCCCTTCGAGGGCTGATGTCCAGAGCCTGACCCTGGAACCAGGGATGACCATCTGGGTTCCAGGAATGGACCCCTAGACCTTGGGTCACTGCCTCCCCCGACCCAGAGTTACACAGTTTGGGTGAGAACCATTGGCCGATAGGCGAACCATTTCCTCCACGAGCACGTCCAGGGCGTTGTGCGTGAGCCCAGAGGCAGCTCCCTCTGGCCCAGGTGAGGGGCAGGCAGCGAGACAAGGGCAAAGAGCTTTTCTGTCTCATTCCTGGAAGGGCCAGAACTTCCCCCACTCGGCGAAGGTGGCCACTCCCAGGGGATCGCTGGGGCTGGGTTGTCTGGGCAGATAGGGGGTCACAGCAGCCAGCCCTGGAGCAGCCTCTGGGACCTTGGCCATGTAGTTCATCCCTGGTTGGCATTCCTGCTCTCTTTCCTGAAGAGCAGTTAGAAGCACAGTCTAAGGAGTCAGACATCCATGGCCTTGAATTCCACTTATGAGCTGTGAGACCTTGAGAAAGTTACTTCTCTCAGCCTTAGTTTTCTACAGAAGGGTAACAAGGGAAGCAGAACGCTGTGATGTGGGGACAGGGCTCGACAGACCGGTGTGGAAAGGCTAAGGAGGTGAGGGAGGCAGTGGTAAAGATTTCCTTCCTTCCTTCCTTCCTTCCTTCCTCCCTCCCTCCCTCCCTCCTCTTCCTTTCTCTATTCATGGTAGTGACAAGGGAGCGTGAGGCAGGCTGAGCGCAAAGTACAGGTTATCAGCATGCCCCGCCCCCAGGTGGGATATGTGTGATATTCTTTGGACACTCCTGGCCGCCCAAGAACAGGAGAAAGGGAAGAAAGCAGATGGTTGACTGATAGAGATCAGTCCTGCAGGACAGGAATCTCCGTCAGTTTACAGATAACTTAGTAAACTGCAAGAAAAAGGCAATTTTATCCATAGTCTAATCTCCAGAAACCTATAGACTCCATTTCCTGGAGCCCTAATAATCACCCTCATCAAGATGTAAGGGGGTTTAAGTGCTTGCCATGGCGATGTGGGCAACAAAGGCAAAGGAAAAATTAAATTCCCTTACTGCCTACAGCCCAGTGACGAGTACTTGAAACAGGCAGAGTGACCTCCCTCTAGGAGCTCAGCTGCCTCGATGATGACACTTCGTTAGGGGCAAAAGGGAATCTTGGCTTAACATTATCCTGACCCCCCAGGATCTTGTGAATCTCCTTAAACACATAAAAATTCCTTTGGAAACTTCCTTTACCTCTACCCCCCCACCCAAGATACATGTTGGCAATCAGACTCCGGGCTCATGGCCCCCTGATATACATCTGAAGGGTCTCTTGACTGAGGTTTTACCAACCAGTAATAAATGATGTTTTCTTAACGGCCGCTAGCCCCTCAAGGTCCTGGAAATCTTAGTTCCAAAATTCCTTAGAGACTTACGCTGTCCTGAATCCCCTTCCAACCTGAAGGTATATAACTAGACACTCTTCACAACCCACCAGACAGCTCTCTGCCCACGGGTCCTGTCCCCGTGCTTTAATAAAATCACCTTTTTTGCACCAAAGATGTCTTCAAGAATTCTTTCTTGGCCGTCGGCTCTGAACCCCATCACCCCAAAACCCCATCAGTATGAGCAAGGAGGACCCTGCAGCCCATCTCCCCTTACTTTCAGCTGCCTCTTCAGGTGGCCTCTGCCCTGTCCGCCCTAAGCTGCCTGTATGCCTGCAACGCACCCCCCCACACCCCCAAATGCTACGCAACAGGTGAGTGGAGCACAGGGCATCTTCCTGGAGTCCCCTGGCCCCAGCGTTTAGCACCTGCTTTGTGTGTCCAGGGATGAGCAATGGAAGAATAGTGAGCGGGTGGCCTGTGTGAATGGCCCCGTCCCGGGAAGGGGGGGCGGGCAGAGGAGCTGATGTGAGCTAGAGAAGCAGGCCTTGGGCTCAGAAGTAGGTCTGGGTCTCCGGCTGCCTTCATGAGGAGCCTGGGAAACCCTCTCCCTGCCAGGCCACAGGCAGGGGTGGGAAGTCAGGGCCCACAGTGGCTTTGTACCCTACACAATTGCAGCCACTCTTCTGGATAAAGGGGCAGACAAAGGGGCCTTCGGAAGTGGCCACGCTGCTCAGCACCCGGGGAGGCCCCAGGAAGCCAGCTCTCCCCGCCGCCCACCCAGGCATCCTCCCAACACGCCCCCACCGGCCCCACCATGGGGGGCCAGCTGGGCCCCAGCCACCCACAGCCTGGCAGCTGTGCCGGGGACTGATAAAAGCTGAGGGAACCTGCCCACCCCCCCCCTTCAGAGGGCCTGGAAAGTACCGGAAGAGCGCCCCAAGGGTGGGGTGGGGGAAATGCTGCTTTCTCACTTTCCAGGACAGCAAGGACAGCAATGAGATGGAGGCTGATGAGAAAGGCCTTCAGGCCCCCCGGTGAGCGATGGGCCTCCTGAGGGGCCGCTGGTTTGCAAACAGGGCGCAGCTCCAGGAGGCCTGGACAGAGCTCCTGTTCTGAACCATCCCCACCACGGGCCACTCATATCCACAAGCCCCACGTCCTTCACCAGCTGAGCTGTCAGAGGGCAATCTCCCCTGGGGGCCCAGTATCGGGGAAAACACTCCAGAAGGGCCCGGACAGGGGAGTCAGCAGGCCTGGGCTGGGCAGCCCCAGCTAGGTGATCCCAGCAGGGCCCTCACAGCCCCCTGGGCCTCGGTTTCTTCATCTGTAAATAGGGCTTGAATAGAAACAGTGCTTGCAGGGGCGTGCACTGCGTGAGGCGGTAGGCATCGGCCCCGACACATAGGCTATGCTCTGTAAATGGCATTTTGTGCATTTCTTAGGCCCTTATTTGAGTGTTCCAAATTAGTTGTGTCCGAAAGTCGTGCTGAGACACAGGCTTCCAGCAGGCTTAGTAAAAGTGATGGGCTGGGGTGATGGGCACTGAGGGCTCCTTCCACAGTATCCACTTTTTCAAAGGAACTTTTTTTTTTTTTTGAATTCCTTTGGACTTACAGAACAGTTGCAGATAGTACAGAGTTCCGGTGTACCCTTTACTCAGATTCCTCAAACATTAACATCCTCTATAACCATGGTTCATTTGTCAAAATCAACGAGGTAGTGTTTGTAGGATACAGTCAGCTGCCTTATCCGTGGGGGTCCATTCCAAGACCCCCAGTGGATGCTTGAACCCACGGATGGGATGAACCTATACATGCTATGTTTTTTCCTATACATACATACCTATGAGAAATTTTAATCTATAAACCGGGCCCGGTAAGAGATTAACAGCAATCGCTAATAATAACCTAGAACAATTAGAGCAACCCACTGTAATAAAAGTTACGTGAATGTGGTCTCTCTCCAAATAGCTTACTGTGCTATGCTCACCCTTCTTCTCTGATAATGTGAGATGATACAAGGATAGAGAAGAAGGGAGGTGAGTGGCGTAGGCGCTGTGACGTAGCGTTAGGCTACTGCTGACCTCCGGACGATGTGTCGGGGAGAGGATCGTCTGCTCGGGACCAAGGTTGACCTCCAGTAACTGACACGGTGGCAAGCGAAACCACTGCTCCGGGGCCGAGACGGTACCGTGAACTAAACGCCAGATGTATTTGGATTTCACCAGTGTTTCCAGTCATGCCCTTTGTTCCAGGGTCCAGTCGGGGTGCCATGTCGCCTTCAGCCACCTGATTTTTAATGGCTGAAAGAACAGAAGTGTCATTCTTCATTAGCTTCACGGACTCCCCAAAGGCAGAGCTCTCAACAGAGCTGTGTCCTCTGTGGGCCCAGGATCCGCACCAGCCATCCTGTGGAAGCAACGAGCCTTCCTTCCCCACCAGGAAGTGGGTTTGCTACGCTCATTAGCGCACAGGGGAGCAGAACTCTGGATTAGTGAAGGACTTTGGTGGCTTCTTGCTGGCTTGGAAGCCCACAGGGGGAATTTCAGAGCTGTGCTGGACCACACAGATGGAAGCTGTGGCCCCCAAAGCATCTGAGAGGCCCTGTGTCCCTGCTGCCTGGTGCAGACACACACCCTCAGCCCTACGACAGGACTTCCTATAGTTCAGAGGGTGGTTCCGCATCCAGATGTCCTTCTGGCTACCCCCAGGCACTTGAATGAGAATCAGTAGTCCCTGCCCATTCCTTAAGCCCACACCTGCGATTCCTCCCTCAGAGCCGGGTGGTGGGGCCCCACCGTGGGCACCCCTGAATCACAGCCCACCCTGGGAGCCGGGACTTGGCCGGACCCCCAAGAGCAGCGGAGGAAAGGCCCTGGTGGCTCGGATGAGGAAGGGACAATAGCCCCTTTTTCCGGCAGCTGGCAGAGCCTTCCAGGCCCTGAGCTTCTGAATGCCTATTGGAGCCAGACACTGGACTCTGTTCCCCAGGCAGCCCCATGCCAGGCCTATCACCGCCCAGAGAGAAGGAGCCTTTCTTCCCTGTTGGCCAAAGCCAAGGCTCCCAAAAGAGCATCAGCGGCAAGGGGGGGGGGGTGGGGGGGGGACAAGGGAAACAGGTTTCCCAACACCCTCGCCCAGCCTCCCCTTGGGAACCTCGGAGCTGGAAAGAGAAGTGTGTCACCCCCTTTGTGGGTCAAGTCTGCGCCCTCCTGACTCCGACACTCCGGGATTCCCAGCCCCGCTTGGCCCTCTGCCTCCGTACCTCCCTACCTACTCACCGAATGCTCTGAAGACCTTTCACGGGCTCGGCCTGCTGGCCTGGGGAAGGCACACGCGCCGAAGCCTGTGGAGAGCTGTGTTCAGGTGGAGGGAGAGCCAGAGATCCAAAGATGAACGCTCACAAACAAGCACACGGCAAGAAACAGTTGTTGGAGCCTCATCGTGGGCGCTGGGATGGGGGCCTGATCACCTCATTCATCCTTACACGAGACACCGCAGACACACAAATATACACACCGAGAGACATAAACAGACACACGTACACATTGCAAAAGCAAAAACAAATACCTCACAGACAGACAAAGACAAACACCACAGACCCACAGAGATAAATGCGCCAAGGGTGTCCTAGGGGACCCAACCTGGGGGCAAGCGAGTACCCCACCCACAGAGAATTGAAAAACAATAATAAAACCCACCTTCAGATTGTTTTTGTTTTTTTTTTATCATCGTGCACCACTAACTCTTCAGGCAGCTCAGTGGTAAGACACTCTTCCCCCTCCCAAAATTATTTTGTTGATTCTCACCCGTTGGGGTTTCTTTTCATATTTTTTTCATATTGTTTTCACTTCATTCGTTCATCTCATTGTGGTAAAACAGAGACACCATCGACTTTACCATATTAACCATTTTTTGGTTATTTTTTTTACTGAGGATATTTTAACCGTTTTAAAGCGTACAATTCAGTGACATTAAGCGCATCCACACTGTTGTGTAACCACCAGCACCACCACCTGTTTCCAGAACTTTCTCATCGTCCCAAACAGAAACTCGGTACCTCTTCAACAATAACACCCATTCTTCCTTGCCCAGCTCCCGCTAACCGCTTTCTCCTTTCTGTTTGCGTGAATTTGCTTACTCTAGCTTCCTCATATAGGAGGAACCTTACAACATGGGTCCTTTGGTGTCTTAGCCTGTTGGCTTTGATAATAAATATGTAGAATTCAAGTCAGCACATCTCTATTGCTTATCCTTTACTTAATCCCGTATTCTCCGTGGGCATTAATTTCAACAGCTCCTACCTCCACACTGGCCCCCAGGCAGGTTCCGATGGTCGAAAGTGTCCGAGTGGCCTCAAGTGTGGTTTATCTCCAAACCCTAGCTCTGTGACAGTGAACTTGGAAAAACAGGACTTGAATCACTTAGTTTTACTTGTATTTAAAATTTTAAACAGGGGCTCCTGGCTGGCTCCGTCAGTGGAGCGTACAAGTCTCGATCTCGAGGTGGAGACTTTGAGCCCCACGTTGGGTGGAGAGATTACTTAAAAATAAAATCTTTAAAATAAGGCAATAGGCGCTCCTGGGTGGCTCAGTCAGTTGAATAGCCGACTCTTGATTTTGGCTCGGGTCTGACAGAGCCTGCTTGGGAGTCTCTCTCTCAAAATAAATAAACATTAAAAAGAGAAATATAAACAAATACATACATATATAAATATATAAAACAAATAAATAAAATATTAAACAGTGAACCAGAGAGTGAATTCTGAGGATATAATAGTTTTGTTCAGAAAGTGAAAATTTTAGATGAAATAGACAATATTTTACTGAATTTGAGCAATTTGTTTAAAATGGAAGTTTCTTGGGGCACTTAGGTGGCTCAGTCAGTTGAGCGTCCGACTTCAGCTCAGGTCATGATCTCACGGTTCGTGAGTTCGAGCCCTGCATCAGACTCTGTGCTGATAACTCAGGGCCTGGAGCCTGCTTTGGATTCTGTGTCTCCCTCTCTCTCTGCCCCTCTCCTGCTCACGCTCTGTCTCTATCAAAAAAATAAACGTTTTAAAAAATAAATAAAAATAAAATAAAATGGAAGTTTCTTGGGGGGTTTGGGGGGCTCAGTCAGTTAAGCGTCTGACTTCGGCTCAGGTCATGATCTCACGGTTCATGAGTTCGAGCCCCACGTCTGGCTCTGTGCTGACAGCTCAGAGCCTGAAGCCTGTTTCAGATTCTGTATCTCCCCCTCTCTCTCTCTGCCCCTTCCCCACTTGTGCTCTGTCTCTCTCTCTCTCAAAAATAAACATTTAAAAAATGTTTAATAAGAAAATGGAAGTTTCTTCTTTTTAAATTGTTCCTGTTTAATTCTAGTGTAATTTTATTCATTACTGGGACAGACCAATATATAGGGATATGCCCCCCCCTTTAAAAATAATAATATAGGGGTGCCTGGGTGGCTCAGTCAGTTATGCATCTGATTTCAGCTCAGGTCATGATCTCACAGCTTGTGGGTTCAAGCCCCATGTTGGGCTTCTGTGCTGACAGCTCAGAGCCTGGAGCCTGCTTCAGATTCTTTGTCTCCCTCTCTCTCTGCCCCTCCCCCATTCATGCTCTGTCTCTCTCTGTCTCAAAAATAAATAAACGTTAAAAAAAATTTTTAATTAAAAAAATAAAAAATAAACATTAAAAAAATAAAGATAATAAAAATAAAAATAATATAAAAGTATGTGTCCATTTTTTCCTTTTTTGCACTATAATGGTTATTGTATTGGTAATTTCATTTCTTTTTAAATGGCCTGACCTTATAGATGAAATTCAATAAAAGAAAGTTTTGGCTCCTTGCCATCTATTTACTGCCATTCATTTCATGATTATTGAAATTACTGCCAATAATTTTGTCTTATAGAAGAGGGATGGTGTTAAGTATCTGCTCAGGGTGTATGCTAGTTATGCCTCGAAAACACACACTACATCACACACACACACACACACACACACACACACACTGCTAAATGCCCCAAGCCACTGATCATAGAGTGGGTGGGTAGGTCTCCGACCACCGGGCTCTGCCCTGATTGGGCGCCTTTGGCGTCTGGAGCTGACGGACAGGAGATGCCTCCGACTCCGACCCCAGAGGGCTCTCTGGAGCCTGCGGAACTCCCACCCCCTCTCGCCCCAAGGTCTCTTCCTCGCTGCACTTCCGAGGTCTACCACGAGGTGCCGCTGTGGCAAAGCGCCTGAGGGCCCCTTCCTAGCCCACTGAGCGAAGACTGCGGATGGCCCAGTTTGTGCCAGGCACCGTGCGCGGCCCTGGGATTCCAGATGGGTAAGTTGCAGCCTCTCGTCCCCAAGTACGGCATAGCTTGGCGGGGGAGACTCACAGGGAAGCCGACAGGGACAGTGGCCAGTGGTTGCACTGCATGTTTCCACGGGCAGGAAAGATACTGCCAGTGCAGCGAGCAGAGCCAGGGAAACTGAAGCCTCAGAAACCACAGGAGCCAGGAGCAGGGGACGTGTGTTCTGACCAGAGGTAGAGGCGTGCACAGGCCTGGAGGTGAGCGAGCATACTGGGGAGTCAGAAGGGGGACTGGCCATGGAGGGCCTTCAGTCCCAGCCTTTAGAGCTCGGTCTTTCCCAGTTGGGACAAAAGGGAGCCATCCAACGGTCTGGTTGGAAGGACATTTAGAGGGGCACCTGGGTGGCTGAGTTAGCTAAGCATCTCACTTCAGCTCAGGTCATGATCTCATGGCTTGTGAGTTCAAGGCCCAAGTCAGGCTCTATGCAAACAGCTCTGAGCCTGGAGCCTACTTCAGATTCTGTATCTCCCTCTCTCTCTCTCTCTGCCCTCCCCCACTCACACTCTCTCTCAGAAATAGATAGATATTAAAATTTTTTGGAAAAAAAAAAAGGAAGTACACTTAGAAAGTAGTCTTCTTCCACTGTGTTCAAAAAAATGGAGGAGACTCCCAAAATAAACAATATGTATACAACCAGTCATGAGTATTCATAGACTATATCTGCAAGATATACCACAATGAGGGACATTGGTTTCCTCTAGGGACAGGACTCCTGGCTGGGAGGAGAGACTTCCACTGTGTACATTTTGGTCATACTGAATTTTGAGCCATGGATTGAATCACCTTTCTGAAAAATAAACAGAAATTATTACATTGTAAAGTCTCTATGATAGAAAGAAACAAACTAAGGTCACTTTGGTTGTGTTGTATAGGATGAGTTGGAGAGACAGACTGGAGGCAGGAAGGCCGTCAGAAGACTGAGGCATTGGTCCTGGGGAGAAATGGGGGGGACCTGGGCTAAGCAGGGAGGCTGGGGGTGGGTGTGAGCACAGGGCTGGGAGTCTCCAGCCTGGTGACAGGCACAGTGTTCAGCTTATGAGCTTTTCTGGAGCTACAAAAATATAAGGATCATGAAAACCAAAAATATTGCTTCCAGATTTTTAAAAGAAAAGTGCAAAATCCAAATGGACAAATGTTTAATAAGCTGTCTATGGAATAGAACTCCATACCAGCCAGTCACCACACAACACACAGGGTAAATTATGTTCAATGTGAGTGCACCTTAATAGGCTTGGTATCAGAAAAGAGATGCCCCAGGGGAGCCCTCTAGGACCTGCCTGCATTCTATACTTCCAGGGCTGAAGCCAGGCCCCAGGGAGACTCAGAAGTCACACCCAGGTCAGGAGCAAGTTTCTGCGACTACAGATCCTTCCAGATATCCTCACATTGAGGCCCCTTCCTTCCCCAAAAGAGGAATCAGAGCAAGGGCAAGAGGAGGCAGCTCCCAGCAGCGGGGCTCTTTCAAGGAAGGAATGTATGGAGAAACAAGGTAGGATATCTGCCATGAAAGGGAACCTTGAGACCATCATGATGGCCAACCCCTCCTTGGGCAGAAGAGGAAGCTGAGCCCAGAGAGAGGCAGAGATTGCCCCCAAGCCACACAGCCAGTTAGCCGCAGCACTGAGATTCACCCCACCTCCTCTCCCTCCCAGCCTTTGGTGGCCTTCACTGGGCCACTGATGCCCTGCATGTCCCACTCCCAAAGCCACCTCTGGGGGATCCCTCAGCCCTCCTCAGGCAGAACTGTCAACCACTCATGGCTCTATAAGGAATCCCAGGTCCTGCACATGGCTGCAACTTCTGGGGAGAAGAGTGGAGAGAAGGTCTTGGTATAAGCTCCAGGACATTTGCCTGACCCAGGAAGGCTCAAGGAACCACCTGTATTGCAAGCCTGTGAATTGGCCTTCCCATCACACAGTTCCCTTGTCCCAGCGGGCCTCCTTCACATCAATACATGAAAACCACCAGCTCGTCCAGCCTTAGAATCCTAATGTACACAAAGTAATGGATCTCCAGATTTGATTACATAACAATCAAAAACTTACATGAGGCAAAAAAAATAAATAAATAAAAATGCCTTAAATGAACAGTGACAATTGGCAGAAAACATCAACAACATAAATAAAAGGAGGAATAGTATCTATAATATATAAAGAGTTTCAACAAATTAATTTTTTTTTTATTTTTTTTTTCAACGTTTATTTATTTTTGGGACAGAGAGAGACAGAGCATGAACGGGGGAGGGGCAGAGAGAGAGGGAGACACAGAATCGGAAACAGGCTCCAGGCTCTGAGCCATCAGCCCAGAGCCCGACGCGGGGCTCGAACTCACGGACCGCGAGATCGTGACCTGGCTGAAGTCGGACGCTTAACCGACTGCGCCACCCAGGCGCCCCTACAAATTAATTTTTCAAAAGATGAGTAATCCAACAGAAGGCAAGGGTACAGTGAGTTAACAGCAGGAAAGGGGTTTTATATGATAGGAGGAGCTACACAAATCCGAGTGTCAGTGTTTTGGAAGAAGTCAGGGAAAGGAGGTTTATTCTCTCTCAGTGGGTGCAGGACCAGCCTACCCTGTCCTGGCCTCTCTCTGAGAAATGTATTTTCTGTGTCATTCAGAACCCCCCCCCCCCCACACACACACACACAGAGCTGAGGAAACTTTCTCCTAAGAGCCCCTCTGTATCTTCTAAGATTTTTCAATCCCAGGAAGGGAACCCATGAATCCTATGAGAAACAGCTGGGCTTGAGGCCTAATGTGGACACTGGGTCACTCCAGTACCTCCGCCCCTCCTCCTTCTTGCCAGAAGAACTCCAGTTTTGTTCAGGCAGCCACCCCACTCCACACCAAAGGATTCCTGATTGGATCAGACCAGAGGTTTTCCATAGGGGCAGCAGCATCCCTATGGGCACTTCTATTTCTGTGGGACATTTTTGTTTGTCATAATGATGGGGGCACTGAAGATATTTGGTAAGCTTGGGTGGGGGCTAGAATTCCTGACATTTGCGATAACAAAGTTTTGGCCTAAATCCCACAAGACTTCTAAATGTCCCGCTAAATAGAGACATAGGTAAAAAAAAATCTGAGCCTAGAATCTCATTCCACTTTACATGTTAACAGAGAAGTTTTTGTGCAGCTTTAATATGTATATCAAATATATACCACAGCACAACAAACACCGTGTACATTGAGAAGTCTTCCCAAGAGTTACTAGGTAAACACAAACACGCACCAGGTGGCATTTTAGTCACCAAAACAATCCACCTGTATCTGTTTGCATCCATCACTGCCATGTTCATGGAGATTTTATATGGCGGTGAAGGTATCTCATTGTCCTTTAGAATACTTACACCTGAGCATACATCTTGACCTACATATTATACATTTCATTTTGTTTTTCTTTTACACTCATTAGGGTATTGTGTTGGTGTATATTGTATTGGTGTTTTGGTCTTTGGATTTTTGGGGTGCCTTTTTTGCAATTATATGCCTAAGTGGGTTTTAATTTCTACAGATTTCATTAGGCTAGTAATATTTATTATGCAAAGCAGGCACCAGGCCTGATGGGACTGGGAACCATTGGTCTGGGCCAGCTGGTGCCATCTGTCCTGATGATGACTGTGAATCCATGGACTGGGTTGAGCATTTCCCTCTCATCTTTGGCGTGAACAAGCGGGGAATCATACGACCCTTATGGCCACTGGATGCTACCTTGTGATCGTGAAATGGGAGTGCTTCCAAGGATAAAGCCCATGTGGAGGATGAAGTTGGGTCCTTAGTGACATCCCTGGGCCTGATGCTACGATGTGCAAGGACATCCTTCCTCTGGACCTCCAGCTGTGGAGATATGGGTTCTTATTGGGAAGGCAGCAGCAACCAACTTTTGGGGACAATGGCAGGAGGGGGTTAAGATAGCACTGAAGCCTTGGTTTCCCCTTCAGAAAGAGAGAACCCCGGTGAGCAAGGAAACACTCTCCTCTTACTGTTGATACCAACATGGCTATTGATATTTCTGACCTTCTAAATGCCACCAGGACCCATGTCTCAGAAGGGACAGCAGCTGCTGGAGACTTATGCCATAGGCTTTCCTCCACCTCTGAGAAATGTCCTCGGGGCTCAAAGTGGGTCTAGCAGAAAAGCCATGATTCTAGGTCTCCATAAGAAGTTGAGATTGAGTGTCCCTGGGTTAACCAAGAGTAGACTCAATACAAGCCACAGGAAAGTCCGCTTGGCAGAATCATGGCCTGTTACACACATCTGGAAGGGACTTGGGAACTTTCTGGTACAGTTTCACCGTGGATCAGTCCACATAGCATTGTTATGCTACAGTAACATCCCCCAAACCTTAGTGGCTTGAAACAACATTTTTCCTCATTCATGTTTATATGCCCACTGTAGGTCGGTGAGGGACCTCTGTTCATTATAATCACCCAGGGATGCAGGCCGAAGGGAGCTCCATATTGACCCCATGCTTCCACGACCACCAAGAACATGCCCAAACCCAAACTCGCTGCCCCTTAAAGCTGCTCCTGAAAAATGTCACATATCCCTTCCATTTGTATTTCATTGGTCAAAACGGGTCTTGTGGCCATGCCCGTGTTCACTAGACATGCAACAAGGGGTTGGGATATATAATCTTCCTGCAGAGAGCATGCGTGGAGGATGGACACTAACTATAGGGAAACAGTACTACAGTGTCCCACACCTGGTTTACAGTTTATGTGGCCTTCCGGATTCTACCTGGGCTCCCAGAGGAACCTTTCCATGGGAGCAGATCTGACTGTGCCTGCTTCCGTTTGAGGGCCCTCAGGGGGACCCCATCCATGACCTGATGAAGTTCAAACTGTCAGCATGGCCATCAAAGCCATGCCCCTGCCCACTTCTCCAGCCCCTCTCCCTTTATCCCCCACTTACTTATCCATCCATAAATATCCACCGAATGCTGACCACTATGCCAAATTCTGGGCATGAAAGCCTATCAAAGACCACCCCTGTGAGCCCCTGAAGGGCCAGAACCACCTCTTGGTCACACCTAAAGACTCCCAGGTCCAGGGGCCCCTGGGTGGCTCAGTTGGTTAAGCATCCGACTCCGGCTCAGGTCATGATCTCACAGTCTGTGAGTTCGAGCCCCGCGTCGGGCTCTGTGCTGACAGCTCAGAGCCTGGAGCCCATTTCAGATTCTGTGTCTTTCTCTCTCTCTGACCCTCCCCTGTTCATACTCTGTCTCTGTCTCAAAAATAAATAAACGCTAAAAAAAAAATTAAAAAAAAAAAAAAAAGACTCCCAGGTCCAGCCTGCCAAGGATCTCATACCTCAGGGCCTTTGCCCAAAGCCCTGCCACCCTCCCGCCTCCCACTTCCAGCCCAGTTCCTCCCTGACTTCCGCAAACTGGGCTGTGCCACTCCTGGACACATCGCCCACACAGCAGCTATGCAATGTATCATTATAGGGCTTCCTCGCTTGTCTGTCTCTCCCAGCAGACTGTGGGCTCCTCAAAGATCATGGTGGGTAATCCCCTGTGAAAAATGGTAACAGTTCAAAAAAATTGTTTAATGTTTATTTCTGAGGCAGAGAGAGAGACAGAGCATGAGTGGGGGAGGGGCAGAAAGAGAGGGAGACATAGAAGCAGGCTCCAGACTCTGAGATGTCAGCATGGAGCCCGACGCGGGGCTCGAACTCGCAAACCGTGAGATATGACCTGAGCCGAAGTCAGCCGTTCAACCGACTGAGCCACCCAGGTGCCAAAAATGGTAACAGGTTAAATGTCAAACCATAAAGAATTGTTAAATATGTCACAGGCATATTATGGGATATTCTGGAATGTTAAAAAAAAAAAAACATTAAAAATGATGGGGTAATACTCTTTGAATTAACAAATCTCCTTTAGGATTCCAAACTCAAGGGACACCTTGAGAGGCGCCTCTCTCTCCCTCTCTTCTCTGCCCCTCCGCTGCTGTCTCTTTCTCTCTCTCAAAATAAACAAACAAACAAAAACAAGACAGCTCTGTACATGCTGATATGGAACCATCTCCAAGATTACTGTAAAGTGAAAAACGTGAGGTGCAAAACAGTTGTACAGTGTGCTAACTTTGTTGCACAAAACAGATACGGGGAAGAAAGTGTGCTCGTACACCCTTACAATACCTCTAGACAGATACAAAAGAAACGTGTTAGTGGTTGCCTCTGTAGCGGGGAACCAAGGATGGGGCCCTAGGTAGGAGACTTACCTTTCTGTCTACCCTTTGTACAGACGGAATATTTTTTACAACCTACTTAAAAAAAAAAAAAAAGTCAGGAAGAAAATGTAACATCCCAGCAAAGCATTCACGATATCTTATTATCTCGAAGTAATAAATTCAGGTTTCAAAACTGTAGGTACATAAGACCCCTGCTTTTGTAGAGAAAAACGTATACTGCATCTCAATGTATAGGAAAATGCTGCATTATGTGCTATTTTAACTTGGTTTTATTAGACGTTCTTCTGTTAAAAATTCAAACGATAAAAAAGGGAATAAATGGAAAAATATTCCCCTTCCCTCAATTCAGCTGCCTGTGTAGCCTCTGCTCAGTTCTTGCCTCTCCCAAAATTGTTAAAAGTCTAAGTTTGGAGCAGGACTGTAAGGGGTATTTTCTTTTTGGCCTTTTCCGAAATTTCTATATTTTCTCAGCGAGCCTATTTTATTACGGAAATAGGAAAAGTAAGTACACTTTTTAAGTGCTCGGAATTAAGAGGGGTCTTGAACCTCCTTCCTTCTTCCCTCTCTCTTTTCCTTCTTTCCTTCTTTCTCCCTCCCTCAGTCCCTCCCTTTCTTCCTTCCTCTCTAAAGAAACAGGCTTGGTGCTCCTGTGCAGGTTAGGGAGCGGCCTGGGTGGCAGAAGGGACCTTTCTAAGTTCCAGGAAAGGCCTCTAGTTCCATATTTAATAAAATCCTCCTTTCTCACCTCCTGCCCTGACTTGGTCACCTCCACCCTTCCCTCCCTCTCGACACCTCGGAGACTCAGGCCTCCTTTCAGATTTGAGGATGGCAACCAGGAGAGGAAGCCTGTTGCCCTGTGGATTCTTCGGAGGAACTGAACACAGGAATTCTCTTCTGCCTTGTCCTCCCCCAGTCTCCAGAAATGGACCCGAAAAACAAAAAGGGAGAAAAGGAAGCAAGCTGAAGAATTCCTCCTTTACAAGAGCCCAGGTTAAAAACAACGGGCCTTGTTAAAACCGCACCTTAATGAGGCTCCTTCCCAGCCTAATTGTCGCCATGGCAATGACCCCTAGCGGCCATCTTTAATTAACTCGGCGACAGAGTCACCAAATGAGCTCCTCTTCTAAATTGCCCGCCAGCCCAGGCAGTCACGCGGCCCCTCCTCTGTCCTTTGGCCTCCAGCAAGGCTTTCTTCCTTACCTCCTGATTCTCCCTGGCATGGCCAGGGGAGGGGCTCAGACCCATGGTAATACTAATAACAACAACAGCAGAGTAACAATAATAATACCTACTATGCTAAGCGATTTATATGCATTATGTCTTTTAATCTTCACAGTAATCTTATGAGGCATGTACTTTTTCAGATGAGGAAACTGAGGCACAGAGAGACTAAGCCCGTGGGAGGGCTGGGATTTCAACACAAGCACTCTGGCTCCAAAGCTACCCTCATAATCCCTCCACTGGAGATGAAGTTCACGGGGTCACCTGCTTCTTTTGAGCCCAAAGACTTGGAGTTTCTTATCTGCTACTTTCCAGCTGTGTGACCCTGAGTCACTTACTTCACATCTCTGAGCCTGGTTTCTCATCTAGAACAGGGAAGGTGATTCAAGGGGGTCAGGAGTGGGGGCAGGGGCCTGACAGCCTCATCAGTTCTGTTCAGTAATGACTCCCAACTCCACCAGAACCTTCCTGTTGTCTTCACCCTGGTGTGGTTTCAGAGGCAAGATGGCATGAAGGTTAAGAGATAATAAATGTGATTATCCATGCAAAGCCCCGAGGACAGTGCCTGCCCATCGTGAGTGTTCAGTGAATATTAGCTGCTCCTGTTTTCACTAAGTGGATGCCCCTGTGAAAGACCTCCTCCGGGAGAGAGCAAACAGTCAGGAACGTGGGGAAAGAGGAAGCAGGGGAGGAGGCCCAGTTGCCACCAGTTTTAGAATAGGTGGGTGAAAGGCTCAGGTACCTGAGAATACACTGCAATGGCAGAGTCTAGCCGTTGACCAAAAATGGCAGCCTTCATCTTGCCCTGGCCTTGCCCACTGAGCATGCTTACATCAGCCTAACTAGATCAGACCAGGAGGTCCACGTGCCAGCCACCAAGGCACATTCAAGCCAGAAGGAAGCAAGCAAGATTAACAGGCTCTACCCCACTCCACAACCCACACCCCTCAGGGACACTCCCTAAAAGGTGCACAAGATATTTCTTGCTTTTCTATTCAATTGCCCAGAACTTAGTCAGATGTCCATACCTGGCTGGAAGAGAGGTTGGAAATGCAGTGTTCACCGGGGCCAGCCATAGGGAAAGGGAACTGACCTGAAGGCTTTGCCACAAACCTTTCAGTCCTTCTTCATACTACCCCAGAGTAATATTTCCAACCTACAACTTCTGACATATCTAAATCCTTCAATGGCTCCCTACTGCCTTCATCATGAGCTCCAAATTTGGGAGCATGGATTATAAGGCCCTGCAGGATCTGGCTCCATTGCTTTCCCTCGTACCCTTCATTCTAGCCACACCAGGCCACTGGCCATTCTCCGGATCAGCCATGCTGCCATCGCTCCATGCCTTTACCCACGCCTGGAATGCCATTTGGCCTCTACTCCACTTAATTAGAACACCGCCTCCTCTCTAAAGCCTTCTTAGGGACAGAGAGGAAGGTGTGACCAGGATAGACAGGAAAGGGTGTGCATTCAGACTTTGGCTGGGGAAGGAGGAAGCATTTGGCTGTCTAGGGATAAAGAAAGACCTGAGCTGGGGATGTGCTGGCCTTCCATATGCCAGCGGGAGGCAAGCTTGGGCTACTTTTCAGCCTCTGATGATGGATTCCAATTGCTCTTCTGCCTCCATCCGACCAATGAGAAGACTGAGACTTGGAGACAGGCAGTGAGTTACCCAAGGTCACACAGTGGCCCAGCAGGGACTCCTGGCTCCCCACTGGTGTTCACACTACACTTGCATTACTAGGCTGTAGCCTGTATATATAGATGTTTTATGGGACAAGGGACAGTCCTGGAGACATCATGCTAGGAGGCATGGTCCATGCAGGAACAGGATGGGCAAGCATGTCCTCAGACACCTCAGTCCCTCAGCAGCTCCCTTGGAAGCCCCAGGACAACACACACATCCACGGGGCCTGGGAGTTGCACTGGCCTGGCTCTGCAGTTCCTCCATGATATCAGGAGGGGGCGCAGAGCACCTCAAAAGAGGCCGAAGAGGCAAGGAAGCATCCAAGGAGACCACGTGAGTCCATCTTCTGTCCTCACTCCACTTCCCTACTGTGGCCCCAGGCACCTGAGAGCACAAGGTTCACCTTGTCTCTGCCCTTGGTGCTTGAGACTGGGGGCACTACCCTCCCCCTCCAGACACTGAATTCTCAGCCATTGTTCCAAACGCAGATACCAAGCTAGACAGCCTGCCTCTGCTTCTCAAGGCTGCTCATCAGGGTTGTTTGGGGACCACCCTAGAGTCCTAGAGTCCCCACTGGCTGTCGGGGACATGGCACTCTCCCTGAGCCTGGATCCCTGAGAGGAATGCCATTACCATCTGCATAAATGACCAGCCAAGCAAAGCCAGACAACATTTAGGGGTATTATGTCTTTCCCGACTTGAAAACTAAGGTAAAAAGAGGTGTCCGTTGCTTTCCCAAGGGCAGACTGAGCAAGGAAGGTGGCTCTGGAGGGCCTTGAGTTCAAGAGTACAGACTGCCAAAGGGCATGTGGTCCAAGGCCACTTGGACTCAGACTCACTGGTTGTCAGGAGGCAAGAATGTGCCCAGCACCAGCCCCAATCTGGTCCCCACAAGGGAAGGGGCTGTGAAGTTCTGATCCCAGAAGAGGGAATGTCGAATCATTTTGCCAGCTGGGACCTTGAGTTCAAATAAAGAAGAAAATGAAAACCCCTTTAAACATATGTACCCTGGATGTCTTATTAAGGCAAAGATTGAACCTTAGAACTGGACTTTAGAAGCATGTGGAAGACTGAGGGTGTAGTCTGCCAACAGGGCACTTACCTGGCTGAAGATGTTTAGCCCAGTGCTTCACTATCCCTTGGGGTTCCTTCCTTCCTTTTGGCCTCCCTGACAGCTCCCAGTCCATCTTTCTCTTCCTTAGCCTGCCCCGAGTTTGTCAACACCAGCTACTATTTCCTCCCATTCTCTCTTGGTCTCCCCTCTAATCACCCCCCCCCCTCACCATAGCCCAATTTCCTAAAAAGGACCTCTTCAAGGCTATATCCAAGGGTTCAATTCTCAATCCTCATCTAAGCTGACCTGTCAGCATATTGGACACTTCTGATCTCTCCTTCCTTCTTAAGACTTCCTCCTCCTGGCCTCAAGGACACTACTTTCTTTGTTCTCCTCCTAAAGACTCTCCTTCTTGATCTTCTTTACTAGATTCTCCTCATCTTCCTCCCTTCAAAATCAGAGTATCCCAGTGTTCAGGCCTTAGGGCATTGTTCTTCCTTCTACACTGAATCCATAGTGATCTCATCTTGCCTCACAGTTTTACATAAGGTCTATAAGGTGACAACTCCCAGCCTGGACCTCTCCCCTGAATGCCAGGCTTATATATCCAGTTGTCTCTAGGCCTTCCCTACCCTCCCTCCTGCCGCCAACTATCTAACAGGCCTCCCAAATTTCAGAGTCTAGCTGATATCCGCACCCCCCCAAAAAAAAAATTCTACTCCTCCACTTACTCTCCCAGTTCAGGAAAGACAAACTCCATCTTCCAGTAGCTCAAATCAAACCCCACCCCACCCCCATCATCCTTGACTCCATTTTTCTTCTCACATCCCACCTCCATCCCCTCAGCAACTCATAGCAGCTCTGTCTTCAGAATACGTAAGAAATCAACCAGTTCACTCACCAACCACTGCCCATCCTGATAGGTGTTTAAGGTGGGAGAAGTAGGCAGGGACCAAGTCATTGAGGGGAAGAGCTCTCTTGGCTGTGGCAAGAACTTTAAATTTTACTCTGAATTATATGGGAAACGATATGAAGACTTTGAATATGATGACATTTGCCTCTTGGAAAAAAAAAAAAAAACAACTACTCTGGTGCTGAGTGGGGAATGGATTAAGGGGGGTGACAGGGGAAGTGGTGAGACCAGTAGGTGGATATTGAGGTTTGAAGGGGGAATAATTGATGGCGTGGACTACTTTCCTTCCATGAAGAATCGTCCACCTCGATGCCCTAGGAGCCCGTTTCAGAGGCGGAAAGGCGAGCCCGGGGTGTGGCTGAGCAAGCACACTCTGTGACCCCAGCAGAGGGGGCCCGCGTTTCAGCACCACTGCATGGACAGCTCCAGCCCCGCCTCAGAGCCTGGGAGTTCAGCCTGCGCGCGGCCCCCCGCCCGCCCCACGCCCTAGAAGCCTGCGGCTGGGGGAGGGGCCCTGGACGAGGCTTCGGCGAATTCCCTTCCCTTGGAAACCTCCGTTTGCAACCCTCTAAAACGCAGATAACAGTAATGCCGCTGCGCCGCCTCACAAAGCCGCCACGAGCGCGCACGGACTTTGGGGAACACCAAGGAAAGAGGTTGCCCAAGAGCAAGGCCCCTTAAGGGCCTCTTAAAATCGTTTCTGTCGCGGACTCCGGAGTTTATTTCCTCGACTTGGGAGAGCAAAAATGAAGCCACATCTGCGGCAGGCTGAAGGAAAGGACTATTTGAAACCTATTCTCGTAGCGTTCCCCACCCCCCCCCCACCCCCCCACCCCCCGCCCCGGCACAGTCCCAGGTAGCCGGCACCTCTCTGCGCTCTGCGTTGCGTTTCTGCAGACCGAGCTCTGGAGAACTAAGCTGTTTCTCCAAGACTTGGATAATCAGTCTGAATTGTTCCAGGCCCAATGCAGATTTTCGCCCTCTGAAAGCAGAGTTTCTCCCGGATGGAGTAGCACAGAGCTCCGTTCTCTCCTGTCCCCAGGGTCCCTGCCACCCTAACCAAATCTAATCTCCCTTAATGTGTCCGAACTGATTTTCTTATTTGGAACTCAGCAGGATTCCTTCTCCTGGAGTTGGGGAGCACCACTTGGGATCCGCAGACTGAGGGGCCTTGCTGTGCCAACTCAGGCTCCTGAAGGCGCAATCTTGCTGGGTCAGGGAAGACAGTGGGGCCTCGGGATTTCTCTCCCTGAAATGACCTCTGGGTTTCAGGTCCGCAAAGGAGATTTCTCTCAGCTTCCCTAAGGGAAAAGGAGCCAAGAGTCCGACCCTGGCCTTAGGAATACAAGCTAACCACAGCAGGAGCCCAGCAGGGCATCCGCAGTGGTACCCACACTGCTAAACCCTGCAGCGACCCAGCTCTCTGCCAGGTCATCTCGCCACCTGCCTGGCCCTCTCTCCTCTCCTTCCCTCCAGTGTGGAAGCCCAGGAGTCTTCTGGGAAGCTTCCCATACTGGGAGGGGGGCTCAGTCCTTTGGCCTGCTTCTCTCTGAAATAGGGCAGGTGGCCAGGCTTCAACAAGACTGGGGTTTATGTGCCCCAACCTCAGAAAACTGCACACTGGGACAATAAGACAGATACAGAACTGGGGGAGTAGCTGGGAAAAGGTTTCTTAGTGTGAATGAGAGCCAAACCCAGATCTCTGACACCCCAGCTCCTTCTCTTTCTCCTTACTCACTAGGTAACCTTGGGCAAGTCACTTTTCATTTTATTGTTCTCAGCCTCAGTTTCTCCACCTCTGAAATGGGGGCGAAAGAGTTCCTCCCAGGGGGCCTGCTATCAGGAATCACTGAGACAAAAGCAAGTCTCTTATCACAGCCCCAATAAGTGTTGTTCTGTTATTAAGATGTGGGTGCTGGGGCACCTGGGTGGCTCAGTCAGCTAAGCATCTGACTCTTGATTTCGGCTCAGGTCATGATCTCTCAGCTTGTGAGTTCGAGCCCCATGTTGGGCTCTGTGCTGACAGTGTGGACCCTGCTTGGGACTGACTCTCTCTCTCTCTCTCAAAATAAATAAATTAATTTAAAAAAAAAAGATGTGGGTGCCTTCCTGGAAAGGGGGGTGCCTGAGGAGACTACCCAGAATTAAGGGAGACTTCCCCCACTCCCAACCAGTTCATGTTCTGGTATCTCTCTAGACCTCTGGGACGTCCACTGAGGATTGGGCAGACACATTCACATACATTTTACAGATGGGAAAAGTGAGGCTCTGCAGGTGACCCTCCTTGCCCAGGGTCCCACTTCAGTTCCTCAGACCAAGACTCCAGGTGAAGGGGACCTTAGCCCCCAGCCAGAGCTACCTTAGGGGCCTCTCTTCCCCCCCCCCCCACCCCGGTCCCAGCACACCAGTCCAGGAATTTCTACAGGGGGTTGGGGAGTAACAGCTGCTCCAGAAACAAGAGTGTCCATCTCCGCATATATCGAGACTTCAACTCCTTCGCCGGTAAGATGAGAATGACATTCTGCAGAAGGGTGTGAGGACTAAATAGGATAAAAAACCCAGCAATGCTGTCCAGCACTTGGTTCTGACAGATGTCCACTGTGGGAATTACTGCCTCCCTAAAGTAACCCCCATGGCCTGGAGCCAACCATTTTGGCTCCGAGTGGTTTAGAGAGGTTAAATGACCCGGCCAGGGTCACGAAGTTGGGAATATAGTGCTCCATGACTCCAACCCAGCCTCTCTCAGAGTGTTTGGGAGGGCAGGAAACAGGCTCCAGACCAAAAGCTATAAGGTGGGGAGCTACAGGGCTGGTGAGGCTGCCTCACCTGAGCTGGTCGCTGGCTCCCATGATCCCCGGGCCCTCGGGCGCTCAGGGAGAACAGCGGACACGTCCCAGGCGGGTCCCACCCCGTCCAGGTCCCGCCATCCAACCACACGCTCACCGTGGTGGGGGATCCCTCCTGTCCTGGGGCAAGGAGAAAACCATCAGGGTGCTTCACTCCTCAACGTCTTTCTGATTCTTGCATTTTCAAGCCGAGACTCAAACTGGGTTTTAACCAGCCACACTGATGGACTGTCAGCAGCTCTGATGTTTTACGATATCTATGAAAACAGCTATCATGTCCATACATATATACTACCAGGGCTCTGAATTAGCTCTTCTCTCCGCAGTGGACCCAATACCACCTGGCAGTGGCGGAGAAAGTATGGCACAGCCAGAAGCAGAATCAAATGTCACGGTCAAGGCCAGTTGTTACAACTTGGCTCCTGCTAAGGGGGATCCAGGCTTTATCTCTTCCCGGACCTGTGCAGGGGTGGAGGGAAGGGCTGAAGGAGGGGTACTGTTTTCACTTCACGTCCAAACTGCAATGAAGGGGACTCCTTATGTCCACGCCTTTAGGCTATATGCAAAGTCTCCCTGCGACTCTAGGCGAGAAGTACGGGGTGCCTCCTCTGAGCTGAGTGCTGGGGGCTCGGCGGAGAAGCAGAATGCACGGCCCTGCACCACCTGGGCTTCCATAGCACAGGCCCCACCAGGACCCAAACCTGGGCCACGCCATAGCGAAGAGACCCTCGTGCTCAAAAAGTCCGGCCTCCACGTCTGCATTCATTCCAGGGCACATCACTGTGCCACTTATGCCCCCCCCCCTTCCTGGCCTTCCTGCCCTTGCGACGCCGCCCAGCCCCTGGCAAGGACACCGCACACAGTAGGTGCTCTGTGGGGAGTAACTCCCTCCCGCTTCCGTTGGCCAGAGCCGGCTGCGCTGCGGCGCCTTGGGCTCCCCCTGCTGGCTCACGTGGTAATGACCTGAGCCGTAGCCGCGGGGAGGAAAAGCAAGAAAGCTGTTTTTAACTACAGGGGACTCTCCTAAGGTACCACCACCAACCGCCCGCCCCCCCCCCCCGGCCACTCCCACCCCGTCCGCCACTTCGGCGAAAGGCACACGAAAGAGGCTTTCAGGAAGATCTCATTTTCTGGCAGTTTTATCATAAATGCAAACAAAATGAAAAATGGACTCATTTACCCAACAAATATTTACTTTAATATTAATCACCATGGCTAACACGGAGCACTTACTTGCTGCCTGCGTGGCTCTCCTACATGTATTAGCTCATTTAACCCTCACAACAACGCTATCGTGGTGGTACTGTTATTATCCCCACTTTATAGTTGACGACACTCAGGCCCCAAGAGATGTGCCCCAGGTCAGGCCTAGCTGGTAAACAGCGTGGAATCCACCTCCAGAGCCCGGAGCCCCAGCCACAATTTTACACCATCGTGGTAAAACACTGTGGTAAGAAAAAGACATTGGAAGTGGCCTCAAAGCATTCCTTGTTCTCTAATTTCCCTGGGGAATTTCTCCTAGAAAAAGAAACCGACGAATGTTTTATCTAGACAGAGATGTTGGAATTTTGCTGGGCGTTTCCTGGGTATGTGTTCGCTTGTGGCAGCAGCAGTTGCAAGGATAAGATAGTTTCCCTACATTTCAAAGGAGAGGTAAGGTTAAAAAAATAAATAAACAAAAGCATGCAAATCGCCAGCAGTTTGAGATCCCCACCCCTATCTCTCAAAACGACTTCCTTCCAGCAGAGAAGAGAATGAATCTTAGTAAGATTCAGTGGCCTGTTATACACTCCTAAGAAGCCAGGAATCGAGAAGGAATTTGACCTACTGCTGTTCTTTGATGGCTTCTCCACCTCAAAGTGGATTCATCACTCTCTTCGTGAGCCTTTCCTTTGTTCCTGGGGGATGTGGATTAGGCCCCAGTCCCACACTCACCATGGGCCTGGGCACCGCTTTGGTGCTTGGCAAGAAGAGGGGCTGAAAGAAATAAATTTCCCCATAAAATCTGACTGGTGATCATCCTGCCCTTATCTGGATCTTCCAGCAAAGACAGCACACAATATTTCTCCATAGGACTGCTTCCCCCGTGAGACAGTTGGTAGGTTGGGTTCTTCCTTCTGTGGCTTCCCAGACCTAGCATTGCCCTGTGAGCCTTTCCTGAGACCTGGGGAAAGCTACAGATTGTACTGAGAGCCAGATACCTGTCTTCTGTCTTCAGAGCCCAGTCCAGAGAGGAAATCTGGAAAGGGGAAATTTCTCTCCTCAAAAGGCATGGGGAGACCCACCTGAGCCTCAGAGGAAAATCCGGAGCATCTGGGGTTCACAGCATAGTGTGTATTTGCACGGGGGCATGCCCTTCCAAGCCTCCTTATATCTGGTCTAGGAGAGGCTGGCCTAGATACACCAAAATACCGTAATGGTATTTCAGTCCCACAGTATTTTCCTGAGTTTCCATGTGTCAGTGTGGGCTAGGGGATGTGCACGTGCCCATGCAC
Organism: Leopardus geoffroyi; assembly: GCF_018350155.1. Classification (NCBI taxonomy): domain Eukaryota; kingdom Metazoa; phylum Chordata; class Mammalia; order Carnivora; family Felidae; genus Leopardus; species Leopardus geoffroyi. The sequence continues at coordinate 6,337,303 of NC_059337.1, forward strand.
ATGTGTGTTTATCAATTTCTGTATTTGAATACAGGCTAAGCATGGATCCAAGAATGTGACCAGAAGCAAGCCTCTCTCCTGGGATGTGGGTGGGGTGACATCACCACAGTGTGCACAAGCTGGTAAATGTCCTACAGCCACAGAAAAAAATGGGGTCTGGATGATCCTAGGGGTGTATGTATACATACAAGTGTGCAGGAGTGCATGTGTATTCATAAGCAAATCCCAGTCTGAGTGGTGTGTGTGTGTGTGTGTGTACACAAAGACAAACCACAGTCTGTTTCTATGTCTGGGTGACAGTGTCGGTGGTATGGTGCATATTTACAAACACTCCCCGACCCGGTTCTGTGACATTGTGATCTGGCAGCTGAGAGCACCTGTATGCAAATTTGCATGTAAATAAGTGTGTTTACAATATAATCCCAAACCTATATGTGAGTGGCTGTGTTTGTGTGTCTAAATGTGAAGCTGTATCTGAATCAGGGTCTGGATGAGTCTGGGTGTACGAGTGTTTTACGTGCACACCCTGCCTGGTTCCGCATCCCCGTAGACATACTTGGGTGCTCTGACCACAGAGGCTGAGCCCAGACGGTCCTGAGGCTGGCTGGCGGAGTGTGTGTAGGTGACCGGTGTTTATGGGCAACTCCACTAGAGCCTTTGTCTGGTGCCCACTCCCTGTGGCCCCTAAATTCCTCACCCTGGCAGGATCTTGGCTGTCCTTGCTCCCAGACCGCCTTCCCCAAGGAGTCCCTTTAACTCACAGCCCCTTCCCGGCCAGGGGGCTGAGAGTTGGGGGATATTCATCTCGGGGAGTTTTTGTTCCGCCTCATGAAAGGCCTCAATGGCTGGGAATACCATTCTAATTACAGGGAAGCCCAGCTTATGGAGGGGACACAAAGGGCTGTGATCTCATAGCAGCTCCTTCCATCCGTCAAATAAGGCTGTCTAATGACGGGGTGAGAGCTGTGAATGCCTAAAACAAACTCGAAAAGGAGGGAAAATAAAGCCGCCGGGGGCTTAAAATATATTAAATTACCCTGATTAGGAGTCGTGGCTTTGCAGAGCTGGTTGGAGGGGCTGAGGAAGCTGTGAGTCCCACTATTCACTTGGGGGGGAGGAGGGGTCAGTAGGTCGGGAGGGGTTCACAGAGCCCCGGCCCATTCTCATGCTAACACCAGGGACACACTGCAGGCTTAGTGGGCTGGAAAATAGAAATGAATTTGCCATAATCCTCCTCCTCCGGCTCCTGTCCCCAACCCAGGAGAAGTGGTGCCTAATTGCAGCTCCTTAGAGCCTGCTGGGCCCTGGGGCAGGGCCACACCCTGGAGCCTATGCCCCTGGGCCTTCGCACCCCGTTTCCTCCTCTCTCCAGTGGGGTGGGCTCAGGGCCTGGCAACAGGTCCCGGTGGAGGGGTTGGGGGGAGTGGCGGTGTGCACGTGTGTGAGTGTGCATACACACCCACGCTCACCCCTTCCGACGGTGCAAACCCTCACACCTACACACGCCAGGCGCAGACGCAAATATGCCTTCCCTCTACCTACACCCCTTCCCAAGCGCACTTTTGTAGGCACACAATTTGTAGACACAGGGACTCCTCTGTGCGGGAGTACACACAGGCCTCCCCGTACTTTCACGGGCACCCATGCACGAGACATGTTGCTTCTCAGATGACCACGTGCTGCCTCCCTGACATGAAAACACACACATGCACATAGCCCTTCAGATGTGCTCCCAGAACCAGGGACCTAGAATAATTTCAATGTTTTACAGCAAAGGATACTGGGGCCCAGAATATAGCCAAGGTACAGGCTTTTCCCAGCACCACCTGAGTGAGCCCTATCTCTGCTGCAAGACCCTAGATAAGCCTGGCCCTTACCTGGGCCTCAGTTGCCTACCATTAAAACAAGGTGCTTGGACTGAATGGTGCAGAAAACCCCCTCCAGCTCAGAAACTAGGAGGGGCCAAGTGTCAGGGGCTACTCCCCCCCGCCCCTTCCCTGCCTCTGCACACTTAGCTGTGTATACACACATAACGCCACAGCGCACAGGACAATGATTCTGTCCAGTGTTCTGACAAACTAGAGGGCAGGCCTAGGAGCCCAGTAGCCTGCATCCGCACAGGTCCTGCTGCACGCGGGGGGCAACCACCTCGCCCACCCACCTTGAGCCTCGCTCATCTGTGGCTGGGTCCACGCGATTTTGCCAGTTTGTGACTCCAGGGAGTCAGGGACGGATCTGAACCACAGAGCCCCACCGTGTGGCGCCCAGAACCCAGGAGAGGCATCCAAACGGGCTCCTCCTCGGTCGGGGGCTCCCTCTGCCGGCGGATCTGGAAACGCAGTGCAGGGAGGAATGCACGTGACCCTCAGACGTGACCCGAAGAGTCGGAGCAGTACATACCCCACCCCTGTCCTCTGTTCCACTATAGGAGTCAGGGAGCCGTGGGCTAGACTGGAACGGAGACTGCGAGAGGAAACTGGGAAGAGAGCATGGGAACCAAGGCCCGACCTCCCTGCACCTTTCCCCTCGTGGTCTCTAGGAACATTCCCCTCCTTTCATAGCCCCTCAGAGAACCAGCAGACCCGGGTGTGTGGAGGGGGCCAGGGTGAGGGCAGACACACCCAGGCCCACGACCAGCAGCTGGCCAACCTGAGCCAATGTGCCTCAGCGTTTCCACCTGTGCTGTGGGCGACGCAGGGCCCTGGGCAGCCAAGGAGAAGACCCAGAAAGGGCAGGAACCTCCCTCCCACCCACTCAGAGAAGGTGGGGACCCCAAACCTCCAGAAGACCTTTCTTGGGGGCCCTCAGGGTCAGCCGAGGCCCCTGCTGTCCTCTGGTCCCTGGAGGGAGGCTAGTTGCTGAGAATAGGGGCATGACCCCTGGCTGCAGTGGGAAAAGGGAGTACAATCCAGATCTTCCAAGCTTGGGCACCCAGATGCGGTGAAGTGCTGATCAGGCATGGGATTGGGGAGGCAGAGCAGGGGTCTGGGGGACCAAAGGCACGTCCTATAGGCGGGGTTGTTTCAACGAACCAGGCTGTTCAGACGGAGAGAAGATACAGGGATGGCAGATCCCTCCCCACCCACTCCACGGGGACCAAGGTATCTGCCCAGGGGCCACAGGTACTCCCAAGGTGGGGTGGGAGAACGTGGGTCTGCTGAAGCCTAATTGTGAGGTCAAATAACAGGCTCACGCGCCCTAAGCGCTCTTCCTAGGCCCCAAGCATTCGCCGGCTGCTTCCCCAGCCTGTGACTTGCTTGGCTTTGTCAGAGCTCCGTTTTCGGGGCGGGGGGTGGTTTCTGGACCGAACCCCACAAGCCTTCTCTGGGCTTTCCAGCTCCAGGCCAAGCGGCCTGGCGCACCTTTGTCAAAGGGACTGTGGAAACTCCCGCAGGTCCGGAAGAACCCAGATGAAATGGGGGTGGGGGGAGATTTGGGGAAGGTGAGCTGTTTCAGGACTAGCTACGTTGGGTGGAGAGGGCATGGCTTATACCCAGCGCTGAGGCCCAATGTAGCCAGGAAAGCCTCGCCTGGGCCCCCAGCGTTTGCCAAACGGCTGCCCTGGCCCGGGGCCTGGCTGCGCCCAGCGGGTAAGGGAACCAACCCCAGAGCTGCCTAGGCCTGCTCTGGCTCTTTTCTGCTCCTCCCCGGTTTTGGGGGAAGTTGGGTTGGATCCCTGAGGGATAGCAGAGACTGAACCAAGGGCGTGGCCAAGAAGAATGAAAACCGAAGGGCAGACTGGAGCGGACTGAAGCCCTAATTGCTCCCACCAGGCTCCAGCCATGCCTCAGTGGCCAGTCCCAGTGTTTGGGGAGGGCGCCCTCTCTTCCCGGTCCCCGAAGCCCTTTGCTGCAGCCAGCTGCCCTGAAATCCATAGATTCCTGAGGGAGCGCACACACCCACATCACATAGGCATTCAACATAAGCATACAAGAGCAACGAGAATTCGAATTCCAGAATTTTCTTCAAATAAAATAAAGCTGCAGGAGGCAACGCTCAGCCTCTAGACCCTGACGTGGGGAGGAGGCACCAGAGAAGGGGTTTGTTGGATACCCTACCGGAGCATCTCCGGCCGGCCTTTCCGGAGATGCCCCGCGGCCTGCTGCCCTCGATCTGGGGCGAGGAAAGTGCCCGGCGAACTCCATGGCCACAAAACGAGCCTGTGTGCCGTGGAGGCGGCCCACGAGCTGCCATGCAGAAACGCCCGAGTTCTCCCAACACAGGAGCCGCCAGAGTCAGATGTGTAGCCAGAAAGGCCAGAGATTGGGGAATTTCGAGTCGTTTTCAGTATAATGCATGTCTCCCTAAGTCACCCTCACAGTTCCGCGTCTGCCTCCATGCAAATGGCCCACCCTATCAATTACCTCCCTTTACTCATAAAGAGAAACGGGATCTTGTTTTTTTCTAGAATATTCAAAAACGAGCGGCCGGATTTGGGTGAATTCCAGCGGGGCCGACCTTATTTTCTTCGGCACGATGGCGCTGCCAGGGCTCGGGAAGGATCTCTGAGGGTCGGTCGCCGGCACGGTGGTGGAGACCGACCGGAAAAGGGCTGGGGCCTTGGGGCCACCGGCGCTTCTGCGGAGAACCGCAACCCAGAGTTCGCACGCCCCCGCAACAGTCTGGGGGTCTCGTGCTCCGGCCCCGCGCGCCTCTCGAGGGGAGAACCCAGGTTCCCCTGCAGGCCTCTCCCCCAGAGCCCAGGGCCGGGCACACTAGCCAGCACGACAGCGGGACCCTAAGGGTCCTACATAGTCTTTGGCAAGAGACCGGAGGCTGCATTTTCAGAGGCTGCCTGTCTTTAGCGTCAAGGGAACGAGCTAGGGAAACCCTAATATGCTGAGATTTTCTAAACATCCCGGATTCCTGAACACCCGTGACCATCGCCAGGAGCCAAGCAAGGGCTGGGCGGCAGAGCTGGGCTCTTGGCAGTGGCTCCGGGCTTCTATTTGTAAAACACAGAATGAAATCGGGAGAGCCGAATGTAGACAAAGCCATCTTAAAACGTTCGATTGGCGAAATCGCCACACTTAGCAAACACTTTCATTTTCAGAGCCGCCCGTGGCCGTAGGCAAGTCCAGAAAAATCGATTGTGTTTCCGGACGAATTCCACCCAGGGAACAACAGAGCCTTGGGAATGCTCGCCAGCCCCGCGCACATTGGAAACACATATATCGGAAGGAATGGCGGAGTTAGCCCTCAAACAAGCGAACCCTCCGGACGCAAACGTGCTTGTAAACTCACTTGCGCGACTTTGAGTTCATCTACACATTTATGCCTGTTTACCTGGCTTTTATACCCTCTGTGGAGCTGCTATATTTGTGTGGGCTAGGCCGGCCACCCCTTCTCTTCCTCCGCGGAGAAACCTGAGCTGCGTGGGCCGGAAGCTACCATTCGGACCGGCCCCGGAAGAGCCACTTTTCCTTGTACTGGCCACGGTTTCGCAAATTGAGTTGTCCCGATCCTTATAGTCTCGGTCCTGCACGCCCACGCCTTAACGGTCAGACCCAGGTGTAGAGCCCTACTGGAGAGAGGAAAACCGAGGATAGTAAAGGTTGGGAAAGAGAGTGCAGCTGCGGCCCATCGAGCCAAGGTTGAGGGGCACGGAGGACACCTTGGTTCGCTGTTGCCAACGTTTTGCCCAATGTCTGGGGGACCCGCGGGATTGTGTGCAAATGTGTCCTCAGGCACCGTAGCCGGAACACAGGACTAGGCTTTTCCAAGACCGTGCATTCCGCGTGCTGACTTTTCCTATCAATGGAAGAGACGTGGGCAATTGACCCAGCGGCCTTCTCCTCTCCGTCTATTGTGGCGGCTCAATCACGCATTTACCGAAAGAAAAGCGAGTTTATCTTAGCCTGGAGGAGCCTCGTGTTGCGTGTGTGTGTGACTAAAGGGTGGGGGAAATTCTGCAGCCACGACTGTGCAGATGGGCTGAGGATAGACACGTTCAGAAAAGGGCCAATTTCCCCTTCACAATGAGCGCTAAGTACCTGATAAATGGGGCTGGTGTTTATTCATGAGCAGGTACTTTGGAGATGGCGATTAGAACAGCCGCCCGCGCCGCCTCGCCAAGGTACTTAAAGCCGGGCAGGTGCAGCGCTGCGCGCGGCCTGAGCGCACAAAGCCCGCGGCCGCTGCGGCGCGGGGAGGGGCGTGAATGCGGGCCTCGCCGGGCCCCAAGGGCGCGCGGCGCGCAGGCACCTTACCCTTTTGTTCTTCAGCTGAAGCCAAGGCCACTCACTTCACCGAGGGGCGTCCCGGGAAAACCTCCCCTCTAATTACCAAGAATTTCCTACATCCCTCCTGCCGAAGCCCAGTCGGGCAACTCTCGGTCTGGCGGACGCGGGGACGCAGCGTGAGACCGGGTTCGGCGTTTGCGTAAATGCTGCTTATGAGCAGGCTATTAGCTAACCAGCTGAGTAACTAACTCAACAACTAGGGAAGAAACAGAACCCGGGCCTGGGAACCACGCGGGCACGCAGTTCTGGCCTCCCCCGCCGCCGAGGCGCCACCTCTGGCCGCGCGGGTAACCTCGGGCTTTCAGGTTTTGTTTCAACTCCAAGGGGAGAAAATTGGGGTCTGTCTCTTTCCACAGCTTCCTGGCGCCAAGGTCGTGGGACAAACTCAATCTCGCCCTCAGAGTGGCTCCAGAATCCCTAAGAACCCCCAGTTTTCTGCCCATGATCGGCGGCCTGGGCTGGGCGCGCGCAGAGAGAGTGCAGCTGGCGTCCGGCCTTAGGGGGCCAAGTGCAGCGTCCTCTGCGCAGGGACGCGGCAGAGCGTTTCCCTTGGGGCCCAGCGGGGCAACCTGTGTCTGACATCCCTCCCTGCTCCCCAGCATCTTCGAGGGTGCTTCATGTGTGTAACCTTGGGTCGGCTGAGGCGCTGGTGGGGTAGGCACCCCGGGCCTGTTCCCTGGGGCCTATTGGGGTCGCTTTTTTTTTTTTAATCGTTTGGAAAAATAGACCAAGATCATTCCTCTCCAGTCCACAGAATTAGAGAGGAGAAATATATGTTGCAAACAAGTTGGGTTCCCCCTGGGAAGAAAATGGTTTCAGAATGACCGTAAGCAAGGGGCAGGGATTTGATGTGACCCACCACGAGGCAGAATTTTCATTTGCCACCACGAAGAACCCGATGACTCTCCCATTCGATCAGACTAGGAAATTGTAGACACGAACCTTCATTATAGGTTTCCTTAGAACCTTGGGGTTCGAATAAATTGCAGATATAATAATCCCGATTTCCCCGGGGAAGTCCAACCCTCTCATGCGCATGCAAACCGAAAGTGGTAACCCACTAGAGCAGCAGGGAAGGGGCGAGGTCAGCCCAGTGCCCACGGCCCCCGGACGGCTCTGCCAGCCGCCAGCCGTGCCAGCCCCGGCCGGTGGCGGTCCTTAGTTAAAAGGATCTCAAGAGAGACAAGGCTTCACCTCTTGCCTTGCGCCAGAAGCTGAGTTAGGGTGGGAGAGTGAAGCATTCTCTCGAGTTACAGCCTGTGTCCCCTGCTCCAAGGAGACACCGGGGGATTAGAGGACCAACCAGTTACCGACAGAAGGCCAGAGACCCCAGACGCAGCGCCCCCTCTCCTTGCGCGTCGCGGTGTGGCCAACGTCTTGCAAATAGCTTCATTGCACGACGGCCTTGGGTGAGTGTTGCGGGCCGTTCAGGGGCGCGGAACGGGCCTTGTCAATCCCCGCATCCGAAAAGCAGGGAGTCGGGACCGCCAGGCGCTGGAGGCGACCGAGCCGGGCCTCTCCTGTCTCCACCGCAAGATGGCTGCCGGCCGGCATGTGGCTCCAAATTTAGGCAGAAAGTGAGAGATAAATTGGAAGGGGAGCGGGGCGTCGGTGGGACTAAAGACGATGCATTCCAAAGCAGTTTTTAGAATTTCCATTCACCAAACCTTTAAGGCACACCCAAAAGAAGCAGGTGTGGGCAGGAGGAGGGCCCTCCATACTAACTCCACCATTGATTTTCTTCACATTACAGATTTCGAATAAATCATAAAAATATAATGAATAAGATTCCCGGGGAAGCAGATAAGCCCAGCTGTCATCTTTGGCCCTGGACTCCTCAGATCGGCTTCCACTGGCTTAACGTTGTTTTTGTTTTTCAAGGAAAACCATTTGGGCAAATGCATATGGGGCCCACATGGGCATCCCCAGCCTCTGATTCACACATGTCACTCTTTCGAAGGTCCACGGACCAAGGGCCTCCATCTAGCAGTCTAGGCCATGAGGCCTGCCAAGGGGGTGGGGGGTGGGGCTGGGTGGATCTGCTCCTTTCCAGAACCTTTTCACCCATGAAGAGCCTTATCTGGTCTTGAAGTAAGTTGGGTCAGGAATCTCCAAAGGATTTTTGTTACTCCAGCTATTATGTCACAAACACCTTATATTTCAGCTGGTTGGTGACAGATAGAATCGCTATGTCCTGGAAAAGCCAGGAATATCTCACTAACCTGGCACCCTCCTCATCCCCAGGCCAGTGACAGATGTCAAGTGAGCTCTACTGAGTGTCACGTTCTGACCAGAAGGCTTCAAGGTGGAAGACAGACTCCTTGACCGGTCAGCTTGGCGTGTGTTGTTGCCCCCACCCCCCCACCCCACCTCCAGCGACATCCTCGACATCCTCGCTGCAGGGAGCCCCTCCACGAAGTAGGACAAAGGCAGCCCTCAGGATGAAGCCTGCGCTGGGGAAACTCCGAGAAAGCCCACTCTTCCCTGGTCATCTCTGATGCTGTTTCTGGGTTTGTGAGGAAAGGACTGAGGTTTCTCTGACCCAGGACCCTTGAAGAGGCTCCAGTAAGGGAGGACGCCCTTCCCCCACCCCCCAAGACCTGGACACACAGCCCCTTGTGGCACAGGTGGGCCACACTCCCCCAAGAAACCAGTTTTGATATCCACTTCACCAATGACTTTGGGGAAGGTCCCTCCCCCTCTTCAGCTTCCTCGTCTGCCCACGGGAGGAGGGTTATAAAAGAAGGCTCTTAACATCTCTAACCTGGGGCTCCAATAAATGTGAGGGAAGGCAGCACACAGAGACTTTGAAGACTTCCGAGGACACTGGGGGCACCTGGTTACTCCCTGAACATCTTTTTCTGAGACGTGGTCCTTTGATAAGCAGTTTGGTAGTAGAGTTAGGCACAGAGACCCTGGAACCAGGCTTCCTGGGCTCAAATGTGACACAGAACTGCCATTTGGTACCCATGTACCCATTTTGCTCAGTCTCTCTGTGCCTCAATTTCCTCATCTCTGCAACAGAGATTAATAACGATCCCTATTTCACAGGGCACTGGACGGATTAACTGAGGTCATACATGCAGAGCTTCTAGAAGCATGCCTGGCACAGGTTAGCTGTTAATAGGAGTGGCCCAGACCCCTGGATGCAACCTCACTCCTCCCCAGTCTTCTGGGTTTTCCTCCACTGACCGCCACCATTTCTGTCCCTGCACCACTGCCAGGATCTCAGCCTCCTGTAGGTCCCAGCACCCGAGGAATGGGAGGGAGGAGGGCAGAACACCCATGCATTGCCTGCTTGCTGAGCACTTTGAGGACTCTCTGTGCCAGCCCTTATCTTCTGATATGGAAGGAAGTTGGGTCGGACTCCCTCCCTTCCTCTCTCCTCAATTCCACCCATAGACGGAGGCAGCTGCGTGAAAACCTATGCCCTTGGCTTTAAAGAGGGAGAGAGTGAGGGAGACCCAGCTGATCCATTTCCACACAAGAGGGGTCCTGCTCAGAGGCGGTAGGACTATACTGCACAGAACCACAGATGTTCACTACACACACACACACACACACACACACACACACACACACACCAGTCAGCTCCCTGAGGGCAGAGGCTTTTCTGTCTCCTCTGCTGTACCCCAGTGCCTAAACACAATGCCTGGCACAGAACAAGCATCCCCCAAAAATAACATTAAGTCAATGAAAGGAGGAAGTGCCCACTGACCTGATCTGCTTCTGTGGCAGGGTCTAGTCTTATTTTCCACACTGAGAAGTGATAGATTTGGTAGCTAAGGGGAAAAAAGAGAGAAGGGAAAAGAACATACTTCCAAGTTCTCTCCATAAAAGTCTTCTCTCTCAGCCTCCGGTTCTCTCACTTATCCGTGGGATCCTTCTTCCAACTTTTCCATCACACACACACACCTCTAAGTGGTTAGGCTCCAGGAGAGACAAGATCGGAAGGGTCCGTATTTAACTTATCACCTTCAAAGACATTTGGGGAATCTATACGACCTCCTGGGGGTTGGGTTATCTGACCACAGAAAGGAGCTGGTATCTTTCCACAGTCCAGGCCCCTCCTTGGCTGTTTGGTTAGACCGTTGGAAGACCAACTGGTGTCAGTTTTTTTCTTTTCTGAGGGAGGAGGGATGTTGTTTTTTGAAAATGCAAAGTGACTTAGTCATTAAAGGTGATTGCTGTTAAAATAATAACCTCTCTCATTCCTGGATACATTTACATTGCTCAGGCACCTGACCGAGCACATCATCTTTTATCCTCACCAGGAACCCATGAGATCCATTTGCGAGCCCATTGTACAGATGAGGAAATGAAGATTTGGCAAAAAGTCATACGGTTGGTAAGGGAGAGAGTCGGGCTTTGAACACAATATTCCAAAGGCCGTTCATCCCTACTCTCTAACTCTTTTCTGTCTCGGAGTGCTAAGGAAAGCAAGAGAACCCGTGCGGAATCTGGTTTGGGAGGAATTTTCCATGACTAGCTTAGGAACAAAGCTAGAATGTTGGTAGTTCAGTCAAGCACACTGATTCTAAACCAAAGACACTGGACCTCTTTCTAGCTTCGACGCTGAAGGCAATTTACCGAATGCCTTTACACTTCCGCTTCCCCTTCTGCAAAAGGGGGCTAAAGACCCATCTCCTTTAGTGGGGAGTTATTATATATGAATAACAAATGATTATTCCCTCCCCTCAGTCTACTTACAGAGTAGTGCATAGTAGCGTTTAGCTCACTGCCCTTTGCAGAACGCTGCCTTAAATTTCCTCATTCCACCCATCCACGAGTTGGGGGCCTCAGCTATTAGGGGAGAAAATGGCAGCTTGTGGAAGATGTCACAACAACCCAGGGAGAATCAGAGCAGAGCTCAGGCCAGAAGTTCCTTCGCTGAGGAAGAGGAAGCGTCTAGAGCAGCATCTGCAGTTGGTTTTGCAGAAAAACGTTTCAGTCTCCCTTTTTAAGAGGGATGTAAACATCTTCCCAGGCTCCTCTGACATCAGCCTGTCGGTGATGAATCATTGGGAGCGTGAACACAGGCACTAGGTAGGTCACAGTCTCCATTTTTAGTCAACTTCCTGGTGGCCCCGCTGAGGCCTGGCAGGAGGGCCCAAGGTTTGATACAGCGCTTGAAACCTCAGCCCCTCTGTGCCCTCGGGGACCCAGCCAGAGGGAGAGCAGAGCCTTACAGAGAGGAGGGTTCCCTTCTGACATTTCTTAATTTTTAAATTTTAAAGCAATTGGCATAGAATTTGTCGTTTTGGGTTTTGGTTTTGGTTTTTAATAACAAAAGCACAGGGGACCGGCCTCTCCTGGCTGCTTCTTGCTTGTGAATGAGACCTCGGATGTAATGGACTAGAAGCAAAGCGCCCCTGGGAGATGGTATGTCAGTCTGAGCCAATGTTTAAAAAAAATCTCAATCGCCGATGCTTTTCAAATTTATGTGTGTTTGATTTCAATCAATGGATCCAGAAACGATTTTGTTTATTGAGTGTCTACTAAGCACTTGGCAGTGCAGCCAAAGGGGTTAAAAGGGGAAGTGATGTGGGGGGAATCTGGGCAGCCCTCCTGGAGAAGGAGGCAGAAACTTTAGCATGAATGGAATCCCACAGGTGAGAAATTTGGAGACTACAACAGAGAAGACGACGAGAAGGGGAGCAGTGTGGCCTCAGGGGAAAGGCCATCTCCCCCTTTTTAATTTGCTAATTCCAGTTTGCTGTGAATTTAGAAGCCAGATATCAGGGATGTTACGTTAGAACCGTGTGTACAGCAGGAGGGCGTAAACGACTTCAGAGCGAGCATCAGAGAGAGGAAGGCAGGAACGGAGGGCAAGGTTTGGACCTCTCAGAAGCAGCTCTCTGTGCCAGGTCAGCTTGGCAGTGTGCCCGGCCGGTGAGGTACAAGCGAACACCTGTCCCCACACAGAATCCAGGAACTAGGCACACAGGGACAGAAAGCAGTTCTACGTGCAGCAACAAGGGCCCGCTGTGGTCCCTGCACTGCCACTAGATCCCAGCCCGCCCGCCTTCACCCCAGCTACCACCCTTTGGCCCGGGGCCTTAATTCAGGGGCTAAGGTTGGAGCGAGGAGGGAGTGCCCTCAGCTGATTCTCCTTAGAGCCAAGCCATACGCGCACATTCCGGGGCTAGATCCTAACCGGGGGGCTCCTCCGGCCAGAATCGGAGGGGAGTCGGGGAAGAGCCAGAACCAGAGCTAGCGGCACAGAAAGTGGACACCAAGAGGCTAACCGACGAGAGATGGAGAAGCTAGACGCCCTTGGGAAAGGCCGGCGACCTCACCAGGCCGTCACCGGGCGCCCTTGCTCCCCGTGCCCTGGCCCCCGCCCCAGGCCTGGTACCCCCGAGGGCCCTGGAGCGGCAGCGCGCCCCCCGGAGGCCCGGTGGGGCTGCCCTGTCTCCCAGCCGCTTCGCAGCACACGGCCCTCCGCGCTGTTCCTCCGGCTCGCACGGTCCGGGGCGGGGGGCGGGGCACAGGGGGTGCGGGCGCACCCCGCCACGGGTTCTTACCTCAGCGCGGGCATCCGTCCGACCAAGCTCGGTTTGCTGCTGGGACTGCGGGGCTGGGGAGGCTCCCACGGACGCGGATCGCGCCTCCCCCCCGCCCCGAGCCCCCAGACCCTACGGTGGCCCCGAGCGGGGGCGCCGGGACCAGGGGACAGGCGCCGCGCCGGCGGGAGGAGGCGGCTCCTGCGGGGCGCGGTGGGGCGGGGCGGGGGCGTCTGCCGGGCCCCGCCCGGAGGGGACTTGGGAGCGATTATCTTCCAGAACAAAGGAGGCCGGGGAAGGCTCCGAGCCCCCCGGGCCTGGCCCTGAACTTGAACTTGTACTTGACACTTCGTCCGGAAGGTGGCGAGGGAACCCATCTGAGCTAGGACGGAGGCTCATCCGTTCACCTCACGTCCCGGGGAGGGAGCGAGCCCGGGCCCCCCCTGGGCGCAGGGCGGGACCCTAGCATCCCCAGGTGCCTCCGGGCCCCGGTGAGCCCCAAAGTGCCTCGGACCCGAGGGCCCGGGTCCTCGCGTCCCCCTGGGAGAGTCAGGGTGCGGGCGAGGCCTCTGGGTCTCCGGCCTGGAGGAGTGGGCCGGGGCCCTGCCCCCCCCCCCCCGGACTCCCACCCTACTCTGGGCCCGGGCCGCAGCCGTGGCTGCGCGGGGCTGGCCGGATTCTCTGCACGTCGCGTCGGCGGCAGCTATTCAGCCGCTAATTGAACGTTAATGGCAGGTGCGGATGAGGTCACCGGAGCTGGCTTTTCTCACACATTTTTCATGCAAATTCGCGAAACTCTAAACAAATTTAAATAAAAAGCTCTTTGTGCCGCGCGCGCCCCTCCGTCCTCTCCCTCCCGCCCGGGGTCCTGGGTCCTGGCTCCTCCCGGGGCCTTGGGGCCCCGAGCCTGCTGCCCGGCGGAGCGCGGCCCGAGGCGGGAGCCGGGCGCCCCGCGGAGCGCCGCCTGCCGGCCAGAGGCGCACACCCTGCCGCGCCGCCCGTGGCCAAACGCGCCCCGGCCGCCGTGGGGCCGGAGCGAGAGAAGTGTCACTGGCGTCGTGGGGCAGGGCGAGGCCGCTGGCGCAGGAAACCCTCGAGGAGGCAGTGCGGGCAGTGGTTAAGTGCCTGGCACCTGGACAGGCGGGCCTGTGCTGGCACCCTGGCTACACTGACACCCGCACCCACAAGGTGACCCATGGGCCACCTTGGTCGGCTTACACGACTTCACTCTCTCCGTTGGTTAAATAGGAAGCAAGATAGTGCCCAGTTATGCGTATGTATGTCTGAGGCTTAAGCCATGATTTAGGACACGAACAAGCACTTAGAATAGTGCCTGGCCCAAGAGAGTGGTGATTATTATCCGGGGTCCAAGGGCCTTGTGACCATGAATGCTGTGATTTTGCACATACATGGAATCACTTGTCAGGGGCTTTCAAGAGATTTACGACTCCTTGCATCCCATTCTGGTCACAGAGATGAGATTCAGAGCCCAACTCCACTGCCTCTCACACCGTGTGCGGCTCAGCCCTCGGCTGTGTGGCTTTGCATCGTCCTTAGCCTCTGTTTCCTAGTCCGTAAAATGGGACTAAGTCTCGTGGAGTCATGGTGAAGGATGAAATGAGAAACTCAGTTGGAGACTTAGGAGGGGCTTGTGAGCTGCCTCACAATCCAGAGCCTCCAAAGCTCCTCTCCTGAGGGCACTTCACCTGATTGCCACCCTCAAGGCTAGAGAGGCGGGCCCTGGGCCAGCCAGCAGCCTTCATCCTCTTACCCAAAGGACGCTAGCCCGGGTCAGGGAGACAGACTTTCCAAGAACTTGCTAGGAAAGAAACCCACTCTTTCCACCCATGCTAGGCCCCTTCCCACCCACCCCACCATACGTTTCCTTTGCTAGTGGCTAAGTCGTACTGTCCTCACCCGTGTTCTTCCAGAAAAACAGACCAGAGACATGGACGTTTTCCACTGTGGGTTGGGAAGATGAGTCTGGAGACTCAGGGGGCAGAGTTCACAGGACAGAAAGAGGCCTCTCTCTCTCGGAATTTGCCCTAGTCTTCCCTCAGGACCATCCAGGGACCTACTGGCCTTGGAAAAGTCCCAGTGATTCAAGCTGACTGGGTGAGGTCTCTCCTCTCCCCACCTCCGCTTCTGCAACTTCAACTTTCCCTGAGCCTCCCATGAGGCCAGCCTCTGGGAAGCACTGGGGCAAGCCTGGGAGTGTCTTTTCCTGCTAGGCCCCTTCAGGTCAAGGAAGAAGCTGAATCTGCAGGAGTGCAGAGGAACCGCACTCAGGGGACTATGATGCTGTCTAATTGACCCTCAGACCCCACCCACCCCCACTTGCACCAGCCAGCTGGAGACTCTGGGCCTTCCCCAGAACCCTGCCCCAGCTCTCCAGTGCTCACTTAGGCTTGTCTTGACCAGCTGGGCTCCATCTTTGTCTCCAGGCCACCACCTCCAGGAAGCCCACCTAGACAATCCTACTGTCCCTGGACAGCTCTGGAGGAGAGACTATACTACCAGAGAAGACAAAGGCCCCAAAAGTCCAGGGCTGGACACACTGAGGGAGATAGATGGCATTAGGTGAAACTGGGGGAGGACCTCAGGCAAAGGACCATCTGCGGTGACCTTGCAGAAGAGGGGTTAATGTCTCTATGTGTGGGGGTTGGCAAGGGGGCATTGCAGCTTTAGGAAACTCCTTTAAGTGGCCCAAACAGGATCGCTTTGGGGTTAGGAGTCAAAGAGACTGGTTTGGGGGCAGTCTGGTTTTGGTTTTGGGGCACCTGGGTGGCTCAGTCAGTTGAGCATCTGATTCTTGGTTTTGGCTCAGGTCGTGGGTTCAGGCCCTGTGCCGAGCTCTATGGTGGAAGTGTGCAGCCTTCTTGGGATTCTCTCTCCCCTTCTCTCTGCCCCTCCCCTGCTCGTGAGCATTTGCTCTCTCAAAATAATAAACTTAAAAAGAGAGAGAGACTTGGTTTTGGACCTCAGTTCTGCCCCTGTGTGTGGTGTGTGTGGCTTGGGACCTATAACTTTTCTGTGCCTCATTGTCCTGACCCCTAAAACGAATGTGCCAGTAATATTGGCAGTCCATGAAGTTATGGGGAGTCATTACAGCCCTCCTCGTGTGGCCGTTGCTTATTTATTTCTTTAAGAAGGCTCTACAACCAATGTGGGGCTTGAACTCACAACCCTGAGATCAAGAGTCGGATGCTCTACCTACTGAGCCACGCAGGTGCCTAAACATGTGGTCATTCATGCTTCTTTCCTCCTCTCTCCGCTGGCCCCACAGCTGATTTGCGGTGACTGACCATCGCTATCACCCAGGCCCCAGGGATCCCCGTGGGATTTCCCGCAGCTACTCAATGTGGCTCAGGGGTGCCTCTTTCTTCTGCTCCTCTCAGGGCCCTGGCAGGTGGGTAGGGGGTGGGGGCGGCGGCCCCCTGGAGAGCTGCTACAGCAGCTGGATCCAGCTTGCAGGAGGCAAACCCACCCCGGGCCTTGCTGCTACTACACCACCTGTCGCCTCCTCAGAGACACTTGCTGGTCCATTTACTTTTTTGTTGGGGGGGGGGAGCGGGGGGACAGGGGCAAAGCAGGGGGAGGAAGCAATCCACATTGGGCACCTACATTCAGCATGGTGGCATCTCTCTCAGGGAACACGGGAGATTTCACAGCTCCGTCCATTCATGAGCCCAAGCCCACCAGCCACCCCAGCATGGTGACACCTTTACTGGGTGGCAGTGGTGGCAGTGGATGGGGGCACCTCCTCCCCTACCCTGGGCCCCAGCCCACCCCGAGACTGGACTGGTTCAGGCGTGTGGGGAGGTGACTAGGCTGGGGCTTCCAAGGGCCCCTCCTAAATAGGCAGCTCCTGAAGGTGGAGGGGCAAGGTCTACTCCCAGTGAAACAGGGAGCCCCCCCACCCCCCTCCCTGCTGAGGAGCTGGGACAAACTGATCACCTTCTCTTGCGCACGATGAAATCGGAATGATACCCACCTAAGCAAGACCCAGAGATACTAAGCCCGGCACTTAGTAGGCCTTTAATTAACAACAGCAGCCATGATGATGATGATGGGGGATTATTAGGCCTGCGAATGGCCAATGGCAGAGTCTCCGGGATGTTTTTTGCTGCAACATCACCAGCATCCGCTTAGAGCTCTTACCCTAATGTGGGTTAACAGAAGTTAAGCCTATTATATTCAACGGCCTCTTTAAAATTTTCAATACAAGTATTCCAGGTGCATGGAAAGGAAATAGAACAGTAGAGAAAAGGACATCCGTCCATCCCCAGAGACAGGCTTCCAATACAGAGTTCCAGAAACTCTTCATATAGAAGCATATGCTTAGGACTGACTTCAATACACACAGGTAAGATCGCGCTCTATTGCCTGTTCTGCAGTTTATTCTCCTCAGGCAACAAACACGCTGGCCAACCTCCTGGATCGGTTTATACAGAGAGCTCTGCCACAGTGATTTTTTCGACTGTCTAATATTCCACAGTATGAATGGCCCATAGGTTCATTTCCATTGTCTTATACTCTCAAAGAGAAACGCTCTGACGAACATCCTTGTACAGACTTCTTGGGAAATTTTTGCATATATAACCGTAGAGTGAATTCCTAGCAGTGCAATTTGCTTGTGGCTGAGTATATATATGCCTTTTACATTGTGATAATGCCACATTTCAGAAAATACTGTACAATTTACATTTTCCAGCCAACAGTGTTTGACAGTGTCTTCAAATAGACACATGATGATAGAGAAAGGCCCCAAAATAGCCAGCTGTGTGAGATCCGGGGGCCAGCTGAGAACAGGCCTGTTGTCCCAAGGGCAGTGCCCAGTGGCTTCCTCCTGTCTGGGCTTGTGCATGCCGGTGGCCCAGGGGGACCCTGAGTCAGAGGGGGGTGGGGGCCACAAGGGTGCTGGGAGCAGAGGGCGGACCAGCATGGCTAGAGTCCCGCCTGAATGGTTTCCTGTGGCCATTGTCTCTGCCCTGCCAGGTCTCCTTGCGGGGAGTCTGTTTAGGGGCCTGCGGGGAGGGGGTTGGGCAGGAGGAAGAGGAGGGTGCAGTCCTTGCCAAAGGCACCCAGGAATGTGTCGCAAGAGGGAGAGAAAGAGGAAGGGGGGGGGATCTCATCCCTGGGAGAGACGGGACGTCAAGAACCCCTGACTAATGAATAGTGAGTGTGCCCTTGAACCTCACTGGGCTTCGCCATTCTCAGGCACAGAACAAGAGCTGAGACACGTCTGAGCCCAGCTGCACGGGGACTGCGGCGGTTCATCTCAGACACTTTGACAGGCCGGGCCTTTTCCCTGCATAGCTCAGGTCCGCCTCCCAGCTCCCCTGGCAACAGCACAGCGGCACTGGCTCCCAGGTCCAGGCCCTGCCTGCTGTGAGCGGGAGGAGGGAGGAAGAGGAGCACCAAGGGGAGGACAGCTGGGGAGAGGGAGTCGTTAACTCCTAGAAGGCTGGAGCCCCTTGCTTTGGCCACCTCGCAGACTGCTGCCCTCGGTCCTCTGGGGCGGACGTACGGAGAGCAAAGAGCTTCTGTCTGCTGGAGGCCTGGTCAGAGTACCGCAGACCTGAAACAGGCACATGGTGTGACAAGGGCAGAAACGGGGGCCCACTGGCCAAAGGCAGAGGCCCCTCCCTGCAGGATGGACGGTCAGGGCGTGTGTCCCCAGGTCCTTTGCCAAGTCCTAGGTGGGCATGGGTAGGGGTGGAGCTTGCCCCTTTGCCCAGGGCCGCCTCCTCCGTCCTGGCCCCTGCCCGCTGCAGCCTCAGGACAGTGGCTCCTGCAGCTTCAACTTCTGCTTGATGTGACGATCTCCAGTGTCCTGGAGTGGCGTGGCTCTGGATTCTGATCCCGTGCCCTTGGCAAGACCCGCAGTTTTCCTCTCTGTCTCCATTTTCGGAGAAGCTGAAAAGAGGCTGTCCCATCACACTTCACAGGACAATCTAAAGATAAGAGAAATAATATGTGAGAAGGAGCTTTGCACTCTGGGGAGGAAGGTGTCCTATAAATCTCATTCAGGTATTATTAGGGCTGAAAGTAGGTACTTCTGCTCCCTGGGGCTGGGGGGAGGTGCTCACTGAAGGTTGTGTCGAGAACCTCCCCAGCACAGTAGGACTGAAACTCAAAGGCAAGGGGTCAGGAAAGACAATGGTTTATGGTTTATGTCTGTGGCCTCTGGAACCTCTGGGTTCAGCTGGCACTGGGAGGTAAAAGACAGCGACCATATAATTTCAAGGTGTTTTACCCGTATTCTACCCCCCACTGCAACTTAATGAGAAAAGTGTGGTTACTCCCATTTTGGACATAAAGAGACAGTCTCAGAGAGGTAAAGGGCTGGCCCAAGGTCATGCTGGCCACATAAGGGCCTGAGCCCATGCTGACCTGACGCTATGGCCCACACTTGTGCCCACACTGTGACACAGCCACCTGGCTGGGGGTGCTGGGGAGAGGGGCCAGCCATTGGGAGACAGTGTCTTCCCCATGGACTGTTTCTGGGGGCTTTGGCTTCTAAGTCTAAAGGCCCTGGCCCAGGGAAGTAGGACGGGCCGGGTCCCCAGAACACTGCAAAGCCGCCCAAGGGGCCAGCAGCTGGCAGTCAGAGGCACCTGGGCAGACACCAGTCAGAGAAAAGGGGAAGAGAAGAGGAGGCTTCCGGTAAGAGGCCGGGAGCAAACTCAGCCGACAAGTGTGCTCTCCAGCGCAAGTCTTGCTCCAGGGCGGGTCACCTCCCAGCTTCGTGACACTTGCCAGCAGTGAGCTGGGTATTCATTTTTGTAGCCTCAGGGTGAAGGTGCCTCCCTGCAACCCAGGGCAACTTGAAGGGAACCAAGTTGGTTGGGTTTCCTGTGAGCCAGGGGGCTGGGTGGGGCGGGGGGGACTGCTGGCAGGCAACAGAGGAGAAAAAGCAGGGAGAACTTCCAGATTATAAAACGTCACAGCTAAAAGGGACCTTAGATGCCATTCTATCCAATGCTGCTTTTCCAGCTCCAGAAAGGGAGCTGGTTCACCTAAGACTCTGCAGCAGGAAGATGGACTGCAGGCCAAGTCTCTGACTTGCAGCTAAGTGGGGCTGTATCTCCCCATGCCCTTGTCACTCCACCAGGCCGCCTTGGGCCCTTAAAGGCAGGGATTTTACGCAATGAGGCAAAAAAGAAGGACCAGGTAAGAGGAGCTCCTGTTGGCAAAGGGGTGGCTTCGGGAAGCCTTGAGGCCAGAAGCCCTCCTGAAAATGAGAGAACGCTCTCCACACCACCGCCGCCACCACCCTCCCAATACTCCACAGCCAGTCACCGCCAGGATCCTCTCCTGCTGATGACAAAACAGGCAGGAGGAAATGGATCTGAATGCAGACAGGCCCCTAATCCTGACCCATGATGTTTCTGAGAAGAAGGGACAGGAAGGAGGCCAGCTCTAAGGGATGTAGGGAGGGTAGGGGCTACCAGAAGCTCGTCCCCACAGAGCCTGGTGGCAGAGCTACAGCCAGGGCAGGGCCTCAAACTGGAAAGGACCTCAGCTCCCTGCCCTTTGTCGCCGGCTCCTCTGCCAGACGGGACCATGGCACCCCGTGCCAGGCAGACCTGACCTGCTCAGAACGCAAAGGAGATAGAGGGAGCCCGCACCCTACAACCTTGTCAGCAACTGCCCTCGAGGGAAGTCTGTGCACTTGCTGATGAACAGACACGTGATGGAGCAGAAAGACACAAAGACAAATGAATTTATTCTGGCCCAGCTGTGCCCTCCTCCCTGGGCTGATGATTTGGGCCAGCTGCCATTCCGACTGGCCGGTGCCCACGGTTAAATATTCCGTATATCACCGCTGTTCTCCTCCCTCAAATCCCAGCCATATTCCCTGACCCTGAGGAGCTCGACGCCGTCATACCTGCCCTGTACCTAGGAGAAAGGGAGAAGGAAAATGAACCCTATCGAGGGTTTCCTGTGTACTTAGCACTCCTCATTACAACTCTATAGATGGGGATTATTATTCCCATTTTACAGATGAGAGTTTAGAGACTCGGAGACACTTAGGGGACTGCTGCACAGTAATGCCAGAAGCAGAGCCTCTGCCCCCAGCACCTCTCCCTCTGTCCCTCCTCTCCAGCTAAGTCCCAGGCTGGGGCCACCCTGTCCTGAGGTGCCAGAAGCCGCCCGAACCACGTGGATTTGTGCTCAGCATCTCTGCCTCAATTTCCTATCTCCCCGAGGCTCTCTCAGGGCTACTCAGTCTAAGCTGGTGAGCAAGGGAGGCATACTGCCCAGCATATTTGATTAGTTCTAGAACAAATGCGTATCTTTGGACCCCCGACAGGTTGCCGGTGGGGGGCGGGGAGGAATTCCTACCACTTATGGATGTCTTTTTCTAACTGGGAAACGGGAGCCAGAGGACTTAGGAGGCTGGGGGTAAGGGTGGGGACAGCCACCAAACAATAAAACCTTCGCCACGCAGAAATGGCTGGAGAGCCTTGGTCTTGGGAATTTTCCTCCTGAGGAACAAAGAACAAGGTGACGCCGGCCTGGGCCCTGCCACTCCACTGGGCACCGCTCATGCCGGGTCCAGCCTCAGGAGGGGGAACCGCGCTTGGAATGTGATTCCTTGGCTTTGCGTGACGCTCGGTTAGCAGAGTGCGACTCCCAAGATCCCCTGTCACCTCCTAAAGCCTCTGCCAGCCCGCCCCCCAGCACCACGCTGATCACCAGATTAAGGAGCTCAGGGCTACAGCTGAGGCAGCTAAAACCGGGAGGGCGGCGTGGGGAGGGGCAGGGAGGGCAGCGGGCAGCGTCCCAAGGCTCTGCCTCCCCTGTCTCCCTCCCCCACTCCTACTGTGGGTCCTTTTCTGTGTTCCTGCCATGAGCTCTAATCTCTGTGCTCTTCCTCACTGAGCTTCCGACATCCTCCCCCTACAGATACCCAGCTGGACCTGGGACAGCCCCGGAGCCCAGGAGAGGGTAGGACGGGAGAAGTGGCAGGGAGCGGCAGCCAGGGTATTAGGAGTGAGCGTGCTGGGCCGTGCAGACCGGCTGCAGCCACATGGGAGGGAAGGAAGGTGGGCGCTGGGAGGCAGGCCCAGAGCCTCCCTGACTGGACTGAGAGCCACCTAAGGGTAATCCCAGAGGCTCCCTGTGGGTCCCTCTGGGCGGCTGCCGGACTCCAGGGCAAGGCGCCTCCCATATACCCGAGGGGAGAGCAGGAGGAAGTGCCAGAGGCAGGGGAGGCTGGCAAGGGCCAAGGGAAGGAATGTGGACACTCAAAGCTCTTCCCCAAGACCCCAGCATTTCCTGAACCAAAGTCATCCCAGTCATTTAAATCACAAACACAGGAAAAAGAGTTCCCTTCTGTAGGCAGGGTGTCACCAGATCTGTAACAAATGAGATGGGATGGGTCCATCCAGGACAAAGACCCCACAGGAAGGAACTGGAGGTTTTGGCACAGGGCTTTTTGGACTGTGAGCACCCCAGGCTCGGGGTGCTTCTGACCCAGGAGCAGTGGTGAGAGGGCAGGGCCAGTGGGGCTGAGGGGGGTGAAGGCGCGGAGGGCCTGGGAGCCAGACCGCCTGGTCACTGGATCCTGAGACCCCTGCACTTGCACACGAGGGGCCATGCCCCACGTCCCCCTCCACCTCTCAACGTTACTATGAGGAAACTCTGACGGCCCAGTTCCGCAGGCTTCCAGCCCCTTCTCGACCCTGTCCCCCATGCCTGGGCCTGCAGGGGGCAACCCGGACATACCCGGGGCACGGCCAGCAGCTGCTCTCCCTTCGGCTTCTCCTTTGCTGCCACCGCCAAGCTCCCTTCTGCTGGATGGGGGCAGGAGAAGGGCTTGGGTTGCTAACGGGGGGTCTGTGAGAGCCCAGGAAGAGGCACTCTGCCAGCTCCTGGCTCCCCACCCGCTCCCAAAACCGAGGTCCACGCTCCAGTGTCAACAGGAGTGAAATCTTTCCCACGATGCCCTCCTTCACCCCTGGCCAGAATTCACGGGTCCCATCCCTGTCCTTGGGCTAAATCAGCGAGTGCTAAATCAACGCAGCTTTGCAATGCTCACCGTCACAGACATTCCGAGCTAAAAGGAACCAAGAGATTTCGGAAGTACAACTCACTCATTTTGCCGGTGAGAACACTAAGATTCAGGGTGTCGGGGAGAATTGGTCTGCCCGAGGCCACAAAGCAAGCCAGTGGCAAGGACATGCCTCGCGCCTGTCTTCCAGACCCCTTTCCTGTTCAGGGCCTGAAAGAGGGCTTCTCCATCATATCCCAAATAATATCCTGGCCCAACTGTGGGCGGCGGGGGTCTGGGGCCAAGGGAGGCCGTAATGCGATAAGCAGACTGGCCATCTGGCTCGGGGACGGAGGAGAGCCCAGACTGGCCGCTTCTGCTGCCCGTCCCGGGGGGCCCTGTGTCACGAGAGACAGACTGCCAGATGGACAGGCACTGGCTTGGGTCTGGGTGGAAGCCAGTGAGTTCCCTGTAGTCAGAGCTAACCAACTTTCAGACGTGCTAGGGTAAGAACAGAGGGGGGGTACAGGGAGCAGAGCCAGGCCCCCCAAAGGGCAGAGAGACAGAAAAGCAGGATGAGGACGCCGAAATTCCCACCCAGGCTCAGAGCCTGGCTCCCCAGGTAGGCCCGGCCCAGCTCAGCTCCACCGCCACAAACAGGTCCCCCTCCCGGGGAAAGGCAAACACATCCCCCCTGGCACCTTCTCAGACATGCATGCAAAACTAATTAACATGGGGAGACATGCGAGCAGCCGGCCAGCTCCACACCCTCGAGTCCACGCAAACAAGGCGAGCCCTTGTCCAGGGGATGTGCACAAAGCTTTGTTGCTAATTTAGGCATCTGTCTCTGTCTGGCCTGGTCCTCCTGCCTGTGCTGGGGTTTTTCCCAGCCCCTCGGACAATGCTGGGAACGGGCCCGCCGATCCCTTATTCAAATCACACCCAGGACAATGAGCTCATTGTGCAGGCCACAGAAAAGGGGATGCTGGGGTTGGGGGGGGGGGGGTGGTGTGTAACGGGGCATCAGGAGTGGAGAAGGGTAGGGGGTGGTGAGGAAAATGGGAACCCAGGAAAGTGTTTAC
This sequence comes from Leopardus geoffroyi, assembly GCF_018350155.1. NCBI lineage: Eukaryota > Metazoa > Chordata > Mammalia > Carnivora > Felidae > Leopardus > Leopardus geoffroyi. The sequence continues at coordinate 6,361,136 of NC_059337.1, forward strand.
TAACACAGCCCCTGCAGCTGCTTGGGCCCCTCTCCCCTCCCCCGCCTGGCTGGCAGCTGGGGAGAAGTCCTAGGACTCAGAGGTGGGGGCCCCAAGAATGGATGAGGGGCCTTGTATCCACCGGGCCAGCAGTCAGCAAAGTCTGGCTCAAACCTCCACCTTTGACAGTCTATAGCCGCCCCTGCATGTTCACGGCCAGACACGTTGTTTTTATAGATTGGTTCCGAAGGTGGGGGGGGGGGGTTCTTTTTATTTCTTACTGCAGACGAGCAGTGTTAATGTACAGATCCAAGCTGCAGAGGAGGAGACGTGGCTGGGGGGAGAGGTGCTGGCAGGCCGTGCAGGGTGGGACCTGCTGTCTCGGCCATTGTCTTCAGGCAACGTTTCATTTTCTCCTCCTTCCCAGCTAATAAATTAGAGAGGAGATGGTGAGCTGCGAAGGGACAGGCTCCCCACGGACGGTGGACGGCAGGCGGGCGGGCGGGAAGGCGAGTCTGTGAGCTCACGGCAGATGGGGCTCACCCAGCCTCGAGGCTGCTCACACCGCACCTGGTCAGACACTCCCATGCATCCCCACACAATGAGCCCCATTAAGAAAACCACGCGCGCACACACACGCGCGTGACATGGACGTGTGCGTGTGTGTACACATGTATACGCACATCTATAGAAACCTCCCGAGGTCCCCGAGGGGGGAGATCTGGGGCTTTGAAATGCCCTCCCTGCTACCAACAACCCCCAGCTCCTTGTCGCAGTGAGCGGCCCAGACAGGCCGATGTAAACAGACACACACAGCCTGACACTGACACGCAGACACAAAAAGAAACACACCCACCCAGAGGCAGCCCCAGACACACACACTGACAATAGTGTAATGAATGCAGGACGGGACGGCATTCAGTCAAAAGCCCACATCGCTGCTCGCCCAGCACCGGGGGTGGCTGCAAGGTTATGGACAGGCTGCGAGCCAGCTCTTGACGACCTGCTCCTTTGCTCCGTCTCCCAGGAGTGCGGACTACACGGGAGGCAAAGTAAGAATACGATTCCAGGCATCCAGATGGAAGCAAATGCCCCACGAGCCAGAAAAGTTCGGAACCGGTCTCAGCCCTTAGTCAGGCTCGTCTGAACTGCCCTGAGGATTTTTTTCTTTAATACTGAAAGAGAGGTGTTCAAAGTCATATTAACTCTCCTGCATTTTAAGATGGTGTGGCTTACAGTCAGGGCAAAGTGGAACCTTGTGGGCATTGTTTTCACAAGCAGCAGAACCCACAGGTTGGTGTGATCTCCTCTTTTCAGTTAAAATAATTTGGAGCAGTGTATATAGGATGCAGAGGAACACGAAGGGTTTACATCTCAGAGACCCAGTAAAAAGTGCTTCTAAGGATACAGGGGAAGGGGTGACCCCTTCTGCACTGGCCCAGCAGAGCAGAAATGCATTAGGCTCAACCATATGAAAGTACCAATATTTGACTGTTTTAGATCGATAAAAAAGAAATTTCGTATAGGTCAACTTAAGTAGGCAGCTGGTCCAAGAACCATCAGGGGATTTTCCTTTTTATTTCCTCCCCAAACTGGGTTCTTTTATTCCTGAATCAGAAAAAAAAAAAAACAAAAAACAAAAAAAAACCAAACATAACCCAAGACCCAAATAGACCTTGGATCACCCATCTACAGCCACATAACCGCATCGTGCACAGAGTCTGGAGCAGCCGCTGGAATAAACTGTGGATACGCACACGCACATGTACGCATGCACACACACGCACACACAACCCACGGCCTGTGTCAGGCCAGGACCCACCTGCAGAATCTCCCACCGGGGCTCCCGCTTCTTCGTTCCCTGTCTTCTGATTCCGGAATGTGTCCTGGAGGGGACAGAAGGGACATGAGAGAACACGATGGAAAACGGGACAACCATGCTCTTGGCTTCTCCTCTGGAGGAGTGTCAGGGGCTAGCACGGGAGACTATGCACGCACTTCGTCCTGGAGGAAATGTCAGCTTCAGAGCTTCATCTCTGAAGCACCGCTGTCAACTGGCTACCAAATGTAAACCCAAGGCCAGTCTCTGTGCACATGACATTCATTCAGACTACCTCTAAAGAGGCACAAGGGAAGCCAGAAGGGTGCTGAGGCCACCCCGGCGTAGGGAAGGCCCACTCCTTGCCAGCATCTGGATATCCATGTGTCCAGTCCTGGGAAATCACCCTCCAGAACGTCTCTGAGTTCCCACGGGAGGAAAGTGGAAGGTTTTGGAAGCAGAGTCAAGAACTGTCCTGTATCCCACTATCTGTTTCTTGCCCACAGAGGAAAGCCTGCTTCACATACGCTCATCCTATGCCATCAGTAGCAGGTGGGTGGTCCATACAGGAGCCGAGGGGAAGATACATCCACTGAGAGTCTTCTAGTGGCCAAGGACCTGGGGCTCCATTCAAAGACCTGGAGCCACCTTCCATGCAGATGGAGAAGGCATGGTCCCTCCTACATCTCTGACAAGTACTTTAACCAAAAATACCATGTAAGTTCTAGATTTATTTCTCTAAACACACACACGTACATGCATGCATACATGCACACACGCGCGCGCGAGCGCACACACACATGCACCCACACTGACTTCAACAAGAAAACCACCAAAGCAATAGTAATAATAAAATAAAACCTGTTTGGCCTTCCTGCTCCTGGGGGCAAGTGACAGAATGACAGCCCGCGGTCTGGGCGTTAGGGCCAGTGGAGTCATTTGCAAGGCGGGCCCCAGCCTAGGGGCTACGTGGATGACTCTTCCAAACTCCAGCTGTGTTGAGAGGAGGCATCTGGGTGCCCACTGCTGCTATAGGGCAGGCTTACCTGCCAGCCCCTGTGCTCAGGATCCAGTCTGAGCAGAACCAGGAGAGAATTCTGGCTTGGATGCCCCAAACAGTATCTGATTTCTTCCAAGGAGGAGAAACCTTCCGTACGTGAATTCTTCCAGATGTAATTTATTATTTGATTGCATTGAAGATGTTCCTTACCAACCTCACACACAAATCTCAATAGGTTCCTGCTATGCTGATTTCTAAGATCAAAGTTGTTCCTCAAACGAAGAAAAGGCAATTGAGATATCACAGTTCTATAAAGAACCAATGGAATCTGGAAAAGCAAAGTTCTGGCCCAGGCTAAATGGCAACTTCAGGTCACCACAGGCAAAGCATGAAATGACCTCTGACCCTGCTTTCCGAGGCTCCTGGCACTGGAAAGCCAGGAAGCTACAAACTGGTGAGAACTGTCATCCCCCCCAGCACCCCTTCCCCCAGCCTGGCCTTCCCAACCTGGATGGCCAGATGAAATTCTGTATTACACAAGTTTAAAGTGCTGAGCACGGGACTGTGGTGTGCTTCTCTGTATCCCCAAGGCACTGTCCAGAGCCCGACACATAGCGCTCGGTCAGTAAATGTTGAGTGGATAAATGAACGCAATAGCAAAAATACAGCCCGGCATGGGAAAACTTCCGATTCCTGAGCTCCGAGGTTCCGTGGCATAGTCCAGAGGTGCTAAAGTCCTGGCCAAGAGCCATCAGAGGTGAGAGCCCAGGGGAGGTACCTGCTCGGCTCAGGCCAGCCCGGTAGCCTCCCACATGGATCTTGCACATGGTGGTGGGTGACAAGACCAGCTCCCTTAGCCTGCCCTCCACCCCTCTTATTCTCAGCCTCTACCGTCTGACCTGCTCATCTGTACCCAGATTTCTGGCCCGGTCCTGCAGGAGTCTACCCTGCTGCTCCATCCCCAAACTTTTGTTGGGGAGTCCCTCCCCCGCTCAGCCTAGGAGACCTGTTTGGGTACAGTGAGGCTTCTCTGATGACTCCACTCCAAACTAATTCCTCCTCTCTTAACTCCCACAGTCTGAGTCAAGCCATCGACTCTTGAATGTGTGCTTTACTAGGCTCGTTTCTGCTTGGAGGGGCCAGGGAGCAGGTCTGGGGTTCTCCTGGGGTTCTCTCTGTACTGGAGCTTGGAGCTTATGCATGGTCAGTAAACACCAGGACTTATTCCAGTGACTGACAGAGAGCTGAGCCCCACGCCTCGTTGGCTGCTTTCCCTGCGCCTCCACACATTACCGATGTGCGGCCCACCAGGGAGATGGTCCCCTATGGCACAGCCTTGCTGGCTCATGCGTGCTCAGCCCGCCTCCGCCCCCCAACACATATACACCCATTCTCTAACAGCAGCGGATGGAGGGTGCAAACTGACATTCCTGAGTGCCACAAGCTCAGTATTACTATCCCCAATTTTACAGATGAGAAAACGGGCTCAGAGAGAGGTGAAATAACGTGCCCGAAAGGGTCTGAACTAGAGCAGACAGACCCTGATGCCCATCGGGCCGCATGCACTGCTTCAAACCACCATGATCTTGAAACCTGCGATCCTATGACAAAAAAGAGAAAAAACGAACCTGAAACAACTAAAAATGGGGTAAAGGAAGCTGCAGGCTCGATGTGGAAGGGGTGGCTGTAAACTTGAGCCTTTCCTCTCTATTAACACTCTCCCCAGCACTCCCCAAGGAAATGACATGCCCTCGGGGGCATCTGCCACCTCTCCTATCCCGGGCCACTGAACTCCGGGGACAGGAAGACGGTCTAGCATTCTCTGCTTAAGCACCAGACAAGACTGGACAGAGAAGTGGATCCCTCACCCCCCCTCCAGAAGACTCAGTGCTATCTCAGGGGGATGTAACATTCTAGAAAACAGAGGCTCAGCCTCGCCCTGGGCAGGTATGATCCCTCGGCACCATGGGCAGACAGGTGGCCAACCCCTGATTTTACAGAGTGAGGCACAGCCAGGCTACAGTTCACACTGACAACCAGGAGGAAGCCAGGGTTGGGTGGGACACTTCTCGCCCCTCCTAGAGTCTCACCAAGGCTCCCGAGGGCCCAGCACTGAGCCCTCCTACTCATACTCTCCAGGTATACTGCCAGCCCAAAGCAGGAGGCACTTCGGAGCCACCCTCTAGTAACCCAGATGGGCTCATGCTGTTCCCCAAAGCCCAGGCAGACTCCTTGGGAGATGAGGGCCCACGGGGGGACCCAGACTACCGCCTACTCAAGGGCTGTAGCTTCTGAGACATTCCCCATGCAATCACCCCATGACATCTGGCTTAGAAAAACACGGGTAGACCCTAGATTACATTTACCATTCTTTCTGCTCCCCAAAGAGACAGGCCTTAAAAGAAGATAAAGCATGCGCAGCGTTAGCACAGGACTCGGCACAGCATAAGTGCTCAATAAATGGTTCCTGTCACCATTATCAAGCGTCATTATGATTTCCTGACGGCCCATTCCTCACCTCCCAGGCTCGTGTGAGGAGCTGTCTTTTCATAAACTCAAGGCTTACTGAGGCTGGGAGACCATTAACGGAGTCCAGGGTTTCCGGGGCAGGAAACCGGAGTTTCTGACAGGAGAAGGGGGCTGGAAGCAAGGCTGGACCCATGGCCAGGAGTCCTCTGAGGTGAGAAGGCCCCTTTGCCCTCTGGCAGCAGGATGAGCCCAGCACCTCCCCAGAAAATCTCTCTGAAGACTCAAGGCTTGGCAGGGAGCCAGGGCAGGAGGCCTCTCGAAGAAGACGACGCTGGCTCTGAGCCAAGGCGCATCCCAGAAGCTTCAGCCCGCACAGAGCAGCACAGGCCGAGGGGAGGAGGGGCAGCCAGGAGAGGGGCAACGAGGAACCCTCGGGCCAAAAGAAACCTGCCTAAAGCGGGTTTAGTGTGAACTTGAGATGCACAGCCGCCTTCCCATGCCCTGTGGTTTCCACACACCTGAGACACTACGAAATCACTATAAGCACAGGGACGCGGGGTGGGGAGGTGCTCTGCCCCCAGGACAACGCTCCTGTCACCTACATCTATGTCCACACAAACTCCATCCAAAGACTCCTGGGGGTTACCCACTGGTTTTCTTCCCCATCTCCTAAACTCCAAAAACAAAATGTTGCCTGGAGATTCAAGGCCTTCTGTCTCCAAGAACTGTGGGGTAACCCCCATTTAAGGGGCTGTACTAGGCACTTCTAAAAGCCCCATAAGACCTGAGCCTCCCAGTGGCCTCCAGCCTGGCGTTTCCATGGCCTTTTTCTATACAGAGAGCTCTCTTTGGCCAGGGACCTTCCAGGGACAGACGAAGATTCGTTACTGAACTTCAGGCCTGGAAGAGATCTTAACCCTCTAGTCTAGACCAATAAACTATGAGCTGCATGTATCATTTTAAACTTCCTAGAAACCACATTAAAAAGGAAGAAGAAACAGAATAAACTTATTTTAATAATGTTTTGTTTAACCCAGTATCATCATTTCAGCTTGCTGCGCTGACCACATATCATGAGACCAACAGCGGTTAACTGGGCGGCCCAACTCTTGGCTCCAGCAACCTCCCCAACTTTGGGAAGATGAGGTGGCCCAAGTATCTCTAAGGAGAGGGGAGCAGGGTCGGAAGGGGAGCCCCAAACTCCATCCCTACTGCTGGGCCCACCGGCCTTTCCTCCCAGCCTCCCAATTAATACCCGCCTACGAGACAGCTGAGTTGACGATAAGTCAAATTCAGGGGGACGAGCGCAACACGAACCTGTTTGGAACAGGAAACCTGGAGGGGAGAAGAGATGGGTATACTTGACATCACAAGCTCGGGAACAAAGACCAACAGAAAGGAACAGGAGGGAGGTTCGGCCTGACCTCTGCATTGGAGGCAGGTCTGGAGGAGGGCGTGCCGCCCCCAGTCCCGGCCACCCGGCTCCTTCAGGCTGCAAATACCCACGCTCCAGCACTGGGTCTGGTGAATTTTCTGCCGCGTCTCCCTGGAGGAACTACCCACAAAAGCTCCTCTCTGCTTTAGAAGGCAAGAACAAGTCGTGCATTTACCCGGTGCTTCTTACTCGGAGTCGCCATGCCAACACACAGTCATAATTACCGAGGAACGCGCCAATAGTGGCAGCATTGACAAAGACACTATATCAGGGCCTGTGAGCTAAGCAAGGTCAGGCTCCTCGCGCCCCCCCCCCCCCAGCTTCCTGCCCACTTCCTTTATTCCACTCTGATCCATCTCTTTCCCTTCATTCTTTCTCTCCCACCCAGATGGTCTCTTATTATATTTTCTCTGCAAAGAAAGGCACTACAGCTCAGTGTATAAAACACTTTTATAGCAATTAGGAGACAGGTTCTCCTTTGAGTCCCGATTTTAACTTGTGGGAAAAGTCACTTTAACACCCAGGCCTAGTTATCTGGCCGTGAATGGGGAGAGTATTTCGGACAGTGCCTATTCAGCAAGTGGGTGCCTGCATTTAATTCACCTACTAAATTCAGAGGCTGCTACGTATCTAGTGGACTCCGAGATCTCCTTTATGAGTAGCACCGGAGGTACCAGAAACTCAGAGAAACAAAAGAAGGTTCAGATCAGAGAGGGAGTTGGCTCTAATACCCTGAGAACAGCAGGGCCTGTATCTCCCCCCCCCCCCCCAGGAAGGGTGCAAATCTCAGAAAAGGGGCCAGGAGCAGCTGAAGGGTGGGCTCTATCAGATTATAAAAAGATGGGTGAGATGGATGAGAACTATCAGCCTAAGTGACAAGCATCCTGAGGCCCCCAGTGAGACAAGGACATGCACCCATTTAAAATGAGAGGTCAAGAAAAGAAGGCAGACAGCCACCACCAGAGCCTGACACAAGAGCGCCCCAATTTCAGAACACCCAGTGCACCAACATCTGAACTTACAAAGGAGATAAATTGGACGCCGACGATTAGCATCACAAAATGATTATTCCCTTTGTAAAAGGCTTCACTGCAGGACTGCTTTAAATAGTGCATTTAAACCATGATCTGATTTGCTAAATTCGATTTATACACATCTACTGCCTAAGCTGGCGTGCGGCTGTATTTACATGTCTTCCCTTGGCACGGAGGAGGGGAGAGGCCAGCCATTATTTGGGGCCTTTAATCCTTGTAGACAGTAACTAATCTGGGGAGCTGAACCCTGTTTTTCTTCCACAGCTGGGGCTTTCGCTGTAAACTGGGCCTCAGCTCTCCACCCTGCTTTGCCTGGCCAGAGCCAGCCCAAAGATGATGGTCAGGATTTGGCCAGGATGTGTTGGAGCGTTTCTGCCAATAGGGGCTCCTCACCAAGAAGGAGACCCCCCTCTCCACACCCAAGGATGACAACTTTCTGGTACAAATTTTCAGAGACTCTGGTCCGTGGCAGGCTCACTAAATGCATTCAGCACCTACAGTTATCATGCCAGGGTTCAAAGGCTGGCTACCTTTTGGGAGCCATGGAAACTTAGTAATCTGTAGAAGTTCTGGGGACCTGGTGAACTACATTCTGCTATTTGTACTTAAGCCACAGGAACCAAAGCTGGGCTGGCACAGAAAGGCTGGCTCTCCACCCCAAGACAAAAGAATGGGTCCACCAGGTCTCACGGTGACTGTGCCGGTGTAATGGGGAAACCTTCGTCAGTTACTCTAAAGGGACTTACGGCTCTCATTGACAGCATAGTCCTTCAGGAGAGACATGACTCCTTCCCACAACACCAACAACGTGACAGGACAGTTAGGGGCCAGACCACTGCCAAAAGGTCACACCACTTGCTAAAAGAGAGAAATCTAAGGAATTCATGGGCTCAGGGATGCAACATTCAAAAAACCAAGTCCCTTCAAAAAACAACTTAGAACCTCTCCCTCCACCACCCCCGCCACCATTTCCAAGAGCCAGAAGCTTAGTTTTTTAGAACCACGTATTCATTTACCAAATATTTACAGACATCCACAATGATGAGCCCGGCCCAGCAGTGGGAACTGAGGGAAAAGAAAGGAACAGACAGCATTCAGGTCCGAAGAATTTATGGAAGGTGGAGGGGTCACCAAACGTAACTGAACTATTTCACTGTTGAGAAACCCACTAAAACCTGCTCACGAAAGAATGGGAAACTGGGAATTGATTGGACTGGACCCCAGTTCTTGCTCTGCCAGCTAACTTTATGACCTTGGGGAAAATCACTTAACCTCTCTGGGTCTGGTTCCTCATCTGTGACATAAGCAGTTGACCTCCATAATAACCAAGCTTTAAATTTTCTATAAATCTTACAGAGGAAGAAATGTTCATATCCCTAAAAACCCTAATCAGCTTCTTCTTCCTTTTTTTTTTTTTTTTTTTTTAACAAGGTTATAAATCGTCCCGTTTTCTTCTTTGTCTTGGCTGCCAGGAGGCTCAGACCAATATTGAATACAACATTTATTTTAGGCCAGGACTTCAGGCCAGGAGATTAGGGGTGGGGGAAGCAGGGTATGACAGGAGAGCTCTCATATGCGAGGTAGGGCTGTGCGGAGATGGGGCTTGGATTCAGGACAGACTCGGTGCTGGACAGATGAGATCACGATGGTGATGAATCCGTGTGTCTGTGAGTACGTATGCATGTGCAGAGCCTGTGGTTAAGAACTCAGACGTTCGGGCAGACAGCCCTGAATCCACATCTGGACTCTGCCACAACCTGGCTACAGCCAAAGTCACAAAGAGGGAATCGCCACCACTCTCCCTGTCAAGCTGAGGCCCGAATGCATGTGAAGTGCTTAGTACCCCGCCAGGTACGAAGCGAGGACTCAATACAAACACAAACGAACAGAACTGGAGTTTCTTAGTCACTGTACAAATGCCTTAGGGCAGCGGTGGATCAATAGGGGCAGTTAGGGGTGGGGGGTGGGGGGAAGGGAACCGCGCTTAAATCATTCAATCGGTGGGAAGGGGGCCTCTGCGGGGCCACTGCTCAGACTTTGGGCCGAGGCCCGGGTGGAGGGCCGAGCTCGGAGGTGCTGCTCCTGTGCGCCGGCAGCACCGCCGGGTGGATGCGAACGGAGCCTCCGGGGCCGTCCTCGGGCCAAGCGCACCAGGCGCGTGGGTTCCTCCGCTCCCGGCCCCTGATGTCCGCGAGCCCCGGACCGCAGCCGGTCCCGGACAGGGAGGCCTGGTCCTGCTCGCCGCTCGGGCCTCGCGGTGTCGGGGGAGAAAAAAAGCGGGCGTCGGCCATGCGCCTGACACGCCTCGAAAATAATGAAGAAGCGCGAGGCACGCGCGGTTCCGGACTCCGAGCCGGCGCCACCGCTCCGCCCCTACCCGCAGCGCGCGGCTGGGCGAGGAGGGCCCGGGCCGCACGCGTCTCTCGCGCGCGCGGCTCCGGCGGGAGCGCACGCCCCGGCCCGCCCGGGGCGCAGCAGCCGCGACGGACGGCCCCGCGGCCGTCCGCGGGCCCGGCCTCCCGCCGTCATTGGCGGCCGAAGGGCCTTCGCCCGGAGCGCGGCGGCGGCGGACGGCCGGGCGGGCGCGCTCGACGCGCGTTCCGCTCCTGTGGGCCGCGCCGCGACCTACCTCGTGCCCACGCAGCCATCTTGCCGCCGCTCCTCGCTCTCTCAAAATGGCCTCCCGGCCCCGCGGCACCCGCCTCCTCGCCCGGCCCGGGGTCCGGTGTGCGCGGCCCCCCCCTCCCCGCGCCCACGCTCCGTGGCCGGCGGCACCGCGGAGTCCGAAGGCCGTAGGCCCACGCGGCGTCCCGGCGTACGCGAGGTGCGGGTGCGGCCCCGCGTGCGCGCCGCTCAGCCCGCTCTCTGCAGCCCGGAGAGTGCGGCTGCGGCCCGGCTGCTGCGTGGCCGGCGGGAGGCCGCCGCGCCACCCCAGGTAGAAGGGTAAGGCTCCGGGGCTGCGCGCCTCGGACTGCCGCGGAACGCCGACGGGGAGAGCCCCCGGCGTCCAGGAGGCCGTGTCGGAGGCCAGAATCAGGGCCGCCTTTACTGGGCGCCTACTGGGAGCCCCACGCCGTGCTCCGCCGAACTGTATCACAGAGCCCAGAGTGCCTGTTAGGTGTGTGCTTAACGCCCGCTCCCGGCGTGTTGGGGAGGGACGCGGACGGGGATGACACCGGATCCGGGCCTAGGGAGGAGGAGGGGTTGCCTTTTTTGGGGACCAAGGTAAAAAACACAGACGCTCCACCGATCTGATGGTGGAATCTCCCAAACTCCGGACTGCCGGCCCGCGCGCCCGCTCTTGGCACCCCCGGGCAGAGCGAGGGTGCGGGCGTACAGCTCCTCTTCCCACACCCCGGCTCTGGCCACTCACCTTTCCACCCGCACGCCCTCCTACGAACGGTTGCTGATGGCAAGTTCGTGCCCGAGAAGAGGAGGGAGGCGCCTGCAGGGGAGTAGCTGTAAAACAGAAAGGAGACATCAGGCGCCCCCCACACCCACCTAGAAGCGTGCTGCGGCCCCCTCGGAGGCGGGGGTAGGGAACGCGCGTCCTCCAGGTCACGACAACAGCCCGGGGCGGCTGCTGGGCGCACACCGCATCTCAGTCTCGCTCGCCCAGGGCGCGAGAGGGAAGTCCAGTACTGGGTAAGGGGGTTCCGTCCCGGCCCCGGAGCTCCTTACCCGCCAGCGGGCCAGGCATCCAGCCACCCGTGAGGTGAGACACCTCCGTGCACCTAAGGCCAAGCGCATCGCGGAGAGCCTGCCGGCGACCGCCCTAGGACAACCCCGGCTTCCCCGACAGCACAGCTCCTGAGTTCTGACGCTCGAAACCTGCCCGAACCGGAACTCCGGGCCATTTTCCGGAAGCCCAAATGTTAGAAATGCAGAACCCAAGCTAAAGTGGGCCTCCTGGCGGCGTCCTCTTGGCCTCGCAAGTCAATCTGGATCCTGCTCCCTTCAAATCTCTAAGGACACTCGCATGTACACTTCCCCGGCCAGCCAAGCAAGGAACTTACACCTGCCCTGACCCCCCTTCCAACAGGGTGCTCCCTGGAGTCCTAATACTTCTCCCAGTTCAGGACCAGTTGGTATGTCAGGCGCTGGGGAAAGACAGCAGCTGGTCAATTCTCCACAAAACTCTGGCCATTTATTGGTGCTTTCACTCTCTCCAGCTGGTGGAGGTTTGAACTTCATATCCAGACATTCATATGCACCCCCTGCTCCAGCCTGGAGAAAGAGCTACCATTTGCTCAGCGCCCACTGTATGCCAGGCACTTCATTTGTATATTTTACTTAATTCTCACATGAGCCCTGGAGGTGCAGTTACTTATGTCACCCCCATTTCACAGATGAGGGGAAACAAGTCTAGAGAGGTGATGTGTCTTGTCAAGGATACACTGAGTTGCAATGGCAAAAGCATGCCTCCCCCCCCCCAACCCCCCAAAAAACCCTGCCTCACAGGTGTGGGCATCCTCCCCCACCCAATGAGCTGCTGACCTTATAGATGTGGATTGCCAGCTTATTAACCCAGTCTAGGATTGCCCTGGGTCCTCCACTCTAGCGTCTCAGCTCAGGAATTGTCACCCCTAGGGACAGAAAGGCCACAGGCCAGTCCCCCTGCTCTCCCCATGACCAGAGAACAAGAAATTCCTGCAGCCTCTCTGGGCACTCCAGAGGCATTTCCATCCTAATTCTTTAGCCTGAGTCCAGAACCTTGGGGGAATCTGGCAAAACCTCATGCTGGCCAATAATCCACTCCTGATTTTTAAAAATCCCAGTCCTGGGGCACCTGGGTGGCTCAGTTAGTTAGGTGACTGACTTCGGCTTAGGTCATGATCTCACAGTTCATGGGTTCGAGCCCCATGTGGGGCTCTGTGCTGACGGCTAGGAGCCTGCTTCGGATTCTGTGTCTTCCCTTCTCTCTGCCCCTCCCCTGCTCACACTCTGTGTCTCTCTGTCTCTCAATAATAAATAAACGTTAAAAAAAATTTTAAATCCCAGTCTACACAGCCAAAGAAGTGGGTGACCTGCATTATTACCAGGATAATTCACGCAGGAGAAAATGAGAGGAAGGCGCAGATTGGCCATGATATTTTTACACACAACCCCAATGGAGACCTGAGGAGATTCAGGAGCTAAAAAGAGGAACATTGCAAGGAAATACCCCTCTTTCTGGTTTCCTGCAAAAGATTTCATCCCAACTGATAACCAGGCAGAAAGCCCTAACTCCCCCAACCTCCAAAGCTGAGAGGCGCTTTTTCTTTAAATGACGTTAATGTGACGTTAATGTTTCTTTCTTTTTTTTTTTTTTTCAATGAAGCCTCTGTAAGAGACAACCTCCATTTAAAAAATTATGCCCATTGGGCCTGATGTGAAATAAATTTTAGGAAATCACAAGTTTGGGCTTTTTCAGAAGACAGCCAGGGACACAGCCCCCACCCCCAGGCTGCCTGAGGTGATAAAGGGGCACCTGAAGGTTGAGACGAGACCGGGTGGGTACAACCAGACTTGGGAGGCACCGGGAACCTGGGAGGGGGGATGGGGGGCACAAGGGTCTGCCGCCACACTCCCCAGGGGGCGGAGGATAGCGGGTCCCTTTCAAAATAAACCCACATCGGTGGTGTGAGACCAGCCTAGCCAGGAGGATGGCTGTGGTGTCTGAGCCCCTGCCCCATTTGCAGTGCATCTCCACCCTAACAAGACAGAGAAGACTCGAGAAATGCCACCCTGTATATTCCTGCAACACACAAAGCCCCGGGGTTTGGCTGGAGACAGAGGAGAGCAGCTCCACTCACAGCACCCCCTAATTCATAGGGAAGGGGCGCAAGACTAAGTTGCAAACTGATGGGGAGGGGTGACGCTGACCACTGAGGGGTCAGAGGGCCTGTGCAGATGGAAGCTGAAAGGAAGTTCTAATTAGCACAAAGCCGGCACCTTCCATTAATAGCTCTCCGTAGGCTCCTGGATGCCGCTGAAGAGAGGCAAGTTGGAATGTGTGAGGCTCACCTGTCTCCAGCTCATTAACAGACCTCGGGTGAGAACAGGGCTGTCCTGGCAGAAGACCAGCCCAAATCAGCAACCCCTCCCCCAAATTTAATTACAGGTTTGACTTCTGGGCCCATCCGAGGGGAAAGTGTTTAGCGCAAGTCCAATGTGACTGTAAACATGAAATCTGGACACTCACTCAGCCAGGCCTCTGAGGACAGTGCTCCCTCCAGACTTGAAATAAAGCCTTTAAAAAAAAAATAATAAGTCCTAGCATATATTCCATGTGTGTCGAATTCTAGATAGGTCAAAGTAATCCACGGTAAGAGGCATCAGAAGGCAGGTAAGCAGGGATTGAGAGAGAAGAGGCAGGAAGGAAGCTTCTGGAAGTGAGGGAAAGGCCGTCCATCTGAGTGTTGGCTACATAGGTGTAAAACGCACTTGTCAGAATCCATACAACTGTATAGCTATGATCTGTTTCTATATGTAAATTATACTTTTAATAATATATATTCAGGTGTATTATGCATGTGGCTTATCTCACACACATACACATACACATACAAAGGCCTCGGCCCCTAACTGATTTCTCTATAGCCTGTGATATCCCCCAATGTGAATGTTCACACCCTTTTCAAGGGTCACCGTGGAGAAAGGGGCCAGAGCAGATGGGGAAATGGGGCTGTGCACATCTCACAAACGCACAGCCTTGGCTGGCCAAGTAGGGAGGAGGAATGTCTGAATTGAATCAATTAGCTGCAGAAAACTTCAGAAAAGAAGTAAGGCCCTTCATAAAAACAAAGCCCACTCCTTAATCCCCAAAGGCAATCCTCTCCCCCATTCCCATGGCCATTCCTCAGTAAACAAAGAAATCCCTCCTTCCACATCCACACCTCAATATTCATTATGAGCTGACGTTAGAGGCTGCACTCCAGCCTCCCAGAGCGCCCTAATGACTGGAAACCTAAGGGCAGAGACGGTAGGGGTTTTCCTAGGTTTCTTTCCACATCTCTCCTGTCCTCTTCCCCTGGCGGTCTCTTCTCTCTTCCCTCCTCTCTCTCCTTCCGTCTTTCTTTTCTTCAAATTAGTGACTAAGCAAACCCAGGCAAGCAAATCAAGGCAGAGACATCACTAACTCTACTTTGTTCATTTATTTTGACAAGTGCAGTTTAATTTTAATTATTTATGATAATACTTCACAGTAGACGAGTAAATGTGCTGGGGTATATTTGGTAACATTAATGAAGTCTGCCTAATAGGAACCTTCACTCCAGCACCCCGCCTGCTGGAGAAGTGGGGTGAGGCCACTGGTCTGTGGTAGGGTTTTCGATTTTTTTGTGGGGGTGGTGGGGTGGTGGAGGGAACTTAATGGGTTTGAGGATTAGCAGAGGGAAAATTAACCTGATTCTGGAGAAGAGGCAAATACGCAAGCCCATAATCGTGTGTCGATGTGGATTGTGTGTATTTAAACACCGAGAGAGCACACTTTGTGATAAGGAGGCCCAGGCGTGCACACGTGCCACATGCATATTTACACATGAATCTCAAATGTGCAAATCAGCAGAGGCCCAAAGAAATTAGGCTCTGGGCAATTAAAAATTGAAATAAAAATGGAAAATGTGATACACAGAGTTCTATATCTCTTCAAAGTACATTTCTCCTACTTACCATATGCCTCAAGTGGGCAAACATGGAGAAAAATGTGGAGGATAATAAAGAGGGTAGGGGGTTTCTTAGCTGGTGATTACTTAGAAATGCTCCCTTCAACACACAATGAACCACGAGAAACGGGCCTCAGTCAATGCAACGTCATTTTAAATGGGACTGATTTTTTTTATAGTCCCCCTCAACCCTGCCACCATCCTTAATATAACTGATGGTCATATAAGTGTATGATTTGATATGCAGACCTTATATATACAAGAATAGATATATTATATACACAGATGTGCAATCATTTGGTCCAAACACATAGAAATCTGGTATACCTCAAGATATATGCTCCAAAGTATTTACACTAACATTATCTACAATAACGATGGGCTTGTCATAATACAATTAATGCTTAATTTTTCAATGTAAAGAAGTAGTTAACCCTTTATTTAAAAATAAATAAATAAAATAACCCAAGGCCCCCTGTTTGTCATCTCTACATTGTTGCCAATGCCCAGGGTAGCTTAGGAACATTTAAAGACAGAGAAGCTGGGTACCTTGAGACAAACGCACTGCCCGCCTCAGGATAGAGTCCAGAATTCTCCCAGAGTCTAAAAGTCTAGCTTTGGTCCAGGTCTGGGGACAAGAACTATTAGCTAGACAATTACTGGATGATTCCAGTGGGGAAAAACAAGGCCATTCCACAACTAAGGTATGCAAAAGGCTCAGAGACGAGGGCCCCTTTCTGGACACCACCACATGTGTGTGTGACAGGGTTAGGAGAACCTGCCTGCACCCACGAGGTGCCTTGTACCAACTCCCCACCCTCCAAGCAGAGAAATGTCTTGGCCATTAGGAAAGGATCTTCAGCTGGAGGCACCTGGCTCCCAGCTTTCTCGCCTGGGCCCCAAGCTCCTCAAACCCTTCTCCTTAAAGCCGTGGCCTGGCTCTGGCGTGGGAAAGGCAGTTTGGAGCTTTTCACAAATCCAGTATCCCCTTGAACCAAAACCAATTAGCCTGGCCCAAGGTCCTGTCATTGAGGCCCTGGCCCTCTTTTCAAACCCCTGCGGCTCAATTGCGGTGAGGGGCCGGCCAGTGAATGCCGGGACCACTTAAAGTGGTGCTTAAGCCGGACCGGCCTGGAAGGAAGGCACCAGCGCTATAGGAGGTGCAACGGCCCATTCTCAGCACCACTGACCAAGGTTTTGTTCCAGCCACAGCCCCCACCCTGGCTCTATTTTTAAACACCCTCCCCTTCTCTCTGATTCCCAGCTGTCTGGAGGAGAGATGAAAAGCTGGCTCTAGGAAGCCATGAGACTCCCAAACTTGGCTGCCCCCAGACAGAAAGGACATCCCCAAGTTCTGAGTTCTGCCCTCCAGGGTCTTGCCCTCCCGGCTTTGGGAGCCGGGTCTCTAACGTTGGTAGAGCATCCACTGGATGCTCTCCGTGATGAGCCTACACACCAGCCCATCTTATGGACGAGAAAACTAAGACTCAGACAGGGGAAGTGACTTGCTCCAAATCACAGCACTCAAGGGCAAGGCAAGGTGGGGGAAACCTCTGAGAGCTCCTGAACACCACTTAGGAAGAGAGAGGTAGAAGAGGTTGAGAGATACACCAGGGTGGGATTTTGGACCAAGAGGAAAACAACGGAGGGGAGTAGACCTCGGAGTAATGGGAATCCTCCCAAAAGCGCCCCTGCGGGACAAACTCGGGGGCCCTCCGAAGGCCCTGCCCATATCTTCCAACGTCCCCCTGCCCGACCCAAACTGAACTGACCCTAGGCAGAATAGGGTGGGCGTGGGGAGGTGCCACAGCCTTCCTCCACCCGTCTCCTCCCCTCCTTCCTACCCGTCCAGGCGCCGTCAAGACTCGCCCTCTGCGATGGGCGGCACTGCCAGGGCGCCCTGGCCGTCGCCATGGTGACGCGCATCCCACCCTGGGCCAGAGCTGATTGGTCACTCTATCCAGGCTGCCGGGGTTGGGGGGCTGGGGGTAAAGTCAAGGCGGGATGGGGGACAGAGACACCCCAACACATGCACGCGCGCGAGATGCCAAGGGGGGAAATGAAGGCTATTAAAATGGCGCCGCGGCCTCCGAGGGGCCGCCGCCGTGGGAGCGCAGCCCCGGGTTGCAGAAATCCGGGCGGCTCTCCGGCCCCGCGCCGCGCCGCGCCGCCTGGGTCCCGGAGGGCGCACAAATCCCTCCGGGGCCGCCCCCTCCCGCCTCTCCCGGCCCGGGGCGCGCGGGCCGGCACACACCCCAGCTGGCTGGGCCCGCCCCGTGGCACGTTCGGGCCGGGCGAGCGCGGCGCGCCGGATTAGCCCGGAGCCCGCGGACCCGAGGGCGCGGGGCGGGCGCGTTTGGGGGTGTGAGGGCGGGGCGGGGCGGCGGCCGCGCGTCTAATCCCCGCGCTGCGTGTGGGAGCGGCCGGATCAGGGAATTAGCGCTGTAACTTCGGATTAGTAACGCTCGCTAAATGAGCGCCTAATTCCGACCCTTCATGCTTTTCAGCGTCGCGGCTGGGCCCTGGGAGGCCTCCTGGCCCCGCTCCCTCCGCGCTCTGGTCCCATTTCCCTGGAGGTCAGACCGCGGCCGCGGACAGCTCCCCGGCCAGCCAGCACCAGGCCTCTGGTCGCGCCGCAGCCTGACTTTCGGCGGCGCCCGGCGATGCCAGCTTTCCATTCGCCGGGGCAGAGGCCCGCCAGATCCTACAGTCGTTCGGGGTTGGGAGTTCCTGGACCAGCGAGAAGCAAGCCCTTGCTGCCTCGGTCACCTCGGTGGCTGCCCTGATCTCTGTCCCACCAGTGGCTTGCTGTGCGACCTTTGGCGAACCACTGGGCCTTATTGAGCTCGGTATTTCTAGATGTCAAATGAATGGGGTTGGGTGGAGAGCCTCTCTGAGATCCCAGTCAATTCTGGCTTTCAAGCTGAAGCTTCAATTGCGTTTTCAGGTTCCCCAAAGCCTTTTCGGATTGGGGCAAGGTGGAGAGGAGTAGTGCAGACTCTCGACAAAAGTGAAGCCCAAACATGCGGAGCCGAGGGGCCAGAGGAGGCCTGGGGGAAGGCTTCCCTGGGGCATGGGGACAAGGGCTGAGAAGGGCTCCTTCAGGCCCGGGCAAGTCAGAAAAGGTTTCATGGGGTGAGGCACGGATTTGAGCCTGTTCCTGAGACTTCAAGTGTCCGGAGGGGATTTGAACGTGGCCCTTTAGGGGAAGGCATTCATACCCGGAGGCCGAACTCGGGAGGCTTGGCCTGTCTCAGAGGGCCGTTTCTGGTGGGTGTGGGGCGGTCCGGGAGATTAAGATTCCAGCGCACACAGCCCGCTGATGCCCCGCCGCTGGGATCCGTCCCCTGACCTGGGAGGTTTGCATCAACGGATTTTCGTAGAAAGCGGAAAGAAAACCGCATTTTCCCTTGCGCAGACTCCTCCTCCCCCCGGACCCAGATTTCAGAACTGCCTGGACGGTTTGGAACCCTGGTGTTTAAAAAAAAAACAAAAACAAAAACAAAAACTCATTTGAACTGTATAGACACAGCTGTGAGGCTGCAAAGCCACTAGGCTCCTGGTAGAAGGACTAGTTCTTGCAAAATAGCAAAGGGATGGGGGGGGGGGGTGGGAAAGGAAGACGGAAGCCCCAGGGCCCAGGGCCAGCTGGCTAGCAAGGGAGGCAGGGAGCACAGGGCGAGGGGGTGGGAAGAGCTGCTCTGGTTTCCTGCGAAATGAGGTCAGGATCGGAGCCTTGGCTCGCAGGTGCGCTTGGAAGGGAAGGGCAGCCCAGGGTATGCCGCCCAAGGCCTGGTGGATCCTGAATCACACTGGTTGCCCTTCTCCAGCCTCTTCCCAGGAAAAAGGGAGACTGGCTTTTAAGAGGGGGGAGAAGAGACACGCAGGATCCATGAAAACCTTCTACCTGGTGATTATCTCTGGGGAGGAGAACTGGGGACAGAGGAAGGGCAACTGACTTTCCTGCCTGTTCTTTTGTTTTCTTATTTCATTTTTATTTTCAATAGCTAACACATCCATGTTGTTCAAAATTCAAAAGGTGGTATAGTGCAAAGTCTCACTCCACCATCCACCTTAGCCTCGAAGTTCCTCTTCCCAGGGCCAACGGATCTCCCTTTCATACTATTTGAATTTTCCCCTTTTACACATTCAACCTACTTTCAGAATAATTTTGTTAAGCAGAGGCCAAACACAAGGGGTGGGGGTGCTTGAAGGAATGAGAGTAGAAAAAGATTTCTATTGTTACAAGGGGACTTGGGCAGGTTCTGGGTAGGAGCTGGAAATAAGGGCCTTATAAATAACTGAGGAAGAGGCTCTGAGGAATGAAGCGGGCCAAGATGGGGGTGAAGTGGCCTGGACCGAGCTCTGCCCTTCCGAGCTCTATGCCTCTGGAGGAGTCATTTCAGACTTCCACATGTTTCCTGGTGTATGTAAGGGCAAGGGGATGGGGGTCGTGTCTGGGTGGTGGCTCAAGTTCCTTCCAACCTGCCTGTCACAGCGCTCACACACCCACATACCTAGAAAGCCTTCCAAACCATCAAGGGGGCTGAATCTTTCTTCCCTGAGGCAAGGTAGGGTCCAGGGCTGGCTCTACAGCCACTCATCCTCCAGGAGCCCAGGTGGTTCCCCAAGCTTCCGGGAGCCCCGAGCTTCAGGACAAGTTGAGGTGTCAGAGGAAAACAGTAACCTAGAGGTAGGTAAGAACCTCAGGAGGGCCCCCAGCACTGTTTGCTACATGGGACCTAGATCCCCATGCAGTGATCAGGGGCGGCCCCACTCCCCACACCCAGCTAAGAGGGGCTGGGAGCCTGAGTGGCCGGGTGCGCTGCCTTGGGTTGCCATGGGAACGGAATGCAGATTTCCCCCAATTGCTTTTTTATTTGCTAGACATTGTAATACATCTTATGTTGGGGGGGGGGGGGAAGAAGGGGGGGAAATGACGCTGGGAGACTGCCTGCACCTTAACCACTCAGGGAAGTTGGGGAGGCTCGGGCGGGAGTGGCCTGGCCAGGGCTGGTGCAGAGGTGGCGCGGGGTTGGGCTCCGTCCCTCCCGCCCGCCCGCCAGCGCTTGGTTTGTATGCAGGGCAGGGCCCGCCCGTCGGGGAGGGAGGCCCCCGCCCCAGCCCCTAGCCATTGAGCGCACTCCTCGCCAGTTCTGCTCCGCTTCACGCTGCACACAGACCCCCCAACTGCACACAAAGGCAGCTGCCAGAGCCCGTGAAAAGTGATCAAATTATCAAGAACTTGACCTCACCGAGGGGCGAAGCTCCGGCAACCCCCAAGCCGTATGCTAATGGCGCTCAGGGGCTGACTCCTCGAATAATTCGATAAAGGCCGCTTTGTTAGCGGCGGGGCAGCCCCCTGCCCACCCCTTCAATCCCCCCACCCCCACCCCCTACCGGCCGCTGTCTCTCTCCCATCGCATTTGCATCCCAAAATCCCCGTCCGCAGCTCCGGGAGAGGATTGTTCCAGCCTGATTTATGGGGTGAAGGAGAAGGCTGGTGCCTTCCCCGCCAGCGACCCTCGGCAACCCCAACCCCCTCCCTTCCCCCTGTCCTCTCCACTTTGGGGTTCCTGCTTTGGCGCTGAGGGATGGAGTGGGGGCGGGGAAAGAGGAGGAGTAGGGGGAAAGCTGGCAAGTTCCTCCAGGGTACGGAAAGTGTCCCTGGAGAGAGAGCCGAGGTCAGGTACCTGGTCCGGGCGCGGCCGCTCCGCCGGGCTGGAGTCCGCTGGGCCGGCACTGGGCTCCTCTGGGTTCCTCTGGCTCGTGCGGGCCGGGGCGGCCAGCGGGGCGGGCGCTCGCACACAGAAGTTGTGAGAGTCATTTCTACTTTCGGTTATCTAGCTTTATGACGGCTCTGTGGCACTCATACAGCTAGATAACCAAAGAGAGAAACGGGCCTCCCTTCGCCACCGCCGCTGCCGCGCCGTGGGCCCCACGTGCCGCTGCCCTCTGGGCGCGGGAACCGGAGCGGGCGCCGCTCCCGGAGCCCCAGGCGCACGCGGAGAGCCAGAGGGGACCGACGGACACACAGACACACTGACTCCCATAGCCAAGGCCGGCAGCCCCCGCCCAGTCCCCTCCCTCCCTCCTTCGCCCTCCTAGCGCGTCCCTCCCCGGCTCCCCGTTCTGTGCGTGTGGGCACCCGCGCCTGCAGCCCGCTCCGACGGCGTCCCAGGGAGCACTGAGGGCACCCGCGCGGTGCGCTTCGGCAGCCTAGGGCGCCGCGGCCGCCCCCAGCGCACTGGACCGCCAGCCCTCCTCTCGCACGCTAATCGCCCCGCGGGGAAGTGACGTCAGTCCAGGGATCGGCCAATCACAGGCTCTCATTCAAATCCCAGCCCCCTTCCCGCGCTCCGCACCACCCAGCCTTACAATGGCCTCGGCGTTCACGGCTTTCCTTCCCCGAGGCGGAGAGAGCGTCTACTCTGCCCTGAAATGCGTTAGGGCTGCGCTCCTGTGTGCGCACCGTCTGGCCTTTCCCCTCCCCCAGACTCCTCTGCTTTCCCCAAGCGCCAGGGAGCCTGGCAGCCACCGCGAACCTTCAGAGTTAGGGAGCTCTGGTGAGGAGGTTTAGGGACACACGTGGTGGGGCGTGGTAAAGGTCTCTCCAGGGCGGCCAAGTGCGCACTTGGAAGGCCTTAAGCCGAGGGTAGGAGCCGGTTCACCTTTAACTTCCCTCTTCTCCCCACGCCCGGCACCTTCCAGCACCAGCCCACGCGCGGAAACTGAGAGTGGAGGGAGGAACTAAGCGCGAGGGTCGATGTCCCACCCATAGTGTTCCGAGCCATGCCGCACTGGGGCTAGGCCCTGGTGCCCACTATACCCTGCCGCTGGGTCCCTCCTCTTTCGAAGAATTTAGGAAGGTACAACCGATTGTGTCCGCCGGCTTGGAGACGTCCTGGGCCTGAACCAGGCTGCTGGTTAAATTCATGTTCCACCGAAAAATGAACACACAAAGCCGCGCCTCAGCCCTCCTTCTAGGGCTCTCAGCACACACCCGGCCTACTCAACAGCAAGTGGGTCAACAGGAAAAGGGGCTGCCACGCTGGATCTCCCAAAATGACCCCCAACTGAGCCTGACCAGCAGACCAGGAGGCCCCTTTTGCAGCCTTCCAGAGGTGAGTGGCCCATGTATGCCGCTCGTCGCTCACCCCAGCCGTCACTCGCTTCCTCCCTTCCTCCTTAATGCTGCGGCTACCCTCCAGCCTTGGGTGCTGGGATTCACCTTCCTCTGCCAGTCACTCTCAGAATGCACAAAGATTAAATATGAAAAAATGTGATATCTTTGCTCTCAGATGCTCCCAGGAAAAAAAAAAAAAAATCAGTCCAGGATATAGGGAGAGAGAGATTCCGAAGCAAAACTGGCAGGTGAAGTCCCAGCTTTTGGTGGTCCAATATACATGGGTTTTCTCCTCTCAGGGCCCCCTAATGCTGCAGTCTGTGAGGACCACCATAAGCTTGGGCAGAGGTATCTATATGAGGGTACATTTTAGTAGGGCCTGGGGCACTGAACCACTCTGAGCCAGGCAAATCCCTGCAGAATGGGTTCCAAAGAAGAGAGCAGAAGCGGATGGTTTGGAAGGGATTTCATGATTTTTCTAAACATGCTTTTCTCCCCTATTTCCCCCTAAAAAGGACACATCTCCGTTTTGTCAATTTCCTGATTTTGCCAAGTTCCCGTTGCCCAACCGCTTATCTCAATATTGTTCAATTTTCATCCTGACCCTAAATCCAAGGCGGCCTGCATCGCACTCCCATCCCAGCCAGCCAGTGCCAGACCAGACCTGGCATTTACATATCTCCCTCCAAATCCCATTTTGCATACACATCCCTTTTTCCAGAAGACAAACATGAGCCAGACAGAGCGGCAACAGTGGAGAAACAGAGAGGCTGGCGGCAGCCCTTGGGAAGGAACCACCTGAATTTGGGCCCGAGATAGTTAATTCCAAAGGATTACCATAATTGGGAGGCGCCCCTTGCTTTCCCTCCTCCTGCAGCTCCAAGATCCCGCACTGTCTCCCCATCTTGGTGTGTGTGGGGGCGGCCTCCTGAGCCCTAGTCCTTCTGGGCCACCCGGGGTGGGAAGGGTGGGGCTGCGGAGGCGGGAAGGGGCGGAGAAGCAAGGTTCACCTGCGGGAGAGGAAGGGAGAGGGAACAAGAGGGGGGAGAGAGCGAGGAAGGAGCCCCTCGGAGTGTGATTTAAGCAGGATGCTGCACAAAATGGCTCCTCAGCGAGGCTCACGGTAACACAGCGGCGCCGGAGGCCCGACTGGCAAGCTGAGGGCGGGTGGGGGCTCTGGGAGAAAAAAACTAAAATCCCGATTTGGATTGAATTCAAATGTGGGAGGCCACTGTCATCAGGGCCACATCTCTGCTGCCCCTTTTGGGAAACTGAGTCCCTTCGTGGGGAGCAGGTGAGGCTGGCTGGGGGCTTCTGTGCTCTGCTTGAGTGTGACTGTCTTGGAATCCCTCCACCTCCACCTCCAGCACCTGGCCATCATAGCACCACTCCCAGGAAGGAAGCCACGGTGACATCTGGTGAGTAGGCTGCAGAGAGGGTGCTGCCCTGGTGGGTCAGGACTGGCTGAATCTCTGTGGCCTGGTGTCTGGCCTCCACGGCCTAGCATAGTTTAGACAGGGGCCAGGAAATGGTCCAGGATGATGCTGGGTGGAGGCACATCTCATCTGGCACCATCAGATGAGGGTGGCAGGATGTAGGGCAGGCCCATTCCAAACTGGAGCGGGGAGAACCCCATCAGCCCTAGCCCCATCACCCTCTCATCTGCATGTTCTATGCACTTGGTCTCACACCAAGCCCCTGGCCTGGGCCCACAGGCTGCAATACAAGCCCTATGATCATGGGGAAGCAGGCACTGGGTCTGCCTGAGTGTGGGTACTGATAGCAAAGCGCCTGTGGTAGTGGCCAGGCCCTGGCCACGGTGCTGAGAGCTGCCTATCAGACCTCTCTCTCCACAGCTTCATTTGCCCCAAACTTCCTGGTCTCTCCCTGAACCTGAGCTCCAGGGACATCAGCAGCTACCAGGAGAAAGTAACAGCAGCCCGAGAGAGAGAGCCCCAGTGGCAGGTGTCTCCTCAAGAGGAGGCTTCTTTCCTAGGTGTGTCTACCAAAGGCCAGAGACTCCATTTTTCATATTCAAACCTCCATCAAAGGCCAGAGAGGATCCTGGCCCCCACCCCCATCCCCGTGTCTATAGAAATGCCCATTCTTGCTGCAGCCACATGTGTGCCCTGTACCCCTTCAGATTCATACAACTGCAATGTCTCCCCCCCCCCACACACACACACATTTGGCCCGTATACCCATCAAGCAGCCACCTAAGGCAGGTGGCAGATACCTTGCCCGTGCACACACATGTATATACAAGCACTCTTGTACCCATTTGGTAACCTCAGCTGCTTGGGCTCCAAGCTGGCTTTGGTCCAAGTTCCTGTTTCGTGATGGTGGTTACACAGGGGCCGTGATGACCCACAGGAGTGTGTCTCCCCTTGCCCCAATTCAGGACACAGTGAATTAAGGGATTAAATGGAAGGACAGTGGACAGTTCTGACTCTAGCCAACAGCCCTGTTCAAGCACCCAATATCCTGTGACCAGACTTGCCCTGATCAGGCTGGGAGCCTGAGATCCATGGGGCCCCCCAAGCCCAGTAGAGACCTGACACTTGCCAGGAACTAGCACTCCTTTCCGGAGCCCCTATGGGCCTTAATTAGGAGACAGTATCACCAGTCACAACCTAGGCTAGCTCCAGGATGCCCTTTCTCCCCACTGCTTCCTCCCTCCCTTATTCCTCCCTCCCTTGTTCCTCCCTCAGGCCCAAGCTTTGATTAAGCTGGGTCTTCCTATTGTGTGGATTCTTGAAGTCCAGCACTGAACTAAGGCATATGGACCCAGCTTCCTGCACTCAGGGTCCCCAGGGATTCCACACCCACCTTCAAATTGACATGGTCACCTGGGCTATAGTGCCCTCTCTGGCTTCCACATCTGGCCTCCTTTTTCTCAGAAGCTGAGGCTCAGGCACCCAGGGTGTGGGCTCTGGGGAGGCCCAGGCTGGGCACAAACCCAGAAACACCCCACCTGAAAAGGCCTGGGCAGAACAGCACCTCTCCCCCTGGGGTCTGCAGCAGCTGGCATTGCTAATGGAGGTTCCTGCCATTGAACCTCTCATGACACCCCCTCCCCAATGCCCACCTAGCCTACCCTCTGGTCTCTGTCCCTTGATTTAAAGCCAGACCCTCAAACTCTATCCTTTCCCTTTCTACAGCCAAACTCTATCCTTTCCCTTTCTACAACCCACCTCCTCCAGGATATGGCAGGCTCCAAAAAGGGCTCTCTTTCAGCCCCAGCACCTGAATTTCTCCCCAGTCACAAGGACTCAAACCATGTATTTCTGAATGCATGCACTACTCCCATGATCTGACCCCACAGTCTCTCCCAGCTTCTGCTACCTCCCTGCTTTGCTGGGGGGGCCAGGCTAGATCCCCCCCCCCGCCGACTGTCTTCTCCCAGAGAAGCCCCTCACTACAGCCTCAACCCCCACTGCTGTCCTCATTCTTCCCAAGCTTCTCAGAGCCTGGGCTGGAAGAGGCTGCAGAGACACCCTCAAACAGATCCAAGAGGCCTGTTCTCGGGCACGGGGTGGGGAGTGCGGGGCGGGGTAGGGGGAGACGGCCGGGGTTGGGCGGGGTGAGGAGCAGAGCAGAAAGGCTTTCCTAACAACTTCCCATTACAGAGGGGGAAAGCGTGCCATAAATCTTGTCTAGAGTGGGTGCTGTGTGTTGCATTATTTCTTAAAATATTTTTTTTTCAGGAAGCCACTTTCTGGGTTATTATTTTTTGCGAGGGAGGGGATGAGACGAAAGAAGGGGGGTCAGGAGCAAAGGTGAGGAAGGGGGCGGTCCGGAGACTCCCGGGAGCCTCACTTGGGAAACATTCTCTCCTTTCTGGTGAACCTGTCTGCAGTCCCACAACTTCCATCCGGCCCCGCGCCCCTCCCCTTTCTGCACACCCAGAGTCTTAACCTCTGGGCGCTTCCCCCTGCCCCACGACCCTTGACCTTGGCCTTGACGATTTGCAGGGGATGTTGGGTCAGGCCCCCGAGGCTGAGCCCCGCCTTCCACCCGCAGTCAGAGAGCACCCCTCACCCCGCCGGGCAGCGACGCGAAGCCCCGCGCCGCTGGTGCTGCCCAAGGGGGCCCGAGCAGGGATGCCCCAGCCCCCTCTCCCAGTCCAGACCAGCTCCCTGACGCCGCCCTAGCCGAGGCTACCGCCCTCGCGCCCTAGCCCCCGCTCCCCAGCCTCGCTGAGACACAGCAGGCAGCGGCACTTACGGACCGGGAAGGGGGCCGGGGGCCCGCGAGGCAGCGGCGGGGGTGGGGCGGCTGCGGGGATAGCGGCTCCGCGGCCCCTGATGAGGCGCGGTCGCGGGCCCAGGCCCGGCTCCGGCCGCTCTCCAGGCGCCCCTGCCTCGGCGGGCGCACGGCCGAGAGCCGCGGGAGGCGGGCACGGTAGCGGCGGTGCGGGGGCTCCTGGCGGCGCGCGGCTTCTCGGGGCTCTGAGCGGCTCCCAGCGCCGCCTTCTCGGGCGGGCACGGCCCGCAGTGACGTCAGCGCGGCTCCCCCCGCCCCCCTCCCCTCACCCCGACCAGTGCGGAATGGAGGGGGCGGAGGCAAGCTGTGAGGGGCGCCCAGCCTCGCGCCCCGGCGCTTCCTTCCCCCCGCCCCGCTTGCCTCCCAGCTTTGCCCGGGGAGTCGCGGCGCCATTCAAACCTTAGGTCCTCGCCCCCCCCCCCCCGCACCGCCCCCGCGCGCTGCCAGGCTCGTCCAGAGCCACCAACAACCTGGGAGGTGGTGGCGAGCAGCGGGTTGGAAGCCTCGCAGGCAGCTCTAAGCTGAGGGATCCAGGCTGCTTTGGGGAGAATGGAGAGCTGAGGAGACGGGGGCGTCTACTCTCTGGGCCGAAAGGGGGCTTTTTACTCTAAGCAAGTGTTGGTACGCTGAGGGTATCTTCTCTGGGTTGATCGGTCCGGGGGGCCTCATGTAAGCTCGGAAGGAATATTTTGGCTTGCGGAACGGTGTCCCTTTCGGGGCCGAGGGTTCCCTCCAGGCTTGATGCTGCTTTTCCAAGACCCAGTGCTGCTTTTCCCCTCCCCCACCCGCCCTGGACTGTGCACCTGAAAACTCCAAGCACAGGGCTGACAAGCACCCCGGAGCCGCTGTCCAAATGCTGAACTCGGCCTCCTGAGAAGCGGGCTCCCGACACCCAGCTCCCCACTGCTCTCGGTTGCCCGCAGGGGAGGGCAGGGGGTTGTGGGACTTACCGCGCGAAGCTCCGGGAAACTTTGGTGTTCCAGGACGGTATAGGAAAGCTCCAGCGGAGGAGGCGAGCGGTCAAGGGGAGGCGGGAGCCGAGAGGGCAGGCAGAGCAGCTCGCCTTTTCGGTCGCCCTGCCACGCCAAACTACAGTCTTCCCCGCGCGTCCCGACCGCTCGCCCCGGGTGCCTTCCGCCTGCGTGTTTCTCCCGCCGCCACAGCAGGGGAGGTCCCTCCGGCTGAACTTGTCAGCGGGTCTCACCATCCATCACGAGCCAGACAGACAGGCCAAGTTCACGAGCAACGCTGTTAACCCCTTGCAAACCAAGCGCCTCCCGCAGGAGAGAGCCGCCTGGCTGGGGCGCGCTCTCTCTGATTCCAGAGGCACCACTTCTCACAAGCAGTGGCCGCTAAGGCTT
The DNA here is from genome assembly GCF_018350155.1 of Leopardus geoffroyi. NCBI lineage: Eukaryota > Metazoa > Chordata > Mammalia > Carnivora > Felidae > Leopardus > Leopardus geoffroyi. Next base: position 6,389,271 of record NC_059337.1, read on the forward strand.
TTTTCTTCTTCCCTACTTCTATCTTTTCTGAACAACTTGAGGAAAGGGCTAGAAGAGGGAACGCGGATTTGTTCCCCCCTCCCACCTCAATGCATTTCCTGACAGCTTTTCCTGTCATTTTACTCTTTTGGTCTCCATAACCTCTACAGAGTCTCCTCTTGTAAATTAGTTGGATATCAGTGTAACTCACTACTTTTCTAAATGTCTTCCCCTTCTCCCACTTTGTGACTGTGCTCATTGTGGCAAAATGGGAAAGTTCAGAAAAACATAAGAGATAATAATAATTGGCCTTAATTGCTATGCCTGGAGGCCTGACTTTAAAAGAAAAAAAAAAAAGGAATATTCTCACCAAAAGAATCTAGATTGCTGCTTGTATGGGATGGGGCGAGCCAAGGGGCAGGGGTACCCAGCCTTTCTAAACTGGATGGGGAAGGAAAAACAAAAACAAATTCTGAGAAAGGGATCAGAAAGGGAAACCTGTCCAGAAAGAAACTGCTAGAAGAGGCTTGGAGAGACTCAGGGGTAAACCCAAAGAGAGTGCATTTTCAGTCTCTGCTGTGGAACCAGGACAAAGCCCACACACTTCCTTCACCCCCTATTGACCCCTATTCTAGTCTCCAAAGCCCAGAGAAGCTTCTCTCAGGCTTCCTGGGCAGCCCAGCTCCTGAGCCTGGCCCCGAATGGAAGGCTGTGGGGGTTGGGGAGGCCGGGGAACCCCAGTCATCTCTGGGAGAACTTTCTCAGCCTCTCCCTGTGGTCAGGCAGACTTGGGCCACTTCCCCCTCCCCCCATATCCTATTGAATTCTTGGCGTCTGGTAGCTGGCGGCAACTAGGGCGACCTACCAACTTTTCCCCTGGGCATTTTCTCACCCCCTCCACCCCCCAGTGCTTTCTTTTCTTCTCCCTTCGCTCTCTTTGAAAGGAGGCACCCAGGCCCAGAACGTGTTCTGCAGTTTAACTACTTCCAAATTCTTTGTTCGGGTCACCCCGGGACTCCATTGTCCGCTATTGAGAGCAGGAGCGGGCGGGCGGGTGCGCCTCTGCCCGGCAGGCCTGAATCCATTAGGCCGCTGCTCTGGCCCCAGCGGCCCATTGAGGCGCCCGCCAAACCGGGCGCCGGCGGCCCCCCTCCCATCCTCTCCACTCCCGCCCTCAGCTGCCTTTTTTGGATGCCGCAGCAGAGTCACGGGATGCTGCTCCATGGTGAGAGGGTTATCTGGGTCTCACCCTGTCTGGAGGGACTGGACCACAGGTGCAGGCCTAGTATGATTTTGGCTGACTCTGTCCCGCCTGTACACCCTCGCTAGGGTCCTGTCCAAATTGGATCGTTTGCCCCTTGGCACTTGGATCTGCCAAGCAGCTTTTCAGGAGGCAGTAGCCCTGACCTCAGGAATGGAGGTTGAGGGAACGGTCGGTGACACACCTCCCTGGACTTCTCCAGCCTCCCAGCTGCACTCCTACAGCCTGGATTTCCCCTTCCACTTTCCTCCGGGCCCAGACCCCAGCTCCCAGTTGGTGCAAGCCTGCCCTGAGTTAAGAGAGTGAAAGGAAGCAGTCCAGGTTCAGGGGGCAGGCATAAGTGCCAGCCCCATGTTGGCCTCACAGGCCAGTTTCCCCAGCATGGCTACTCTTCCTCAGTTTACCGGGGAAAGGACAAATGGATCCCAGGGTGTGCCAGGGCTGGAACCAGGCTGTCTGTCTCCAATATCCCACCCACCCTCTCCAGCCTCAGGACCCATGGAGACAGTGACAGCGTGAGTTCCCCCAGCAAGCGCAGCCCAGAGTTGCGCACCTGTGTCCCGCGGCCCGCCTCAGCAAGTGTCCCCCAGCTCCTGTACGGAGGTGTATGCTCTCTGAGCCCGCGAAAGGCCTAGAAGAGACTGAGCATTCAGCCTGAACCCAAGATCGCCATTCAGAGGGGCCAGCATGCACAGGAGTGCCCAGGAAAGGGTCGGCTGCTGTTAATGTATCTTTTTGGTGCCTGAAGGTTCTTTCGCGCCGCCCCCATTCTGTCCCTCCTACTCCGGGGTTATGGGGTCTCTGAGTCCAGGGCGAACATAGACGCCCAGCCCTAGAGGTCACTCAGGCCTGGGTCAAGCCCGCCCTGTCCAGTTCGAGAATCGGCCATGCCGTTCCTAGGAGTTAAACTGGAGGGGAGATTCGCGGAGAAGCCCAGGGCCGGGGCCAGGGTATGAGGGCGGTGCCCCTCACCAGGAAAAGGCCGCGGATAAGCGCGCGGGGCGCACAGGAAGAACGCTGGCCAGGGAAGGGAGGGCGGCCACCGCTGCATCGTTCCCGCGCCGGAGTGCCCACGACTTGGATCCACAGGCCAGGACCGCAGGGAACTGGGGGTGGGGAGACTTCGTGGACCTGGCGGTGGCCTAGATGCGTAGCGGGGGATGTGAGACTAGCGCCCCCTGACGTCTCTGCTATAGCTCGAGCAGTGCCGCCCAGCCATCCCCTTCCCACGGGGTTTCAGATCTAAAGCTGGGAAGGTTGAGGCCCGCGCACCCCCAAGACCCGGCCGGACTACGCTAGGGCCCTTGCAGGATGCAGGAACCCCTTAAAGTCTCCCAGGCTGCCACCCCCATGCCCTCCTTCTGTCATCCTCCCCATGCGTCTCGGGTCCTCCCGTCTGCAGTCCTGACCTCGCCGCTCTCCGGCCCCAGAGCGCCGCTCTGCGCGCTGTCCAACAGCGCCCTCTGCCGGCAGTTCCTGGGAGATGCAGACGCACACGACTCAGGCGGCTGAGGCCAGCCGGCCGAACAGACTCGCTCCCTGCCCCGGTGAGCTCTGTCCTGGCGCTTACCTGAAGGCTTGGGGTCTGGATAGCGGGGACAGGGAAACAATAGCCGTCTGGGAAGCCCTTCCCCCCCTTGGTTCTTCTCTGCTTCTCAAACTCCACGCAAAGCACCCTCCCCCGTACTCAGGGCCCTCCCACCTATCAGCAAACAGGCCCTCCTGGTAGTGAGGGGGGGGGACAGCCAGACGTCAGGCCTACAGCTCACCTCCTCTTCTATCTGAGGCTGGAGACTCTGCTATTCTGACCCCCTTCTGGAAGGTCCCATGGAGACTGAGGTGGATGGGGCAGGCTCCCGACCTCCCCAGGGTTCTTGCAGCCAGGCAAGCTGTGCCCCTTGTCCTATTTCCAGCCTCACCTTCCCCATCTGTGGCTTTCCTTTCATATTTTCAGGACCTACGAAAATTAAGTAACAAAAGCCCCTTCTCATCACGCCTGAGGATCTCATCTTCCAAGGGCGAGTGAGAAATGAGTAAGAGGAAATGACAGGACATGCAGGCAGGGCCGGGGTTCGGGAGACTTGAAATTTCCCCCAGGCTCTCACCTCCCTCAGCAGGACATCTCTGCCAGCCCAAGCATGACATTCTGGTCATAAGCTTTGACAGATTCTCGATATTCATTCATTCATTCACTCATTCAACAAATACACACTGAGCTCCTACCATATGCCAGGCACTTCTGAAGGTGAAACTCAGAGAGGGTAAGTAACTTGCTCAAAGTCACACAGCTAGAAACTTCTAGAGCCAGGGTTTCAGCCTCAGATGTGTGCCACCTTACCCCCATCTCTCCTCTCATCTGAACGATTTCAGAAGTATCCTAACTGGGGCTTCACCTTAGAACTCAGTATGTCATTGATACCCCTGGGCACGGACCCTTCTGAAATATCTGTCTGAGGGCACCTGGGTAGCTCAGTCGGTTGGGCATCTGACTTCAACTCAGTTCATGATCTCAGAGTTCGTGAGTTCAAGCCCCACATCGGGCTCTGTGCTCAGAGCCTGGAGCCTGGAGCTCAGAGCCTGGAGCCTGCTTCGAATTCTGTGTCTCCCTCTCTCTCTCTGCCCCTTTCCCGCTCATGCTCTGTCTCTGCCAAAAATAAATAAACATTAAAAAAATAAAAACAAGGGGTGCCTGAGTGGCTCAGTCGGTTGAGCATCCGACTTCGGCTCAGGTCATGATCTCACGGTTCGTGGGTTCGAGCCCCGCATCGGGTTCTGTGCTGCCAGCTCAGAGCCTGGAGCCTGTTTCGGATTCTGTGTCTCCCTCTCCCTCTGCCCCTCCCTCACGCGCACTGTCTCTCTCTCTCTCAAAAGTAAATAAACATTAAAAAAATGTTTTTTAATACACATAAATAAAATGTCAGTCTGCTGATGTCTCCTCGGTGCTGGCCCACCCAGGCCGATCTCCGGCCCAGCTTGAGCCCACCAGAGTCTCTCCCGGGCACCAAAGTGAGGCTCAGGCTGGGAGGGTGCACGGTGGGCCTGATGGAGGGGGTGCTGTGGTCAGCCCACGTGATGAAGGAGCGGAGAAGCTGAGACAATGGAGCAGATGGGTAGGGAGGCTGGCAGAGAAAAGGCCATCAGGCTCCAGAGAGTGCCTGAGACTTTCTCAGACAGCTGCTGCTCCTTCGGTGATAGGAAAGTGTTGCAGTAAGTAAGCCCCTTTCCTTTGGCCTGCTTTGAGTAGCATTCTGTTTTCTGCCACCTCCGGTTCCCTGACCCCACCCCCCTCCTTCCAAGCTTAGCTTTCCTCCCCCCGTGTGACCTCCCGTCCTGGCAGCACCTGGCCGCGGGGGCACCTCCCCTGGAATCCTCCCTCCCGAGGAACTGACCTGAAGGAAGTGTTTCTGTTGAGCCAGCAGCAGGGGCGCCACCGTGTGGCCATTATGACAAGCACAGTTTACAGTCCCTCCCCTGACAGCTCAGAAGGATGTGTTTATTGATGGACGTTAAAATATTTTAGGATTTGTATCTTCCAAATTTGCTCCCAGAGTGAGGATTTGCCAGAAGCTAATGCTCACTAGGTGGGTACGTCATATGAGACGCTATTTATTCGCAACACTTTGTTTTTAATCTTCACCACTGCCTTATGCCGCAGATGCTCTTACTGTCATTCAACAGATGGGGAAACCAAGGCACAGAGAGGTTAAGTAATTTGCCCAAAGTCACAGCTAATCAGTGGCTAAACCAAGATGAGAACCAGAGTCCAAGTTCTTTACCGCTGTTACACTGCCTCTTTTTTTTTTTTTTTAAGATTTTATTTTTAAGAATCTCTGCACTCGGGGCGCCTGGCTGGCTCAGTCGATTGGGCATCCAACTTCAGCTCAGGTCATCATCTCACATTCTGTGAGTTCGAGCCCCACATCGGGCTCTGTGCTCAGAGCCTGGAGCCTGCTTCAGATTCTGTGTCTCCCTTTCTCTCTGCCCCTCCCCTGCTCATGCTGTGTCTCAAAAATAAGTAAAAACATTTTTAAAAATTAAAAAAAAAGATTCTCTGCACTCAGTGTGAGGCTTGAACTCACACCTCAAGGTCAAGGTCCTCCACTGACTGAGCCAGCCAGTCGCCCCCACTGCCTATTAGTAATAGTTTTCTATTATCCCCTTCTCAGTTCAAATAATCCAAATGTCCATGAAACCAACCTGCCAGTACTTGTCAGACTCTCTCAGCTTGTCCCTTTCCCTTGTATGACTGCAAGCCCAGCGAGGGCAACACTCTTACTCCTCTCCACGTTCTCAGCTCCCAACACAGAAGATGAAGTCAACATTTAATGCACCCTTCTAGAAATAAGAAGCAACTTACATACTAAGTTTCTGCTTATTTTCATTGTTCCCATGGCAAATTCTGGCATCTCTCTTCCAGAGTCTGCCACCAAATTCCTTGAACTATTGTCCATTCACATCCCACACGGGTTTGGGGGCAGGGTCTGGAGAAAAAAAAAGGCGGGGGATGGGACCTCCTTGGGGACCACAAGTTTATCACAAGCCAACAATTTGGTAGCAAGGATACGAACAAAGCTCATAAAATACCAGGCTGTAGTGCACAAACTAGAAAGCTAAAAGTGCCTTATCCAGACTCGCTCGAATCCTGTATTCTGGACAGGAATTGGGATGCACTAATTAGAAGCAGTTTGGAGGGGGAGGGTGTGCAGGGACCATCTTCCAGTTGACTTTGAGCGATGTGTGAAGATGTGGGGCTTTCCACCAACGTGTTCTTCAGCTTCCTGAGTGTCCGTAGGCATGTCCAGAGTTGATGGTGGTGACTCTTCTGATTCCTGGATCACAAGCCCAGCAGTGTACTCTTAAACCAACAGTTCTGTGGACTGCCTCTTAATTCCCTACTTTCCAGACAGTGGTGGAAATAGAGGCTCCTCTGGCAGGCCGGTTTGGGGGAGTTCTGAGAGTCATTCCTGCAGACCCAATCCACAGCTGCTTCTCCAGTGCTTCCAGCGTGTTGGAATTGCCTGATTCCCTAAATTAAATTCTGTTAAATTCTTTTCTGTTTCAACTATCAGAATGGTATCTGTTTCCCGTGCAGGTGCCTGACTGGTGTGATTTTTGTCCCTTCCTTTGTTAATTTCACAAGTATTTCTTGAAAATATCACACAGATCAGAGGCGCCTGGGTGGCTCTGTCCGTTGGGCATCTGACTTCAGCTCAGGTCATGATCTCACGGTTCATGAGTCCGAGCCCCGTGTCGGGTTCTCTGCTATCAGCGCAGAACCCGCTTCAGATCCTCTGTCCCCCATTCTCTCTGCCCCTCCGCAGTTCGTATGCTCTCTCTCTCTCTCTCTTCCTCAAAAGTAAAAATAAACATTAAAAAAAGAAAATAGGGCATAGGTTAGGCAGGGCACTGGGTGCTCATGCCAGTGAAATGCCAGTCAAATGGTAGAGAAACAACCCGTGCCCTCCGACAGCCTCACCCTTGTGCTGGTCTCAAAGACTGTGGCTGTGTTCCCGTGAGCCCAGGAGCGGACACCATTGGTTCCGCAGCCAGATTCCCTCCCATCCCTCTTACCTGATCCGTCCTTCCAGCCCCCAGCACCTGCGGTGTCCTTGGGAAGATTGGAGCTTCGTCAGCTACATGAGTGGAGGGCTGACTTTATGCCTCCACTCCAGCTCCAGAGTAGCCCAAAGCCCATGATGTCTTGTGTATGAAAGTCCACTTCCCTCAAGGACAAACTCTGAGGTGTAACTCACACCCTAGAGCCCTCTATGGGGACAGGCTGAGACGTTGCTGGAAATCCCCTTTCCGCCCCTTCCCTGCAGCCCCACTCCCTTCCCAGTCCTCCTGGAGCACTTCGGTAGCATGCAGAGCCTTGCCTTGGGGTCTGCTCTGGCAGAAACTGACCGAAGATGGCACCATCATTTAAAGGGGGCATTGACTGACAGAGTGATCTGGCCAGTGGGTACTTTGGTCATCAGGCTGTCTGACTAGACAAGTCCTGGAGAGAGAAGACCAAGAAGATGCTTGTTGTTCTGGAACATCGGAAGGGCAAGCCTCTAAAAGACCAGGCAGAACAGCGTGAGCGGCCTCCAGAAGCCAGAATTGCCCTGTGATGGTGAATTTTATGTGTCCACTTGGCTAGGCCATCGTGACCAGTGACTTTGTCAAACACCAGTCTAGACGTTGCTGTGAAGGTGTTTTTAAAGAGGTGATTAACATTTAAATTGGTGGGCTTTCAGTAAAGCAGATTTGAGTAAGGCATGATTTGGGTGGGCCTCATCCAACCAGTTGAAGGTCTTAAGAGAAAAAGACTGAGGTCCCCTGAAGAGGAAGAATTCTGTCTCTGGATTGCCTTTGGGCTCAAGATTATAGCACCGACTCTGCCCTGGGTCTCCAGCCTGACAGTCTGCCCTGCAGATCTTAGACTTGCTGGCCCCCATGTCTCTAGATCTCTAGATTTCTAGATCTAGGATGCTCTCTCTTGCTCTCTCACCCTATCTGTATCTCTCTGTCTCTCTGTCTCCACACACACACACACACACACACACACACACACACACCATGGGGGTTAGGGACACCGATCCCTGTGCAATCAAAAATCCTCGTAGAACTTTTGACCCCCCCAAAACACTTAACTACTCATAGCCTACTGTTGAGTGGAAGCCTTCCCAATAACCTAAAACAGAGAAGAAAAAGAAGAGAACAGAAAACGTTACCGGGAAAATCATAAGGAAGAGAAAATACATTTACAGGACTGGACTGTATTTATCAGACAAAAAGCCACGTATAAGTGGACCCATGCAGTCCAAAGCCACGTTGTTCCAGGAGCGTGTGGGCCTGTGGCTGTACGGCAAGGTCCAGCACAGGATGGCAGGCAAGCGGGGCAGTGCAGGTCTTAGGTGGTGGCAGGCAGGACCGACACCCCAAGGACATGCAGGTCGATGGCAGGAACCCATCCCAAAGGTTCACCGAGGACAGGCCTGCCACCCCACACCCGGGCTGAGCAGCTGAGCAGAAGACACAGGGCAGTGGAACAGGACGGCCAGCCCCAGGGCCTTTCCTGACATCATCAGGCAGGTGTGTGCCAACATCTGGCACCTGCCAAGGAGGGGACCCCGAGCCTGAGACCAATGTTCTCATGGTCCCAGCTCACACCCACTCCACCATTTATTTGCCGTAGGACTTTGGCAACTGAGAACTTCTATGTCCTTGAATTTTCCTATCTACAAAATGGGGCTATCACAGCCCCCTCCTCTGGGGGTGATTGAAAGGATCAAATGGGATAATTGCTAGAAAGTGCTGAGAATAACGGCCAAATGCCAGTGACCAAAGCGCCTCAGCCACTGGCTTTTACGACAGCAGCGGCCCACTCCACTCTGCGGTGTGGTCTGAAACACTACATTGTATACATAACAGGTTTTCAATAACTTGATCTGCCCAAACAGGAAATGGGCTTCTTGCTGAGGTGGTGAGCCTCCTGTAGCTGGAGGTGTGTAAGCAGAGCCAAGTGGATGGATGAACCGGACAGGGGTGCTTTCAGGCCACAGTTCATCTGGGGCTCCAGAAACCATGTTAAATCCCCATGTGCTGTTCGCCTTCCCCTCCCGATTCTCCATCTCCTTGCTTTCAGGCCCCAGTTTTCTGTCTCTGCGAAGCCCTTGTGGCTTGGCTGCCTCCCCATACCTTTTGGTGATCCAAGTCACCCTCCCAGCGAAGGCCACAGGATGCTAGCCAAGCCCTGGATAGCTCCCTGAGGGCCTGAAACAAGGGGACTTCGATCCTTGCTCTGGCTGCAGAAGGAGCTGGGCAGGTACTCTTTCTCCCTCTCCGCAGACATTTCTGCTTGTCTTGGGATTGCAGCCCCCCCACTTTGATGGTCCAGCTTTGACAGCTTGTGGAGCAGCCATGTTTACCCGAGATTGCCTCCTGAGCCAGGGCCACCATGGACAGTTTGTACAGGTTGAGTACTATATAACTTCAGGGGTGCCATTCACATGGTCCCTGGTCCTTCCTTCCTCCCAGGGGTGCAAATTGCAGAGAGAGGGGGAGAGGGGGGAAGTGCATATCAGAACATGTAGGCGAGAAAGAAGGCCATTAAAAAAAACCATTAATATGGTGTAAGTTAATATTACGTTGTAAGTGAACTAACTGGAATGTAAATAAAAACTAAAAATATATATATTGGTATATAATTTAGGTTTCAGAAAAATGAATCCTGCATTGTTCATGCAATGTAACTATAGAAAGTAGAGGTGGATGAAATCTTTTCTTCTGATGGGGCCCATGGAGAAGATCTGGATTCTTAACAGCGTGTTAACTGTCGTGGGAAAGCAGATGTTTGTGTCCATTCAAAAGTGATCAAAGAGGGGCACCTGGATGGCTCAGTAGGTGGAGCCCGTGACTCTTGGTCTTGGGGTTGTGAGTTCAAGTCCCACACTGGGCGTAGAGATGACTTAAAATCTTTTTTAAAAAAGCAAGAGATGGGGCGCCTGGGTGGCGCAGTCGGTGAAGCGTCAGACTTCAGCCAGGTCACGATCTCGCGGTCCGTGAGTTCAAGCCCCACATCGGGCTCTGGGCTGATGGCTCGGAGCCTGGAGCCTGTTTCCGATTCTGTGTCTCCCTCTCTCTCTGCCCCTCCCCCGTTCATGCTCTGTCTCTCTCTGTCCCAAAAATAAATAAACGTTGAAAAAAAAAATTTAATAAACAAAAAAAAAAAGCAAGGGATGAGGGGCACCTGGGATGGCTCAGTGGGTTAAGCATCTGACTTCGGCTCAGGTCATGATCTCACAGTTCGTGAGTTCAAGCCCCGTGTTGGGCTCTGTGCTGACAGCGCAGAGCCTGTTTCAGATCCTTCCTCTGTCCCCCATTCTCTCTGCCCCTCCCCTGCTTATTCCCCCCCCCCTCAAAATAAAGAAATAAAAATAAAGTTAAAAAGAAGTCTAGGGGTACCTGGGATGACTCAGTCTGTTGAGCATCTGACTCCGGCTCAGGTCATGATCTCGCAGTTCGTGAGTTCGAGCCCCGCGTCGGGCTCTGTGCTGACAGCTCAGAGCCTGGAGCCTGTTTCAGATTCTGTGTCTCCCTCTCTCTCTCTGACCCTCCCCAACTCACACTCTGTCTGTCTGTCCATCTGTCTAAAAAAAAAGTAAAAAAAAAAAAAAAAGGTGATCGAAGAAAAAAATTGACAAACCCAAAGAGCAGGTGAGCTACCTCTGAGCGTCCAGCAGGGGCCAGTGCACAGGGGAGGGCACTGGATACAGTGAGGAATGAAGGGGAAAAAAAGGCAGGGGGCCCAAGCCATTCAGTGCCAGCGGTAGGCAAGAGGGTAGCTTTAGGCCCCCCGTAACCTCCAACAGCCTCCCATAGTCACCCAAAGAATGGCAGCAATCAGGGTCATACATAAAGAAGGGGAGGAACACGAAGTGGTCAAGTATTTTCTGCCACTGTGGTCGTCTGAACATAGGCTCTAAGAACAAGCGGTGTGCCCCCTGGCAGGGAACAGGGCAGCGACCACATCGGTTTATTCACAGAGTACCCTGCATGCTTGGCACAGTCCTGGGCACGCGGGGGCCACTCCCTTCTGCCGGGATCCACATTCTGGAAGATGGTTTGCCGGGCTGCTATAACAAAGTACCACAGACTCGGTGGCTGCGACAAGGAAATTTACTTTCTCACAGTCCTCATGGTGTGACTGGGCTGGTTGCTTCTGAGGCCCCTCTCTTTGGCCTGTAGATGGCCACGTTTGTAGCCGGGGGCGCAGGGGTGCAAGAGAACCCGGCTCCCAGGCTCCCCAACACCCCAGGCCCGGCCTCTCACCGCTGACAGAATCCGAAGGCAGAGCGTGAGTGGGGGTGCGACAGGAAAGGAGTGTATTTCAGGGAGGCCGGCACCGGGAGGACAGCAGACTGTCGTCCCCAGGACTGTCTCCAAAGTACAGAGAACACCTCCAGTTTATCTGAGGAGAATGTGGGACGGAGGCAGGTGGGCCCGTGCAGGTGGGCCGTGAAGTTCACGTCTCAGACTCAATCACGGGAGGGGTCTTGCTGACTCGAGGCAGCCCCTCGTTGCTTGAGGGGGTAGTTTCTGTTCCCTTCCAGATTCTGTGTTTCCCACTCTCTCTCTGCCCCTCCCCTGCTCACACTCTGTCTCTGTCTCTCTCTCAAAAATAAAATATACGTGGGGGCGCCTGGGTGGCGCAGTCGGTTAAGCGTCCGACTTCAGCCAGGTCACGATCTCGCGGTCCGCGAGTTCGAGCCCCGCGTCGGGCTCTGGGCTGATGGCTCAGAGCCTGGAGCCTGTTTCCGATTCTGTGTCTCCCTCTCTCTCTGCCCCTCCCCCGTTCATGCTCTGTCTCTCTGTCCCAAAAATAAATAAACGTTGAAAAAAAAATTAAAAAATAAATAAATAAATAAAAAATAAAATATACGTGAAAAATATATATATTAAAAAAAAAAAAGAGCCACGTGCTCCACTGAGTGAGCCGGCCAAGCTCCCCTCCTAGTCTCCTCTTCTCTCGCTCTTTTCTTAATCATTTATTTTATTTTTGAGAGACACTGAGTACGAGTGGGGGAGGGGCAGAGGGAGTGGGAGACACAGAATCCAAAACAGGCTCCAGGCTCCGAGCTGTCAGCACAGAGCCCGACGCGAGGCTCGAACTCACGAACCGTGAGATCACGACCACAGCGGAAGTCGGAGGCTTAACCGACTGAGCCACCCGGGTGCCCCTAATCCCTTCTTCTTATAAGGACACCAGTCAGATGGGATTGGGGCCCACCCTAATGACTCCATTTTAACTTCTTTCTTTAAAGACCCTTCCTCCAATACAGGTACATTCTGAGGTAGTGGGGTTAGGACTCTGTTCTTCAACATGAATGAGGTAGGGGGAACCGAGATCAGCCCCAGCAGATGGGCTACATCCCAACCCCATCTCCCATCTTGGCTGGTGGACCCCAGCCTGCCGGGGCTAGTGTAGATTTGGGGCACAGGGATTATCATCATGCAAAGACCATCCCCTTCCATGTCTGAAGGAGTGTGGTCTTACCCGGTCTTACTCTGGGTCACCAGGTCTTTCTTGCTTCCCCTCCCCCCCAGGTTCCACTGCCACCCTTCCTGAAGCCCTGCTGTGGCCCCTGCTGTCCTGTCCTGTTCTGATCCACACATGCCCGTCCCCCACCCAACACATGCTCCGGAATCTGCCATCGGCTTCTTGCACACCATCAAGTCCTACGTTCGCCCTGGAAACTGGGACCGCTCCAGGCTGACGCTGGCCCTGATTACAGCCTGGTCGTGGCGGGAAACGCTGTTCTTTTGCATTCTCCCTGTCCTGTTCCTGCTTCGAGCCTAGCTAGTGCCACCACCGGGCATCGCCTCACTCCAGGCTGGAGTGGGTCATAACGCCTGTCTCTCTAACGGTCTGTTTTCATCGGTCCAAAGCCTCTTTGTTCCAGAGACAGGCTGGTTCTAGATCGTCAGGGATCTTGTGGTATAAACCAGGGTCACGTTCCCAGCAGCCTGTGCAGGTGGCCTCTGTGGGCGTTTGTGTCTCAGCTAAATCGAAACGTAGTGACGCTACCCTGCTGAACATTTCGCCATCACCTCGGCAAAGCCCACGGGTGCACAGAAAGCATCTGCGGCGGGGAAGGCCACGTGAGACAAGAAACGGGGGGAAAAGAGCCGAAGTGTCCAGGCAGTCACAAACACTGTGTCAGGGGTGACGTGGGACCATGGAAGAGTAACCCCTCTGTAGTGTCAGGGGTGTGGGTGCACAACATATACCGAGAATTACAAATATAGCAACATCGTGAAGGACGCCCACCAAAATGTTAGTGCCTGTCTCTGGGTGATGCGTTCGAGGAAGGTTTGCATCCTTCTTATCAGCATGAGGGGTGGTGGTCGGGGCCAGCTTGGATCTGAATGGGATTCAGACGGCCCATCCGGGTTGGCCTGGGGAACGCATACGACTTGCGGCCAGAAGGCTATTTTCCTGTTATCTTTGGGAACTACAATTCTGTGCCTCTATCCTATCAACTCGGGTTGGAATCACAAATTCTGACGCGTGTAGGGGTTTTTCCCCGCAACGCCACCAATCCTCCGACACCAGCCGGGTGTCCTACAATTCAACTCAGTTCTGACACTGTCTACCCAGAGACAGCACCAGACTCCGCGGGCTGAGGGCTCAGCCCCCCAAGACCAGCCCCACATCAGATGCCCATTGCAAGTCCAGACTGTTACCTGTGCTTCTGACCATTCGGCTACAAATCAGGAGTTTCCATGACCCTCTCTTTAGGTTTGATTAATTTGCAAGAGCGGCTCACGGGTCAACACTCAATTACTGGTTTATTACAAAAGATCCTGAAAGGTATGTGCCGACATCCAGATGAAGAGATACACAGGGTGGGATCCAGAACAAAGTAGCTTCTGTCCCGAGGGAGTTTGGGGCCTCACACAGCGGCACGTGGGAGAGTTCTGGAAGCTCTCTGAACACCTGCCTTTTGGGTTTGATTTTCTTACGCAAGATTTCAGTCCAGGGGCACAACTGATTAGATCATTAGCCGTTGGTGACTGATTCAACCTCCGATCAGAGGGACAGAAAGTCCCACTCCTCTATTTGTGGTTGGTTCCCCTGGAGACCAGCGCCTCCCCCATCGTTAGGGGATTTCCAAAAGTCACCTGATTAACATAAACTCAGCGGCGGTTGAAAGGGGCTTGGTATGAATGACAAGACACCTTTATGGCTCTGAAGTGATCTCAGGAACCAGGACCAGAGATCAAATATTGTAACAAAAGATGCTCTTTTGTTAAGGAAAACAAGCAACATAATAACAAGATGCTCTTGTTGTTAAGGTAATTCCAAGGGTTTTGGATGCTGTGAGCCTAGAACTCTGGGCCAAATCTGTAACAGTATTTCTTATAAATCTCAGTCTCATAGGAACCTTCAGAAAGTTAATAAATTCTCATATAACAATAATAACAGCTAATTTTTATAGGGTCCTTATGAGGGGCCAGGTACTTGCCAAGCAGTTTGCTTTGACTTTGATGCATAGGTACCACCGGTATCCCCACCTTACAGACGAGGAAATTGAGTCCATGTGAGGTTAAGTGACTCATCAAAGGTCACACAGCGTTAAGAACCCAGCTTTTTAAATGTTATGTATTTATTTTTATTTTTTAGTTATTTTTTAATTTTTTAACTTTTACTTATTTTTGAGAGGCAGAGAGACACAGAGCACGAGCGGGGGAGGGGCAGAGAGAGGGAGACACAGACTCCGAAGCAGGCTCCAGGCTCTGAGCTGTCAGCAGAGTCTGATGCCGGGCTTGAACCCGCTAACCGCGAAATCATGACCTGCGCCGAAACTGGATGCTTAACCGACTGAGCCACCCAGGCGCCCCTATTTATTTATTTTTAAAATTTTCTTTATTAAGTAATCTCTATACCCAACATGGGGCTCGAACTTGCGACCTCGAGTTCAAGACTCACCTGCTCCTCGGACCGAGCCAGCCAAGCACCCAAGAACCCGGCTTCTAACCACTTACCTGTGTCCACCCTTCAATGTTCCCTGTGGTGTTAGGAATAACAGCCCTCCCTCTTTCCAGCAGAGAAGCCAGGTTCTCAGGGTGCCTTCTGGAGGCCCCCTGGCGTTCAGATAGGCCTTGGTGGGTTAACAAACTGTGCAACTGTCCTTGAACCCAGGTGAGATGTCCCTAGGGGAATTCTGAGGGTGAGGGCTGGGGTCAGGGGCCAGAGTGAGGATCACCGATGTCACAGTAATTCCATCTGTACCCACAGGTGGTGGCACCCAGAAAGAAAGCCCGGAGCAAGCAGCAGTTCCTGCCTTTTTTTCCCTGTCATATGAAGCTTCTAAAAATGACAAAGTGATACACGCCTCTCACAGCAATGCATAGCAGTAGATAGAAAAAAGACTGTCATCCCCCTCTGCTTGCCTGCCCTCCACCCGAGGGAGCCAGGTTGCCCATGTTCTCCATGTTCCAGCAAACAAAGAACACACACATAGAGGGCTTAAAAAACAAAAAACAAAAAAACAAAAAACCCAGGGCACCTGGGTGGCTCAGTCAGTTAAGTGTCTGACTTCGCCTCGGGTCATGATCTCACGGCTCTTGAGTTCAAGCCCCGTGTTCGGCTCTGTGCTGACAGCTCAGAGCCTGAAGCCTGCTTCAGGTTCTGTGTCTCCCTCTCTCTGTGTGCCCCTTCCCCACTCACACTCTTGAGCTCTCTCTCTCTCTCAAAAATAAACATTAAAAGAAAAAAAAAAAACAAGGGGCAGTGAGGGTGGCAAAGAAAACAAAAAAAAACCCAGAACTGCTTAATTTTTTTTGTTTGGTTGGTTTGGGTTGGTTTTTCTTTTTAAGTTTATTTCTTTATTTTGAGAGAGAGAGAGAGAGACAGCACAGCTGGGGGAGGGGCAGAGAAAGAGAGAGAGAGACAGAGAGCGAGCGAGAATCTCAAGCAGGCCTCGTGTGGTCAGCACACAGAGCCCAATGCAGGGCTGGAACCCACAAAACCACGAGATCAAGACCCAAGCAGAAATCAAGAGTCAGACGGTCAACCAACTGAATCACCTGGGTGTCCCTGGGTTTTGTTTTTTTTTTTTTTTTTTTTAATTTTCTTTCAATGTTTATTTATTTTTGGGACAGAGACAGACAGAGCATGAACGGGGGAGGGGCAGAGAGAGAGGGAGACACAGAATCGGAAACAGGCTCCAGGCTCTGAGCCATCAGCCCAGAGCCCGACGCGGGGCTCGAACTCCCGGACCGTGAGATCGTGACCTGGCTGAAGTCGGACGCTTAACCGACTGCGCCACCCAGGCGCCCCTCCCTGGGTTTTGTTTTTAACAAATATGGGGTCATCCTATAACCAGCACTCTGCAACCTTCAGGTTTCCTCCAGCTGAATATCACAGTCGTCCGTCCAGACTAGTAAACAGTCCATTCTCCTTATTCACGGCAGTTACACTGCAGAAAGTCGCAGAGGACGCTGAATTAGCAGACGGTGAGCCCTTGCTCCTAGGGCAATGCAGGGTGAGGTTCCTGTGAGCCTCTGGGCACAACAGTTTTATTAATCGATCGATACATAACTACATAACCTCGTTTTATGTGTGCTTCTACCTAAAGACATCTTATTTAATAGATATTGCTGCTTCATTAACATTGAACTCTGGGTCAACCGCACTATGACTCATGCCTGAACGAAGCTTATCCATCCTGTCTTTGCTCTGTGAGGCGCGTCACAGCCTTGTGCCTAGCAACACCAGATAGCACTTCAGCACCAAGCTTGGGGATCCTTTTAAACAGCTAAATCACCCGCAAAAGGCATGAAAATGTGGAAAGCGTGGCCCTGAGTAAACTGCCAAAAGACATTTGTTTGCAGAATGAGAGCGGAAACAAGAAAGCAGAGTGTGACCTTGTTGGACCTCAGCCGGGCCCCTGGCGGCCAAGCCACAGGGAAAGAATGGATTTCCTTCTCCCTTCCAGAAGCGTCCGCCTAGAGCCTCTGAGGGTGTGAGGGGTCCCCCAAAGAGCAGCAGAGCCCACAGCACAGCTAAGTGGGCGTCTCCGAGGGAAATGGCCGTAATCCTGGCTCTACCTGTCCAAGCTAGGTGACCTCGAGCAAATCATACTGGGGGGCCCTGGGCCGAGGTCTCCTCACTTATAGAAAGTAATGGCCTCATGAGGAGGGAGTTGGTGAGGTTTAGCCGCCGTGATATGCACGATTCCCTACTCAGAGGAGGCTTTGGTGGTGCGCCCACTTCCCCTGAGCTGGCCAGTCCAGCAGCAGGGCAAGTCATGTCAGGATAGGGCCAGAGAAGGTGGCCAAGCACCTTATCTTCCTTTGGCCCAACCTCCTGAATGCGGTGTTCCCGGATTGAGCTGTTCGGCCTGACACTGAGAGGAGTGGTCTGTATTGAGGTCCCTCTGGTCCTGAGGCCGTCACAGCCAGGCCGGACTCCAGTTCAGCCCAGGGCACTGGGTAGGGGTGGGGCAAAGGCTTTACCCCCCTCCCGCCCCCGCACAGACCCACCCATTAGCCCCTTTATCTTATAGAGGGGAAGGCCAGTCACTTAGAATTCTTTTGGCTACAAGCACCAGAAACCTGATTCAAACCAATTTTGGCAGACAATGGGAATTTATTGGCTCATATTGTCAAACTGCAGCAAAGGAAGGGACAACAGGAACCTGATGTCACCGGGGTCTTCTCCAGCCCTTCTCTCTCCTTTCTGCAGATCAGATCAGCTTTCTCTACACTAACAGGTGCATGGCTGTGGTGACTTTAATTGTATATTCACCCACGTTTGAGACCTGACCCTCTCTCTTCTAGCTGCGGCTTAAAAAAGCCCCAAGCAAAGAGTCTGGTGGGTCTCCTGCCTCCCTGTGGGAGGCAGGGGGTGCATACTAGGGTGGGTGGGGGCAGTAACACAGGCCTGCCAGAGCAATCATAATGACCTGAGTGCCCCTACCCCCTGAATGTGTATCAACTATGGAAGTAGGTAGTATGTGGAGAGGGAAAATGATGGTCCTTCTTTTTCTTTTTTTTTTTTTTTTGAATTAAAATTTAAAAAAATTGTTTGAGAGAGAGAGAGAGTGAGAGAGAGCATGTGAACAGGGGTGGGGGGTAGAGGGAGAGAGAGAGAATCTTATGCAGGCTCCACACTGTCAGGGTGGAGCCCAACACGGGGCTCGATCCCACGACTGGGATCATGACCTTCGCTGAAGTCAAGAGTCGGTTGCTTAACTGGCTGAGTCACTCAGATGCCCCTTTTTTCTTTTTTCTTTTTTCTTTTTAAAAAAATTTTTAAACGTTTCTTTATTTTTGAGAGACAGAGAGAGACAGAGCACCAGCAGGGGAGGGGCAGAGAGAGAGGGAGACACAGAATCCGAAGCAGGCTCCAGGCCCTGAGCTGTCAGCACGGAGCCAGACGCAGGGCTCGAACTCACCGACAGTGAGATCGTGACCTGAGCTGAAATCGGGTGTTTAACTGACTAAACCACCCTGGCACCCTCTTTTTTTCTTTTTTAAATAAAGGTTTAGTTTAATATTTCTGAATAGGTAAGAAGTTCACAGTTCACAATTCAAAAGCTACGACAGAATTGAGGTGAGGGGCGCCTGGGTGGCGCAGTCGGTTAAGCGTCCGACTTCAGCCAGGTCACGATCTCGCGGTCCGTGAGTTCGAGCCCCGTGTCAGGCTCTGGGCTGATGGCTCAGAGCCTGGAGCCTGTTTCCGATTCTGTGTCTCCCTCTCTCTCTGCCCCTCCCCCGTTCATGCTCTGTCTCTCTCTGTCCCAAAAATAAATAAACGTTGAAAAAAAAAAAATTTAAAAAGAATTGAGGTGAGAATTCTGCCTTGTTCCGTGGAGGCATCATGCTGTTAGTTTCTTGCATTTCTGGGGAGGGATGGAGCTTTGGGCACTCCTCCTATGGCTTGCAGGGTGGAGGTGAGGCCACAGCCAGTGTTTGCTGCCCCGATCTAGCCTTGGGGGCCCTTGCTCCCTGGTGGACCCATCCTCCCCTCCCTGGCCCTGTGTGCCCCAGGTGAGTTCTGAGGCCTGGTGACCCTCTGCCATTCCTGACCAGAACTAGAGGATGTCGGCAGCTACCGCCAGGCCCTCCCCTCTCTGCCCTCATCTGCTGGATCTTAGATCCCTGTCCCCGGGTCTTTTCATAGCCCTTCAGACCCAGGACTAGTAGAAGGCTAGAGAACCTTGGCTGGGCGGGCCGGGTCCGCACTCCGCCAGGTATGGGTTACTGAGGGGACCCAGCGCACAATGACCCCCTCATGACACACTGAGTGAAGATGAACCGGAACAGCCAAATTCCACCCATTTAGAGTTGAGAGGCGAGGAGTCCCCACGGTGGCAGGTCTGGGGGGCCATTTTGTCCTCTCTGACCTTTGCATGGGGACACAGTCCTCCTCATGTCCCTGCCTCTCAGACACTAGTCACACTTTAATGGCTTTTGCTTATCACAGAACCTCTCTGCAATCCCAAAGAGAGAGAGAGAGAGAGAGCTCACCTATGTTTTCTCTTCCTGTGGATTCCTGCCCCCTTGCCGAGGGCCCCATGCACGGGGCATATCCCTTGTCTGGAGCCACCAGGCTTCACCAGCAGGCTTCCCGGGTTCCTCTCTCTGCCTGGTCCCGGCCTGCTCTCCTGCCAGCCCATGCCCTCTGCTTTCCGAGATGCTGCCGGCCCCTGAGCTGAGGGGGTTCTGGTCCCAGGCCTGGTGCTCCACAGCTCCTCCCTTTGGCCTCTTGGTTTCTGGGAAGAGGGGCAAGGGGCCGGTGTGGCTTGCTGGCAGTTTTTTAAGGGCAGCCAGGCAGCCCCTGCCCTGGATCCTAATCCCCGGGAACCCACAGAAATGGATGCAGAACTTGGCCAGAAACATCAATGGAGCACTTGTTGTCCTCAGACCCGGTGCCGGGCCCAGGAGGTCCAAGGCAATGAAGAAACTGCCATGTGATACTCCCAGGTCCCGGGCCAGGCAGAGGACGACACATGTCACAGGAGAGATGCCAATGGGATAGTCCAGGCGTGTCTGCTAGATCTTGTCTGTGGGAACTTGGCCTCCATTCCCATCATCTTCTCTGTTCCCCCCGTGAATTACAGGGGGTAGAAGGCTAAGAACTACATTTCCCAGATGCCCCTGCAGCTAGGATGCTGGTTGGGATTTATATTCTGCCCGCGAGACACACAGAACAGACTTGAGAGGCCAAAGAGGCAGGGGCCATCTTTCCGCGGTCTTAGCACAGACCAGCAAGCTCTGGCTGACAAGACGGTTGTCACAGCCCAACTGGGGTGACAGCCTGCAGTCACGGGCTTCACACTGTGGTGGCAGCAACAGTGGTAGCCTTAGCAACGGCGGCCTCCTTTCCTCTGGAATCTGGCTCCAGATCACAGCTGGGGTGTGTGACCTTGAAGTAAGTCACCTGCTGGGCCACCCCTGCAGCCCTCCCAACCATCCTTACTCACGTGGGTAAAGCCCTATATCGCATCTCTGTTGCTTTCCGAAATAACCAGACTGTTTCCTAGTTCAGGTTCTGAAATCCCAATGATACAACAGACGTGGAGGTGAAAAACTGTATTCTTACTAGGCAGAGTCATTGGTTCAGAAAGCACATAAGGGTTGGGCACCTCCTTTGTGTGGGCACTGGGCTAGGTGCTGGGGTATAAGAGGGACCGGACGTGGCCCCTGCCCTCATGGAGCCCTTGGCTGTTGGGGAGGATAAAGCGAAACCACCGTGGCATGTAGGATCCACACCACGGGTGCAGTGGGAGCCCAGAGGAGGGTCCTCGCATCAAGCAACGTTTGGTTTCCGAAAACAGAGACCGTTCCAGACATTGTAATGTGGAAGAGACTCAGTACAGGAAATTACGTACTTTGGAAGGTACATCCAAGTCTTTGGAAGGGCTGGATGATGGGCTCTCAGCTGGGCCTCCAGGACGATTTCTAGAACTGGCCCTCTAGCAAAGCGACCACATCTGCTATAGTCATGGCCCTGCCTGGAACTGCGGACTTTGCATCCGTTCAGGGCTCCGAGTGATGTGGGAGAGCTGGCGTGGAGGCAGCAGTGTGTCTGGTGGCCCTGGGCATGTTGTCCTCACAGATGAGAATGCCCATGGTCCCTTCTCAGGCTTCCTGAAACCATCAGGTTTGGATCGCCCCTATTGGCTGAGCCCCGTTCATTGACATTCAGTCTCTCTCAAGCCTGATTGGTCCATGGCTGCCTTGGCTCAGTACCTGCCCGGGTCCAGCCAGTTGTGGCCAGGGAAGCATGGCCAGGTCCCCAGGGAGTGCGGTGTGACAGGCGCCGGTGAGCCTCCTGGCAAGACCCCATGGCTGCTGACCCCACCAGATGCCAACTTCTGCTGCTTCCCTGCTTTATGCTCAGAGGGTAATGATTACGTGGTCACCACTGACTTCTGCCACCCGAAGGTCTTTCTGGAACAAAGCAGGAATAAATAAATAACCAGACTAATCTAAACTGATTGGTACTTTGCAATCACCAAAACTGTCCATCATTTTTCCTGAAGGGCAAGAGACAGAATCTCTGCCTGTCAGAAACCCTGCCAGTGAAATGCCAAATGCAAGTTACTTTCTTTTTTTTTTTTTTTTAATTTTTTTTTTCAACGTTTATTTAGTTTTGGGACAGAGAGAGACAGAGCATGAACAGGGGAGGGGCAGAGAGAGAGACACAGAATCGGAAACAGGCTCCAGGCTCTGAGCCATCAGCCCAGAGCCTGATGCGGGGCTCGAACTCACGGACCGCGAGATCGTGACCTGGCTGAAGTCGGACGCTTAACCGACTGCGCCACCCAGGCGCCCCTGCAAGTTACTTTCTTCCAGATGCAGGGTGCTGGAGATGGTCCCCTCCCTGCATGTAAACACCTGTTGTTGGAGTCTTGCTCTCATTTTTTCCCATGTGAACGAATGACTTAATCCTTTTTTGTCCCTGGGATGGGGTGTGGTCTGTGCCCTTTTAACCGGAGAGCAAGACCATGTCTACACTTCTTGGTACTTAGAGTTTAGCTCAATGTACTCCACAAAGGAAATGTCTCTGCAAGAGAGAAATATGCATTTCTTTTCCTCCTACAGCATATGTTTAAATGTTTATTTATTTTTGAGAGAGGGTGGGAGGGGCAGAGAGAGAGGGGGACAGAGGATCTGTGCTGAGAGCAGAGAGCCCGATGCCGGGCTTGAACTCACATCGACTCGAGCCGATGAGATCATGACCTGAGCTGAAGTCGGATGCCTCACCGACTGAGCCACCCAGGCACCCGGAAGCCCACGTTTTGAGCTGAAAACCTTTTGTGACAAACAATTGGCAAGAAACCTATTTACCATCTCTGCGGGCCGTCCAGAGCTCATCCCAAAGAGGACATTGCTCGCCAGGCTGGGCCTGGCTAGGATCGAATTTAAAGGACAGGCGATTCACAATTTTGCAGCTGGCAAAACAGGCCACAAGGCTCTGACCGGGGCTTGGAGCCCAAGGATATTTCTCCTTTCAGAACCGATGCTTCCGCGCTTCTGTCTGGAAGGACAGCCTACACTGATAACATCACCCCCAGGATGGGTCCTCGTGTGCAACTGTCCATCCCTACGGGGACTTTTTTTCCCAGTAGTTTGTAGAAATGTCAATTTCAGAAACTGACACTTGTTTCATAACGAAAATATGTGTAAGCATGCAAGAGTGTATCGGAGAAGGCAGTTCAATATCTTTTGTCTTTCTGGGCACATACACATGTGGATGGAGATTCTTGAGGATGATTAACATCGAAATATTTTATTTTATTTTATTTTATTTTATTTTATTTTATTTTATTTTATTTTATTTTTTAAAGTGTATTTATTTGTCTTGAGGAAGAGAGAGAGCACAAGCAGGGAAGGGGCAGAGAGAGAGGGAGAGAGAGAATCTCAATCAGGCTCTGCAGGGCCTGAATCCATGAACGGTGAGGTTATGACCCGAGCCAAAATCAAGAGTCAGATGTTTAAGCAACTGAGCCACCCAGGCAGCCCATACCATCAAAATTTTAAATTTCTTTTAATGTTTATTTATTTTTGAGCGAGAGAGAGACAGAGCACGAGCAGGGGAGGGGCTGAGATTATTTTGAAATTTTATACGTTAAATTAAAATGTGTGATATATTCAAGGTGCATTTGATATATCAATTATGTATTATATAGTAATATGTAGTTGTATATATTATAATTATAATTAGGACGTGAGAGTTTTCAATTTATGGTAGAAATGTATCCAGTTTTTGTTTAAGATCCTTCCCTGGGTCAGAGACACCTCCGGTATCGTAAATAATGGTGGAGGTAAGGTGGAATCACGATTTGCAAACTGCCGAGCACGCTGCAAATTAAGTGTCGTATGTATAGCCTCGTCTCATCTTGGGAAATTTACTTCAGCAAAATTTAGCTGAAGACTTAAAAAAAAAAAAAGTTCAATCATTTGTTCAGCAAATATTTAGCGAGCACTTAATCAGTGAGAGCTCTTTCCATCACAAGTGACAAAAAATCCAACCCAAACTAACTGAAGCAAAAAGAGATTCTTGCCCATTGGAGATGTCATCATTCACGGCTGTTTGATGATATGGAGGAAATACTGTTCATTTTTTGGAGGAATGCCTGATCGGCTCCGGGGGCTCAGAGCACCTCAGCCCTTGGCCAGGAGCCAGGGAGGGACACTGGCGGTGGGGAATGACAAATGCCTGCTTCTGTGTCCCAGGTTCCATGCTAGGACACAAACATGGATGGGAGCTTCTCATCCACAAAAACAATGGTTTACTTTTCCATCAATTTCTTTTTTTTTTTTTTTTCCTGCCCTTCAACGACACAGGTTTGATGTAACCACGTATCCCCCTGGACTATGAAGCTTGTTGTGGAAACAGCCTATCATTCTCATCCCGGATTTTATATATGCCAGTTTGATCCCATCTGTGGTAGATGGAGACCCAGCATGGCACGAGCTGCCCCCAAACTAGCCCTCCTGTTACCATGTATTTCTGTGAGAGACAGCTCCAAAGTGATGGGCGCCTTCTGCCTCCGGAAGCCGGGTCAGGCAGGTCTGGTTACTTCCGGGATGAGTGGCCTGGAGGTGTTCAGCCCTGGCACAACTTTTACAAAGGTGCTGACACAGAAGAATCATATCTTACATTTTTTTGAGCGATTACTCGGGGCGGGCATCATTCTCAACACTTTGCACCTAGAACGAATTTCACCCTCACAGCAACTCCGTGGGTTTGGGGCTGGAAGTACCCCATTTCACAGATGAGGAAACTAACAAACTGCAAAAAAAAATATTTAGTTAAAAGACACCGCCCCCTTTTCCTTAGCCTGGTCCCCTTGAAGTTCCCTTCCAGGGAGGGGGGTCCCGTTGGTCAAGCACAAAGGAGGAAGTCTCCTGAAAAGCATGCTGCTTTCTGACAGGTATTGGAGGGGCAGATATGAGTGTGACCTGGGATCTTATTTCAGTCACTCTGGCGTGACTCAGCAGCAAACCAATGATCAGCGTTGGGCTTTCTTTCCAAACTTGTCTTGCCTCTGGGGGTTCAGTGGGCTTGCAGAAGGGCCTGGTGGGTTTGGACACATCTTGTGCTTGGGTTCTGATCCAGGCCCCCTACTCACGGTGCGATTTTTGGATAATTGAGTCAACCTCACATTTGTTACCTTTGTTGCCTCAGTTTCCTCAACAGTAAAAGGGGAAGTAACAGAACCTCTATCCTAGGGTCAGGGCGAAGATTAATTTAGTTGACTGTATGAGCCCTTAATAAATTTTTTTTTCAACCTTTATTTCTTTTTGGGACAGAGAGAGACAGAGCATGAACAGGGGAGGGGCAGAGAGAGAGGGAGACACAGAATCGGAAACAGGCTCTAGGCTCTGAGCCATCAGCCCAGAGCCTGACTCGGGGCTCGAACTCACAGACCGTGAGACCGTGAGATCGTGAGATCGTGACCTGGCTGAAGTCGGACGCTTAACCAACTGGGCGCCACCCAGGCGCCCCTGTATGAGCCTTTAAAACAGGACCCAGCAGCTAGTCAGTGCTGGTTGTTACTACTAAGCTCCAGCCAGGCCCTGGAATAGGACATACAATGAGACAGAAGGTCGGTCTTTGTGGGACTTTACAGCAGTGGAAGGGGAGATTTTTCAAAAATCAGCGTTTGTTCCAACGAGGCTCATGCTTTGCAAGAAAGTACACAGTGTTTTCATTAGGAAGGGGCTTCTAATGAACTTGGTCTTCTGCCATGTGGGAAGAGACATCCAGGAAATTGTGGGGAAATGTATCTGGCTTTTCAGGTATTACCAGCAGGATAGACTTTTCTAGAAGGATGTGACAGAGCTCCCAGAAAAGGAGAGAGGAAGGAGGAACTGGGCTCAGAAGCCTGGAAATGGAGCAGCCCAGCAGGAAGTGCTCATGCCTCCCTGTACCCTCCCTCACCAGGAATCACTGTCAACTATTTTGGCCCTGCCGAAGATTTTACTTCTGGGACGAGGGCGCCAGACTGGCCTGAACTAGCCTGGTGAGAGGGGCAGGTATCTTGATGGACATTTCCTGGCACTGAACCTAAAGGGAGGATTGTTCTCCCAGTGGATACGACACAGACCCAACAATAGCATCCCGTGGAAATGACATTCAGGCCAGGGGTTTGGTTCTTAGCTTTTTTGTGTGCCATAGACATCTTCTTAGAATAATGCTATTTGTTTATTTGTTTATTTATTTATTTATTTTTAAACTTTTTTCTTTTTTTTCATTTTTTTCATTTTTTAAAAACTTACACCCAAGTTCATTGGCATATAGTGCAACAATGATTTCAAGAGTAGATTCCTTAGTGCCCCTTACCCATTAGCCCATCCCTCCTCCCACACCCCCTCCAGTAACCCTCTGTTTGTTCTCCATATTTATGAGTCTCTTATGTTTTTGTTCCCCTCCCTGTTTTTATATTATTTTTGTTTCCCTTCCCTTATGTTAATCTATTTTGTCTCTTAAAGTCCTCATATGAGTGAAGTCACATGACACTTGTCTTTCTCTGACTAATTTCGCTTAGCATAATACCCTCCAGTTCCATCCACGTAGTTGCAAATGGCAAGATTTCATTCTTTTTGACAGCTGAGCAATACTCCATTGTGTGTGTGTGTGTGTGTGTGTGTGTGTGTGTGTGTGTATACCACATCTTCTTTATCCATTCATCCCTCAATGGACATTTGGGCTCTTTCCATACTTTGGCTATTGTCGATAGTGGTGCTGTAAACATGGGGGTGCACGTGTCCCTTTGAGACAGCACACCTGTATCCCTTGGATAAACACCCAGTAGGGCAATTGCTGGGTCATAGGGTAGTTCTATTTTTAATTTTTTGAGGAACCTCCATACTTTTTTCCAGAGTGGCTGCACCAGCTTGCATTCCCATCTTTCTTTACAAAAAAAAAAAAAAAAAATGTTTATTTTTGAGAGAGAAAGTGGGGGGTGGGGAGGAGCAGAGAGAGAGAGGAGAGGGTACAAAGGATCCGAAGGGGGCTCTGCACTGACAGAGAGCCTGATCCGGAGCTTGAACTCACTAACAGTGAGATCATGACCTGAGGCGAAATCACATGCTCAACTGACTGAGCCACCCAGGCGCCCCAGAATAATGTTTTTAAATGCATGAAACATAGAGAATTGGAAAGGAAACCAAAGATAACGAAATATTACGATAGGTAATTAACGGCGGGTGGGTGGCTCGGTCGGTTGAGCATCCAACTCATGATTTCAGCTCAGGTCATGATCCCAGGGTGGTGGGATTGAGCCCTGTGACAGGCTCTGCACTGAGCGTGGAGCCTGCTTGGGATTCTCTCTCCCCCTCTCTCTCTTTGTCTTTCGCTGCCCCCCCCCTTCCCTACCCCTGAAAAACACCCAATCGGTTTGTCCAATCAGTTCATGGTGTCCTGGCACGTGCACCGGTTGGAAGGTGGAGACCGACTTTCAGCGAGGCCCGAATTTTGTCCCTAATCAGCTCTGTGAGCTCAGGTTGATCTCGTATCTCTCTTGATCTCAAATCCGCGCAGCTGGGGCTCAGGCTCTTGTTATTCACGTGGGTCTTATTCCGCCAGGTACTTTACAGTCTCCACCACGGACGAAGGAGCATCGAAAGCAGAGCTGTCGCGGCCCCAGGAGCAAGAGGAGGTGGACAGGGCGGCCAGAGACCGCAAAGGCTGGAAGGCTCCCCAGCCCGGAGGGAGCCGCAGGCACTTGGCAGGGGGCTTGTGACCGATGGGCAGATTCGGGTTCCACGATAAGGGAGCACTTCTACCCATCAGGATGGCCCAGGAGGAAGACGGAGAGCGCGGGGCTGGGGAACGAAGCACCTTCCTTTCAGTTGAGAAGCCCCGTCATTCCGGCGAATCAATCGACTGTAAACTGGGATTTCCGCAAAGGATGCCCCGCGCTCTCCCTTCTCCTACACCTGCGTGAGGTACCCCGCGGGTGGTGCATTTTAGAAATGTGTCCCCCCTCCTGGGAGGCGTAGGCGAGCAACGTCACAGGGACGGGTGGGAGGGAGCAGTTACTTCCGAGGGTCGGGGCGTTCCCAGTTTTCAGTGTGTGGTGGAAACAGGCGACAACATTTCAGGTTGTCCCGATGCTACCTTCCTAAGGAGGCGAAGAATTAACCAAAAATTGTTAGCACACCCGCTGCGACCGCGGCAGGACTCGAACCTGCAATCTTCTGATCCGAAGTCAGACGCCTTATCCATTAGGCCACGCGGCCGCCCGACGCCTGGTGCTCTTTGGACAATCTAAAAAGTAATACTACCGCCCTCCAGCTTGCTTGGGACCAACCCATTTGTTTCTTGGACAGGGGAGGTTGGACTTTGGCTCCCAGAGTTCCGCAGGGAGAGCCCATCCGGAAGTCTCCGTCTCCCCCCTGCGGGCGGACCGGTCCACTTGCGGCCCTCCTATTGGTCGCGCCGGGAGTCTCCCGCCTGCCTCTCGGGTAGCCGCGGGACGGAGCGGGGCGCAGACGGGAAGTTGCGGCTGCCAGCGAGGCGGACCGGTCGGATGGAGGCCACACGCCACCCCGAGGCTGCGTAGGCCGCGCGGAGGGAGACGCCGCTCGGTCGGCCTGGGGTCGGGAGCCGCGGCCCGGGAAGCACCGGACGGACAGAGGTTTCCGGCGGGTTCGGCCCGGGGGAGGCCGGGTCGCTGAGCGGCGGCGCAGCCCCTCCCTCTCCAGGCAGGGAGCGAGGCCCCGAGCTGGGCGGAGGCTCGTCCCAGGGCGCACCGCGGCGCCGCCGCCGGGCACGGGCACGGCCGGCCGGCCGGGCGCTCGGGGGTCGCCGCCCCCTGCGGGGCGCCCTCGGCCGGCTGGGCCACGGCCCGGGCGTGGGTGGGGGCTCCGGGGGACGGCTGCCCGCCCTGCGGGTTCGAATCCGGGGCCTGGCACCTGGCAGCGCTAGGCCCTCGGGCCGCGGCAGTCGCGGTAATGGCAGCTACCGTTTGCCGATGGCCGCGCCTCGCGACTTGTTCGCCCTGTGTCACCCAAACAGCGGTCCCGTGTGACAGGTAGAATCCGTAACCCCATTTTACAGAGTAGGAGATTGGGGCCTTAGGGAGCTTGCCCAAGGTCACGCATCTCCTAACGGCCAGAGCCGGGATTCAAACCCGCCGCGTCCTCCTCCAGGACCGTCACTCGTAGCCACTGCCTTCACCTCCCCCAAGTTCACTGATGAACCCGCTGGAAGCTCAGTTTCCTCAGGAGGGGTATTGATGAGTCCTGTGGTTGTCTGGGGCTTCACTGAGAAACTGTCCCTAAAAGCTCTTGGCACGCTGCCCCGGACGCAGGAAGTGCCCGGGGAGCGACGGCTCGTCACCTAACACGAAATGCCTTGGGTCCAAAATAACACTTTGTGTCGTCTGTCTCCTTCAGGATTTGTGGGTGGAAGGCAGGCATGGTCAGACCCATTTCACTGACTGGAACGCAGAGACAGGACGTGTCTCTCTCCACGTCTTTCGGCCAGTAAAAGCAGCCAAGCTGGAGCCCAAAGCCCGGTGTCCTGACTCCCAGCGGGGGGCTCCCTGCACCAACCATGAGCCGCCTGCTCTGGAAGAAGGTGGCCGGCGCCACCACCGTCGGGCCAGGGCCAGTTCCAGTTCCAGCTCCCGGGCGCTGGGGCTCCGGCTCCGGCCCCGCCCCCGTCCCCAGCGACGGGCCGCCGCCGCCGCGGCCGCAGCAAGTGCCATCCTCGGAGGGCGGGCAGCAGCGGCACAACCCGTTGCACATCCAGATGCTCTCGAGAGGGCTTCACGAGCAAATCTTCGGGCGCGGCGCGGAGAAGCCCGGCGAGGCCGCGGTGCGCCGCAGCGTCGAGCATCTGCAGAGGCACGGGCTCTGGGGGCAGCCGGCCACGCCCTTGCCGGACGTGGAGCTGCGCCTGCCGCCCCTCTACGGGGGCAGCCTGGACCAGCACTTCCGCCTCCTGGCCCAGAAGCAGAGCCTGCCCTACCTGGAGGCGGCCAACTCGTTATTGCGGGCCCGGCTGCCCCCCCGGCCCCGGAGCTGGGCCTGGGCGGAGGGCTGGACCCGGTACGGCCCCGCGGGGGAGGCCGTACCCGTGGCCATCCCCGAGGAGCGGGCCCTGGTGTTCGACGTGGAGGTCTGCTTGGCAGAGGGAACCTGCCCCACGCTGGCGGTGGCCATATCCCCCTCGGCCTGGTAAGTAGGGGCTGGGCTCGGGTGGGGACTTCAGCTCACGTGGGGGGCCCAGCTTAATAGTTTGGCTCAGTGAACGTTTATTGAACTCCCACTGTGTGCCAGGCGGGTGCTCTTCTAGGGACTGCGGATTCCTTGGTGAACTCAAAGAGGCTTGACCCTAGCTTTCACCGAGCTTCCATTTTGGCGGGAAGATACAGGCAGGAAACAGACTCCCAGGCAGATGTCAGGTGGTGATAGGGGCCACGTGGAGAATTTCAGTAGACCGTTGTACTTGGGACTGACGGGGAGAGCACTTGTGGTTACCATGATTTGGTGCCTTTCCCCCCCTCCTCTAATAGCTTCCTGAGAAGTTAGTCCAAAATATTTAAACGGCATTTCTGTCTGCGGACGCTGTTGGTTATTGTGGGCAGGAGAACTCTCCCTTTTGTGGGACTGTCCCAGGAGGTGTAAGACATTTGGCGTCCCCAGCCGCTGTCTTAAATACCAGAGCGAGTATCCTGGCAAGTCACAAATGTACTCCACCCCGAGGCAGCAACCCCCCGCCCCCCACCATCCCCAGTTGAGAAACATTGCTTCCTTCCCCCCGCCTCCCAAGCAGGCATTTTGGTCCCCAAAAGGTATATCCAAATCTCTCTTCTTTTGAAATAACTTTCTAAGTGCTACCCACATTTCTTTTTCAAACAATGATGGCAGTCCTGTTTCTCCCCTTTTTTATTCTTCATTCCAGGATTAAAATACTATTTACAACCTTAAAGCTTTCAGGCATGGCCAGCAAAAAAGTTAGCAGTTTCTTTATTCCTATTGGAAGCTACATCTTTGTAAAGAAAGCTGCGAAATGTTAAATATGCAGTTGAAAATGGTGAAAACATGGCTAAATAGATAAGGTAGGCATTAATGGCTGCAAAGAGCAAAACTAGATTCCGCATTGATTTAGTTCCAGTGAAGATGAGCCTCTCAGTGCTTACTATGTAACTCGGTCAAGATAGAGGGAATGCGCCCATCGTTTCAGAAGGTAAAGCAGGCGATGGTGGCAGAAGGAGAATTAGGAAACCAGTGGCAAGAAAGACTTGTCTTTTGATCTCTTGGTCCTTTTTGGCCATTTTACCTGAAGTCCCCTTTTCTCTTCCTCCTCCTTCCTCTCCCTGCCCTTCCCGTCCACCTCTCATCTTCATCCCGTTGCTGCCAGAGGTGCCAGGGGCACTGCTGAGGCCTGGGCGCATCTGGGGACCTGCCTCCTGGGAGCCTGGCTATGGTGGGGAGCAGGGTTACCAGGTGGGGGCCCTCATAGCAGTCCACTTCGAACTTGGGCATGTCCCCGCCCCATAGCTGTGTAACACCAAGTTCCAGAACAGCCGGAAACTTTGGGGGGGGGGGGTGGGATCGGTTGGTGGCTTGGACATCCCATAGGGCAGCTTCCCAGGGCCGCCGGTAAGGACCGTGGTCATCAGCCGAGAGGGGCATCACACGGGTGTCAGCATTTATCCGAGATTCATAGGAGAAGCGTAGAGTATTAATGGCATTGATCTGACTCATCTTAAATTTTCCAAAGGTGTTTGCATTTTGGCTTTCTTTCTTTCTTTCTTTCTTTTTTTCTTTTTTTAATCATAAATTTATAGTAAGACCGCTCTCGTGCACAGCCGCAGACCCGGATCTTGGCACCAGCATGACTTTATTGCTACTAGAGTTCCTGTCCTCACCATAGCCTCGAATATTTGACATCTTCTAGCCTTTTCTTCAGGGGTGTTTTCAAGGGCTTTGAAAGCGGGGAGGAGGTTTCAGCCTGCGCCCCAGCGTATCAGCAGCAGTTGGAGTGTGAGTTAGATTTCAGCAGGTTGAAAACTAGGAATCTGTTTCTGCCAGTAGCCCCCTCCTGTTAAGAAACAGTTTCATGTTTGTTGAAACTGTTGAGGCAGATGGCCCCCGTCCCCCGCCCCAACCCCTGCAGAGGGTTGTAGGAAGCTCCTTTGCACCTGTGCTGGCCACACGCGGCCTGGTCACCACTCTGATGCTGACTGGCTCTGATCCGTTGGCATGATCTGTCGTTCACAGGCTTTTCTTCAGTGGCCATTTCCGCACGCTTAGCCCCGCGGATCTTGAGCGCACTCCAGCCTTCCCCCACCCCCTTCGCCCCCCCCCCATCCTGAATTGGGGTCCTCAGTCCCTCCCGGCCCCGCCCCCGCACACGAGCACGCGGTCCTTCCGTTGCACAGCACTGCCCACGAGATGTGGGATTCGGTCTGTCCTTCAGAATCTGTCCAGCCATTGGGTGATTCATCCTGTACATGTGCAGCATTTGCTTTTGGTTTTTTGTTTGTTTTCTTTTTTTGCCACTTTCAACTAAAAAAACATTTTTCCACTTTGGATTCTGTTGTAATTGTCTCTCTCCTTCGCTAGCATTTTGAACACCTGCTGTCTTGTGCTTAGAGACCTGAGGGGTTGACAGCGTTCATAAACAGCACAGACTTTGTGAACACTGGACCTAGCAAGCGCCTTGATGGCCCGGGCTGGATGCCTGTGTTGGACACCCAGTACTGTGGCACTTAGTTCCGTTTTTATCCGTGGAAGTGAAAAGTAAAGGTTTTATAACCTCCCTCCCACGCACCCACCTGACCTCCAGCTCTGTGAGGGTCAGGAGCACCCCTTGGTCTTCCTGGTGTCCCAGCCGCTAGGACCTGGCGTGTGGCGGTAGGTGCGCGGTGGGTGTTGTGGGGCGGGAGTTGAATGCCTCTGTGCCGAACCCGTCTGCCTCTCACCTCCCTCAGGTATTCCTGGTGCAGCCGGCGGCTGGTGGAAGAGCGTTACTCTTGGACCAGCCAGCTGTCGCCGGCTGACCTCATTCCTCTGGAGGTCCCTGCCAGCGCCGGCGGCCCCACCCAGCGGGACTGGCAGGAGCAGTTGGTGGTGGGGCACAACGTTTGCTTTGATCGCGCCCATATCAGGGAGCAGTACCTGATCCAGGTAAGGTTGCTGGGGCCAGCTGGAGGTTCTGGCGTGGGGTGGCCCCAGACCTCTGATCTCAGTGGCTAGGGAAGACGTTGCTCTTCTTGTAGCAGCTCAGGGCCTCCTGTTGACCAGCCTTGCCCCTGGTCCTTGTGCCCAGGACTCGCCTGGTACAGGACCTGAGTCATCACAGAGTACTAACATGTCTTGTCTCTGTGTGGCGTTTTAGAGCTTCGTGTGGGTCTTTGGCCACACAGCCTGGGCTCACATCCTGCCTCAGCCAGGGACCAGCAGTGTGAGCGCCTTAACATCCTCAGTTTCCTTATCCGTGAAAAGAGAGATTAGATAGAGGCTCCTTAGAGCCTCGGTTTCCTTATCTGTCAAAAAAGGAAGCTAGCAGAAGCTGCCTTGTAGTATCCCTGGGGAGGTTTGAACAGTGCGCATGTCAGACACTCAGAACCCCGCCCGGTGGGTGCTTGTGGCATCCTGAATTTTATGACAGGTGTCCCTTCATCGCCTCCTCACAACCACCCCAGGAGAAAGGGCAGGCGAGAGCAGCCCTGGCTTATAGCCGAGGCTCACACAGCCTTGTGAGTAGCAGGGCTGGGCCAGGGACTGAGCCCGGGAGCTCGGAAGGCCTCGTTTTGGACACTCTGTTCCCTAGGCGGCCCTCAGAGCTGTTGCTGGAGGCCGGGGAGGACTTGAGTGTTGGGACCGAGCCAGGCCCGCACCTGCAGGGGTGGCTCGGATTTGGGAGGGCAGCCCGTCACAGTCGGAGGGAGAAGCACGAGCACGCGTGAGCTGGTCTTCAGCGTCGGAAGGCCGTGTGACCGGAGGAGGCCGAGGTGGGGCTGGTGGGTTGACGGCACCGAAGCAGGGCTGGAGTGGCCCCAGCCGCGGCCCCTCTCCTCCTCAGGGTTCCCGCATGCGCTTTCTGGACACCATGAGCATGCACATGGCCATCTCGGGGCTCAGCGGCTTCCAGCGCAGTCTGTGGATGGCAGCCAAACAGGGCAAGCGCAAGGCCCGGCACCCCACGCAGCGAGGCCAGAAGTCCCAAAACAAAGCCAGCGGCCCAGTGGTGAGAGCTCGCTGCCGGAGGCCAGAGCGGGGCGCTTGGGACCGTCTCAGCAGCCTGCCTGCCTGCCTGTCTGTCCTGAGGCCAGGCTGATGTGCTGTATCCCTTGCTCCGGGCCCCCAACCCTAGATCTCAGCCTGGGACTGGCTGGACATCAGCAGTGTCAATAACCTGGCAGACGTGCACAGCCTCTACGTGGGGGGGCCTCCCTTAGAGAAGGAGCCTCGAGAGCTGTTTGTCAAGGGTAGCATGAAGGACGTCCGTGAGAACTTCCAGGTACGGCGCTGGAGCGGGGCTCGGGGAGGTGGGTGTGGCAGACCCTAGCCGACCCGACCCCGGGGAGTATAGCTGCCAGACCTGACCCTGAGACCTGGCGATGGTAGTGGGATGGCTGCCCACCCAGCGCCTTCCTGTCGCCTGTGCCAGGACCTGATGCAGTACTGTGCCCAGGACGTGTGGGCCACCTATGAGGTTTTCCAGCAGCAGCTACCACTCTTCTTGGAGAGGTGAGGGGGGGCCCCGGTGAGAACCCTGGGGGTCAGCAGGTTCCCGGTACCTGGGCCCTCTGTCTTCAGGTGGTGCTGGGTCTTTCTCAGGCTGTGGACCTTGGCCTTTCCGGGTTGTGAGAATGGAGCTACTCAGTGTATTGGTGGCCACCTGGGTCCTGGGCTCTGGGTTTCTACAGAGGCCTGGAGGGGAGGGCCGAGGGCTGTGCCCGAGTTCCACGTGCCTGGTCCTGGGTAATTCAGCGCCCTCTCCGTACCCAGATCCTGAGCCGGCCACCTGAATCCTTCACATTCATCATGGTCATGTTTGCTAGTGAGTCACTCTTACGGTGTGGCCAGTCACAAGTGTCACCTAGCCTGGCTCAGATCTTGACTGTCCTAACTCGTTTGCCCTTGGGCAAGTCACTAGGTTTCTCTGAGCCTCAGTGTGTCCGTCTGTGAAGCGCACACAGATGGTACCGGACTACCCCAGTTGTGAGCACAGCGCCTGGCACTTAGCTGTTATTCAGGGGGTGGCAGCCATTTTCACATTTGGATCTGTAATTCCCGCGTTACCCCCGAGGATGGGGTTACCCCTATATCTATCCAGCTTATAGATATAGGAACTGAGGCTCAGAGAGATGAAGCGACTTGCCCACTGTCTCACGGCTATGACGTAGTCAAGCTGGAGTCGAGAGCCTGGTCTCGCTTAAGAGCTGTGCCACGTGGGTGGCTGGGCTGTGGCTTTCCGGACTGGCTCAGGTATTGGGGCCCAAGCCCGCTTTGTTGTGGTCATTGATGACCACCCTGGCCTTTGCCCCGCAGGTGCCCCCACCCAGTGACCCTGGCCGGCATGCTGGAGATGGGTGTCTCCTACCTGCCTGTCAACCAGAACTGGGAGCGGTACCTGGCCGAGGCACAGAGCACCTACGAGGAGCTCCAGCGGGAGATGAAGAAGTCACTGATGGACCTGGCCGACGACGCCTGCCAGCTGCTCTCAGGAGAGAGGTAGCCAGACCTTGGGAGGGCAGGATCTAGGGGTGCGTGGGCCGGCCAGAGGCCTGCCTTAGCTTGGCCATCCCCTGCCCTGGTGGCCTGGCTCTGCAGGTACAAAGAAGACCCTTGGCTCTGGGACCTGGAGTGGGGCCTGCAGGAGTTTAAACAGAAGAAGGTGAAGCAGGTGAAGAGGAAGGAGCCAGTCGCAGCCAGCCAGTTGCCCACCGAGGGGGCTGGGGCCCCTGGGGATCCCAAGGACCAGGAAGGTGGGGAAGCACCGGAGGGAGGTGGGGGCAGAGGTGGTCCCTGGGGAGGTCCTGGGCCCCAGGGGGCCATCGGAAGGGGCAGCTTCAGCCTTCCAGGGAGGAGTCGGCCGGGCAGGTCTTCTTGAGAGCCTCTTCCCCGCCCCCCCCCCCCCCCCCCCCCCGCGGGCCTGATCGTCCTGCCCACCCGTGCAGACCCCGGCCCCCCCAGTGAGGAGGAGGAGGCTCAGCGAGATGTCACAGCCCGCGCCTGCTTGGAGCATCTGAAGGGGACCGCAGAGATCCTGCCCAAGCGCCCCCAGCACCTTCCTGGACACCCTGGGTGAGTCCTGTCCCCTCCCGTTAGGCCTCCCCTGTTCCGGGCCCCAGCACAGAGGTGGTGTGCGTGTGGGCCCTTCCTGCCTGGCTGCCATCCGTTCTGCTGTCTTCCAGTCCTCCTGGCGTCTGCTCCCTCTGACCCCCGGCTCCCTGGTCTCACTCAGTACCAGTACACTGAACACCTGCCGTGTGCCGGGCCCACGGCAGCCACTGCACAGATAGGAACACGGCTCCTTTCCAGGAGCTCCTTCTAGGAGGAGCCAGGTGTGACGACCGGCCAGTGCAGCCGGTCTTTGTAACCACGATGAGGAGGAGGAGTGAGCAGGATTGAGGCAGTACCTAATTCTCTCTGGGGAAATCAAGGCTTCCTTGAGGAGGTGATTTTTTATCTGTGCCTCATCGACTGGCAGAGATGAGAAAATGGGCGGCCAGGGCGAACAGCGGGGTGCTGACCCGGCACCTGCGGGACCCGGGGTGTGTTGTCTTGGGCGGGGTGCCTCACCGCCTTGTGCTGGCCGTCGTGAACTGTGTGTGAGAGGCGGAGCTTGGGAGGCCCTGGCGGGTCTCTAGAGCAGCGGTGGGGACAGATGTGCTGTCTCCTCTGGCCTGTCACCCTGTACGAAATGGAG
Organism: Leopardus geoffroyi; assembly: GCF_018350155.1. NCBI lineage: Eukaryota > Metazoa > Chordata > Mammalia > Carnivora > Felidae > Leopardus > Leopardus geoffroyi. The sequence goes on from NC_059337.1 coordinate 6,425,417, forward strand.
CTCGGGAGGGAGCCCAGTCCTGGGCCACGCTTGTGGGCCTGACGTAGGATCTTTCTCTTCAGATGTTTGAATTATTCTAGGGGACTTCATGGGGCCCTGGCTCATCCGGTGACTATAGACTGAAGTCATCAGAAAGCCCAGGGGGCTTTAGAGGATGGGTGGGTCAGGTCACGGGAGAAGGAACCCGGGTTGCAGTCCCATGCTGTCCTCCCCCCACCACTGTGACACTGCTCTCTTGTGGCGGGGCGTAGGTGGTACCGGAAGCTCTGCCCCCGGTTAGATGACCCTGCATGGACCCCGGGCCCTAGCCTCCTCAGCCTGCAGATGCGGGTCACTCCCAAACTCATGGCGATGACCTGGGACGGCTTTCCTCTGCACTTCTCGGAGCGGCATGGCTGGGGGTACCTGGTGCCCGGGCGGCGGGACAACTTGGCTAAGGCACCGGCGGAAGCTGCCCTGGCATCAGCTGGGGTGGCCTGCCCCTACAGGTGAGGCTTAGGCTCAGGGCAGGAAGGGGCGGAGCCTAAGGACCCTTTCCCCCTGCTGAACAACGCAAGCCCAGCTCGGGCTAGTGGGAGGAGCTGGGGTCTGAGAGTCTGGGTTCTTTTTTCCGTGGCTGCCCTTCCCACCCGGGCCTTGGCGCCCTGTGGAGGTTTAACGCCCTGCCCTTGGGTCTTGCCGGACCCCAGCTGCCTTCACAGGAACATCAGAGCAGGGGCTGTCAGAAGCAGCAGGGCAGACGGGCTTGAGTGTAAGGTACTGAGCGCTAGCGATGTTCTGTGTTCGTAAACCTTTTGTTGCGGTGCTCCTCTCACGTGAGACACCGTGGTTATCCCCATCTTAGAGTTGGCAGAATAAAGGCCTGGGAAAGCCGGCTGACTTGTCTAAGGCCCTAAACCCTGAGCTTTTGACAGGTGTTGGGGACGAGCCATGGCACTTGACGTGGCCCGGGTTGAGAGTCCTGGCTCTGTAGGACAGCCTGAGTCATCTGCGGGGTCTTCGGGACAAAAGGGGCTGGGGTCCAGCAGGGGCGGCCGGGCTTGACCTCCCTCTGCTCCAGGGGAGCAGAGCTTTTCCAGGGGAGGCGGTGGCCGTGTGCTCGGGAGGAGCTTAGATTTGGGTCAGACCAGCCCTGGCACCCTAGCCTGCCACCGGTGGGCCGTGTCCCTTGTGATTTGCCACTCCCGAAGAACCGGGGAAAACGCCGTCCGGCTCTGCCTCAGAGCTGGTTCTGAGGACTGACAGGGAGTTGTGGAAGGCCCCCAGTGAGCTGCCCGGCCCCGAGCGGGCCCCAGTAATCAGAGGCTGCTGCTGCTGTTCTCTGCCCAGAGCCATCGAGTCCCTGTACAGGAAGCACTGTCTTGAACAGGGGAAGCAGCAGCCGGAGCCCCAGGAGGCAGGCCTGGCGGAGGAGTTCCTGCTCGCCGACGACAGCGCCGTGTGGCAGACGGTGAGGGCGGCCCCGAACCTGGGCTCTGGAGTCTCTGCTCCCTCCCAAGGACCCACAGCCTTGTTGGGGGCGGTGGGGGATGACACTGGGGGCACTGGGTCACTCACCCCAGGCTGGCTTGGGCTGTGTGAACGTCTTGGGGAGGGGCCGGTGGAGCTGGGCCAGCCTGGCCCCCTGCTTCACTTCTGGGCACCTGGGCCCATCCAGGTGGAAGAGCTGGGCTGCCTGGAGGCGGAGGCGGAGGCCAGGGAGGAGCGCTGTGGAGCAGCAGTCCCCGATCAGCCCCCGGCTCCGGTGAGCGGGGCTTCTGCTCTGGGCTTCTCTGGGTGGGTGCTGGGTGGCCGGGCCCTGCTCTTGTGCCCAAGTCGCTCTCCCCTGCCAGAGAGTTCCCGAGGTCTCCGGGGGGGTTGGGGAGAAGCTGCCTTGCCCTTGGGTTGCCCGGCGTTTGTCGGAGGCCTAGGAGGAAGCCTGATCCTTGGGGCCGTCCTGCCATCTCCCAGCTTCCTGTTCGCCGCTTCAGGCCCTTTTCCCACGCCCTACCCCGTGGCCCTCGCTGAATGCAGGTGCTGGAGCAGGGCCTCATCTAGGTGTGTGGCCCCCACAGACTGCTGCTGGTGGCCCCAGAGCCAGCCAGCCGGCCTATCACCATGGCAACGGACCTTACAATGACGTGGATGTTCCCGGCTGCTGGTTCTTCAAGCTGCCTCACAAGGTGTGTGTCCGGTTCACGGCTGTGCTGCCCTTGCTGTGCTCGGGGCCCACCGGCCCCCAGGGTGACTCGGGCCCGGAACCACCCTCTGCAGGAACGACACGCCTGATGGGGCAGAGTGTGATCCCAGACGGCTCACCGTCTCTCAGTGTGTTTTCCGAGGGGCGTGGTGGTGGGACGGAATGACATAGGACCTGTTGGGTGTCTGCCACCACATCTGTCGCATGATGGCTTCTGTTGACTGATGCTTAGTTGCCCGGGTCAACTGTGGTCCGGAAGCAGATGATCTTCCTTCTGACGTGTCATCAGAAGGTCACTAGTGGCCTAACGCTGGTCCCAGTGCCTGTGTCACTCCCCTCCCTTCATCTCACGTCAGCACAAGGAGGGTGAATGCAGTACGTGAGATGTCTTGAGAGGGGGAAGCCACGTTCACTTCACGTTTATTACAGGTCATTGCTCCGTTCTGTTCTATTAGGTATTGTTAATCTTCCTGCGTGTAGTTAAGTTTTATCGTAGATACATAAGGAAAAAAGCATGTATGGGTCAGCGTTGTCTGTGGTTTCAGGCATCTGGGGATCTTGGAACACCCCCCCCCCCCCCCCCCCGCCCCAGACAAGGGGGGATGGCTGTGTCGTGAAGGGAGCGGGTGTGTTGCAATCAGGGATTTGCCCCAGGCGGCTCTGCATGAGGTTCTGGGCTCAGTGTTGGGCGGAGCTGAGGTGCACAGGGCATCAATGGGCTCTCTGGCCAGGGGTCTGCCACCAGATTCCAGCCCCTGCTTCCTCTGCCCTTTCCAGGATGGCAGCAGCTTCAATGTGGGCAGTCCCTTTGCCAAGGACTTCTTGCCCAAGATGGAGGATGGCACGCTACAGGCCGGCCCAGGAGGCGCGAGTGGGCCCCGTGCCTTGGAAATCAACAAAATGATTTCTTTCTGGAGGAATGCCCATAAACGAATCAGGTGGGCCACTGTCGGAGGGCAGAGACATGTTGTCTATACCCCTGGCCACGCCGTGGCAGCCCTGGCCCCCTTCCCCCCACCTTGCACCCCTGACCCTGTCTGTGCTGCACTGGAGGGACAGCCGGGCTGTGGTCTCAAGGCCCAGCTACTGGTTCTGGTTCCGTGGGAACGCAGGCAAGTCTCTTGCCTCCCTAGCTTCAGTTTCTGTGCTTACGTTGAAAGAGTGGTGCCGTAGGGCCTTGATGGTGTAGCTGCTGGAGCCCCGGGTGTGGCTGAGGACCGTGGAGGGTTGGTGGCCTGAGAGCTGCATCCGGGACTGGGAGCTGGGTCCTGAGGCTGAGAATGGCAGTGGACTCACCCTCAAGGCTGGCTCGGCAAGGGGGGGGTGGGGAGGGGGGCTCCAGCAGCATGCTGCTGCGACAAGGGCACTTCCCTGGCTGCTGAGGTCCGTCCCAGGCGTGGCCGAGGCACTCGTGGCAGGACTGACGTAGTGGCCTGGCCAGGTCTCAGGTGGCTTATGCTCCTGAATGGTAGGTTCTTGGGCCCGTCCTGAATGCAGTCTGTGTGAAGAGGGGGAGGCTGGGCAAGGAGGGGGCACAGTAGCCTCCAAAGCTGAGCCTGGGGGTGGATTCTCCTCATGGACGTCCTAAGCCTCAGTCCATCTGTCCCCACAGCTCCCAGATGGTGGTGTGGCTGCCCAGGTCGGCTCTGCCCCGTGCCGTGACCAGGTATGGCCTGCCGGGCGGTTGTGGGGATCGCAGAACTGAGTGGGGGCGGGCCCGAGGACCCCGGCAAACTGCCGAGACTCGTGTCCTCCCCCACCCTGCCAGGCACCCCCGCTATGATGAGGAAGGCCGCTATGGGGCCATCTTGCCTCAGGTGGTGACCGCCGGCACCATCACCCGCCGGGCTGTGGAGCCCACGTGGCTCACTGCCAGCAACGCCCGGGTACGTGCCCTCTGCGCCTCTGGACGTTGCGCTTCCTCTCCCGTGTCTCTAGAAACTGGGGTGTGGAGGGCCTTCGGTGAGGAGCAGGAGAAGGAACCGAAGATCTGGGGCAGGCGGGACTCAAGTTCAAATCTAGCTCCACAGCTCGTCTGTTCCTTTGGCAGACGTGATCTGGGTACCGCCTCGTAGCCAGATGTTGACGTGTGCGTGATCTGTACGGCCGCGGTGGTGTTTAGGTGGGGCCGGGGTCAGGTCAGGCGTGGAGGGTGGGCATCTTTACCTGTTGCCCTCACTGCTGCCAGCTGGCCCTCCCCGGAACTGTGGAGTTTGGGGCAGTTGTGTGGCGTTTTCTAAAACTGCCCCCTCGGGAGAGGCTCAGCATCCTCCCTCAAGTCTGGCTCCGGGGAGCGGGTGGGAGGCGTCTCACCGGGGTAGCTGGCGAGGGTCTGACCTCACTGTTCTGCAGCCTGACCGAGTAGGCAGCGAGTTGAAGGCCATGGTACAGGCCCCACCCGGCTACGTCCTCGTGGGTGCCGACGTGGACTCGCAGGAGCTGTGGATCGCGGCTGTGCTTGGAGACGCCCACTTCGCGGGCATGCACGGTGAGCCGGAAGCGGGGCTGGGCCGTTCGCTGGCAAGAGGTCTCCGAGCCGCCCTTCTCCCGCCCGCCTCTACCCGCTCTGCCCCTCCCCGCAGGCTGCACGGCCTTCGGCTGGATGACACTGCAGGGCAGGAAGAGCAGGGGCACCGACCTACACAGTAAGACCGCCTCGACGGTGGGCATCAGCCGTGAGCACGCCAAGATCTTCAACTATGGCCGCATCTACGGGGCGGGACAGCCCTTCGCCGAGCGCCTGCTCATGCAGTTCAACCACCGGCTCACACGTCAGGAGGCAGCCGAGAAGGCCCAGCAGATGTACGCCGTCACCAAGGGCCTTCGCAGGTGAGGGTCCCTCCCCCGTCTGTTACCCCCGGGGCCTCAGGCCTGCCCTGCTCCCCTTTACTGCTCTCCTCCCGTTTCCCATCACCTGAGCCTTCTCTTGGCCCCTTTCCGTTCAGACCTCTGACCTTGCCCCAGGACGGTTTGTCCTTAGGTTGTGCCATTTGCTGCTTTAATAACCGTACACAGCTTCCTCATAGAGCGAAGGCTGTCCTTTTGTTGCGTTGCCACCGAGTGGCGGCACGTCGACAGCCGTGGTCCTGCAGAACACCCAGGGGGAACCGGGGCAGGCCCTGGGTGGGACAGCAGGAGGTGACGGGAAGGAGCCGTGCAACACCGGACCCCCTTGACTGTGCGACAGGAGGAAGCCTCCCCAGGCTCCAGCTCGTTTCCTCTGGCGGCGCCTTTTGTGTGCTCAGGGTTGTAGTGGGCTCCTAGGAGGGTTCCCGAAGCAAGTGTTGGAGGAGAGGTGCACGGCCAGCTTCCGTAGGTACGCTCTGCAGCGACCGTGGCCAAGTAGCCGGCCACCTCGTGAGACCGAAGGGTAGGCAGGTGATGGTGTGGTGGTGACTGTACACGTGCAGACTGGGGGGCGGGGTACCATGCAGAGTAGGGGGGTGTGCGGCTTGCACGGGGGGCGCAAAAGCAGTGATGACAGAGGTCGGGCTGTCAGAGAATTTGAAGGCGTCACGCAAGTCTGGGCCGAGAGCGCGGGAGGGGAAGCCTTGGTGCTGCTTTGAGGTGGTGAGTGACAAGGCTCCGGAGCCATGAGGGGACAGGCCTGGTGTTGTCACAGGCCGTGCTGAAGCCAGGAGTCAGGTGACGGGAATGGAGGTCATCAACCGGCCCGGCTGTGGTCATTTTCTCCGGATGCCCTTTTGACTTCAAGGAGCTTCCCATTTGCTACTGCTCCTCTGGCCAGGCTGCTGGCCTTTGCTGCCTCCAGAACTAAAACATGGCAGCTGTTGGTCATTCGGTGGTTCCTGACCGCGTCTGTGGCATCTGCCTTTGTGGCGGAATCTGTCCCTTACTGGGCTACCATGGCACAGCCCACAATAGCCCAGGCTCCTGTCTGGGCTTCACCTTTGCCCGGCAAGTCCCTTGCTGGCTCTCGGCTGGTTTCTCCCTGAAGCAGAGCCCGTGGGGATCTGGGGACACTCCTGGCCCCGGGCTTGGCACACAGGAGGCGATCCCACAGGAACGGTAATGATGACGCTGCTCCTAGGTACCGGCTTTCGGATGAGGGGGAGTGGCTGGTGAGGGAGTTGGACCTCCCCGTGGACAGGACTGAAGATGGCTGGGTTTCCCTGCAGGATCTGCGCAAGATCCAGAGAGAAGCTTCAAGAAAGTGAGAGTCCTCTGTGTACCAAGGACGGCAGGGAGGGGTCCGGGCTGGCCCCAGGAGAGCTGCGATGCCTCGTTTTCAGTTCTGAGAGGCTGAAAGGCAAAGCTTCCCCTTTCCCCCCCACCCCGGTCCCCAGGTCACACTGGAAGAAGTGGGAGGTGGTCGCCGAACGAGCGTGGATGGGGGGCACAGAGTCAGAAATGTTCAACAAGCTGGAGAGCATCGCCACGTCTGACACCCCATGTACCCCTGTGCTGGGCTGCCGTATCAGCCGAGCCCTGGAGCCCTCGGCCGTCCAGGGGGAGGTAACCTCACTGTCCTTGGAGCCCGAGCAGAGGGGTCACAGGGGAGGGCAGGGCTCCTCCCCAGAGCAAGCTGGTGTGCGGCACCACCCCTCTGACCCATGCCCTCCTTCCCCCCAGTTTATGACCAGTCGTGTGAACTGGGTGGTGCAGAGCTCTGCTGTGGACTATTTGCACCTCATGCTCGTGGCCATGAAGTGGCTTTTTGAAGAATTTGCCATCGATGGGCGCTTCTGCATCAGCATCCACGACGAGGTCCGCTACCTGGTGCGAGAAGAGGACCGCTACCGCGCGGCCCTGGCCCTGCAGATCACCAACCTCCTGACCAGGTACGCGGGGCCCGGGGCCTCTCTGGCCGGCCACATGCTCCTGTGCGGGGCTGTGGACCAGGCTCAGGCATGCTCTGTGTGTTTTCACCGCCCCAGAAGTGCTGGTTTCAGGTTTTATGTCTAGTTGAAAAAGACGGTCTTGAAAAGACCGGTCTCAACTTTTAAGAAAGATTTCTTGGGTTTGAAAAGAATGTATGTACCCAGACTAGATCAGGGAGGTAGTGAGAGAGGTCTGGGAGGTGTTCTGAAGAGTGGCTGTCATCTTGTCCTCCCCTAGGCACACACCTTGTTTTTGTAGATCAAACGCCAGATAGCTTTTCTCCGTTCGTTAAGTGCCAAAAGTTTATTTGGACTATCAACAGAAAACGTTGTTAAATGTGACTTAGAAAGTATTTTTATAGTAAGATTCCTAGTTTACGTGGCTTAATTAAATGGTAACTATAGTTCCATGTTAGTCTGCCACTCAGAACCAGTTTGGGACCCAGATCTGTCCTAATGGGCAAATAAGTATTCTACACATTAACACGGTCTCCACTGCCCTCTTACAGCTAAGGGTCCTCATAGGTTTTGAATATCGTTTGGCCCAGTAAGTCAAATTTTGTACGTCAATAAAGCGGACCAAACCGTGGGGGGAGAAAAGATGTGTTTGGGTCCCTGATTTCATTTTGGTGTCGCTGGGAGGGGTCCGGCTGCTGGGTGGAGGGCTGTGCTGGACATGCCTGAGAGGAGATGGGGTCTTTTTCAGGTGCATGTTTGCCCATAAGCTGGGCCTGGATGACCTGCCCCAGTCAGTCGCCTTTTTCAGTACAGTCGATATCGACCAGTGCCTCAGGAAGGAAGTGACCATGGATTGTAAAACCCCTTCCAACCCAACTGGGATGGAAAGGAGATACGGGATTCCCCAGGGTGAGCTCCACACATTTGTTTGTTGTGCATAGAACACAAGGTGGACTCGAAAGCCGTCTCGGACAGCGGGAAGCTCAAGGCTGCCGGCGGCTGCTCCAGTTAATCGTGTGCCGCGGGCCCGAGGTGAACATGCTGTTCAAATCGCAGAGGAACAGGTTTCTAGAGAGCTGTTCACGTACACGAAGAAAGAAACCAGAACTCAAGATGTTCGCTATGTACTATTATTCCCTCTCCAACCACACCAAAAATGCATTTTAAGATTTATTGTATAAGCTCAAAGTGCATTCTCAAGAGAAAAAAAACAACTGTGCTTTGAATAATTTGAACAAGTTAAAGCAACAACTTCTTTAGTACAGAACAGACACTCCCACTCCTCTGGCCTCCCCGCTCCCTTCCGGGCGCAGAGGTACAGTTCTCGAGGAAGCATCCTAACCAGCTTGCACTCTCTTTCAGGTGAAGCGCTGGATATTTACCAGATAATTGAACTCACCAAAGGCTCCTTGGAGAAATGAAGCCCGCCTGGACCGTAGCTCTGCCCGGAGGCCCTGTATTTGCTCCCGTGGAGCTTCGTCAGGGCGGTGTGGGCTCCCACACTCAGGCTTTCAGCTGTGCTTTTTGCAAAAGGGTTTCCCTCGGGCCAGCCCTTCTTCAGTAGCAGGACCTGCCAGGCACGACGGCCTCTACCTGAAGGCGCAGTTGAGTTCAATGGGTTCAGAACCAAGACGCTAACACTGGTGCAGGCTGTGGGACAACGGGGCACTGTTGCTTGCTGGGTAAAAAGAGCAGAAGCCCCAAAGTTCACATTAACTCAGGCATTTCATTTATTTTTTCCTTCTCTTCTTGGCGGGTTCTTTGTCCTGTCCCTCGTGCTCTGATGCAGTGCCCTAGAAGGGGAGAGAAGTCACGCTGTAATGTGATAAGCCTGCTCAGAGGCAGTGGAAATAAAAACAAAAATCCTTTATCTTCTCACCAAAGCCTGTGGTGGTGGTGCTTTCTCCACAGACAGAACAACCTCCTAGGAGTGGGAAGGGGAAGAGCGGGGAGGCCTCTAAAGTAGCGGAGCAGGCCCGTGCTAATGCCTTTCCTGCGGACAGACACAGGCGAGGACAGAGGCGCCTGGGTGCTGGGTGGCCCTGCGCCGGCTCAGTAAAAGGGCAGGAGACAGGGCCAGGTGTGTTACAGCCTGGGATGTGACCGCCCGAAGAATGTAGGTTCAAAATTTTTGAGAAGCGACAGATCAGGGTGGCTTATGTCAATTTCCACGTCAGACAGACCTGAGCCAATGAAACTTGTAGGAGCTCACGGGGCTTGGGGGCGCTACTGCAACTAGAAGAGCTAACGGGCCAGAGGAGGCTGAGATGTGGGGGTGGGCTGCAGGAAGCCTTACCTGAACTCCTCATGGCAAGGGCCCAGGGAGAGGAAGTAGTTTTGAATGAATCATTTTCCAATGGTTCAAAAGGTCACAGGAGACCCCATGGTGAGAACTTGTGTCACCACCCCCTTTCTAGAAAGGTCTACCCCAAAATGTGCACAAAACTGGGTAACTTCATACGGTGCCAAACTCCTAGCCCTTCTCTGACAGCCCTTAGTTTCGGCTTCACCTGACCCCCTCCACCCCCTCTCTCTGGCCCCCTCCCCTCAGCCATGCTGCTCCCAGCCAGTCAGAAGGGTGGCCGGGCTTGCTGCGCTCCAGTCAGTAGCAGGCACTGACCTCGTCGTCGTCATCGTCGTCGTCGTCGTCCTCCTCCCGAAGAACCATATCCAGGATGTTTCCTTTGATCTTGAAGTCTCGTGAGGTGCTGAGCTTCATGTGCTGCATCAGGTTCACCTGCAACAGAAGGTTTTCCTACCTATACGACAGGTCCCGCCAGGGCCACCCGGAGGTGCTGCTGCTGTGCCTCCAACGAACCCTTCGGTGCCGACCTGGAGCAAGCACGTGCCCACCTGACCTTGCTTTTCTATCAGTCCCTAATGTGAGGTTTGCATTCGGGCCATCAGATCACAGAGCAAAGGGCTGTGGTTTCCCCACGCTGTGCTGCTTCTGTGTGCCAGGCCCCCTGGCAGGGTAAATGGAAACACTAGAAGATAATGGAGTATGTTTACCTTGGACTTCTTCGAAAGGTGGATGAGGAATTTTTCATACTGTTCGATGGCAAAGATGAGGTTAGGGATTGGCTTGGTTTCCCGAAGAACTCGGGCCTACAGGGCAAAGAAGACAAGACCTAAATTTCAGATTCAAGGGCTTTCAGAGTTGTCCTCTGAAACAGTCCGCAGAGCTGCTCTTGGCTTTGCAGGAGAAAGCTAGATCTGCCCTCCAGTCAAATGCAGGATTCCTCATATTCCAGTAATCTAAGATTTCTGCCAGTTCAATCTCCTCAAAGGACCTGGACGCGGATAAAGACAGCAGCAAATCTCTCCATTTACAATTCCTCAGTATCTGTTTTACAGACCGGCTGGAAGAAGGACCATTTGTAGAAATCTGGTTGCTTCCCTGACTTCACACAGTGAGCCCACCAGTGCCTTTCTAGTTTTCACCACTGGGATCAGATTTCTCCCAGTCTGACTTGTAATCTGTGGGTCCTCCCAAATGTACACACATCGATGTGTTCTGTACTTTTTTTTTTTTTTTATAAAGCCCACAAGGGAGGACATTGTTTTTGTTTTTTTTTTTTTAATCACATTATCTTGGAGATAGCTCTACATCTGAACATTTCTATATCTGAACATTTAAATTTGTATTTTCTCATGCCTAAGTCGTATCCTACGGTATAAACAGACCATAAGCCTTTTAGCCAGTCCACTTAGTATCTTCCGTCTTAGTTTTTCTAGTATCTTACTTTTGCAAATGATACTACTATGACTGTCCTGGACACAGGCCTTTACAGTTTCTACATCCTACAAGTGGAACTGCTGTAAAGCACAGTGTGATCTCCTGAAATACAGCACTTACTGCCAAACGGCCCCTGAGAGGCCACTAGTGTGCACCTGTGCCAGCAGCGTCCTGGAGAACCCTCCTCCTGTCCCCTCACTGACACTGGCATGTCCTTTAGGGGGCATCTTCCACACACATCAGCCCTTCCTAAAATAATTCCTTTCCAATGGGAATCCAAAGCCATTTCCATTTTTAAAGAAAGAGCTTGAGATTTTCTGGCGCTTTCTGAATAAAGTATGCAGTTTTTGGTGGAGGAAAAAGATGTTCCACCTGAACATAAATCCTGTGAGCTGAGCTGAGAAGCACACGTGCACCCACACACTTAGGTAGCAGCATTAATGAGCTCTAGCTCACACCTCTCACAACTTCCCCATTTTTGTCGCACGGTTCAGTGTTTTTTTATACTGAGAGTTGTGCAGTTACCACAATAGATCTTCAGACATTTTCACACACCCCCCAGAGAAATCCCATGCCTATTTCACAGCAGCCACCCCCCTACCCCAGACAACCACTAATCTGCTTTCTGTCTTCTCAGACCTGCCTATTCTGGGCCTGTCACATAAATGGAAGCCTCCAGTATGTGCAGTCTTTCTGTGACTGGCTTCTTTCTCAAGGCTTACAAGTGCTGCTGCGTCAGCCAGCCGTGTGGGCTGCTTACCATGGCTGTGGCAACAGCAGCGGTTTTCCCCTTTTTCTTCTCTCCTGTGCATTTTAGGCTCTGACTCCTCTTGTTCTGAAGAAATAGAAACAAATTCTCTCATTCCTGAAGATTCTTCATGGGAGCTAGCAGGCCAGTGGTCATTTTCGAAGAAGGTGAGGATAGCAGAATATGGGGACTCTATAGGGGACCACGTCCGGGTGGAGATAACTGACAGCAGATGCTGGAAGATGGGGAGCATTCTGTGATGCTTTACGATCCTCAGATTTTTTTTTTTTTTTTTTAATTGCTGGGAGGTTTACCATCTCCCTCTTAGAACTAGCACATGAAAGTGAGGGCAGGAATGACTGGTCTCGTACCAGACCTACCAAGGGACTGGAGAGGTACAAAGGATGGTTAAAACAAGGACTGTCACGATGGCAGCAGGAATAGGGATTTCCCAACTCGGCAGTTGGCTCAAAGGGTTTCCCATGAAGGAGAGGAAGCTGGAGAGGTTGCTCCCAGGGTCTCCAGCCTTCCCACTTAGAGGCAGACACCAGACACGTCCGTGTGCCACGTGGTTACGTGCTTGAGAAGGGTTCAGAGGTCATACGAACACTTTCCTGTGTTGTAAATAATCGCAAAAGGAACTAAAAAGTACAAGATGAGGCAGAAGACAGTCAAGACCTACGTCGCATGTGAGGCACGCAGAACACAGGAATCTTACCTGAAGGGGCGTTGTGTGCCTTCTAGGAAGAAACACACAGGCCTCATGGGACAAGTAAGAGGTTTAAAAACGCAAAGCTGAAAATGGGGAGAACTGTACCACTAGAACCATGTGTGAGAGGCTGGAGTCTTAATCCCATGGCATGTTCTGGAAATTAAGAAATGATAGGGATTCCAGAGGGGCTGGTATAAAGGTCTATTTTTAGTCCTGGAAGGCAGGGTAGAGAGTGAAGCCCTTTTAAGAAAGTGGCAGGGAAACAGCCATAGAGCGAACCCATGTGACCAAGTGGGAAGCAAGGGGTCTTTCTAGAGGTGGTACCCAAGATGGGACCCTGTCCACTGCCCATTCCTGCTGATTTAGGAAGGACTGAAATTACAGCCAGAAGAGGCACCATTTAAAGGTGCATGTTCTGAGCAGCATGCTTAAGGGTTTTGAATTACTGGTTTGCACTGCTTTCTTCTCATTGAGATCCAAGGCTGTGGGGAAAAGAGATGAGGATGTAAGAGAATAAACAGCTCTCTGAAAGACGTGGCAAATGCAGTGCTGCTTTCTAGATAAGAGCTGGAATTAATGGAGCCATACACTTTTTGCCCAGGGTTGCTCATTAAATACATCTCACAGAGAAAAATGTCTGCCTGTGGATCAGCTGACTTGTCAGGCTTTAAGTCAAATACAGATGGGGAAGGGGGAAAACACCCTGAGAACACATAAATTGGTTTTTGTGTGGGTGGGTGGGGGAAATGGGTCAGAAACATATGCAAAACCCTCTAATACTTTACATGACAACAAACATCAGGTGTGATTCTGGAGGAGGGACTGGCAAACTACAGCCCATAGGCCAAGACCAGACCACGGCTTGTTTCTGAAAATGAGGTCTCATTAGAACATAACCAACTGAGCCACCCAGGTGCCCCGAATGTGGGTAAGTGACCGGCTCCCGATTTTGGCTCAGGTTATAATCTCCTGGTTTGTGGGATCGATCCCTGTGTGAGACTTCACACTGAGCATGGAGCCTGCTTGGGATTCTATCTCTCCCTCCCTCCCTCTCTCTCAAAATAAATAAATAAATAAATATTAAAACAACAACAACAAAAAAACCCCATGGTCACATTCATTTGTATACAGTCTATGGCTGCTCCTGTCTGTAAAGCCAGAGTCAGCTCTGACTGACCGTGGTCTGCAAAACCTGAAACATTTACTACGTAGCCTTCTACAGAAGTCTGCTGGCCCTTGTTGTAGATTCAAACTATCTGGGTTTAAGTCTGCCTCTGAACTAGTTCTGTTCTTTGCATTTACCTTTAATCTATCTGGGGTTAACTACTGACCACAGGTGTAGTGAGAATGAATGAGGCGAAGCGTGAGGAGAGTTCCACACTACATCAGGCCAGGCTGCAAGCCAGGGAAGGCTTCTCTGCATGTCTGCTGCTCCAATAAAACGAATATGGTCTTAGAGCACTGGTTCCCAAGCTGTACTCTTTGGACTGCCATTCTGACAAACAGTTAACACTTGTTATTAAAAAAGCAGTTCTTGAATAGATTTTAAAACTACTACTGAACGTATTTAATTATTGTTGGACCTCTCAGCAACTTTAACATGCGAACAGGTACCACGATTCTCTAAGATAAGGAATATGTACAAGTACTTCTCACAGAATCCTTGTTTGTTTTGAGGACTAGGTCTATACCGCATACTTTGTGAGATGTGGCCTTACTGGAGATGGGGAACTCAGAACCTGAACTGAGGCATAGAGGGACACATCCTATATCTGGACAAGAGAGGTGTCTGACAAGCTGGCACCTATGTGAACAGTTTTGAGCAAGCATGCAGGCGAGGTCCCAGGAGAGGGCCAGAAGAAACAGCTTGGTGAGAGCAGGTCATAAGCTGTGGCCAGACAGAAGACCTGACCCATAGCACGAGCCTGGCACAAAGGCAAGGGGACAGAGGACCTCAGCTATCAGCACACTATTCAGAACTTTTCTGGCCAAACGCAGATGACAGACTGCTCGGTCACTGATTCACAAGGGGAGGGGAGGAAGCACCCCCGATACCCATAACGAAGCAGTTACCGATGCAAGATGTGCCTGTGCACAATGCAGAGGGAGAAAACAAGTAGGGCTTCACTATGAAAGCAGTCACAGTCCATTGCTTGAACTGACCCGTTAGTGAACATCTGCTGGACTCCTTGAAGATCAGGAACTGCCCTGCAATACTTTGAACTTTAGTGACTAAGTGGCCTCCGGAGACACTGGGTCTTCAGTGCCCCTTTGGGACATTTGGCAATTTCTAGAGACATTTTTGGTTGTCACAACTGGGAGGCTGCTACTGGCATCTGGAAGGTGGAGGCCAGGGATGTTGCTCAATATCCCAGAATGCATGCAAGAGGCCCCACATCAAGGAATTATCCGGCTCAAGAGAGGCCAATAATGCAGAGCCGGCCAATCCCCTGTGTAAGCCAACAGTTAACAGTGACTCAAGTATTACAAGAACCTGATGGTATCTGCTGCCAAGTGACATTTAAAATGTCTCCAAATCTAGGGGCGCCTGGGTGGCGCAGTCGGTTAAGCGTCCGACTTCAGCCAGGTCACGATCTCGCGGTCCGTGAGTTCGAGCCCCGCGTCGGGCTCTGGGCTGATGGCTCGGAGCCTGGAGCCTGTTTCCGATTCTGTGTCTCCCTCTCTCTCTGCCCCTCCCCCGTTCATGCTCTGTCTCTCTCTGTCCCAAAAAATAAATAAACGTTGAAAAAAAAAAAAAAAAAAAATTAAAATGTCTCCAAATCTTGAAAGAGCCCATCACTTTAATTTAGAAAGAGAAGAAAGAAAGGGGTCTGAGCAAATGACAGGAACAGCCCATATGCCCTCTGCCTCCTTGAAAGGGCTGCTGTTCCCAAATACACTGCACTGATCTCAGCCCTTTATGTGCTCACTCACACACTAAAGGACGGCTGATGGCATGGATTTAGAATCACCTAGAAATGAACCAAGTCACAGCCCAAGCATGCATATTCCTTCCCTGCTCCAAATGCAAGCATATCACTTTCTCCAAATTAAGTAAACTTTTTTTTCTTTGTATAAATGAAGACCTCAAGCCTTGGCTTGATCCCAAAGGGGCAGTCACCTTTGGCTTACGGTAAGTAGGGAAGAAACCTCATATACACTTGGCTCACATGATCAAGCGGTCCCATGGGGACACAGGAAGTCCTTTTTTACTGGAAGATCTATTTTGGTACTGACTCTGAACCACTTACCTGAATGTAAGAAATGAAAGAATAGCATAGGGGAGTCAGATGAGAACCGGACAGTTTTACCTGAAGCAAAAGAGAAGAAAACCAATGTAACTGTAAGAATAAAATGCTTCCCCATTCCTAGGAAAGGAATTTGCAACTCACCAGCTTTTCCATATTTTTTGGAATTCCTCTGGAGCTCTGACACACCTGGAGATACTAACCAAAAATTTCCAGATTTAGTTTACATCCTCTAGCAATGTTCCCAGACACCTCCAGGTGACTCAGTGGGCTAAGGGAGTGGGGCTCACTGCTGACGAGATGGGAAAGAAAACAAACTACCCTATTCACAGAGAAGCCTAGACACAAGCTCTCCTTTGTCCCCTCCTCAAGACTCCTGAGGCCACCAGACAACAGGCAATGAAGGGTTTCTGTTTCCGACTTGCTCAGCTTACTACTTTAAAAATCCTTCAGGTTGATGGTCCCTACATCTAAAAAGCAACGACTTTACTGTTTTTCCTTTAAAAAATGCCAATAGAGGTACCTGGGTGGCTCAGATGGTTAAGTGTCTGACTTTGGCTCAGGTCATGATCTCACCGTTCGTGAGTTTGAGCCCCATGTTGGGCTCCATGCTGACAGCTCAGAGTCTTAATTGAAGCCTACTTCGGATTCTGTGTCTCCCTCTCTCTCTGCCCCTTCTTCACTCACACTCTGTCTCTCTCTCCTTCAAAAATGAATACAAGCATTAAAAAAAAATTTTTCTTTAAACTGCCAATAAAGGGGCAGCTGGGTGGCTCAGTCGGTTGAGGGACCAGACTGACCCCAGCTCGGGTCATGATCTCATGGTTCGAGGGTTTGACTCCCACATCGGGCTCTGTGCTGTTAGCATGGAGCCTGCTTGGGATTCTCTGCACACACCCCCCTTGGCCCCTCCCCCGCCTGCACATGCATGCTCTCAAAAACAAACAAACGTTAAAAAAATGCCAACAGAGAGAAGAAGCTTTCAGTATTTCCACTACAGAAGTGTAGGAGCCACACCACATGGCCAGATCTGCACCTTCTCAGAGATGGCTGCACTGCTGTTTGGGGACACCACGTGGGGGTCTACCATCTTTCTTGGATTGTCTACACCTTTCTAAATATTTAATATGGATCACTGCTAGAATCAAAACTAAATCACCCAGTTCCTACCACCTGCCGAATGTTTGCTGAGGACCAAAATATTCCAAGTGCAAGAAAAGAGTTCTCTGTTAACAGATTAAGCATAAGGAGCATTAACTTACACTTAGGGCAGACTATGCCTTGCATTTAAAAAAATTACCTTTCTCCTACCTAAGTACCTGACCTGACCCAAGTACCTGTAAGGCATTTAACACCTACTTGTTAATGGAAGGAGAGAAGGAATAAACACCTCTTTAGTGCCCAGACTGGTTTGAAATAGTGTAATTTGTGTGCAATAAGGAATCGGACTGAATTCTCTAGCTATAATTTAGATTAAGTCTTAGAAGGCATTCGAAGGGGCACAATTCTCAATTAGGGGTCACATACCTACATGCCAAAAAATAAGAGCCTCTAAAGGAGATTTAGAATTAATGTCATCAACTGTTTCTTCCTGGCCCATTATGGAGACACCTGCCACCTACTGACCAAACCAGAATCAAACCACGAATTGCACGGAAATAAGCAAAAAGAGCTCTGTACAGAGGCCTCCACAGCAGTGAGCTGCTGCCCTGGCCTAGTCTTGGGCTGGCTGGGGCAGCACGGTGGGAGTGGCTCTGGTCACCTCTCCGATACTCACATATCTGACAAGTGCTGTGAGGATGGTGTACATTTTGCAAAGGTCCTTTAACAAGATGTCCACACAGCTGCCTGATGGCAGGGCTGTCTGCACCAGCTCATGGAAAAATGTAAGCAGAGTTCCCAGCTGCATGATGATGGCTTTCTCGATAGGATGATTTGGTAGGGTTGCCTGAGAAGAGGCCTCTTCTAAAGGGAAATGAAATTGGCACATTCAGACCCACTGACCTTATTTTCCAGTTTAAGTGAAGGAAATTTAGAAATCAACTAACCACCATCAAACGGGAAGTCTGTAGGGACAACGAGCATGTAATTCATCATGCAGAGTGAATCAGTAGCCACACTACGGTCTACTTTTTCCATCATGCTGGAAATGCGGCTCAAACCAACAAACGAATCAAGCTGCCCTTTTACACAACAGTCAATCTGGATTTTGGTGGACTCTTTTCACTATTCTTGAAATGCCATCCTGAACGCATCTTACCTGATAACATTTCTTGGCTCACTTGTCCCTTAAGCTTGGTGATCAGCCAGTCCACTTCTTCTAGGACTTTCTCAGCCTGACTCAGAACAAGTAACTGTGAAAGCAAAGAATGTCCGGTGTGGCTCACTGGTGGAACACAGCAACCATAGCTACCTGCAGGCGGGGTTACAAGCCTCAGGACACGAGCCACTACAATTTACTCTTCACATGGAATAAAATGGAAGGAACCATAAGACTATTTCCCATGGCTTGGGGATCCACACTTACACAAACAGTAGGAGCAGCTGTTCTCAAATTCACCATCGCAAAGTGATTTGTTTTCTCCATCTCTACATCCTGAGGAGGCAAACACAGGGGAGATACAATGGCAGTAAAGCTGTCCCCCAGTCGCGATCCCCACTCAGGGTGCTGTAAGCGAAGGCTTGCTACAGTACCTCGTCTATGTCTCCGAGATGCCCATGGATGTCCTGGGACAAGTCACGCAGCAGGATGACAGGACTCTTATACAAAACATGGAGGCTGAAGAGCAAATTCATCAAGCCCTTACAAAACGAGGCATCCTCTAAGAGTGGGAAAGAGAGAAAATTGATAATTATAACCCAGTCTTTAGGGGATGGCGTGCCTACCCAGAAACGTGGCTTGCCATGTATGATACCGCAGTGCTGCGCACAGGCCATCCAGGGTAGCTCTCCCACCAAGGCACACTTCTGTAGGGAGAGGTTTCCTATCATTAGGCAGTCACTATCGCTGTATAACTAGTACCCGGATCAAGAAACAGAATGTTTCCAGCACCCCAGAAACTCCCTCCTACCTCACTTGCCCCAGCAAGGAACTGGCTGTCCTGATTTCTACCATCACATCTAGTTTTGTCCGATTTTGAACTTTATGTAAATGGAACCAAGCAGTAAGTACTCTTTAAGTACTCTGGTTTCTTCTGTTCACCATCGTGTTTGTGCAATTCCTGCACGTTATGTGTTGGTAGTTTGTGTGCGTGTACACGGCCATTCCTTTATCCACTCCACTGCTGACAGACAAGTGGGTTTGTTTCCGCCTATTAAAATAGCACTGCTGTGAGGATCCAGGAGTGGGACTGCTGGACTGTAATCAGATACTGCCCAACAGCTTCCCAAGCGGCTACGTCAAACGCAGACCTCCACCAGCGGCGGATGAGAGGGCTGACTGTGCCGCATTCTTACCATGTGGATCCATCTCAGTTTGGTTACTCTGGTGACTGTGTAATGAGTACCTTTCCTTTTTAAAATGCAATATATTTGGTAAAGAGGATTTTATATAAAGCCTAAAAGGAAACAAGAAAGGAAACTTACCCTGGCTGTTTTCCTTGCAAATCTTGGATGTCCAGGATAACATCTGCACAAACTAGAGATTATTCAGATATTAAAGAAACATGCCAACAGACAAAACAGACCAAGGTGCTGTCAGACTGGAGGAGTCTAGACCTTTCCAAATCTCATCAGCTGCCAAAACATGTGCCTGGATCTAAAGTGATAATCTACTAAGAACAGCATAAAAATAAGTCTAAAATTATTAGAAGAATTAGTGATTCTTGTCTCATAATATAATAAACATATGACTTAATTCTCAGTCTGTGCTCTCATTAAGGACCAAAGGTCCTGAGGTCTGGACTCTTACCCCCCTGAGCTTCCTCTACCCCTACCACCATGGTCGAGGACTAATGTACCCTTTTTCCCCCTTCCCAAATGCCTCATTCTTTCCACACTTGAGACATCTTTAAGAATATCAGTCTAATGGAGAGATGCGGGAGAATAAGATCTTGGCCATAAAGACAGCAGAATTAGCTTCTAGGAGCCAAGAGGCCAAAGGAGGTCAGAAGGCAGTAGGGGAAAGAAAGGAAGAAGAGGCAAACAACCAGATGCAGTTTTCTTAGATAAGCAGAGGAGGCTTAAGGTCTTGGGATAGCAGGGTCCTGAGATGCCAGACACAAACTCAAGCTTGCCTGCTGCTCTGGCATTTCCCTGAATAGGGTTTCAGCCACAAAGGCACTGGTATTCAGTATACTGAAGTGCAAAATGACCAGGAAAAACTCAAAACTCAAATTTTGATCTGTTGAGGTAAAAAATAAATTGATGCTAATTCTGAAAGATCTCTGTGAACGGGTATAAAAAGGTCTCCAGAACACTGCGGGAAATGTAATAAGCTGGATGCAGAACAAGCTTTTGTGTGAAGACAGACAGGGCTGAGAATAAAAATCTATATTCATATTTGCTTCCACAGGAATAAAGCAACTCTTGAAGGATACTTCAGAAACTAAAAAACATTACTTATTTGGGGAAAAGAACAGAACAGGTGGAGGAGGACAGGAGGGAGACCGTTCATTGTGTCTTCTTATAATTTCCGGTTTTCAAATCATAGGACTTTATTACCCACTCAAATTTAAAAATATTTAGAGGTTATCTGAAATGATGGGGATGGGTGGGTGATGATTTTTGAATTAAAGCATTTTTCTGTATACACAGGCCTTTCCAAATCCAATTATTTCCTGCAAATGTCCCCCCTGCCCCACTCCCTGACACTTTCTGTCCTGGTGCTCTGTTCGCTGCAGCAGCATCAGACAGTGAAGGGGGTGAGTGGCCTGGCAGCAGGACGACGTGAGGAGCTAGAAAGAGGGACTTGGTACCAGCTAGGAGCTGGACTCGGTACCAGCCAACCTTGCTGAAAAGTCAACTGCACAATGTAAGCCACCTTCATAATTAGTATGCTTTTATCTTAGAAAAGAGGGAACACCAAGAGCAAGTAAAAACAAGCGAAAAATGTTAAAGTCACCAAAGATAAACAAGGTTTTTTTTGTTTTTTTCTATAGTGCTTACTGCTGACAAGGGTCAAGGGCAATGGCCAAAAAAAAAAAAAAAAAAGCAGTATGTTCTTGCCCTATATGGCTGCATATAATTATGTTATGGAAGACACAATATGTAGGAAAGGGAACATTTTCCAGATCTTATATTGACTCAGGAGCATAATTAAATATATTATCTTATATCACTTAAAAATAAGATTTAAAGAGGACATTTAGAGGTTCCTGGATGGCTCAGTCAGTTAAGTGTCCGACTATTGATTTTGGCTCAGGTCATGATCTCATGGTCATGGGACTGAGCCTCAGGTTGGGCTCCATGCTGAGTGTGGAGTCTGCTTGGCCTCTCTCCCTCTCTCTCTGCCCCTTCCCCTCTCACAAGTGCTCTTTTAAAATAATTAATTAATTAAAAAAAGAGGACATGTAGACATATACAATACAGTTGATCGTCGAACAGTGCAGGGGTTAGGGGCACTGACCCCCTGCATAGTCAAAAATCCACGTAGAGCTTCTGACTCCCCAGAAATGTAACTATGAATAGCCGAGTGTTGACCAGAAACCTATGTATTACATCAACGGTCTATTATCATTTATTTTGTACATTATATGTATTATACACTATACTCTTACAATAAAGCTAGAGCAAAGAAAAGCTTATTAAGGAGATCACCAGGAGAAAATGATACATTTATAGTACTGGACTGCACTTATGAACTGTACTTTGAATCCACATAGTTCAAACCTGTGCTATTCAAGGGTCAACTGTACTCCCTGCCTCTGAGGGATGCATGCCAGGTGGGACTAAGTAGCACTTCTCTCTACCTGAGGGGAGGATGGCTCCAGCAGCTTGGACAAGTTGGAGAGAACAGTGACCAGCAGGAGGGCTTCTTTGCCATTAAAGTCTTCCTCTTGGCTGCTAAGTAAATTCAACAAGGACCTCTGGGAAAGGAAAGCACATGTGGAAAAATCAGCAGATATATTCCTATCATGGAGAAGAGCCCTCTAGCCAGAGATTCCTAAGGCTGGGGAAGAAAGGATTCAATGCTACCAAAATTCCAAGAGGACAAAATCTGAAAATAGGCCTGGATCAAACAGGTAGTTTTCTGCCCCATTACGGACCACAAATCTGAGGGTTCCCCTGAAAACTATGAACTCCTTCTCCTCTAACACCCTGCCCAGGAATGAACAGTGCACCCAACTTTGGGTGGTTCATAACTTCCGGAGGCCCATCCACCGACCTCACGTTTAGACCATGGCCCAAGCCCAGCATTCCACACACCTTCCTTGTTTCCTCTGCCCTGTTCCTCTCTCACCACCCGAAATACTCTCCGTTTTGTCTTCTTTCCTCGCTCAGTGTAAACTCCCCAAGGAGTTTTGTTTCTTTTGTTTTCCTGCTATATTCCCAGCACCTGAAACAGTCCCTGGCACAGAGTAGGAACTTTAATACTGTGGTTAGAAATTAAGGCTTCAAAGTATGCCTGGGTGGCTCAGATGGTTAAGCGTCAGACTTTGGCTCAGGTCATGATCTTGCGGTTCATGGGTTCGAGCCCCGCGTCAGGCTCTGTGCTGACAGCTGAGCCTGGAGCCTGCTTCAGATTCTGTCTCTCTCTCTCTCTGTCCCTCCCCCACTCATGCTCTGTCTCTCTCTCTCTCCCCCAAAAATAAAATTAAAACAACAACAACAACAACAACAACAACTAAGGCTTCAATGTGTGGTCTTTATGCAATATGACAAAATCAACCTATACATGGACACAAATCAAAGACATAACTTCTCTACCTTAATAGTCAATCTCTTCATGTCAATTCTAACGGTGATTCTTGGAAGCAACAAATGCTATAGGCTGGGGTGGCTTAACACCTGTCCTCCCCAGAATCCTCTTAAATGCATGACCTTCCACTGAGTAGAGCTATGTCCTGTTGCCTGGATGGTGACCCAGAAGAAATCGTGCCCTCCTTGCTCACTGCCCGCTCCACTCACAGGTGGCCCAGCTAACAGTCCCCCTGCAGCAGCCCCCCTGCAGGAGCCCTCAGGCAAGCATGGCAGCCTGCAAAGGCTTCTCACCTGAAACTGCCGGATCTGGAACGCTGCTCTGTGAGTGACACTGCCTTCCACCTCCTCTCCCTCTTCACCTGTGGCATCTAGGAAAGGAAAAGATCGCGATCTTCTCTGAAATGGACTTACTATTACACTTTTTTGGCCTTTTGATATGAAGTTAAATTTTTAGAAAGCCAAAAAAAAAAGTCTAGGGGCAGATTTAAATATATTCCTAACATTCTGCCATTTGGTAATACTATCTTTCAATTTTCAGTCACTATTCATGGTTACGTGTTAAAATCCAGTAAATGCCAATTCTGAATCCACTAGATGTCACTCCTTAGCCACATTAGGACTGCTCTCAGGTGTCCTCTGGTAAGTTAACAAATAGAATCACAAGAGGTTTGATTAAGAAAGAGAAACCTAGATCAAGCCAATTTATCAAAATTGAAATGCCCACCTAGAGCCCTGAGAAAGTGCTGAATCTTGGGCTGAAAGAACTGCTGCACGGCACTGAATATCTTCTGTAAGCCCTCCAAGCACAGCAGGGAGATGCTCTTGCCTTTCTCTTTCTTTCCTGAATCTTCCACTGAAGTAGGAATGGAAGTGTATCTCCAAATTAAGACCCTGAAAATAGGAAGTCATTAGTGTCAGGTTCACCAAGGTAAATTTATATACTGTAAAATTCACATGCTATACATGTACAGTTCAATGCATTTTAACAAACTTCTATTGGTGTGCATCTATCCCCACAATCAAGACATTTTCATCATCCCAAAAGTTCCCCTAGGCTCCTCTGTAAGCCAGTTCTCTCCTCCTGATTTTCCAAGCACTCACTGATCTGATTCCTTATCCCTATGGTTTCACTATTTACAAAATAACATATAAAAATGGTAGCACTCATATGTAGCTTTCTGAGTCTAGCTCTCTTAAAATTTTTTTAAAATGTTTTTATTTATTTTTGAGACAGAGAGAGACAAAGCATGAGTGGGTTACGGGCAGAGAGAAAGGGAGACACAGAATTGGAAGCAGGCTCCAGGCTCTGAGCTGCCAGCACAGAGCCTGATGCGGGGCTCGAACTCATGGACTGTGAGATCATGACCTGAGCTGAAGTCGGACGCTCAAGCGACTGAGCCACCCAGGCACCCCTTGAGTCTAGCTCTCTTTTTTTTTTTTTAATTTTTTTTTTCAACGTTTATTTATTTTTGGGACAGAGAGAGACAGAGCATGAACGGGGGAGGGGCAGTAAGAGAGGGAGACACAGAATCAGAAACAGGCTCCAGGCTCTGAGCCATCAGCCCAGAGCCTGACGCGGCGCTCGAACTCACAGACCGCGAGATCGTGACCTGGCTGAAGTTGGACGCTTAACCGACTGCGCCACCCAGGCGCCCCGAGTCTAGCTCTCTTAATGTAACATATACTTCCCTCGATTCACCTATGTTGCTGTATAGTTTGGAATTTGGAATTTTTTATGTAGACAATTATAGTGTCCTTGAACACACAGTTATTTCTTCCTTCCCAATCTGGATGCCTTTTATTTCTTTTTCCTGCCTTACTGCACTGGCTAGATGCTGAACAGCAGCAGTGAGAGCACCGGGCAGGGGCAGGGGCCATTCAGTCCTTAATCATTAAGTATGGTATTGACTGTAGGTACTGTGGATTCCCTTTATCAGATTAATAAAGTTTTCTTTTATTCCTAGTTTGCTGAGAGATTTTATCACAAATTTGTTTAATTTTCTGTATGTATTGGGATGACTATACAGTGTTTTCCTTTAGCCTGTTGATATGAACTGTATTGACTGATACACAATTTTTTTTTTAATAAAGTTTATTCATTTATTTTGAGAGAGCAGGTACAAGTCGGGGAGGGAAAGAGGGAAAGAGAATCCCAAGCAGGCTCTGTTATCAGGGCACAGTGTTTGGGGCTCAAACCCACAAACTGCGAGATCATGACCTGAGCTAAAATCAAGAGCCAGATATTTAACCTACTGAACCACCCAGGCGCCCTTGATTTACACGTTTTGAGCCAACTTTGCATTCCTGAGAAAAATTCCACTTAATTACATCATGTTCGTTACAAATTGTTAGGTTTAACTTGCTGATATTTTTTACATCTACATTCAAATGGGAAATTGGTCAGTAATTTTCTTACCATGTCTGAGTTTGGCATTAGGTAATGCTGGCCTCATAAAATGAATCAGGGCATATTTATTCTCTCCTATTTTCTGGAAGAGTTTGCATAAATTGTTATTATTTCTCTCTTAAATGTTTGGTAGAATTCACCAGTAAGGACATCTAGTTACGGAGTTCTCTTTGAGGGACAATTTTGAACCACAAATTCAGTTTCTTTTTCTTTTAAAGATTTTATTTTTAAATTACCTCCATCCTTAACATGGGGCTCAAACTCACAACCCCAAGATCAAGACTCCCATGCTCTTCTGACTAAGCCAGTCAGATACCCCTCAATTTCTTTTTTTGGATAAAGTTTATTTATTTATTTATTTATTTTGAGAGAGAGAGAGAGAGAGAGGGAGGGAGGGAGGGAGGGAGAGGGAGAGAGAGAGAGAGAGAGAAAGGGAGGCAGAGAGGGAGAGAGAAAGAGAATATTCCAGGCATGCTCCACGCTGTCAGCTTGAACTCCCCAACCATGAACGAGATCATGACGTGAGCCAAAATCAAGAGTCAGACGCTTTATCAACTGAGCCACCCAGGTGCCCCCTCAATTTCTTTCATAGTCACAGGATTATTCAAGTTATCTATTTCTTCCTGATTTCAAAAGATTTGTCCATTTCATTTATGTAATCCAGTTTACTGGCATAAAGTTGTTAGCCTTCTACCATTATCAAGGTTTACTGTCTGTAGAGTCAGCAGTGATCATCTCCTGTTCCTCATATCTGATATTTGTGATTTGGGTCTTCTCTGTTTTCCTCACCAGTCTGGCTAAGATTTATTGCATTTACTGACCTCAAAGATTCAGCTTCAGGCTTCATCCCTTCTCTATGATTTGTTCCTGTTTTCAATGGTTCTACTTTGTCTTTATTACTTCCTTCTTACTTCCACTTTAATCTGTTTTTCTTGTCTTATTTTCTTAACATGGGAGCTTAGAGATGTGCTATTTTTTTCCTAACGTAACCACTGACTGTTACAAATTTCTACCTAAAACCGCATTAGCTGGATCATACAAATTATGAAATGTAGTGTGTTCATTTTCATTCTGTTCAAGACATTTTCTGATTTTTTACTTCCTCCTCCTTGAGTATGGATTATTCAGAAATGCATTTCATTTCTGAATATACAAGGATAATCCAGCCATTTAAAAAACATTAAAAAAATTAAAAATATTTGTTACCACTTCCTTGTTTAATTCTATTTGTGCTCAGAGAACAGAGTTCTATTTTAAAAATTTGTTCAGTTTATTTTATGGCCCAAAATATGGTCCATTTGATAAATATACCATGTGCACATGAAAAGAATGTACATTTTGAAACTGTTAAGTATTATATAAATACCCATTAAGTAAGCTGGATGATCATGTGGCTTAAGTCTTCTATGTCCTTCCTGATTTTCTAAATACCAATTCTCTAATGATTTCTAAGAGGGGATGAATTATTTACTTATTTCTCCTTCAGTTCTATTGGTTTTTGCTTAAAGAATTTTAGTGTTTTGTTGTTAGCTACATGTACATTAAAGCTGTAATGCCTATTTGATGAACTACTTGTCATTACAACATCCCTCTTATTCCTAGTATTAGAAGAACATTTTCTATGCAACTAACATTCCACATTAAAGCAAGACTAGGAAAAAAGACTTAGTGACTGCACTTTCACTCTTAGGCTGCACCCAACTTCACACTGCCTTCATCCCCACCCCGTTTCCTCTCTTGGAGATTCCACAGCAAATAGAACAGGTTTCTGAGGGTGAGAGTGACTTACCGAGTTATATCACAGAGGTTCTGAAAGATCTTTTCTGGGTTTTGGCCATCGGGGCCACTCACATGCCCGGTTTCCTTTAGCTGCTGTACCTTCTGCAGAGCCACACTCACTGCGTAGCGCATAAACTCATTGTTGGACCTTAGAACCGACAGGCTCTCTTCGTGGCTTTGGGCACTGTCCCTAGAGAGAGAGAGAGAGAGAGAGAAACAGATTTCCCTACTGCTGTTGGGATCTGGAATTAGGTTTTGTAGGGACTATTCAGAAAAGCAGGACCTAGCAAGTTCTTACTTACAGACCCCAGGTACCCCAGGCCACAGTCACTGCCACAGCACCTTTTACAACCTTCATTCTCAGTGTTATCTCATTTTCTCCCCTCCCTCCCCCAATCGCTTCACTTTGATAAAATTAAAATGTCAGTCTTAGTTTCCTTTGTTGTTGTTCTGTGTTTTTTTCAATTCAGGTTCTTCTTTTTTCCCTTTTTATCTGTTATACTATTCAAGCTACTTAGGCAGATTTCCCTACAATACCTTACTGCAACCTATCCCTATCTTTTTGTTAAGTAGTCCATTGTTTCTGAGTTTTCCTTAAATAATTCAAGGTATTCTTTCAAGTGTCTACCTAGATTATCCAGCTTCCAAGAAACTTAGGAAAAGCTCCTGACTTACTTCTTACTGTATATACATTAAGAACTGTGAATCTAAACTAGATAATACTAGTGAATCAAGGTAACTGTTACTATCTTCACTACACAGACATCTTTAAGCACTCTATTACCACCTTACCTGAAAAGAGCAGTGAGAAGATCAGAGACAAATTTCATGGACAAAAAACTATCATTCGTTTTGTTGGCCACTTTAGTTTTGCCTTTACCAGCCTTTTCGTTAAGGATGTCAGAGAGTTTCTTGTAACACATAAATAAGCTCAGAACCTCCTCAAACTTATTCTTACTGCATAAAAGGAAAAAGAGACCACTAAGGATAAGCATCAGAGTATTGTAGTTTACTTTCACACCCAACAATAAGGAAATCCCAATGTTTCTTTAGGTGTTCTAGATGTTCTATTTTAGACACATTATAAATGAACGAACTTGCATTAACTCCCAGATCACTCTAATCCAGCTGTTTTTTTCTCTCTTATTTATGCCAGTCAATGCAGAGCATGAAAGTCCAGTCTACCAAACCATCAAAATTGCCCTACTGAAATTAGAGCTTGAGTTCAGGGTCTGGAAATCTTGGCTAAATGGAAGCCTGCTAGAGGGACAACAATCCCCAGCCCCTGTGGTGTATGTTTTGGTTCTCTGTCTCAGGCTAGATGTTCACAAAAGACAGTGTCATGGCCTTTGGTCTGTTAGTACCTACCATGCTGCTAGAGTTAAAAAAACAAAACAAAACAAAACCATAAAATGGAGTCTTTATCAAATTGCAAGGAGAGTTATATGTGGCAGTACCTTACCTAAAATTACTTATGGAGAAGTTATATTCTATTAGAACCTCACAAACTCCCATCACAAGAGAAGCACAGATATTATTTTTGATGCCAACACCAGTGCTCTGAGAAAAATCTGCTGATTTATCCTAAAAGACAAAAGATAAAAATTAATAAGCTATCAGGGCACCTGACTGGCTCAGTCAGTGGAGCATGCAACCCTTGATCTCAGGGTTGGGAGTTTGAGCCCTATGCTTGGTGTAGAGATTACTTAAAAATAAAATCTTAAAAAACAGGGGTGCCTGGGTGGCTCAGTCGGTAAAGCGTCCAACTTCGGCTCAGGTCATGATCTCACGATTTGTGAGTTCAAGCCCTGCGTCGGGCTCTGTGCTGACAGCTCAAAGCCTGGAGCCTGCTTCGGGTTCTGTGTCTCCCCCTCCCTCTGCCCCTCCCATGCTCATGCTCTGAATAATAAGTAAATGTAAAAAAATTTTTTTTTAATAAATAAATAAAATTTTAAAGAAAAGTCAATAAGCGGGGTGCCTGGGTGGCTCAGTTGGTTAACTGCCCAACTCTTGATTTCAGCTCAGGTCATGATCTCATAGTTTGTGGGATTGAGCCCTGAGTCAGGCTGTGCGTGGAGCCTGCTTGGGATTCTCTTTCTCCCTCTCTCTGCTTCTCCCCTGCTTGCATGCACTCTCGCAAACTTAAAAAAATTAATAAGCTATTAAAACAGCCTTCATCGTTCAATAGAGCTGAGACTTAGCAATTACCAGTTCAAAGTCCTCTAGCTCACTCTTAATCATTCTGCTAGTAATAGATTCCAATAGGTCCTCCAGGTCTTGATAGACCCCCTCCTCCTCCTCCTCCTCTTTTTCCTGCTGTGGGGGCATCACTTTGCTCTTACACCAGGCCAAACAGTGCTGGACACAACATAACAGATAATCCTGTAGAAGAAAATAGTAAACATTCTTGAGTGTTTAACTGAAGGAGGCTGTTGATAATCAACATATAATTCTAACCTATAAGGCTAAAGTAAGTTATTTTAGCCTATAAGACTAAAGTAAGTTATGAATAACTTACTTAAGTCAACCTGAATTAAAACTGGAAAAAGTTAACTGAACAAAGGTATTCTTGCATTCTTTCTGACCTTTTCCCAAAACTGGCTTTGCAAGTAGTGGGCACCTCAGAATGCAACATCAGAATGTGCTATTTCTGATCTAGTGGAAACACCATGAAGCCTGGTTGTGAAGTTAAATCCTCTCTGGCTACTGAGTCCCAGAGGCTGTTCTGAAGACAGGAAAGGAATCGTTGGGAGACCAACCGAGCATCTCCACCTCATGGCACAAAAGGCCCATTTATGGAGGCAGGATCTGACAAATGAAAGACCACCTCCTTCCCCATCATGGGCTCTAAGTTGCTTGGCGTGGTGGAGCTTCAGTTTTTATTTTCTCTTTTTCCTGTCTTTCTGAGGCTGGATAGTAAGAATAGAAAAACAACCTGTCCTAGTTCCCCTGAGGGTTCAAGAGTGCCAATTCTGGCTCTGCCTAAATCATACACTCCCTCCAGACTAATGAAGCAGGTCTCCTGGGTTCATCTGCTACTGAGTGACCTCCTTTCCCCATTCCACAGTATATTTAGTATATTATATAGTCAAAGAGGCACAAATGGGAGATGAAATGCTTCTGAGGGGAGGTGATGGATACCTTGATTTTGTAAAAGGTGAACATGGAGATATCTTACCGATAGATCCAAGGTTTATGATGGGTAAGAAAAGATAAGGAGGGAAGATTTAAGAGTAAAATTTCATTGGGAGTACCAGAAGAGTGCTTTCAGGAAAAGTATCTCATCCTGAAGACGGATTCTTTCAACAGGGTTGATGCTTTTACTTAACAATAAAAATAATGGTTATAGGAAGAATAAAAGTCTCACCAGTGGTTCTTGTAGACAGATTCGATCTCCTTGGGTTAAAATACAAGCTTCCAATTTCAGAGGTGGCAGCACATCAGGTTTTGGCTCATAGTACTGTTTTAACTACGTGTGGTAAGGAAAAAAAACACACCAGGGCTCATGAATGCTTTTTCACTTCTTTAACTGGTCCAAATAATGGCACCTTTAATGTTTAACACCATGTAAGACCTATTTCCCAAGTGTCCAAAGAACAATGCAGCAAAATATGTGTTGCTTTGCCTCAACTCATCCTTTACCCTTGCTTTAGGCATCACGTTGAGATGTTTCCTACTCCATTTCCACTAACTTTCTCACAAAACATCGTGCTCTCATATCAATTCCTAAACCTACAAACCTATAACCTAAAGCAATCAGCATTTCCAATATAGTTTGATAGTTAAGAATATATAAAATAAGCTCTAGAGTCAGAATGGCTGAGTCCAGGTCCCAGTTAAGACTCATGTGTTAATACTTTTGGTAAAGGCATCCATACCTTCGTTCCTCATCTGTGATGAAATATTACTATAAACATATGAGGCTGTGTAAGAATTAAACATGCCAATACATGCAAAGTGCTAAAAACACTACTTAGCACACAATAGAGACGAAGAAATGTTAGCTATTATTTCTCTCCTTTTTAGAGTCTGCACAATTTTACTGGTACACATACTAACCAGAGTTGGGAAGCAGTGTTCCATACCTTCAATCAATTTTCTATGCTTGTTAAGTATATGAATGTTGATGGGCTGATTATAACAGTTTGAAAAGATACACTATAGTTAATAGGATATAAATTTTGCATAGGATTAGGCTTGAGGCCCAATGGAAATCTTTAGATAAATAGTATAAGGACCTTCCAATAATTTCTACACATCCGAGATCTTAACTTTAAATGGAGCTTCTGCAGAATTATAACAAAAGTAATGACATACAAAAGTAGGGGGGATGGGGGAAAAAAAGAGAGAACTTTCTTTTTAGCCGAGTGGTGGACATGAAAAAACTGCTACCTCCAACCTGGAGTGGTTTTCTTTTTTTTCTTTTCTTTCTTCTTTTCTTTCTCTCTTTCTCCCTCTCTTTCTTCCTTCCTTCCTTTCCTTTCTTTCTCTTTTCTTTTAAAGTTTATTTATTTCTTTTGAGAGAGCGGATGAGCACGCACATACATGGGAGAGGGGCAGACAGAGAGGGAGAGTGAGAATTCAAGCAGGCTCTGCATCATTAGCAAAGAGCTCAACATGGGATTCAATCCCACAAACCGCAAGACCACAACCTGAGCCAAAATTAAGAGTCATTGGGACACTCAATCCCCCAGGCACCCGAGATGCTTCTTTCTTTGGTCTCTCCCTGCCCTCTGAGTATGGGGGCCAGTTTCAGATCATACCTGGGAAGCTTCGAGAGAGTTACAAACCAAGAAACTCTCAATATATAAAAAAGATTCAAATACCATATAATAAAATATTACTTTGCTACAAAAGGGAATGAAGTACTTATAAATGCTACGACATGGATAAACTGAAAGCATTCAGTGAAAGCCATCGGTCACAAAAGACCACATATTGTACAATTCCACTTATATGAAATGTCCACAACAAATCTAGAGAGAAAGTAGTAGATCAGTGGCTGCTTAGGGCTAGGTAGGTGGGAGAAGAATGAGAAAATTAGGGGGTGTTAGCTAAAGGGTGTGAGGCTTTCTGAAGTGATGAAATAAATGTTCTAAAATCGATTGTGATGTTGGCTGCACAACTCAATGAATACACTAAAAACCAATGAGTTGTACACTTAATTTTTTTAATTTTTTTTAAGTAGGCTCCATGCTCAGCGTGGAGCAACATGGGGCCTGGACTCAACCCTGAGATCAAGATCAGAGCTGAGATCGAGAGCTGGATGCCCAACTGACTGAACTACCCAGGTGCCCCAAGCTGTACACTTTAAATGGGTCGACTATATGGTATGTAAATTACGTCTCAAAAAAGGTATTTTAAAATATAGATTCAAGGAACGCTTAATGAATAAATGTTGAGTGTAAATGGTCTTATTTATGCCAGATATTCTCCAGCTGAACTCTTTTCGTAGTGATCATCTTCTGAAATCTTTTTTTTGAAGTAGTTTAAAAATCCTTTTTTAAACTGAAAAGTACAGAATATAACCCATGCCTCTGTAACCTAGATGTAATACATCCATATTTTGCTATATTTGTTTCACATCTCTCTATTCTTTTAGAAGTAAAACAAACAGATACAGCTGCTAATAGCCCTTATACAAATGTTTCTTCAAAAAGTCCTTCTGACTTAGGGTGCAGACTGTTACCTGAGAGAATAACTTAAGATGATGCAAAAGGGCAGGTAGGTAAGTGGTAATTAAAATATCAGGACAGCATCACATACCCCAGGCATGTTCATAATGTACCAGTGTACTATTTGGGAATTATTCTATATTTTGGAAAGTCCAGAAAATGTCAATCACCTCTCCATGTATTATTATCTATTCTCTATATCCATAAACATATAAAATTAAAAAAATGTATTACCTGTGAAAGTAGAGTCTGCATGATTGAATTAGCCAGCTGAGAGTTCCTTCTAAGGACATCGTAGAACCCCTAAGAGGAATCAAACAGAGAGTAAGCTCTTTAACAGGTACACTAAGTTCTAACTTTACTTTTTTTTTTTGTTTTTTTTACTTTTCTTATTTACTTTTTTTGAGAGAGAGCAAATGAGCGAGCATGGGTGCACACAAGCACAGACCAGCAGGGGAGAGGGAGAGAGAAAGAATACCAAGGAGGTTCCATACCCAGTGCAGAGCCTGACACAGGGCTCCATCTCACAATGTGAGATCATGACCTGAGCTGAAATCAAGAGTCAGACACTTAACCGAGTGAGCCACCCAGGTGCCTCTGGACAATCATAACTGTAAACATTAAAACAAAATTTTTTTAAACAATACTATTTCTTTACACTATTTCTTAATTCTTTGAAAATGACTGAAATTATATAGAGAGAAACGACTCAGAGAGTTTAGGTTATTTGCCTAAAAAGAACTAAAGAAATCTTTTTTTAATTTTTAATGTTTTATCATTTATTTTTGAGAGAGAGGGGCAGAGCATGAGTAGGGGAGGGGCAGAGAGAGAGAGGGAGACACAGAATCTAAAGCAGCTCCAGGCTCCGAGCTGTCAGCACAGAGCCCAGAGCCAGACGTGGGGCTCGAACTCATGAACTGCGAGATCATGACCTGAGCTGAAGTCATGATGCTTAACTGACTGAGCCACCCAGGCATCCCTAAAAAGAGATCTTTGATCACTGAGAACCAGATTAATAAACTGACCACAATCATCATAATTTTTAAACAACAGGTCATTTCTGGATTTGGAGTACTTGGCTCCTTTACAGTCAAGACTGTTCCAGGTCTTCATTCTTTTCTCTCATCCTACATTAACAGCCTTCCCTTTTAGGACATTATTTCCACTTACTTTCCAGCGCTTCAAAAATGTCTCCTGGCCCTGAGCACTCTAAAGTAAATGACTGTGTGATATTTCTTCCCATCCAGTATTTCCCAGTCATAGTTAAAAACTACTTAAGTTAAAATCTTGGTGGTGGGGGGGCCTAGGTGGCTCAGTTAAGCATCTGACTCTTGATTTCAGCCAGGTCATAATCTCACAGTTCGTGGGATAAGGCCCTGCATGGGGCTCTGCCCTGACACTGTGGAGCCTGCCTGGGATTCTATCTCTGCCCCTCCCTTCATGTGTGCTATCTCCCAAAATAAATAAATAACTTAAAAAAAAAAAAATTAAATCCTGGGGAGAACTTTCTTTTTGGAACTGGGAAAAAGACTGTATGGTTCATTTGTGAGAAAAAGTAAATGAGAGTTGACCCCCTAAACATTTTTTTATTTTTTTTTTTATTTAAAAAAAGAATTTTTTTTTTTTTTAACGTTTATTTACTTTTGAGACAGAGAGAGACAGAGCATGAACAGGGAAGGGTCAGAGAGAGAGAGGGAGACACAGAATCCAAAACAGGCTCCAGGCTCTGAGCTGTCAGCACACAGCCCGACGCAGGGCTTGAACTCACAAACTGCGAGATCATGACCTGAGCCGAAGTCGGACGCTTAACCGACTGAGCCACCCAGGCGCCCCAACATTTTTTTTTTTTAAAGAGAAGACACAAAGGAAAATTAGCGTTAACAAATATTAAATTTTTAAATAATCCAGTGAAGAAATGGGCAAAAGACATGAACAGACACTTCTCCAGAGAGGACATCCAGATGGCCAACTGACACATGAAAAAATGCTCAACATCACTCATCATCAGGGAAATACAAACCAAAACCATGAGGAGATATCACCTTACACCTGTCAGAATGGCTAACATTAACAACTCAGGCAACAACAGATGTTGGCAAGGATGCGGAAAAAGAGGATCTCTTTTGCATTGTTGGTGGGAATGCAAGCTGGTGCAGCCACTCTGGAAAACAGTATGGAGGTTCCTCAAAAATCTAAAAATGGAACTACCCTACGACCTAGCAATTTCACTACTAGGTATTTATCCAAGGGATACAGGTGTGCAGTTTCACTATCAACAAAAGCCAAAGTATGGAAAGAGCCCAAATGTCCATCGATGGATGAATGGATAAAGAAGATGTGGTATATATATACAATAGAGTATTACTCGGAATCAGAAAGAATGAAATCTTGCCATTTGCAACTATGTGGATGGAACTGGAGAATATTATGCTAAGTGAAATTAGTCAGAGAAAGACAAAAATCATACGACTTCACTCATGTGAGGACTTGAAGAGACAAAACAGATGAACATAAGGGAAGGGAAACAAAATTAATATAAAAACAGGGAGGACAAAACATAAGAGACTCATAAATATGGAGAACAAACAGAGGGTTACTGGAGGGGGTTTGGGAGGGGGAATGGGCTAAATGGGTCGGGGCACTGAGGAATCTACTCCCGAAATCACTGTTGCACTACATGCTAACTAATTTGGATGTAAAATACATACATACATACATATATACATAAAGTATCATCATCAGCATCATCTAGGAAACAGTCATCTGCCCTACATCCTGCAACAAGTATGACCAGTGTTGATACCGACACATAAAGAGTTTTTACAAATCGATGATGTGACGTCTTTAATGAACAAATGAACACCGATATCCTAATAGATCAGTCCATGATCTGTATCAAGTTAAGTTTTAAAATTTGGAGCTACATTCAGTGCAGATTCTTTTTTGCATGTGGAGGACTGCAGAGAAGAGTTAAAACAGTAGATCTGAGACTGTCATCCTTAGTAAAGCCTGCTTGCAAGATTGCCCCTTGATGGGTGGCTGGGAATCTGGCTGGTAAACAGTCCCCTACACCGATAAAAAGCTTTCCCTAAATGATAGAAATTTACTGTGTATAAACTGTACAATGTGGTTTATGCTGAATATTTTTATTTTCTTCTGGAAGTTTGGAATTTGGATATGTGCTAATAAGCACAAGTGCCTATGTAAACCAGCACCCCGTAAAAACTTTGGGTACCAAATCTCTAATAAGCTTCCTTTACTGAGGAATTGTTATCTACTGATGTGTTGACACAACTCATTTGCTGAAGGAATTAAGTGCATACTGTGCAATCCCAGCTGGAGAGGATTCTTAGACGCTTGCACCTGGTTTCTTCCTGACTTTACCCTACGTATCCCTTGCTTCTGCTGATTTTGCTTTGTATCCCTTAACTAGAATATAGTTAGCCGTGAGAATTAATATATGCGGAGTTTAAAAGTCCTCCCAGAGAAATCTTTAAACATGGTGGTTTTGGGGAACCCCCCTTCAAATACAATAAACAATTGTTCCAGTACAGCTTGTTGACAAGATCATCCTTTTTCTACTAAATTACCTTGGGATATTGGTCAAAAACCACTGAGCAACTTCATACTTTTTCTATTGTCTTGATCCTTCTAGGTCCTTTACATTTTATTTTTTTTAATGTTTCTTTGTTTTTGAGAGGGGAGGGAGAAAGGGGGGGAGGGAGAAAGGGGGGAGGGAGAAGGGGGGAGGGAGAAAGGGGGGGAGGGAGAAAGGGGGGAGGGAGAAGGGGGGAGGGAGAAGGGGAGAGGGAAAAGGGGAGAGGGGGAGAGGGGGAGAGGGGGAGAGGGGGAAGGGGAGAAGGGGAGAAGGGGAGAGGGGGAGAGGGGGAGAGGGGGAGAGAGGGAGAGGGAGAGGGGGAGAGAGGGAGAGAGGGAGAGAGGGAGAGAGGGAGAGAGGGAGAGAGGGAGAGAGGGAGAGAGGGAGAGGGAGAGGGAGAAGAATCCCAAGGACGCTCCAAGCCCGATGCAGGGCTTGAATTCATGAACTGTGAGATCGTGACCTGAGCCAAAACCAAGAGTTAGACACCCAACTGACAGACACCCAGGGACCCCTATGTCCTTTACATTTTAGAATCAACTTCATTTCTGTCCAAAAAATCCTGGGATTTCAGTTGGGACTGCACTGAATCTACAGACTTTTTTGAGACTAAAATTACTAAAAATACTGTGCTGAGCATTTCAATCTATAAACATGGCACATCCTTCATTTACCTTTTCTTCAATTTCCCAACAATATTTTGAGGTGTTCAGTGCACATATCTTGTACATTCTTTGTTAAACCTATCCTTAAGTGTTTTATTTTTATTTACCATAAATTTTTTTTGATTTCCAATTGTTCACTGCTAGTATAAAATTGGTTTTTGTATCCCACCTTACTAAACTTTTTTGTAGATTCTTTGCTGTCTACATACAGTGCAAATCAAGACAGCCACATTTCATCCTTTCAAATCTGTATGCCTTTATTTCTTTTTCTCGTCGTATTGGATAGAACCCTCACTATAATGCTGAACAAGTATCTTTGTTCTTGATTACAGGGAAAAACATTTAGTCTTTCACCATTTATTTCAGACGCAAGTTTCAGATTCCTTTTATCAGGTGCGGACATTCCTTTTTTTTTTTTTTAAATGTTGATTTGAGAGTGTATGTGTGCACATGTGTACGTGAGCAAGGGAGGGGTGGAGAAAGAATTCCAAGCAGGCTGTGTGCACTCTCAGCACAGAGCCTGACGTGGGGCTCGACCTCAAGAATGGTGAGATCATGACCTGAGCCAAAATCAAGAGTTGGATGCCCAACCAAATGAGCCACCCAGGTGCACCTCAAATATTCTTTATGATTCCTCACCTTAAACAACCTTTTGGCTAGCCATCACAAAACTACCAATCCTAACTGCATCAAGGAAGAGTGAACTGTACTTTTACAATCAGAAAAAACTTACTAAAATAAAAAGGATTAGTTGGGGGTTGCTATATTTCTTCCACTCTGATTTACCTCATAAAGTATGAGTCGAACATCAGCCTGCTGGCCTAAGCATCTCCTCAAACTATCCATGATCTCAAGGCAAAAAGTTTCATTGGCAACAGAATTGTAACGGCTGTGAACATCCACATGGACCTGAAAGGAAGAGAGGCCAGTTCCTGTATATTTTACCAAATTAATTTTCACAAAGAAGGTAAAATGAGCCTGTGTTCTTGGTCAAAGAAACTTAAATTTAGCTTTCCCCATATGCAAAAATCGTCAGTAGGATGTGATAAGCGTCACTCTTATTCTGGTTTGGAGTAAGAATTTTCAAGCATTTCAACAAAATTAACTCTTCTCTATCCCTTAAGGTCTTTCTTGGCAATGTCAGGTGCTTAGGATGGCACACAGATGATTTCACCACTAGAATCCAGTAGTCTTAATATACTTGATTATACTTAAAAGGTCTAAATGCTTCCTGAAATATTTTCAGAAGCTAGCACAATCTAGCTCTTTTTGCTTCCACAAAATCCTCAGAGTTTTATAGGTAGGTAATGTTTAGTTTAGAAATGGACAAGACAAAGAATTACAGCCCTTGTTTTAAATAATAAATCCAGTAACTATAGACCAAGACTCCTAACCCTTACTACAGGCATCTCAGTGAGGTAGTTAATACTGACAGATCAAATCCTAGCTCTACCCTTCACTGCTTACATCACCTTGGGCAAGTCATTTAACCTTCCTCAGCCTTAGTCTTCTTATTAAGATGTGGATGATTTTAACAATACACTAATGACACCCAGTGTTCCTAATATTTAATCTGTGCCATATGTTATGAACAAAAGTTTTTTGGAATCACACTAGAGCAACAAAGGATTCTTAGTAAGATTGTTTCATTAATTTGCTATTTACAAATCACACAGTACATAAAATAATAAAAAAAAGAAAAAATTTTATTGCTCCAAAGTCTGAATTACCAAAATACTGTAAAAAGTCTTATTTTCTCAGATTACCAGGCTGTGCAAAGTAAATTAACTATTAAAAATGGGGATAATAATAACATCTAGACTCAGAGGATTACCAGGAAGATGAAATGACATAATAAATATAAAACACTTAGCACACCACCTAGCAGGACAAACCACAAATGCGAGTCACATTGCTAATTCAAAATTTTCTAGTAGTCAAATTCAAAAAGTAAAAAGATGCTGGTGAAATTAACATTTAACCAAATATATCAAAACTATTTCAACATGTAATCAAAATTAAAAATAACAAGCTATTTTCCCTTACCTCACACTAAATCTTCAAAATGCAGCATGCATTTTACACATACAGCGTGACTCAATTTGGCCAGACACATTTCAACTGAGCATGCAGTTCAACAACCACACTGAGGCTAGTAGCTACCGTGGTGGAGAGCACTGTCTAGCACACAGCAAACCCATCATTTTAAGTAAGTGTTAGCTGTTACCACTGCCATCATCATCAGACTCTGTTTCAGGGTCATTTGTACAACCAGAGCAGGAGAGAGAAAGAACAGTGTACACATCACCAACTTCTGCACGAATGCACACGACAACCCAGCGTTAACAGTCCTTACCTGGCTGGCACCGATGGACTGACTGCACTGGGAGGAGGACAAGCTGCCCAAAACCTTAAAGTTCTTCAGAAGCAGCAAAAACCCAGCAACCGCAGCTTTTCGGGCATCAAGCTGGCTAGCTCAGGAACAGACAGAGAAATAGTTAACCAACAATATTAGCTTCAC
Organism: Leopardus geoffroyi; assembly: GCF_018350155.1. Classification (NCBI taxonomy): domain Eukaryota; kingdom Metazoa; phylum Chordata; class Mammalia; order Carnivora; family Felidae; genus Leopardus; species Leopardus geoffroyi. The sequence continues at coordinate 6,464,348 of NC_059337.1, forward strand.
AGGAATAGGATTCTGGGTCAGAAAAAGCCAGTTACCTCTGTACAGAAAAGGAATATGAATAAGTAATGAAGCACAGAGCAAAATAAAATAAATTTATATACTCAAAATAAAACATCAGCTGTTCACAGCAGTTAGCAGTAGAGGAACTCAGCTGATTTCTCACTATCTAGTTAACCTCATGACACGATCTATACTTTCTTCTATGTGGGGAACAAGAGTACTGAGAAGCTATACAATGGGCCAATAACTCAAATATTAAGTACTAAGTAGGATAGAAACGGCTGATTGTCTGAAGGACCACTTCCCTTCTTCGTAGAGGAGTATAGTGCTTGGCGCCTTGTAAACCCTCCATCCAGAAAAATGATACATTCATCTCACTGAGGCTCAATGATCAATTCATGGGGGAGATGTTATGACATACAAACCTTGGCCTAGCAGACATACCTCTGGGTAAGGAATAACAAAAAACCGTCAACTCTAGAAGAGGGATAATAGTATATACTTGCTGGTTGTTCCTCTGTATATCCACAAACACATTATAATAGAGTCAATGTGACATCAACTGAGCATCTTAGGGGTGCCTGGGTGACTCAGTTGGTTAAGTGTCCGACTTGGGCTCAGGTCATGATCTCACAGTTCATGAGTTCGAGCCCCGTGTTGGGATTCTGTGTTGACAGCTCAGAGCCCGGAGCCTGGAGTCTGCTTTGGATTCTGTGTCTCCCTCTCTCTCTCTGCCCCTCCCCCACTTGTGCGGTCTCTCAAAAATAAGTAACCATTAAAAAAAAAAAAAAAAAAAAAAAATTGAGCATCATATATTTAAAGTACCAAATGTTTTCCACCTATTACTGGTCCCATAATACGTTTGTGGGAGATAGTAATATCATCTTTAGCTCCCATAATACTTTTCGGGAGGCAGTATTATCATCTTTAGCTTATACACTAAGAAATAAAGGAAAAGAGATCAGGAGGCATTGACTAAGCCAAAAAATACCCGAGACCGCTTAACAATTTAGTCTACAGTCACTAGACCGTAACTCAATATTCACTAGAGTGAGTTTCTTGAATATTTTCCTAGTGAAGATGTTTTCCTTTCTAGAACTCTTGCCAGCTGGCACTGCAACCTTGTCCTGAAGATTATTCTAGGGGTGTACAGCAGAGTACCTGAGATCAGAAGCTCATATTCTAGCTCCACGAACCTTTGTTTGACTTCTGGAAAGTCACTTATCTTCTCTAGGCCTGAGTTTCCTGATCTGTATGGAGGAGACTGTAATAATTCTAACTTTACAGGTTACTCTGAAGACTGGATGCGATAAAGAGCCCTGCACGTAGCACAAGGCTGTGCCTGATGAAAGCTGTTCTGTTGGGTTAGACATCTGCAGGACCACTGTGAACAGGCTGTACAAGGAGACGGCAGAGAAGATGGTGAGTAACATTAGAAGGCACTACTTCCCAGGGTCTCACGGGATTTTCGATACCTGGCAAACATGGCTTTCCGAAGGACAAGTATCAGGGAGTCCCTCACTGACATGCTGACCTTGAGAAGGGGCTGAAAGACAAAGAAGAAGTAGGTAGAAAAACCCCCAAGTTTATTAGCCTTTGCTCATTTCTACCCAAAACTGTCACTATTTGGCTTATATAAGGAAATTTGGTTCTATTTTTACATACATGTTTCAATGCTTATTACACTTAGTAATATGGACAACAGCATACTTTGAAATACTAAATTTAAACTAATTGTGAAATGCCTTTAAACCTGTCGTCATCAAATTTCTAAGAGCTTTACAATTATCTCACTAACTTGACAATGAGTCACGGGAGACACAAGTGTGCCAGGAAGAAGGGGGTACACTTAGAAACAGAGTCTCGCTCGGGGCTCACGCACTTTTAATATAGTTTTATGCTTCAAAATCAAGGAATACAGGATTTCTCAGACATTTATATTTATGAAGAATCACATCAGACTTCCATTAGGCAGTTCAACCTCAGTTTTGCCAAATTCCTTAGGAGTCTGAAGCCTTACCTGCACTGCCTTCAGCAGCCCTTGTACAGTTTGAAGCGGCAGAAAGGATAAATAGTCAAAAGTTTCTGTGACTTTAGCAGAACAACTTTGAAGAACTAGGGGTGCATACATGATGATATTTGAAAGCAAATCTGAAAAACAGAATCTATAGTGAGTTGTCTCAAAAACTAAAGATATTTCAAATAAATGAAAATTAAATATGGGAAAATAAATGATAAAAGGTTTTTTGTGTCTTTTGTCAAGTATACTGCAATAGCAATTTCTACTGATCCTATATACTTTTTCTTTGGTCAGTGTAACTAGGATGTACTTCTGAAACTTTCTTCTGTGATAATATTAAGATTATAAAAATTTATCTAAAAGAAGGGAAGAAATCTGTTACACTGTCAAGACAAGTAGCATACAATATCTTCATATTTCTAAGCTGAAGTCAGTATCTGTGAACTTTTTAGTTTTTTTTTTAATGTTTATTTATTTTTGAGTCAGAGACAAACAGAGCATGAACAGGGGAGGGTCAGAGAGAGAGAGAGACAGAATCCGAAGCAGGCTCCAGGCTCTGAGTGGTCAGCACAGAGCCCGACGTGGGGCTCGAACTCACAAACCATGAGATCATGACCTGAGCCGCAGCCGGACACTCAACCGACTGAGCCACCCAGGCGCCCCTTAAGTTTAGTTTTGAGCGAGAGAGAGAGAGAGAAAACAAGCATGAGTGGTAGAGGGGCAGAGAGGAGTCGGGGGAGAGAGAATCCCAAGCAGTCTTCGCACTGTCAGCACAGAGCCCGATGCAGGGCTTGAACTCACAAACTGTGAGATCATGACCTGAGATGAAATCAAAAGTCAGACGCTTAACCGAGTGAGCCACCCAGGAACCCAGCTGCGAACACTTATTAGTGCAAGTATAGTATCGTCCTATAAGGAATATACAAAACCACACAAACATGATCTCTCTTCAAGAATTTTAATTAGGAGTCATAGAAAAACATATTTTGAAAGCATGAAAGAGATAAATAATGGGTCAACATCAAGTATCTAATAATCGCAAACATATTTTATTGCCTAGCAAATATTAGAGAGGCTAAAGAGGAGTTCAAAGGAAGAAGAGATTATTATGAGTTGGTGTGCTTTAGAAGAGTGAAAAGAAGTATTTAAGCTGGGTTCTGAAAGAAGGCTGACATTTAGATGCACCAAGAACCAGAAAGGGCTACTAGATGTAAAGGGAAAAGTATGAGGAAAAAGAAGTATAGGGCATATTCAGAAAACGGGTTGGAAAATCCTGTGAAGCGGGGGTGAAGAATTCATAAAAATAAATAAGTGAAGTTAATGCTGAAAAGGCAGGATGGATCAAATTGTCAAGGGCTTAAAGGGCCAGGATAAAGAGCTGATAATTTATAAGGAAGGTACTTGTGATTTCTGAGTGATAGAGTGGTATTTTAGTAACACCATGTGGTGGCATATGCAGGCTGACTTGCTGCAGAGATGAGAGAGAGCAGGGAAATCAGAACCTATGGCAAAAGCCTAAATGCAAGGATGTAAGGCTGCAAACTAGGCAACAGGTGGGAAGGAAGGGCACAAAAATGAAGACAAAAGTAACAAAAAATGAGAGAACTTAGGTACTAAGTTTGAGCTAATGAAAAGGAATTCCAACTTCTGGAACTTGGAGAGTCAGGCTTCAAATAACAGAAATACGAACAACTGAAAGGGGACTTTGTTGGAAGGAAACTGTATTGCATTTGAAATAAAAGGAAAAAGAAAAACCTAAATGGAAATATCCAGCAGGAATGGGGGCACTGGACCAAGGAATGAGGACAGTCTTGATTGACATAAAGATTTAGGAGCCATGTCCACCGAAGCCCACAAAAATAAATGAAGTCATGCAAAGAGGTATGACATGTACAAGGAAAAGAATGTGTAAAAAGAGCAGACTTCTGCTTCCTACCACCATGGAGAAACAGTGACTAGATTTATCCTCCCACTTTAAACAACAATAACAAAAAGGGCCAAATTATATTAATAATTTTCAGACACTAGACAAGCAGTGCAGGCCCATGGTCCCCCAGAGAAGGGAAATAAATGGGGTATGCCTTAGAACTGCTCCATCTTACCGCCTAGAGAGTTCCTAGGCAGCAGCACAGAGAGGGGAAACTCTGAGCCCAGTGGTCTTCCCAATTTAAAGAGATGGAGGTGGGAATTCAAAAAGCCAAGGCAGCAAGAACTCACAGGGCAGAGTTCTAGAAAGGAAAGAGCTACACGGGAAGAGGGCCCCGGAGATGTGCGAGAAGCCCCCTGTGTATGTCAGTTGTGTTCTGGTAGGTGCATGATTGTGAGGAAGCTACTAGAAGCCAAGGGAAGACCCAGCAGCAAGAAGCAGGCAGATCTATTCTCAGAGGTCACAAAAGACAAATAATAGTTCACATTCACAACAACCACAGTGGAGACACCTCATGATATACAAGGTTCTATACTTAGGCATTTGTGAAACCTAACTAGCCTGAGATTAAAGGCTACCTGGTCTTGCTTAACACAACATAATCATCCAAATGATTAAATGTTTTCCAAAAGATTTAAAGCTCAAAATTATTTGAAAGAAAAAAAAAATCCATGAAATTAACAATGTAAAAATTCATAGTGTCTACTATCCAATCAAAAATAACAAAGCATGCAGGGTCTCCTGGGTGGCTCAGTCAGTTAAGCAGCCAACTTCAATTCAGGTGGTGATCTCACAGTTCGCGAGTTCTAGCCCCCCACGTTGGGCTCTGTGCTGACAGCTCAGAGCCTGGAGCCTGCTTTGGATTCTGTGTCTCCCTCTCCCTCTGCCCCTCCCCTACTCACATTCTGTCTCTCTCAAAAATGAATGTTAAGGGGCGCCTGGGTGGCGTAGTCGGTTAAGCGTCCGACTTCAGCCAGGTCACGATCTCGCGGCCCGTGAGTTCGAGCCCCGCGTCGGGCTCTGGGCTGATGGCTCAGAGCCTGGAGCCTGTTTCCGATTCTGTGTTTCCCTCTCTCTCTGCCCCTCCCCCGTTCATGCTCTGTCTCTCTCTGTCCCAAAAATAAATAAACGTTGAAAAAAAAAAAAAAATGAATGTTAAAAAAATATATTAAAAAAAAAATTACAAAGCATGCAAGAGGTGGGAAAATATGACCCACGATGAGGAAGAAATCAATCAATAAAAACAAAACAGAAATGCTACAAATGATAGGATTAGTAAATAAGGATATTTAGAAAACTAAAATAAATATAATTTATATGTTCAAAAAAGGTAAGGGAAGCATGTTAAGGAGAGCAAAAATATGAAAAAAGATACAAATCAGATGTCTATAGATGAAAAATTAGATTGTTGTACAAGATCTGGGAACTTGAAGTTATAGCAGTATCAACTGTCTAAAAACAGTAAAAAAGACTAAAAAAGAATCTGTAAGCTATATAGGCAATGTAAAGCAGCCTATTACACATGTAACACAGTTTAGGGGTGGGAGGAGTGTGTGCTGGTAGGAGGGAGATGACAGAAAAGTTTTTGAAGAAATCGTATCTTGGGGTGCCTGGGTGGCTCAGTAGGTTGAGCATCCAACTCCTGATTTCAGCTCTGGTCATGATCTCACAATTCGTGACATCAAGCTCCACCTCGGGCTCTGTGCTGACAGCAAGGAGCTCGCTTGGGATTCTCTCTCTCCATCTCTCTCTACCTCTCCCCTACTTATGTTCTCTCTCTCTCAAAATAAACAAACATTTAAAAAAAGAGAGAGAGTATCTCAAAATGTTCCAAACTTGATGAAAACCACAAACCTACAGATTCAAGAAGCTTAACAAACTCCAACCAGAAACATGGAGAAAACTACACTAAAGCACATAAATTGCTTAAAACCACTGATAAAGAAAAATATATATATTATATAGAAAGGAACAAAGATATGAATGAAAGCTAACTAATTAGAAATGCTGAAAGCCAAAAGACCAGTAAAGTAACATCTTTAAAGTACTAAAAGAAAAAAACAAAACCCTGTCAATTTGGAATTCTATACCCAGTAAAAATATATTTCAAAAAACACTAAATTAAAGACTTTTTATGACACACGAAAAGAATTCAACAACAGCAGATCAGTAGTATAGAAAAAAAATTTTTCTGAAGAATTTGGCAAATATTTTTTTTTCTATTTCCAGTCTTTTTTTTTTTTAATTTTTTTTTTCAACGTTTATTTATTTTTGGGACAGAGAGAGACAGAGCATGAAAGGGGGAGGGTCAGAGAGAGGGAGACACAGAATCCGAAACAGGCTCCAGGCTCTGGGCTGTCAGCACAGAGCCCGATGCGGGGCTTGAACTCACGGACTGCGAGATCATGACCTGAGCCAAAGTCGGACGCTCAACTGACTGAGCCACCCAGGCGCCCCTCCTTTTCCTTCTTGATAATCATAACAACATAGAAGGATTTATGTCTCACTCGCAGCATAATCAAAGATACTGCATTGAACTACTGTAGCATTAAAAACTTTTTTTTCCAGGACCAAAACAGTATTGACATTTACATGAATATATTTCCTAGAACTTTATCCACCTTCTCACAGCTCAATACCTAAGAAATGACTGATGGGAGAGGATGCTCTGGTCACAACTCTGTTGAAGACTTGCTCGAGAATTTCTTGTCTGATCATCTCATGGATCTAAAAAGAACAGGCAATAAAATATTCCATGGTGACCTCCAGCTTACAGTTGTATCAATTCATGTTAGGCAGTATGAAAAACAGTCTGGATAGAAGTATAACATGACTTTATTTCAAAACTGTTTATTTATTTTTGAGAGAGAGAGAGAGGGAGAGAGAAAGAGAGAGACACGGAGCATGACTGGGGGAGGGGCAGAGAGAGGAGACAGAACCCAAAGCAGGCTCGAGGCTCTGAGCTGCCAGCACAGAGCCCGACAAGGGACTCGAACTCATGAACTGTGATACCATGACCTGAACCGAAGTCGGACGCTTAACCGACTGAGCCACCCAGGCACCCATGACTGTTTATTTCAAAGACAGATATACTGTCAATCATCTGGAAAGATATGATCACTCAATTCTAGCCTCACTCTGTGCTCAGGTGACTCATTAGCAGGGCAAACTACCATGTTTATTAGCCTAAAAGAGAGCTCACATGAAAGTATTGCCACATGTTCGGTTCAGCATCAAACAGAACTAATTCTACTTAGGTATCCATTACATGCTAATACCCCTATTTCTGACAGTATGCATGACTTATTTTAAAATTTAAAAGCCCATGAAAATTTCTGGAAATCTCAAAAATCTTCACCAAACCCTTCCTCGGCTTCTGGAAGGACAGTAGTCACCTTAAAAAAGAACTGTTTTCAATTTTCACTCAAATTCTTACATGAACTTGATTACTTCCAGGTACAGACTAATTTCTTTCAGACATCAAACTAACAACAGATTATTAGTAAATTATATTTTCTATAGATGCCTTGACAAAGCCAACATCTGTAAAACCAAAGGGAACCTCGCTAGTTTTAAAAAACATGAATTTAAAAACAATACTGGGGTGTACGGGTAGCTCGGCTGGTTAAGCACCCAACTTTTGATTTCAGCTCAGGTCATGATCTCACAGTTTGTGAGTTCGAGACCTGCACTGGGCTCTATGCTGACAGTGTGGAGCCTGCTTGGGATTCTCTCTCTTCCTCTCCCCGTCTCTCTCTCTCAAATAAACTTTAAAAAACATAAAAACCAAAAAATATTAACATCTTTTATTCTTTTAATCAGATTACTATTAAGAAGGGTCATTTATATCATCTAACACACAGCTCTCAAGGACTACTGTATGCATTCACTTCATTATTCTGGATCAGAACCCTAGATTTACATTTAAATTAGCCCCCAAATAACATTTCCAACAGACATTTTTGGCGTGTAGCTACATCAATTCAATGTCAAGAAGATGATATAGAGCAATCATTAGCAAAGTTGTTTAGCCTCATAATCTAGCTTTTGTTTTAGCTGAAAGGAAATGAATTTTTAAAAGCTGTTTCAGAAATTAAGATTGAGATGATCACTGTCATATGGTAATGAATTAAAAAATAGAACTATTCTGAGTTCTTCAAAAACAGTGAACCAAAAAACATGATTCTTCAAGGTGGATGTTCTACAGTGACCTAAAAGATTTCTTGTATAAGATAAGAGCATCCAAAGAAGCTCCCAAACAGAAAATGATAAAAAATGATTTACTACTGGAGGAAGAAGAGGAAATCATAAAAATCTAATTGACATTTGAACGTCTAAGAAAGAGAAAAAGGGGAAATTAAAACACATGAAAAACTAATACAAACAAAGAACGAAAATACAAACATTCCATCAAGCTGAATCTGTCACATTTCAATTACTATCCCGAGTTCTGTTCCTGGAAACTGCTGCATACTCAAAACTTCCTTGTCCTCCAAGCTCCCAGGCAAACGCCATGCCCCATTTATAATTTCATTGAATTAGGGAATGGCTGCCAAACTAGGGTCTCACCTTAAAAGTTTCCAACAGGATATCAGCTCCCAGTTTACAAGCATGCTGGGTTGGCTTTTTAGAAAGACATGAGCTGGTTTCAATAGCTTTTCCATCAAGAATCTTCTTTGGCCCATATGAATCCATTAAAATGAAGCCAAGTTCTACCAGGCCCTGAGTAACATGATCCCAACTATGAACACTGCAAGAAAACAAAGCTTAGTTAAAAAAAAAAAAAACTTAGAAAGATACTTTACCTTTATATTCATTGTCATGTTTACACATTTCCTAAACTTGACCTGAATCACCAACACTATTCACATGAACCTTTTCTTCTCATGCATCCTTATGTCAGAATTCTGAATTCCTGGATGTACAGTGTTTCCACTAACAGAACACTGGGAAAATCCAAAAACTACAAAATATTCAAAAACATACAGACAAAACTGGAATATCTCAGTGTACTGACCATTATACGTTTCCATTCAAGATTTCATAACTGGAAGTTAATTGTTGCTTCTTCTACTTCTCCTATGACACTAACAACACTTAAAAAAAATTTTTTTAATGTTTATTTATTTTTGAGAGAGACTGAGCATGAGCAGAGGAGGCGCAGAAAGAGAGGGAGACACAGAATCCAAGGCAGGCTCCAGGCTCCAAGCTGTCAGCACAGAGTCCAGTGTGGGGCTCGAACCCAAGAACCATGAGATCATGACCGAGCTAATGTCAGAAGCTAACCAACTGAGCCACGCAGGCACTCCAACACTAACAACACTTATATTCTATACGTGCTTATAAATTTTCTCTATAATAGAGACCATCTTGTAGTCCTATTTTTACTCATACAGCCTGGCATAAAACTAGCATTGAGAAGGCACACAGTAAATATTTATAGCAGGGATATTTGCGTTCATATTTATACATTCATATATTTATATCATATTCATCTTATAGTATGAATCAATGCACGATCTGATTTCAAAAGCATGAGCTAAAACTACAAATAACCTTTTGCATAGCAACAGAATCCTTGGTCATTTTATACCATTTAATGTTACCCACTCCAGTGGAAACGATATGCTTATAGTAACATTTCTATCATATCTACCTGCTAAACAGCTGCAAATTATAATACAGCATTAAAGAATAAAGGAGACGGTCGTGAACAGATTCTCATAACATTTTGACAGACTTTAATAATATTCACTCTGGAGATCTGGGATCAAGATAATGGACTGAGCACATGCTCCAGGCTTCTCACCCCAAACACCTACAAATGATAGAGAAGATACACACACCTGTGTGCATATGCCTAAATACAGTGCATATATACAACCCATAATAATGTGGAAAAACAAGAGGCATTTTTGACAGATTAGAAATTATAAAGAATCCTTAAAAAAATAATAATAAAGAATCCTTAAAAAGTCAAAGAAATATAAGGGCACCTGGACGCCTCAGTTGGTTAAGCATCCAACTCTTTTTTTTTTTTTTTTTAATTTTTTTTTTTTTCAACGTTTATTTATTTTTGGGACAGAGAGAGACAGAGCATGAATGGGGGAGGGGCAGAGAGAGAGGGAGACACAGAATCGGAAACAGGCTCCAGGCTCTGAGCCATCAGCCCAGAGCCCAACGCGGGGCTCGAACTCACGGACCGCGAGATCGTGACCTGGCTGAAGTCGGATGCTTAACCGACTGCGCCACCCAGGCGCCCCATGCATCCAACTCTTGATCTCAGCTCAGGTATTAATCTCAGGGTCGTGAGATCAAGTCCCATGCTGGGCTCCCCTCTGGGCAGGGAGCCTACTTAAAAAAAGAAAAGTGAAAAGTAATCTAACACGAGAACGAAAGATGAAGCCACTGACCACACAGTGCAAAGTGAAGGGGTGGCTCCAAAAGCAGATACCAAGGGCAGATATGCCAGGCACTGGCAGGAACTCTGGGGCAACTTCTGTGACGACTGGCTGGAATCCCCCCACACGATCAGCTGGGTACACAGCATCCTTCCGTGTACCTTCTTCCCCAACAGCTCACCATACGCCCCCAGTTTATGCCAAGAAGTGAGCAACACTGAGCCTGTTGAGAGGTGGGATCTCTGAGTGGAGGAGCTTTGGCCTAAGAGGCAGAGCAGCACTGAGAGTACAGCAACATGCTGCAGAATCAGGGAGGCTAAGTCCTGGCACCCCCTACCTCTATCCTTACATCAGAGGTAAGCTGTATTAAACATGGCATTCTCAGACAAATCAGGGAACTCCAAAAGTAATAATGAGACGACCAATAATCACCACATGTAAGAAAAAAATACCACCTTGAAAGAAAAGCATCAAACTCAATGAAGAGAACTAACAACTGAGGTAAAAGGAACCAACAGAAGATTTTAAAAGTCTAAAAAATATCCTTAATAAGAATATTACAGCATGAAACAAAAAAACACTTACGAAAAATGAACCAATTGTCAATTTTAGAAATGAAAAACATGACTGCTGGAGTGTAAAATTCAGCAGTTAAACCTAAGAGTAAAATAAACAGAGCTGAAGAACATATTAATGAAATAAGAGAACTAAGGGATTTTTGTAGAAGTTCACATAAAAAGATAAAAATATGAAAAACTTCAAAGAAAAATTAAGAGACATGGCACATAGATCAAGAAATCCTACAGCTGGGGTGCCTGGGTGGCTCAGTTGTTTAAATGTCTGACTTTGGCTCAGGTCACGATCTCACGGTTCATGGGTTCAAGCCCTGCGTCCAGCTCTGTCTGAGCTGACAGCTCAGAGACTGGAGTCTGCTTTGGATTCTGTGTCTCCCTCTCTCTCTGCCCCTTCCCTGCTTGTGCTCTCTTTCTTAAATATACATTAAAAAAAAAAAAATTCCTATAGCTAATAGAAGAGAATGGAGATAAAGGGAGGGATCAATCAAAGAAAATAAGAAAAACAGAGTTTAAGAAAGACATGAATCCTTATAAGTGAAAGGGCATACCAAGTATCAAGCAGGAATGAATTTATTTACTTAATTTTTTTAATGTTTATGAGAGAAAGAGCATGAGCGGGAACGGGGCAGAGAGAGAGGGAGACACAGAATCCAAAACAGTCTCCAGGCTCTGAGCTGTCAGCACAGAGCCTGATATGGGGCCCGAACCCACAAATCGTGAGATCATGACCTGAGCTGAAGTCAAATACTCCACCGACTGAGCCACCCAGGCACCTCAAGGAGGAATGAATTTAAAAAGGAACTTCTGTAAATTGTGTTAAATTTCAGAATATCAAAAATAGAAATGAAGTCTTAAAAATTCCCATCAAGAAAATAACAGATTATCTACAATAGTACAAAGAATCAGATAATCATCAAACTTTCATTAGTAATTCTAGATGCAAAAAGACAACGAAAAATGATTGTAAACTTAGAAGTCAAACTATTGTTCAGATGCAAGGGCAAATTGAAGACATTTTCAGATATGACAAGACTCAGATTATTATCCTTTACTTTTTTAAAGATTTATTGATTGATTGATTGAGAAAGAGGGGGAGAGCAGAGACAGGGGGAGACAGAATCCTAAGCAGGGTCAGTGCAGAGCCCGACGCAGAGCCCGAACTCAAGCACCATGAGCCTGTTGCTTAACCGACTGAGCCACCCAGGTGCCCTAAAAGTTTACAAACCATATAAGAAAGGATTAATTCAAAAATTATATACTTATGGTGTATTTTCAAGAGAAAAATATGAGACTCAAAAGAGAGGGAAACAAAGAAACCAGTCAAATTTACTATGATGCCTAAATAAGTGATTAATAATAATCTTGGGGCGCCTGGGTGGCTCAGTCGGTTAAGCGGCCGATTTCGGCTCAGGTCATGATCTCGCGGTCCGTGGGTTCGAGCCCCGCGTCGGGCTCTGTGCTGACAGCTCAGAGCCTGGAGCCTGTTTCAGATTCTGTGTCTCCCTCTCTCTGACCCTCCCCTGTTCATGCTCTGTCTCTCCCGTCTCAAAAATAAATAAAATGTTAAAAAAAAAAATTAAAAAAAAAATAATCTTAACAAGAAGCAAGTGGAGAAACAATGTGTGCACTGAGGTTCTATCTCAGAGAAAGTAGATTACCGTCCATTTACTACAAAATATCTAACTGTAACACAAAAGATTTCATACATGATTGTTAAACAGGGGAGTAAAGGGGCGCCTGGGTGGCGCAGTTGGTTAAGCGTCCCAACTTCGGCCAGGTCACGATCTCGCAGTCCGTGAGTTCGAGCCCCGCGTCGGGCTCTGGGCTGATGGCTCAGAGCCTGGAGCCTGTTTCCGATTCTGTGTCTCCCTCTCTCTCTTCCCCTCCCCCGTTCATGCTCTGTCTCTCTCTGTCCCAAAAATAAATAAACGTTGAAAAAGAAATAAATAAATAAATAAAAAATAAACAGGGGAGTAAATATAATCTGGAAGTTGTACTGGTTCATATGTGATTTTTTTCCTAGTACACTAACGTTTTGCACCTTTAAGTATCTGCAAGTAAACACAAAATATATCAACAGAGCTGAACACAGCAAACCATGGAGGAATACAGGACTGTTCATGATGCCCCTTACCCTGTTTTCTTCCTCTTGGCTTAGGCCACTGCAAATTGGTATCTGTGAAGTGTTTATTGTATGGTTCTTCCCAGTATTTGTGCATCTGGTTCTGGTATCCAGAATTTAGCCTCGATACTCCCCTTACTGTGCCTTTCCAGGTTACTGCAACTTGTTTAAGTGAAAATCCCATATTTACTGTAGCAGAACTTTTAAGTTAAGAATATATTGGGGAAAAAAGGAATATATCAAATGTCATTCTTTTCTATGGCTGAGTAATATTCTTGTGTGTGTGTGTGTGTGTGTGTGTGTGTATCACATCTTTTTTATCCATTCATCTATCATTGGACACTTGAGTTGCTTTCATATCATGGCTACAGAGAAGTAGATAAAGAGAATTAAGAGGAACTTCGAGTTGTAAGTCACAGAGATGAAAAGAACAGCATAGGGAATAATCAAAATATTTTAATAATGCTGTATAATAGAAGATGAATATATTTATCACGGTGAGCACTGAGCAATGTACAGAACTGTCAAATCAGTGTAACACTGCGTGTTGATTTTACTTCAAAAAAGAGAATACATTGGATTTTTTAACTAGACTTACGCTGATCATTTTACAATACATACAAACATTGAATCATGTTATACATGTGAAATATAGTGTTATCTGTCAATTATATCTCAATTAAAAAAAATCAGTGTTCTAATTAGAATGTCATTTTATTTTTTTTAGTTTTTATTTTTTTTAATGTCAAATACATTTTAAGTCTAGTCACCTTATTTTCCCCACAGGTACTATCATTTTTAAAGTGTCAATTTTTAAAAAGAGGTTTTTTAGGAATACACTGTTATAACAGACATGCCAAAAATCAACACTAACCGAATACAATAGCACCAAAATGTGCTAAGTGGGGTCCAGAAATTTAATCATATACCATATAAAATTATTTACAGGTTAATTAACTGACTGGAGCAAGTATGTGTAAATAACCAGCTGGTTATTCTAAGGAGTCTAGTAATATTCTCCAAATGCCTCCTCACTCAGGTTTGGTCCTACCTGGTGGTAACTGCCCACTCCACCCTAACTATAGATGGAGATGCTTCCAGGTCCTACGGCTGGGACTCCCAGGAGGGCAACTTTCCAGGAATTTCCTGGCTAGCTAATATGCCTGTATCTTTAGCCCAACTTGGAGAGACTGGGTTGGGAAAATATAGGAGATACAACCATAAACTTCAGGAAAAAAGAAGAATAACCAGAAACAGAGAAGATAAAGAAGCTTTAAAGTTTATCAATGGGTAAACCACCCAGAAACAATGGATTCTAGCCTGAAATTTGCCTTATGTGCCAACCTCATGAAAATTCAATCTAAATCAGAATTCCCAGACGTGGAATGAGATCTACCTCAAATTATGATTTAAATCATAAAGCTTTAAAACTTATTTAATCCACAAAGCAAATATGACACAGTAAAGATTGTTACAACAGCTAATGTAGATCTTGAACTTAAAATAACATCCAGCATACCAGTCTTTTCAATTTGATTTAAAATGGATTTATCTAAAACTGCTAATTCAATTCCATCCATCAGCCTCAAACTTCAACCGTTAAATAAAACTTTTAATATTTTTTTTACTCACCTAAAAAGCCAATGAAGATTCAGGCCAAGAAAGAATTGCACCCACTTCAGTTCTGTATTCTTGTTATCAAGGAGGCCAAGAAATCAAGCCTTAGGATTTAAGGATTTTTTGATATAGGAACAGCTCACTTGACCAATTAATTTTAAGGGATTTACCCTTGATATGTGGAGTCAATAGCTGTAGTCCTCAATTTTCTCTGGTGGGCCACAAGTGTATCAGACTTCATCTTTTAACACCAAATACCTTATGAACCTACTGGGGTTTGGCTTCATGAACTCACCTATTCTTCACCACTTCCAAGATCAAGGTTGAAACACAAGACCTATGAGGGACTAGATTCTGAAGAAATTTTGAGCCTTGGAGAAGCTGAAGATCCTTAAAGCTTTTTACAATTGAAGTTTTTAAAAGGTCAAACACCTAATGTAATGAAAAAAATAGCAAAATGAAGAAAAAATGATAGCTCATGCTATAGAATCTGTTCACGCTCACTGCCATACACTCATTTCCCTAAAATAACTGTTTCACTAAATGAGTAGGATACAAAAATTAGGACTTTCAATGGGAACTTGAGACAAGCATTCCTTAGGAGAGAAAAAGGGCTAAAATCAATACTAATACTACCCACAACCAGGGAACACAGATGAAAAAAAAAAAAGGGTAAAGGATTTTATATTCTCGTCCCTGCAACTAGCCTGTTCTCATTCATTTCAACTCCATCAAGGACAATTTCTTAGAAAGCTACAATATAATAAAACTGCTGGTGAATTCTTCCTACTAAACTTCCTACTGTTGTCACTTAAGGGACTGTGTGATAGGTTTCCACTCTTATTCCCACCTCACCATCTGGCTTTCCACACCACAGGAGATAAAGGTATGAACTAATTATCTGAAGAAGTCTTCAGGTAGCCCCCAGAAAACAGCACAGGCCCACGTGTCTTATAGAGGAATTTGCTGCTAGCAGAATAGGCTAAAGAAGGGCTCTATTACTCCTTATCAAATACAAAAGGAACCAAAAAGTCATCAACAAATACCTGTTCCTCAAATCTTTGTATTCTTGTTATAGAGAGCAGGAGGGCAATGCTGAAGGGACATGTATTATTACTGAAATCTCCTTGCTGTCCTGTCTATAAAGAAAACAAAAAAGAGTCGTTATTTACAGTAATCTTAAAAGTATAACATAACCTATTGAAAACAATCTTCAAATGGATCAGAAACCTGTGATCAGAAACCTAGGACCTAAAACTACAGAACTTAAAAAACAAACAGTATCAGAAAATCTTTAAAACCTTGGATTAGGTGAAGATTATTTTAAAAAAGCATAATTTTTATCAGAAAAAACGGATAAACCGGACCTCATAAAAATTCAAAACTTTTATGCTTCAAAAGATACCATTAAGATAAGTAAAAGACAGGGGCGCCTGGGTGGCGCAGTCGGTTGAGCATCCGACTTCAGCCAGGTCACGATCTCCGGTCCGTGAGTTCGAGCCCCGCGTCGGGCTCTGGGCTGATGGCTCAGAGCCTGGAGCCTGTTTCCGATTCTGTGTCTCCGTCTCTCTCTGCCCCTCCCCCGTTCATGCTCTGTCTCTCTCTGTCCCAAAAATAAATAAAAAAAAACGTTGAAAAAAAAATTAAAAAAAAAAAAAAAAAAAGGTAAGTAAAAGACAAGCCACAAACTGGGAAAAACACTTGCTAATTATACACATGGTAAAGGACTTCTACCCAGAATATATAAAGAATTCTTAAAATAAGACATGTAATCAAAAACTGACAAAAGAGGGGCACCTGGGTGGCTCAGTCGGTTAAGCGTCCGACTTCAGCTCAGGTCACGATCTCACGGTCCGTGGGTTCGAGCCCCGCGTCGGGCTCTGGGCTGATGATGGCCCAGAGCCTGGAGCCTGCTTCCGATTCTGTGTCTCCCTCTCTCTCTGACCCTCCCCCGTTCATGCTCTCTCTCTGTCTCAAAAATAAACATTAAAAAAATTAAAAAAAAAAAAAAAAAAAAAAAAAAAAAACTGACAAAAGACTTGAATAGACATTTCCCCAAAGAAGATAACAGAACAGCTAATAAGCACATTGAAGAAATGTTCGATTGTCATTAGTCATGAAGGAATTGCAAAGCAAAACTTCAGCGAGACACTGTTTCATACGTACTGGAATAACGAAAATAAAAAAGACAAGAACAAATGGTGAGGATGTGAAGAAACAAGAACCCTCATATAGTGCTGGAGGGAATGTAAAATGATAAAGCCACTTTGGTAGTTTCTTAAAAATGTAAACAAAATTTATCACACAGCACAGAAATTCCACTTATAGGTATCTATCCAAGAGAAATGAAAACATATGTCTTCACAAAGACCTGCATGTGAATTTCATAACAGCATTATTCATAATAGCCAAAAAGTGGCTATTCAAGTAGAAGTGGAAACAATCTGAAGTGGAAAACAATTCAAATATCCATCAACTGATGAACAGCTAAACAAACTGATATATGTATACAACGGAATAACTTCAACAATAAAAAGGAATGAAACACTGACAGAGGCTACAACATAGATGAACCTTGAAAACATTATGCTAAATGAAAGAAACCGTACACAAAAGATCATATATTGTATGATTCCATTTGTATGAATTGTCTAGAAAAGGTAAATCTGTGGAGACAGTAGATTAGTGGTTGCCTGAGCCTGGGGTTGGGAATGTGAATTAACTAAAAAAGTGTGAGGGCGCTCTCTCGGGTGCTCTCTCTCTCAAAAATAAACATTAAAAAATATTTTTAGAAAGGAGGCAGAGGGTGCCTGGGTGGCTCAGTAGGTTAAGGGTCGAATTCGGCTCAGGTCATGATATCACAGCATGAGTTCGAGCCCCATGTCAGACTCTGTGCTGACAGCTCAGAGCCTAGAGCCTGCTTTGGATTCTGTGTCTCCCTCTCTCTCTGCCCTTCCCCCACTCAAAAATAAACATTTAAAAAAATTTTTTTAAATGTTTATTTATTCTTGAGACAGAGAGAGACAGAGCATGAATGGGGGAGGGTCAGAGAGAGGGAGACACAGAATCTGAAGCAGGCTCCAGGTTCCGAGCTGTCAGCACAGAGCCCCATGCGGGGCTCGAACCCACGGACCGTGAGATCATGACCTGAGCCGAAGTCGGATGCTTACCCGACTGAGCCACCCAGGCGCCCCCCCCCCAAAATTTTTTTTTAATAAAAATGGGCGTGAGGGATTTTACAGGGTCATAAAAATGTTCTAAAACCGGATTATGGTGATGGTTGCACAACTAGGTAAACTTACGAAAAATTACTGAATTGTAAACTTAAAGTGGATGAATTTTATGTAAACTATACTCAGTAAGTTAAAAAAATAGGTCTTTGAGGTCTAAAAGAAATAATACCCAAAAGACAAAAGAAAAAATATAAAATCAAAGATAAAACAGAAAACCAACAAACAAAAGTAAAACAGTGAAAAGATGAAGAAATACAAAACTGGTTCTTTGATAGAAATCAATTAATATAGTAAGATAAACCTGAACAAAAAGAAGAGTGAACAGATACAGACGAGATAGAAGAACTTTAAAGTCTAGCTCCACATTACAGTCTTTAAATATCCTTTCCTACAAAAGGGACCCACAGCTCCTTGGAGAAATGCCTGATACCCATATGGATGGCACAAACAAAGCACAAGGCGAGCCTTGGTAGGCAGTGCTCAGAGTCACGTCAGGACGACACATAAGCCAACTTGAAGGATCTAACTGGCCAAATACGGGTCAATTTGAGTAATGAATAATGAATATATTGAATTAAAAAGGTTAGTGGGTGCACAACATTCAAAAAATACAGAGGTTGGGGCACCTGGGTGACTCAGTCGGTTAAGCATCTGACTTTTGATCTCAGGGTTATGAGGTAAAGCCTCACAAAGGGCACCACGCTGGGCGCCTACTTAAAAAATAATAATATATAAAACAAAAAAATATATACAAATAAACAAAGGAGGGGGGGAGGCTTTTCTGACGGAAGAAAGCCAGCTAATAATGTAGAGGGAATGACAGAATTTTTTGTATTTTAGGGGTGCCTGGGTGTCTCAGTTGGTTAAGCGTCCAACTTTGGTCTTGTAGTTTATGAGTCTGAGTCCCACATTGGGCTCTGCAGTGACAGCGCAAAGCCTGCTTCGGATCCTCTGCCTCCCTCTCTCTGCCTCTCCTTCCACACGTGCTCCCTCTCAAAAATAAAGCCATAAAAAAAACCATAAACAAAAAACAACATAAAAAAATTTTTAAAATGTTTTAATTCTACCACTTTGCAACTCCCAGTATAATTACTAATTAAGGCCAAGAATCATCAGTAGATGGGAAAACGAAAACCACTGGTGAAAGGCTGCTGAGGACTTTCACACCATCTCAAGTTATGAGCCCATAGATTACTTTCTAATTACAAAAGGAAACATATATATTTGCAAATGAAGAAAACGGACAGTTTTTGTCTTAACCAAATGACTTAGCATCACCACTAGGAAGACAGCCTAATATCATGAGCCTTCTGCTATTTTGACACCACAGAACAGGTGGCAAACTACAGCCTGTGGGCCAAATCTAGCTCACTGCCCATTTCCGTATAGCCCTTGAGCGAAGACTGACTTCTACATTTTTAAATTGTTGAGGGGGAAAAAAAAACAAAGGAAGAATATTTCATGACACATGAAAATTAAATTTCAAATGTCAGTGCCCATACAGTTTCATTAGAACACAGCCACACATTCATTTTTGTCTCTCTTGTTACAACAGTAGCACTGAGTAGTGGTAACAGAGACCATATGGCCTATAAAGTCTAAAATAAAATACTACCTGGCCCTTTACACAAAGTTTACTGACCTCCTACAAGAGAAACTATACATCACTTATGAAATAGTCCTGCCAAAAATGTTGAGTCTCATCATGAGGAAACTATAGGACAAATCCAACAATGCGAGACATAAGACAATTGGGCTGGATGCTTCAAAAAATTCAATTAAAAGATACTAATCCTATTCTTTCCTTTTAATGTTTATTTATCTTAGAGGAACAGAGAGGGCAGGGGGGAGAGGAAGATAGAGTCCAAAGCAGGCTCCAGGCTCTGAGCTGTCAGCACAGAGCCCAACGCGGGGCTCAAACTCACAAACCGTGAGATATGGCCTGAGGTGAATGAAGTCAGACTTCCCACCGACTGAGCCACCCAGATGCCCCAATACTAATCCTTATTCTTAGGAAACACATGTGGAAGTTATTCAGGCACTAAATTGGACTTCTACTTTTAAATGATTCAGAAAAATAATATATGTCAGAGAGATAAGGTAAATGTGGCAAAATATTTAAAAACTGGTGAATCTAGAGTTGCCTGGGTGGCTCAGTCAGTTAAGTGTCTGACTCTTGATTTTGGTTCTCAGGTCATAAACTCGCAGTTTGTGAGATCGAGCCCCACATGGGGCTCTTTATGGATAGCATGCAGCCTGCCTGGGATTCTCTCTCTCTCTCTGCCCCTCCCTCTGCTTGCACACTCTCTCTCTCAAAATAAGTAAACATTAAAAAAAAAAAAAAAAAAACCCAGCTGAACCTAAGTGAAGGGTATATAGGTGCTCATTGTGCTACAGCGTTTCAACTTTTCTGTGGGTTAAAATTTTCAAAATAAAATGGAGGAAAAAATAGGTCCTTTATCTGTATATTACTTTTCTTTCAAAAGAGCTCAAAACACCTCTAATTATTATCTTATTACTTCATAATTATTTAATGACAAATGACTTAGTTTCACAAAATCCCATAAACACACTACTAGAAACAGGCAATATCCCAATTCTTAAATGGGGAAGCAGAGGTCAAGGTTGAAGCTCACAAAAGACAATGATAGAGTTAGGATTAAATGTTAAGTTTCCTGTTGAACAGTATTTTTTTCTTTTTCCTTATTTTTTTGAGAGGGGGAGCAAGTGAGCAAGCAGCAGAGAGACAGAATCCCATGGGGAGGGGGGGGGAAGGAGAGGGAAGGAGGGGGAGAGAGAGAGACAGAGAGGGAGGGAGGGAGAGAGAAGCAGGGCTTGAGCTCACCCAATGTGGGGCTCGAACTCCCCAACAGTGAGGTCATAATCTGAGGTGAAGTCAGATGCTTAACTGACTGACCCACCCAGGCATCGTTTTTTCTTTTTCAAACAATATTGAAGGTTTGGATTTAAAATGGAACTTGCTTAAGAATGTGATGACATCATATATTTTCTACTTTCAAAGTAAAAGGCATCCTCTAGATTAAGGGTCATTCTACAATGCTTCCACTTTTTCCCCGTCATTAACTAGCTTGAATTAAGTGGCTTGAATTCAAACACCCTGTTTCATAAAGAGATCCCTGGATCACCTGAAGAGTTTAGGGCTACCTTGAAGTGTTTCAGGAGTTCTCTGCCTAGTTCATAGTCCAATTTGATGGCAAACACAATATGTAGAATAACGGTGCCTTCCACATGACGAAGTTCACCTGCTGGCACAGTAACAAGATCCAACAGCCTAAAAGATTCAACAGAAAGGTATGAGCTACGGGTTGAACAAGAGACAATCATGCACATCCTCAGATGAACAAGTAGACCCAACTCAAGCCGAACCTGTACCATCACTGGAGGCAGACAGTTAAGTATAAATTCTACCGCCTCGTTCCTTGCCCCTTTGTAACACAACTTCCTGAAAGAACTGTCTACTGTCATTAATTCCACTTCTTTACCATTTCCCAGTTAAATCTAATTCAATTAGGCTTCTGTCCCCTCCCTACCCACTCCCCTCAATGCCATTTGAGTATTCTTTTTTTTTTTTTTAATTTCTTTAATGTTTCTTACTTTTGAGAGAGAGAGGGAACATGAGCAGGAGAGGGGCAGAGACAGAGGGAGACACAGAATTCAAAGCAGGTTCCAGGTTCTGAACTGTCAGCACAGAGCCCGACGTGGGGCTTGAACCCACAAACCCTGAGATCATGACCTGAGCCAAAGTCGGATGTTCAAATGACTAAGCCACCCAGGTGCCCCCCCATTTGACTATTCTTCCAAGGCTTACAAATGACCTCTATGTTGCCAAAACCAATAATCAAGTCCCATCTTAATTAACAGCTCAGCAGATATGATACAAATGACCACTTCTTTCTTGAAACACTCTTCTCCTCTGGGTCATTGTCACTGAACTCTTCCCCTCAATTTTTTTTTTTTTTTTTTTTTTTTGCTGGCTCACCTCCCTTTAAGTGGTGGAATGCCTCTGAGCTCAGTCTTGTGTTTTTCTTTCTTCACAATTTCCCTAAGGAACCCCATCCAGTCCCATGGTTTTAGTTCTTTCCCAGTCTCTTATCTCCAGTCCTGACCTCTCCCTACTCCAGACTGTCTACTCAATACCTCCATATGGGATGCTAATATACATCTCAAACTTAACATGGTTAGGACGTGCGGGTGATCTGTCTGCAACATCTGTCACCCCATTGATCGCCAGGGTTGATTCGGCTGATCTGGCTGGCTAGGCGGGTGTCCCTTTCCTCCCTCACCGCTCCATGTGCATCCCTCCCAAAGCTGTGTGCTCTGTCAAAGAGGATGAGCTTCCCCAATAGAGGAGGACTGTTCTTCGGTCAAGGGTATACGAGTACCTGCGCTCCCCTGCTAGAACCTCCAAACAAGCTCTCAAACTTCACATGGTTAAAACTGAGCTTATTTTGTGCAACACCTGCTTTTCTGTCAGTCTTTCCTAACTCAGTGTATAAGACCATCTTTAGAGACACCTGGCTGGTTCAGTCAGAACACACAGCTCTTGATCTCAGGGTCATGAGTTCTAGCCCCACAGTGGGCATTGAGCCTACCTAAAATTAAAAAAAGAGAGACAAGAAAAGACCATCTTCTTATCAATTGTGCAAGCCAAGTAACAAAAGTTACCCTAGAGTAGTAGAAGCAGTAGGCCGCAACAGGATTAACAGCATGAGCTCTGTGGCCAAACTGCCTGGACTGAAATTCCAGCTCCATTTTATAGCTATGTTGGGATAGTCCTTCATTTCCCCGTGCCTCAGTTTACACATGCATAAAGCTGAGGCAAATAGGGTTGTTGTGAGGTTTAACGTGCTTAGAACACCTGACACAGGGTAAGCACTCTACAAATGTTTGCTTTAAAAAAAAAACAAAAAACCCAAAACCCTCTTTTTCAAAATGTCATGCTGCATCCTGCATTTGTACTCACTAGTCGCTATCCCACTAAAAATGTTCTTTTCCCTGATCTACATATCGTGGCTCTTCTCATCCAAGATTCGGTTAAAATAACACCCTCTCCAAGAGGTTTTCCTTGACCACTGAACCTAAAATAGCTACCCTGTCACTATCAGACCATCTATTTAAATTATCTGCATAGCACCTTCTAATATTTTTCTTATTTATTTTCTGTTCTTTTCTCACAGTATTTAAACTCCTTGAGGAGCAGGGACCTTGTCTGACTGGTTCATCACTGTAGTCCCAGGGCCGTACAGCTCCCGGTACAGAGCACTTTATAAACAGTTTATAAACGTGCAACTTACAGAATAATTACCACTATTCTCCTGGAAAAGCTACAAATGAAAGAGTAGAAGAGCTGCTCAGCAGCTAAAAGAGGGCCAGGGAAGTTCTCTGCTGAAGTGAAGGCAGGGACCGAGAGGTTAAGTAACAATGAAGTAAAACACGTAAGAAGATGCCTTGCAAAAATGATTTTATTTCAATACTGTATTACTCACTCATCACCACTCTGTTCCTCATTGTGCTGCTTATCTAGCTCATTGAAGAAAGTTATGATTCCTTCCAAAGCCTTCTTTCTGTTTCCCTGGAAAAAAAAAAAGGTACAAAATTAGGTAAGGTCTCCCTATAAAGGCCAAGATCACCAAGCTGAACTTAAAATACTTTTTCAGCTTAGAGTATTCTCGAGTATGAATTTAAACAGAGAAATGACAACCTCAAGTCACAGTTAGCATTTACAGAACATTTTTTCATGTTGAAATTGGGTTTGAGGGGCGCCTGGGTGGCTCAGTCAGTTAAGCATCTGACTTCATTTCCATTCATGATCTCACAGCCTGTGAGTTTGAGCCCTGCCATCAGGCTCTGTGCTGACAGCTCAGAGCCAGGAGCCTGTTTTGGATTCTGTGTCTCCCTCTCTCTCTGCCCCTCCCCTACTCTGTCTCTCTCTCAAAAATAAACATTAAAAAATTAAAAAAAAAAAAAATCAGGTTTGAAACAGCAGATGTTATTAGATGATGGTATTAGACTTCAGTTAAGGGATGACTAGTCCACCCTTCGTGAGATTTTTACCCCCTTTACTACTACACACACATACCAAATGTGGTAGTACAAGAATAACAGGTGTTTTCCTTGGCTGAAGAGCCTGACCCTTTTACTAATCATATCATCATACGTGAAATGAAAGCATCTATGCCCTAGTATGTAAACCAGGAGTATGAGTAAACTGAATGCTCTTAACTGACCATCCCACTAGAGTTTAAAAAGAAAAAAAAATACTTTTTTATGTGTACCTTTGAGGAGAAAACCAGAAGCTGATAGACCAAAGGTGGTATTTCTTGAAGATTCAACTTGGAGAACATCCTCAACACTTTTTCCGTCACAAATTCCACCTCTTCTGCAGCCAAAGGGACATCCCTGTGGATCAAAGACTCTGAAGGCCAAAGCTATGGCCTTATTTGGGAGATTAGAATATCATATTAGAATTAGAATATTGTAACTGCCCTTTGGTTTTTCTGTAACAGAGAACCTTAAAGGGAACCAAAAACCTTACATAAGGGAAGTTATCTCAGAAAAAAAAAAATCAGGGTCGCCTGGGTGGCTCAGCCGGTTGAGTGTCTGATTTCTTGATTTTTGGCTCAGGTCATGATTTCATGGTTTGTGAGTTCAAGTCCCACGTCGGGCTCCACACTGACAGCATGGATGGATCCTGCTTGGGATTCTCTTTTTTTCTCTCTCTCACTGCCCCTCCCCTGCCTGCTTGCACACTCTCTCTCAAAATAAATAAAATATTAAGAGAAGAAAATCACAGTTTTTGTTTTTTTGAGAGAGACAGAGTGAGAGCTGGGGAGAAGGGCAGAGGGAGAGAGAGAATCTTAAGTAGGCTCCACACTCACTGCAGAGCCTGATGTGGGGCTCAATCCCACAACCCTGGGATCGTCAATGACCAGAGCCGAAATCAAGAGTCGGATGCTCAACTGACTGAGCTACCCAGGTGCCCCCAAAAATATTTTAAATAAGCAATTAAAGGGGGGAAAATTAGAGGGGAAAAATCCTATAACAGAAAACAAAGTTACCATTATTCTTACTCAGGGGAAAGTGGTGCTTGAACTTGCTAAATTTCAATTTCTAGCAGGCCAAGTTCACACAGCAAGGCAGGCATAAAAAGGAAATAAAGATGCTTACTTGAACATAGAAGTGAGCTGGATTACATACTGCTGATCCCATCTGGTTAAAGAAAATGACAAAGAATATGAAAGTTTATCTCATCTTCACTTATTTGCATATTCCTTTGTAAAATTAATGAGGGAAAAATTAAGGCCATTTCTAGTTTAATTTGGTACCACTGGGAAATAAGATCAAAGAATCAATGAAATAACAGCTTTTAACCTAGGAGACTGGCAAAATCAAAGTCTGATGACATTCAATGCTGGGAAGATTTGGGGAAACAAATGGTCTCCACGTACGATTTTAGAGAGTGTACACTGATAGAACCCTTCTGGGAAGATAAGCTGGCAATACTTATCAAGTTTAAAAATGCACATAAGCACAGACCCACCCAAATTAGTATTAGAAATCTATCCCAACTACATGCTTATAAAAGGTCACCTAGATATATAAGGATGTTCATTACAAACACCTTTTATAATAGCAAAAAACCAAATAACCATATATTATTTATTAGAAAAAAAATATTCTTGGGGCGCCTGGGTGGCGCAGTTGGTTAAGCGTCCGACTTCAGCCAGGTCACGATCTCGCGGTCCCTGAGTTCGAGCCCCGCGTCGGGCTCTGGACTGATGGCTCAGAGCCTGGAGCCTGTTTCCGATTCTGTGTGTCTCCCTCTCTCTCTGCCCCTCCCCCGTTCATGCTCTGTCTCTCTCTGTCCCAAAAATAAATAAACGTTGAAAAAAAAAAAGAAAAAAAAAAAGAAAAAAAATATTCTTAACAATTGGAGACTAGCCAAATACAACAGAATAGTATGGAACTATTAAAAGGGATGACATAGAGTCGTATATTCTGACATGAACAGATGCAGTAAATGAAAAAATGCAAGGTATATTATGATGTATATTGAATAAACTCTAGTGTAATTAAAATCAAATAAACATATAGGCACACATGTGCTGATACATACTTAAAATCATGTATATTTTAGGGATCTTATGTAAGGAACCATAAAAGCTGTTATTTCTGATTTAGATAATCTTGGGTGTTCGCTTCTGGTTCTTTTCAATGTACCCAAACATAATCATTGTATTACATAACTTTGTATTCTCCATATGGTAAGGATTTTTCAATTTGATGGTTTTATATATTTTACTTCTAATGGGTCTAAATTTCATGGAGTAGCTCTACCTTAGCTTACACAGGTTACTTACCATAACTTAAATTTTTCTATTATAGTATGTTTAAGTTGGTCACAAATTTCTGTGGTAACATGTCTACGTATGAGAATTTTCTTATTATGTTGGAGTCTTTCCTTAGGGTGGATTCCCCTATTTCTGGCTTAAAGGTACAACATCATTATGTATCCCACTCACTCAAAAAAACATAAAAGATATAGCAGAAGGGTGACCTCTCAGCCTTAAGGACCTTGGGACTCCAAGTAATGCTAGAAGACAACACTGCTCTGTTAAGATGAAGAGTCAAATAAACTATATGTAGTTTAGAACAGAAAATATAGTAACTAATCTCTCAAAAATTCATTGCAAACTAAATGGTTTTACAGTGGTACATTATAAGCAAAAACACAGACCAAAAACTTAGTGATAAAAATTCCTGACATCAACAGTAATCCTTTTTTTGGCCACATGCATGTCTGAGAAAGTGCTACACGTTAATGAGAAAGACTCACCTGCCAGAACACAGGGTGTTAATCAGTTGCTTCTTACATTCTTCCCCACTTAGTTCACCTAGAAATGAAAAATATACTGAGATAAATTTGATTAAGTGACTACAGAAAAGGCCACTAAAATTGGGAAAAAAATTACCTTTTCCATAAGCCACATTTTCGTTTTTGACAGCAAGGGTAGTGAGAATAATGGGTAATAACTCCAAAGATTTTCCATTCTTTAGCCTGCCCTCCTTGATAACACTAACAAACTCACTGGCTAATTCAACCAGTAATGGTCCTGGAAAATTGTGAACCTAAAAATTCATGAGACAAAGAAAATGTTAAGCAGAAATCTAAATGTTTGGTCTCTCCAAGAAATAAAGTCTTTTGCTGAATAGAACTGGCACTGAAACCCAGAACTGGTCCTATAAGGGATCCAGGAAATCATTCTGCTCTGGTATAAAACTTTTGATCATAAAAGATTTCAAAGGTCAGAATCCTCCATCAGTTCTCCAATGTTTTCAAATACACCAACTCTTCAAAGATATCAGATGCCCACCATATCAGAAATTAACGTAAACATGGGTTTATGGACCATCCATCAACTTCTGTTTTTTAATAGTAGTTCTCATTCGTAAGTAGGAACTATGCTAGGTTTGGCACATTAAAGTTTCCCTTCCCTCAACAAATTACAACCCCCCCCCTTCCAAATTTACCCTCTTACCTCCACCATTAGTAATCCTAAAATCTCAGATGCTACTTCTTTCTGCAAATCCCCTGACTCCACCAACTGGATTGAGCGAATGTATATCTTAAGCCTCCTAAGAGCTCCAGCTTCCTCAGAGCAGGGGGAACCTTATTGTTTTAAATGAATAGTACAGAAACAAAGAAAGAAGAAAGTTGAAGGGCAAACAGGAAAAACAGCACTATAGTTTAATAAAGAAGCAGAATTATCAATTTACCAATTACCATTGTGTTTAGAGCAGCAATATTTAAGAGCTTTACAAAAGTATTTAATTTAGGTGGATGACTGAAATGTCATCTTTTCTTCTTCCACCTATGTCACTGATTTTTAAAATAAGTTCATAGTGCAGAAAGAGAAATACCTTCTAAAATATCTTAGAGTCTTTTTTGGGCCCAGTAACCCAAATTAAATGTCTTTAATATATTCCACTTTAAAACATCATCACTGAGGGGCACCTGGGTGGCTGAGGCAGTTGAGCATCTGACTTCAGCTCAGGTCATGATCTCGAGGTCTGTGGGTTCGACCCCAGCGTTGGGCTCTGTGCTGACAGCTCAGAGCCTGGAGCCTGCTTTGGATTCTGTGTCTCCCTCTCTCTATGCCCCTCCCCCACTCGTGCTAGGTCTGTCAAAAATAAACATTAAAAATTTTTTTTTAAAAATCACTGAATAGGGGCGCCTGGGTGGCGCAGTCGGTTAAGCGTCCGACTTCAGCCAGGTCACGATCTCGCGGTCCGTGAGTTCGAGCCCCGCGTCGGGCTCTGGGCTGATGGCTCAGAGCCTGGAGCCTGTTTCCGATTCTGTGTCTCCCTCTCTCTCTGCCCCTCCCCCGTTCATGCTCTGTCTCTCTCTGTCCCAAAAATAAATAAACGTTGAAAAAAAAAAAAAAAAAATTAAAAAAAAAAAAATCACTGAATAATGTCAGTGGGAATGGCAGAAAAATAAAGACCTCAGAAATCCTTTCCTCCATAAAAGCAGTAAAAACACTGATAAAAATAATGAAAATCAACTTGTTCACAACTCTGAAAATTAATCAAAGGCTTGCAAAAATCCAGGGAGCGTTTACTTAAGAAAAACAGCTGAATCTCAGTAAGAACAAGTTTTGTGGTATTTTAACATGCCCTCAACTCCCATAGCACCCCCCCCACCCCCCCCACCCCCCCCCACCCCCCCCCCCCGCAAGCTCAGGTAGTCTTTAAAACCAATAGCCCCACAGTCCTGGTAAAAGCCGAAAGCCAACAGCCTAGCAGCCCCTGGAGGGGACAGAATATGGTTGAAACACCTCCAAAGCCCAATTCCCAGATAAGAACTGTCATTTGACCAGTCTGGCTGTTCCCTAGAAATTTTCATTACCAAGCTTTGTCTTTTTTTTTTTTTGAAAGTAAACTCTACCCGCGACATGGGGCTTGAACTCATGACCCCAAGATCAAAAGTCACATGCCCTACTGACTGAGCCAGCCAGCTACCCCAAGGCTTGTCTTTATTTGACCTTTGAACTCGTTCAGTGCAA
This sequence comes from Leopardus geoffroyi, assembly GCF_018350155.1. Taxonomy (NCBI): domain Eukaryota; kingdom Metazoa; phylum Chordata; class Mammalia; order Carnivora; family Felidae; genus Leopardus; species Leopardus geoffroyi. The sequence continues at coordinate 6,493,330 of NC_059337.1, forward strand.
AAGGCCATTTTTACCTAGGACATCTGTCTAAATCAGTTGCAACTGATTACTATTTTAGATGCTTTGAGGCAGCAATAATAGTTAGGCAAGCAAGAAGCTGACCAAAAAACTTAAAAGGAAATCCTGGAGAATATGCGCATAGGGGGCTTTGAAACATTCTGATGTATCCCAAGGAATCTAGTGAGCCATGCAAATACACTCAGGGCTATGCACATGCACAGGGAGTGTACATGGCAAAGCAAGACCCAAAAAGACCTTAAACTCTCCCCTCTGGCTGACTGTGAGGCTCTGCACAAGTGGAAAGACTAAACAGGAGTTATAAAACACCTGAGCTCTGAAGGTGTACCTCCAACATCACAGGGCTCCTCAGCAAAGGCTGGGAAACTCAATGGTTCCAGGCATTTAAGGAAATCTTTGCCCAATCAATCATTAGCTAACTGCAAAGCTAACCAAACAGACTTCAGTGGCCATACCCAACAGTGCCCATACACAACAATTAATATTTTATATTAGTTCAGAGGAGTCACCGTAAAGACAAAAGGAATATCAGAACAGCAAAAACATATCTGGAAGAGGAGACTGGTATCTCATTTCCAGAGTTCCCACAAAATATCACTTAAAATGTCCCAAGAGTATAGTCCATATCCAGGAAAAAAGAGAATCAATTAAAAACTGTCCCTGGGAGAGCCTAGATGTTAGATTACTAGACAAAGATTTTAAATCAGCAGGACAGGCACCTGGGTGGCTCAGTCAGTTGAATGTCTCGTGATTTTGGCTCAGGTCATGAATCCAGGGTCACGGGAACGAGCCCTACGTCAGGCTCCTCACTGAGCGTGGAGTCTGCTTAGGATTCTCTCTCCCTCCCTCCCTCTCTGCTCTCCCCCCTGCCTCTCTCCCCTGCTTGAGCACTCTTGGACTTAAAAAAAAGTTTTAAGTTTTTAAAAAAATGTTTTTAAAGTTTTTTTTTGAGAGAGAGCAAGAAAGGGAAGGGCAGAAAGAGAAGGGTAGAGAGAGAGAATTCCAAGTAGGCTCCACATCATCAGCACAGATCCCAACATGAGGCTCAAACTCACAAACTGTGAGATCACAACCCAAGCTGAAATCAAGAGTCAGACACTTAACTGACTGAGCCACCCAGGTGTCCCCAGAAAAGGATTTTAAATCAGCTGTTTCCAGTATGTTCAAAGAAAAGGAAACCATACCTAAAGAACTAAAGGAAAATATTAAGAACAATGTCTCGCCAAATACTGAGTATCAAAAAAGAAACGGAAACTGTAAATAAGTAAATAAAAATTCTGAAATTGAAAAGTACAATAACTGACCTGAAAAATCCACAATAAGGTCTCAGCAGATCTGACCAGGTGGAAGAAAGAATCAGAGAACTTAAAAATAGGACAACTGAGGGGGCACCTGGGTAGCTCAGTCAGTTGAGTGTCTGACTTCAGCTCAAGTCATGATCTCACAGTCTGTGAGTTCGAGCCCCGCATTGGGCTCTGTGCTGTCAGTTCAGAACCTGGAGCCTTCTTCGGATTCTGTCTCCCTCTCTCTCTGCCCCCCCACTCACACTCTGTCTCTCAAAATATGAATAAACGTTAAAAATTTTTTTTTTAATTGGGCAACTGAGATTATCCAGTCTGAAGGACAGAAAGAAAAAGAAGAAAAATGAACACAGCCTCAGAGACCTGTGGGATATCATGAGTGCTAACACAAGACATAATCAAAGTCCCAAAAGAAAGACAAAAAGGGCTGAAGAGAAGAAATAATAGCCTAAAACTTCCCAATTTTAACAAAGACTAATTTACACATTTAAGCAGCTCAATAAATTCCAATAGGATAAACCCAAGAGAACCACAGGTAGACATCCCATAACAAACAGCTGAAATCAAAGACTCTTCCTAATAACAAAGGCCATCTGTGGAAAACCCATAACAATCATACCCAACTACTAAAGATTGAAAGAATTTCCATAAAACATTAAAATACAAGAATGTCCACTTTTGCCACCTCTATTCAACACAGTATTAGAATTCCAGAATAGTTAATGTATTTAGGGACACTGAAACGGTACACTTAAAAAAAAAAAAAAACAGCAAAGACAAAGAGAGAATCTTGAAAAAGCAACAAAAGAGAAGCAAGTCATCTGGAAGAGTATTCAATATAATTAACACCTGGTTTCTCATCAAAAAAACCAACCCTCCAACCCCCCCCCCCCCCCCGCCCCCTCCCCTGCAACACTGAAAGGCAGAAGGAAAAAGGATAAGGGCACCTGGGCAGCTCAGTAGGTTAAGCATCCCACTTTGGCTCAGGTCATGATCTCGCGCTTTGTGAATTCCAGCCCCACGTCGGGCTCTGTGCTGACAGCTCAGAGCCTGGAGCCTGCTCCCGATTCTGTCTCTCCTTCTCTGTCTGCCCTCCCCTATTCAAGCTCTGTCACTCTCTTTCAAAAAGATACACATTAAAAAAAAAAATTAAAAAAAAAAAAAAGGAAATGGGATAACACAAACTGCTGAAAGGGCTGTCCAACATTTCTACAACCAGAAAAACCACCCTTCAAAAATGAAGGAGAAATTAAGAATTCCCAGATTAAAAAAAAGAGAGAACTTGCTGCCAGAAGACTTGCTCAATGCTAAAGGGAATCCTTTAGGTTGAGATGAAGGACACTAGACAGTGACTTAAATCCACATGAGATAGCATCAGTAAAGGTAACTACATAAGAAAATACAAAAGTAGTAGTAATTACTTTTTCCCCTGATTTATAAGACTTGTAGAAAGCAATAAATAGAAATCAGTGTTGATTGGGGTGTCAGGGTGGCTCAGTCGGTTGAATGTCTGAATCTTGATTTTGGCTCAGGTCATGATCCCAGGATCATAGGATCAAGCCCCATATCAGGCTGCTTGCTGAGCGTGGAGTCTGAGTTTCCCTCTCTCTCTCTCTCCGTCTCTCCGCCCTGCTCATGCGTGCTCTCTCTAAAAACAAACAGGGGTGTTTGGGTGGCTCGGTCAGTTAAGCATCTGACTGTGACTCAGGTCATGATCTCATCACTGTTCATGGGTTCGAGCTCTGCAAGCATCTGACTTTGGCTCAGGTCATGATCTCATCACTGTTCATGGGTTCGAGCTCTGCGTCAGGCAGGCTCTGTGACAGCTCAGAGCGTGGAGCCTGCTTCAGATTCTGTGTCTCCCTCTCTCTGTCCCTCCCTGCCTCTCAAAATTGAATAAATGTAAAAAAAAAAAAAAAAAAAAAAAAATTTAAACAAACTTAAAATTTTTGCTGATGGGCAGAAATATGTAAAGATGAGTTTGTATGACAGTAATCACACACAGGAGGGAGAAAAAAGAAGCTATATAGAGAGCAAAGTGCTGTAAACTATTAAAACTAAGCTGGTATTAATCTGAACTAGACTGTTATAAATTAAGACATTAGTTATAATCTTCCGGGCAACCACTAAGAATGTAACTCAAAAACATAATAAAAAAGATGACAAAGGAATTAAAATGGTACACTAGAAATTATCTATTTAACACAAGACACATAAAGTTAAAAAAAGACCTAAAACAAAGAAAACAAATAGCAAAATAGCAGATGTAAACCCTACCTTATCAGTAACTACAGAAAAGGGATCAGACATTCTAATCAAAAGACAAAGATTGGCAGAATAAATTTTTTTTTAATTTTTATTTATTTATTTTGAGACAGAGATGAGATGAGAAAGAAGAGAGAGAGAATGACTGGGGGAGGGTCTGAGAGAGAGAGAGACACAGAATCCAAAGCAGACTCCAGGCTCTGAGTTGTTAGCACACAGTCCAACGCAGGACTCGAACATATAAACTATGAGATAATGACCTGAGCTGAAGTCAAAAGCTCAACCGACTGAGCCACTCAGGAGCCCCTGGCAGAATAAATTTTTAAAAATTCATTTATATACTGTCAACCAGAAACACAATTTAGACTCAAAAGACACATAATTTGAAAGTTAAAGAATGGATGGAAAAAGATATACCATGCAAATAGTAACCAAAAACTTGGATTGGCTATACAAATATTATAGGAAAAAAAGAGTTTTAAGGGGCACCTGGCTGGCTCACTTGGTTGAAGAATCATCTGATCTTGATTTCGGCTCCAGTCATGATGTCACAGTTTGTGAGATCAAGCCGTGTCCGGCTCTGCACTGACAGATTCTCTGACGGACTGATTCTCTTTCCCTCTCTCTCTGCCCCTCCCCCACTCACACTCTCTCATTCTCAAAATAAATACCTCAAAAATATCTCAAAAAATATATACACCATGCAAATAGTAACCAGAAACTTAGATTGGCCATACAAATATTAGTAAAAAAACACTTGGGGCGCCTAGGTGGCTCAGTCGGTTAAGCGTCCAACTCTTGATTTTGGCTCAGGTCGTGATCTCAAGAACCTCGGGGATTAAGCCCTACATCTAGCACTGTGCTGATGGCACAGAACCTGCTTGGGACTCACTCTCTTTCCCTCTCTCTCTCTGCCTCTCCCACGCATAAGCACACTCACTCTGTCTCTCAAAAAAAAAAAAAAAAAAAAAAAAACTTAAAGAAAAAAAGACTTTTAAGGGGCACCTGGGTGGCTCAGTTGGTTAATGAATTGTCCAACTCTTGATTTTGGGTCAGGTCATGATCTCACGATTTGTGAGATTGAGCCCCGGTCCAGCTCTGCTGACAGATTCACTGATGGACTGATTCTCTCTCTCCCTTTCTCTCTCTGCCCCTCCCCCACTTGCACTCTCTCTCAAAATAAATAAATTTAAAAAAAAACACATTTTAAGGGAAAGACTATTACTGGAGACAAAGGACATTTTATAATGATGAAAGGGTCAATCCATCATCAAGATACGTACAATATATAAGCATCTAACAAAAGAACTCCAAAATATACAATGGAAAAACCAAAACAACTGAAGGGAGAAATGGACAATTCAACAAATGAAAACTTCAATACCCTACTTTCAATAATGGATAGAACAATTAGAAGATAATCAAGGAAATAGACATAAACACACTAAATCTGACATCTATAGAACGCTACGTCCAACAACAAAAGACACAATTTTCTCAAGTGCACATAGAACATTCTCCAGGATAAACAACATATCAGGCCATAAAAAAAATTCTGAGTAATTTAAAAGGACTGTAATCATACCATTTATCATCTGTGATGACAGTGGAATGAAACTAGAAATCAATTAACAGAAGGAAATCTAAGCAATTCACACATACATGAAAATGAACACAGTCATAAATACCAATGTGTCAAATGAAGAAACACAAGAAGTTAGAAAGTACCTTGAGATGAAAGAAAACAAAAACACAGTATTGCAAAAGTTATGGAAAGCAGCTAAAGCAGTGCTTAGAGGAAAATCTATAGTTGTAAATGCCTTTATTAAAAAAAGAACAACAACAAAAAAGATAAATAACCTAATCTTCCACCATTACAAACTATAAAAAGAGCAAACTAAACCTAAAGCAAGTGAAAAGAATATAAGAGTAAAATCAGACCTAAATGAAATAAGGTATAGAGGAATAGAGGAATACAGAAAAATCAAGGAAACCATTATCTTTTTCTTTGAAAAGATAAAAAAAAATGGAAAAATCTTGAGTGACCAAGGAAAAAAGAAGGTTCAAGTTATTAAATCAGCAATGAAAGAGGAGTGTTACTACCGATCTTACAGAAACAAAAAGGATTATAAAGAAATACTATAAAATTAGAGAACTTAGATGAAATGGATAAATTGCTAGACAGATACAAACCAGCAAAATTAATTCAATGAAATATAGAAAATCTCAACAGACCTATAATGAGATTGAATTAGCAGCCAAAACACTTCCCACAAAGAAAAGCCCAGAACTGGATGGCTTCACTGGTGAATTCACCAAATGTTTAAAGAATTAACTCCAATATTTTGAAAATTCTTCCAAAATGCAGAAGACGAGGGAACATTTCCCAACTCTTTCTATAAAGCCAGGATTCCAAAACCAAAGACATCATTAAAAAAACAGATCGGGGGCACCTGGGTGGCTCACTCGGTTGAGCAACCGACTTCGGCTCAGGGCATGATCTCACGGTTTGTGAGTTCGAGCCCCACATTGGGCTCTGTGCTGACAGCTCAGAGCCTGGAGCCTGCTTCGGATTCTGCCCCTCCCCCTCTCATGCTCTATCTCTCTCTCTCTCTCTCTCTCTGTCAAAAGTAAATAAACATTAAGAAAAATTAAAAACAAAAAACAAAAAAAAAAAAAAACAGATCGGGGTGCCTGGATGGCTCTGTTGGTTGGCTTCAGACTTCTGCTCAGGTCATGATGTCACGGCTGGTGGGTTCAGGCCCCCGCATCCAGCTCTGTGCTGAGGGCTCGAAGCCTGGAGCCTGCTTCAGATTCTGTGCCTCTCTCTCTACCCCTTCCCCAGCTCGTGTGCTGCCTCTCTAAATAAATAAATAAATAAATAAATAAATAAATAAATAAACAAACAAACAAACATTAAAATAAACATTAAAAATAAACAAACATTTAAAAAAAAAAAACAGATCAATATCCCTGTGACTACAAACACTAACATGCTCAACATTCAGCAAACTGAATCCAGCAACATATAAAAAGGATCATAGGCTATAACCAAGCAGGATTTACCAAGAATACAAGATTAGCTCAATGTATAATAATCGATGTAATATACCATATAAATAGAACAGCACACAATAAAAATCACATATATCATCTCAGTAGACAAAAAAGCACCTGAAAAACCCAATACCCTTTCATGAGAAGAACACTCAACAAACTAGGAAAAGATGGGTACTTCCTTAACCTACTAAAGGGTATCTATGGAAAACCCATAACTAACTTCACACTCAATGATAAAAAAAATGGAAAGATTTCACCCTGAGATCAGGAACAATATAAGGATGTCCATTTTCACAAGTGGGGCAGGGGCAGAGAGAGAATCCCAGGCAGGCTCCTTGCTGTCAGCACAGAGCCCAGCGTGGGGCTTGATCCCACTGACTGTGGGATCATGACTTGAGCCAAGATCAAAAGTCGGACGCTTAACCAACTGAGCCACCGAGGCGCCCTGAGAGACTGCAGCTTTAGTTGATTTTGTAAAATTCCCAAAGTCTCAGTGGCGCTTTAAACAGTAAGAAAAGCATCAATATGGGCCACAAGTAAACAAATCTACCAATGTACTTGGAGGTAGAAGAGCATTAGTTATTACCTTTGAAGATAGCTCGCAGGAGCGCTCCAGCAGCTTTTCCTTTCACTGCCTGATTCTGAAGGAGATTAGCCAACTGTAATCAAAGAGAGAAAAAGCTACAAACCTCTGGCAACAATTTCTCTACCCAGTAACCTAAATTCCCAAAATGAAGCACATTTATCTGTCAAGTTCATATCCTTCAGAGACTTTGGGTATCACGAATAACATTTATTAAGATAGAGCAGAGTAGATCTTAACATGATGCACAGCTGTCAAGACTGAAATTTGTTCATATATTCATTCTACAATTGTCTAAGTACAACAGAAGTTACTAAAGAGAAAAGAGAGTGGCACGGTACTTTTTTTTTTTTTTTAAATCAGTCTTGCCCCTTATGTAGAGAATGGTGGGGGGTTTATGAGTGAAATGATAGGTTAGAAAACTGTTCTAGAGGGGCGCCTGGGTGGCGCAGTCGGTTGGGCGTCCGACTTCAGCCAGGTCACGATCTCACGGTCCGAGAGTTCGAGCCCCGCGTCAGGCTCTGGGCTGATGGCTCGGAGCCTGGAGCCTGTTTCCGATTCTGTGTCTCCCTCTCTCTCTGCCCCTCCCCCGTTCATTCTCTGTCTCGCTCTGTCCCAAAAATAAATAAAAACGTTGAAAAAAAAAAGAAAAAAAAAATTAAAAAAAAAAAAACTGTTCTAGAGTTCAAGTGAGAGATGACAGTGGCCTAGACCAAACAGCAGGGAAGATGTTACCGGTTGAACAGTGTCCCTCCTCAAATTCATGTTGGAGTTCCAAACCGTAGGACCTCAGAATGTGACCTTATTTGAAACTAGGGTTGTTGTAAATGTAATGAGTTGCAGGCATTAAGACTGGCGTTAATACAACAAACATCCTCCTAAGAAGGGGAATTTTGGACACAGAGACACATAAAAAGTGAGTGTGCCACGTGAAAATGGAAACAGAGATCAGGGTGATACAAGCTAAAAAACGACAAAGATTATCAGCAAATTAACAGAAGCTAGGTGAGATTCTCACAGCCTCCAAGAAACCAACATCACTAGCACCTTGATCTTGGACTTAGAGTCTCCAAAACTGTAAAAATAAATTTTTGTTGTTTAGGCTACTCAATTTGTAGTACTTTGTAAATGGCAGGCCTGGCAAACTAGTAAAGGAGATGAAGAAAAGCAGACAGAAGATACATTTGAGAGGTCAAATCAAAAGGACATGCTGTGGTCTGAATGTTTATGTCCCCATAAAACCCACATGCCTGATGTGACAGTATTTGGAATGGGACCTTTGGGAGGTAATTAGGTGATGAAGGTAGAACTCTCGTGAATGGGATTAGTCCACTTATAAGAGATCCCACAGAGTTCCCTAGCCCTTCCACCATGTGAGGATACAACGTGAAGTCTGCAACCCAGAAGACGGCCTTCTACTGGCATTCTCATCTCAGACTTCCAGCCTCCAGAACTAGGAGAAACAAACATTCCTGCTATTGTTATAGCAGCCTGAATGGACTAAGACAGACTTCCTCAGTTTAGAAGTGAAAAGGGTGTGATGATGAAGGAAAAGAAAGCAAAGCTTCTGGCCAAAGCAACTAAATGTGTAAATGCGGCACTAGCCGTTGACATGCTGAAAATCTGGGATTGAGTGAGCATTTGAATCACCCAGAGGGTTTGTTAAAACAAATCGCTGGGCTACAGTTTCTGATTTAGCAAATCTGATGTGGGATTCAGAACTACTACTCTTAAGATATCCAAGTGGAAATGCCAAGTAGACAACTGGACATGCCAAAACGGAGCTCAGTGAAGAAAGAACTCAATGGAAATGTAAGAGATCATTCAGGGAGAGATGTAAAGAGAGGAAAAACACCAACATTCAAGGATTAAGAAGAGAAGCAGCAGCCCACAAAGACTGAGAAAGTGAGGCTAACAATATCCATAGAAAGGAGTGTCACAGAAGCAAACTAATATAACAGTGAATTTGTTCTCTTCCACAACTACATATGCCTGATCTTTTGGACTCAAGTCCATTTCTCCCTTCTTAAATACATAAGGAAGCACCTGACTGCTCTGCCTGAAACCTCTCAACAGAATGCTCATCCCTTAACATAACTCTCAAAGGGGAATTTGTCAACCCTTTTGTCTGATTTTCTCCCTCCCTCCAAACCCAGAGTACACCGGGCAATGCCTGGAGACATTTTTAGTTGTCATAACTGGAAGGGTGCTATAATCATCTAATGGATTAAGACCGCGGATGCTGATAAACACCCTACAAGACAAAGGACAGCACCAGTCAGCAAAGAGTTACACAGTCCGAAACGCGAAAAGCGGTAAGGCTAAGAAACCCCAACTCATCTTGAAACCAATGTTTCATTAGAAGGCAGTGTGGCATGGGAGAAAAAGAAACTGGATCCAGAATCAGAAGATGAATCCTGGTCATGACACTTACTAACTTCATAACCTCAGCCAAATTATTTCACTGTTATGTGGGTCCATCTCCCCACCTCCAAGGACTGTTAGGAGGAATAAATTAGATGACAGGTAGAGGACTTTGCACAGAGCCCAATGTACAACAGGTACTCAAATACAGTTCTCTACTCCCTCTGTCCTCAGCTCTCCTCCTTCCTCTATTTAGATCTTTCATCTTCCTTTTTGACTTTATGCTTTTTACCGCATTTTAAAACACAAAAGTCAACTAAGATTACATGTCCTTGTTTTTTCAGAAAACATGAAAGTTGTTCTTTTAATTGGGAGGCTGGAACCACCAAATTAATGGCACAGTCCAAAAACAAACTTTTTTTTTCATAGAACAGTCCTCACTTTGCAATGTCTGATATTTTCTCACGATTACAGAGTCTATGCATTCCCAGTCTCAACACAGGTGATACAGCATCCTTCCCATAGTATCACACCTGGAGGCATGTGATGCCCATCTATCCCTCACTGGTAATATTAATTCTGGTCATTCAGTCAAGGGCGTTGCTTAATTTTCCCACTTTGTAATTACTTTCCTCCCTCCTGTTGCAACCAGTGAGCAGTTTGTAGACAGACACTTTGACCATGCACCTATCCTGCTCATCTAATTTTCCCCTAGTATAATGGAAAAGCCCAGCAACAACCACCATTACCAGGTTATCAAAGTCAGTATCACCAGAATGACACAGACATCAGGAGCCCAGGGATACAATACACTGAAAAAGGTACAGCACCATTTCTGGGCTCCTTTTATCAGGGATGAATGACCTCAGGCTAACCATGGGACACATCAGACAGGCACCAATTGAGGAACATTCAGCAAAATAACCGATCAATACTCTTCAGGGTTATCAAGATCATGAAAAACAAGGACAGACCGAGGAACTGTTGCAAACTGCAGAAAGTCAGGGAAAAATAACAAGTCCATGTTGTATGATGAGCAGGATTCTGGGGGGCGAGAAACAACATCAGGGGAGAAAGAGGTTTGCTAATGGTATTGCACCAATGTTAATTTCTTAATTCTTAAAATTGTGACTAAGGTTATGTAAGATGCTGAGGAAGATACCCAGAAATTCTCTGTATTATTTTTACAACTTTTCTGTAAGTCTAAAAGTAGCTTAAAATAAAAACTAAAAAAAAAAAAAAAAAATCTCCCTGGATTTAGCACCCACTGATGTTTCTTGCCTGATCCAATCTTCATCATGATAGCTGCAAAATGGTGATTTTCTAACTCTAGCACAGAGGCAAGACCTTCCTTCTCTCCATTTATTTTTTTATTATCAGTATGGACTCACAAATTTATTTTTCAATAGTTTATAATTCGTAATTGAACTTAATTATTTTGATGTTCTAATGGTCCCAGATTTGGGTGATGGAAGCCCCTTTAAGCTGGTTCCTATGTCTTTGTGACATGCCCTCATCATTTTTTCTGGGCACTTCTTTACTTTCTGGTTTATAAGATGTTCCCGGCTCATCTTGTATCCATCATGCCCACCCTTGAAATTCACCCTTTCTCTGAAAAGCCCTGGTTCCTTTCAGTGGGGAATGATCATTGATTATTAAGAGACCAAAGATCTAGGTCATGGGTGTACTTGTTACTACCGTGGCATCTTAACTGCTTCTTAGTTCTTCCAGTGAACAGAGCTAAAGAAAAAAAATACACGTGTATATGCAAATACATACAAATATAGATGTGCATGCAGATATGCATATACACACATATACATGAGAACCATAAATTGGTATCAATACTTCCATTTCTAATCTATCCCCACAGCGTTCTTTCTTGCCTTCCTATATTCTAGATTTGTACGTCCTTTCTAACAGTAAAAATGCCAACATCAACACATTTACTCATTTGCTGAACTCTGTAATCTATCTAAAATCGTTTCAGAATTGCTTTGCCTGTGCCACTACAATAAGTAATCCTATTTTAAAATTTCAGGATTGGGGAGCCCTCTGGCTCAGTCAATGGAACGTGCGACTTTTGATCTCAGAGTTGTGAATGTGAGCCCCGTGTTAGATACAGAGATTACTTAAAAATAAAATCTTTAGGCGGGGGGTGGGGGGGTGCACCTGGCTGGCTGGCTCCGTTGCTATAGCATGTGAACCTTGATCTTGGGATTGTGAGTTGAAGCCCCCACATTGGGTAAAGAGATTACTAAAAAATAAAATCTTAAAAAAAAAGTTCAGGGTTTATTTGTTATCTATCCCTCTAACCAGATTCTAATCACAGTCTCACTGCAGTTGCATTCCTACCAGCAACGTATGAGTGACTGCTTCCCTGGTCTCGGCAAGAGTGTACAGACAAGCTGTTCAATTTTTCCTACTGACAGGTAGTAATGGTTTTACTTGAATTTTCTCTTATGAGTGAGGTCGAGCATCCTTTCTTATGTTATGGTCATTTTTATGTCACTGTGATTATCCTCTATACTCCTTTTGCTCTTTTTAATAGGATTTTTTGACTTTTCTCCTCCTTCAATTATTGTAAGTTATTTATGATTTAGGAATATTAACCCTTTGTCTGTGAAAACTGCAAATATCTTCTCCCAATTTTTCATTTGTGTTTTGATTGTGTATGGTATTTTTGGTCATGTCAATTTTATAGATATGTAGGTAAATTTATCAACCTTTTAAGGTATCCAGATTTTGAATCCTAGAAAAGCTTTCTCTGCACTACAGTTCAAAAGAGGAATTCACCCACGTTTTCTTCTAATATTTAGGTTTGGTTTTCACATTTAGACCTCTGATTGTGGAGCTTATTCTTGAACAGTGTATGCAGAATACATCTAATGTTATCTATTTTTCCTAAATGGCTAACTAGTTGTCCCAACACTATTTATTACATAGGATCTTTGCCCCAATTATTTGGGATACCACCTTATAATAGACTAGATTTTATGTGTTGGGTCTATTTTGAGACTTTGTTATTCCATTATCTGTTTTCCTCTAATGCATCAATAACACATTCTTCATTACAGAGGGTTTTTGGTATGTTCACTGTCCAGTAGGGCTAGTCCTTCCTCAGATATCTTCCATTTCAGTGTTTTCCTAGCTATTCTTATTTTTCTATATGAGCTTTGTTTTTATGTGTATGAAACGCTATTGAGAGATGCCTGGATGATTATATCAGTTAAGTGTCCGACTTTGGTTCAGGTCATGATCTCAGGGTTCATGGATTTGAGCCCTGTACTGAGCTCCACATGACAGTGCAGAGCCTGCTTGGGATTCTCTCTCTCTGCCCCTCCTCTACTTGCACTTTCTCTCTCAAAATAAATAAACTTAAAAAAAATGCTATTGATTTTTACACAATTTTGTATTCTGCTACCTAGCTGCCCTCTTGTAGATGGTTTGATCATGGATTCTTCAGGATTTTCCAGGTGTACTATTATGGTATCTGCAAAGACACATGGTTTTACATCTTTTTTCTATTTTTATGCCTTTCATTGTTTTCTCTAGACTAACTGCATTGGCTAACAGACCAGAACAATGTTAAATAGTGATGGAGAGAGTAGGCATACAGCCTGGTGCCTGATCTTAGCATAAATGCCTCCAGGGTTTCCCATTAAGATGCTAACTTGAATTCTCCAGAAACCAATATTGCACTGTATGTTAACTAACTGAAATTTAAATAAAAACTTAAAAAGAAAAAAAAGAAAAACAGGATGCTGACTTTCAGATCTATACACGTATTTTATCTTATTAAGGAAAAAGCCACCCACTCCTATTTTCTCAAGAGTTTTTACTAGGAATGAGTGCTGGATTTTGTCAAAGGCTGTCTCTAATTTCTGAAGATAATCACATGGTCTTTGTGGTAATATACTTTCTATTACTGAACCAACATTGTATTCTTGGTATAAACTCCATTTGGTCATGGTGTATTTTTTTTTAATCTGGTATTAGACTCTGTCCTCTAGTATTTAAGGTTTTTGCATCAATATTCCTAAATGAACATATGCTATCTTTATCAAATTTAGGGTTCAGTGTTACACTTTATAAAAGCATCTACAAGTTTTCCTTATGTATATACATATCCTTATGTATTATATATGCTATCAAACAAATTATGTAGCACTGAGACTATCTCTAACTTCTGATTTCTATGCTTGGTAGAAGTCCCCTGTGAAATTATCTGGGCCTGGTATTTTTGTGTGACTTAACTGCTTGATTAACTCTTCCTTCTATGGAAATTGCTTCCAGTTAAGCTTTCCATCTCAAATTGGGTCAATTTTATTAAACTGTATATTCTTAATTATCCATTTCCTCTAGATTTTCAAATTTATTTGCATAGATATGTATGAAGTAGTCTCTTACTATTTTTTGACATTCTCTCTTTATTAATAGTTATTTCCCCCTTCTCATTTCTTATTTTGTACATTTGGGTTTACCACATTGCTTTCTTGATTAGTCAATGGTTTTGTCTAATTTTTCAAGGAATCAGGATTTTGATGTATAAATAATTTGATCTACTTGATTAGTTTCCATTTTTATTTTAGTACTTTCTTTGTGCTCTTGTTTACTGCTTTTTGATAATTTAATTTTTTCCTTTTAATTGACTTAGGTGATTTTTAAAAGTATTCCATGGATTCTGATATGTAGTATTTTCATTATTTTTTTAGAAATCCTATAATTTCTGTTGTCATATCCCTTTTTACCCAAAAATTGTTTAAAAGGTATTTTATTTCCCAATAGAAAATCCGTTTGTATTTATTTCATTTCTGATTTCTAGTTTTACTGAATTGTGACCAAAAAGGGTGGTTTATATATTTCTACCTTATGAGACCTATCAATGTTTTCTTTGTGCTTTAGTACATGACACAAATCTACGTTTAAAAAGATATATATATATATATATATATTTTTTTTTTTTTTTTTTTTTTTTTTTTTTTTTTTAAGATTTTGGTTTTGGACAGGGGGTAGGGAGGCCTACGTGCCTCAGTTAAACATCTGACTCTTGATTTGATTTCAGCTCAGGTCATGATCTCGCAGTTCAGAACCTGTGTCAGGCTGTGTAGAGCCTGCTTGGGATTCTCTCCCTTCTGTCTCTGTCCCTCCCCTGCTCACATACTCTCAAAATAATAAACTTAAAAAAAAATTGTAATTTTATTTTTTGGGTGCCTGGGTGGCTCAGTCATTAAGCATCTGACTTTGGCTGAGGTGATTATCTCACAGTTCATGAGTTTGAGGTCCACATCAGGTGAGCTCAAGCCCCGCTTCAAGTAAAACATAAGCCACAGGTAAGCCCCACTTCTTTCTCTCTGCCCCTTGTGGGATTCGTTCTCTCTTTGCCCCTCACTCACCTGCACCCTCTCGCTTAAAAAAAAAAGAAAAAAAAAATTTTTTTTTTCTTTTTTTTTTAAGCAATCTCTACACCATATGTGGAGCTTAAACTCACAACCCTGAGATCAAGTCGCAGGCTCCACCAACTAAGTCAGCCGGCCCCAAAGATATATTCTTTTATTAAAGTATTCTCCACATATTTTAAATACTATTCATATTTTCCATCTCTGTACAATCTTTGCTTTGTGGAGGTATCCCCAGGTCTGTAATCCACTTCACTAATTTCCTCTTTAGCAGTGTTTAGTCCACTGCTAACTGTCAAGGTTTCCATTTCTAGAAGTTCTCTGTTTTCCAAATCTATCCCTTCTTCTTTTATGGATTCTATTTCTTCATTTACATATTTGAGTATATTAAAAATCATATTATTTACATGAAATATATATATTTTTTATTTTAGAGAGAATGTGTGAGTGGGGGGGGCAGGGAGAGAGAGAAATCTTAAACAGGTTCTGCACTGAGTGTGAGCCCATGACATGGGGCTCAATCCCATGACCCTGGGGGATCATGACCCGAGCTAAGATCAAGAGTTGAATGCCAACTAGGCACCCCGAATATTTGTGTACTCTAGAGTACCTTTTAGATTCCCCTATATTCTCTAAATCCTTCAATGTGAATTTTCCCATTGCTGGATATGTCAGTCTTTCTTGTCATGGACCTTTTTTTTTTTTTTTGAGAGAGACAAAGATAGCACGAGCGGTGGAGGGGCAGAGAGAGAGGAATAGAGAGAAAATCCCAAGCAGGCACCACACTGTCAGCACAGAGCCTGATGAAGGACTCAAACTCACAAAATCATGAGATCATGACCTGAGCCAAAACTGAGAGTCAGACACTTAACCAACTGAGCCACCCAGGTGCCCCTCTTGTCATGGACTTCTTTATGTGTTTTGTAATTTTTTACTCTAAGCATATCTTCTATGGACATTAAATAAATTGAATGTATATATTGCTGGAATACTTAATAAATTTGTAGAGGATATAAAAAGATGACTACTACACTGGTCAACAGAATCAAGATACAAAAAGATCTTGATAGAGCAAAATGCAATTAATTTTAAAAGATAATTAAGATATAAGTATATAATTTTATATGTGGGTTCTAAAAACTAACTACAAAAATTCAGAGATGAAGAAAATTAGCCTAATACCAACATCCGCAAAAATGAGTTGGGATTTTAGTTGCTTGTAAAAGCAATGAGACAACAGTACGATATTATGGCCAAAAAGGTGATTCTGCATTAATGGGAAAATAAGAGAAATTTTGTCCAGTTTGAGGTATTAAACTTTTAAGGCAAATGTTAACAAAAGAGAAATGTTCAGAAGACTGTGTCTGTGTCAGTGAAGGAATTTTGCTAACAATTATTCAGCGCGGGGTGCCTCAGTCGGTTGAGTGTCCGACTTCAGCTCAGGTTATGATCTCATGGTTCATGAGTTCGAGCCCCGCATCGGGCTCTGTGCTGACAGCTCGGAGCCTGGAGCCTATTTCAGATTCTGTGTCTCCCTCTCTCTGCCCCTGCCCCGCTCACACGCTGTGTCTCTCCCTCTCTCTCAAAAATAAACATTAAAAAAAAAAATTATTCAGTGCCTACTAGATGGTTTACATGCATTAACTCATTTCATCTTTACAAAAGCCAAGAGATAGAGATCTTTTCTAGGGATAAGCAAGAATCAGAGAAGTAATTCACAGCATCTATTTATATCATGAATTTTGTTCTAGTTCTTATTTTTGCTTATTGGTTAATGTTAAGGCCTCTTCGAGTTCAAAAGCATATAAAACATAAGTTCTAAATCAATAAACTAATTAAAAGTTGGTTTTAACCAAATCTTAATGTCTATAGAATAACTCAAGCTGCAACTCATGCAATGGGTTGTCTCAAAAAGCTGCTACAAAAGCAGTCCTGCTTTTGTTAATTAAAAAAAAACAAATCAAAACAGAGCCCACCCCTACCTCAATTCCCAATTAGTGTCACATTTTAACAGAAATTACAATGTACCACAACACAAGCATGCAAAAATTCCTTTAAAAACATAATACGCAAAGTCTTAACTCATTTAGACATATATACTTAATATTTAAGGTTAATGTTAAGGAGGGATTCCTTTCCATACACAAATATGAATAAGCTAAGAACACATATTATGCAAAAAGGAGAAGTGTATCAGGAGAGTAAGAAGATTCACATAAGAATCTCAAAATATTTGGAGCGCCTGGGTGGCTCAGTCGGTTAAACATCCGACTTCAGCTCAGGTCATGATCTTGCAGTCCATGAATTCAAGCCCCGCATCGGGCCCTGTGCAGACAGCTCAGAACCTGGAGCCTGTTTTGGATTCTGTGTCTCCCTCTCTCTCTGCCCCTCCCCCGTTCATACTCTCTCTCACTCTCAAAAATGAATAAATGTTAGAAAATAAAAATAAAAATAAAAGAATTTCAAAATATTGTACTGCTTATGAATTTATCTTTTTTAGGGGAAAATATTAATAAAGAAGCATCAGTAGGCAAAATGTCACATCAAAAACTATAATCAGGACATTACCTTCAAGGAGGATTGTTCTAATAACCTTAAAAGTACCCTAATTTGTATGTATGTACATATGTATTGTATGTGTGTGTATATATTTATATATAATTGCATAAACACTTAAATGCTATACAGTTGTATACAAATGCCCTTCGATTGTCTATTTTCTTCCTCTCCCCATTTCTTAACATTTATCAAAAAATCCTTGTTTCCTAAGGTGAGTAGGAGGTAAAGTGGCAGAGTAATTTTTCTAACATGTTCTTTGAATTTGTCATCATGCTTGACATTTGCTTTATAGCAGAACATGCTTAATACTTACATCATCTTCTTTTACAGCCTGAAGCAATTCCTGCAGTTTGTCTGCTGTTTTTTCTCCTGCTAGAGATAATATTTTCTGGTCCATTGTTGCTCTATCAGGGAACTGTAAGGGAAAAGTGTCAGAGCTGGATGAAACTTCCACAAGGAAACAAGCTCGACTGTTTTCCTTCCCTCCCTGTTAACTGAGTACTTTATACATTATCAGGAGTGTACACAGCAGGTACTCCATAGGTTAAGGGCTACTAACCAGTAGGAGTAGGTGATTTTCATCCAAACCAAAATAATTTGGAAAATTCCCTGGAATTTCTGTATTAGAAACTTGTATTCTAATCAAGTGGTTTCAGAATTTTTGCCCATTTTAATTTTTTTAGCATCTACCCACCACACTGCCTAGAACAAAGCTAGCACTTAATAGTGTGATAAATTATAAATATACACACAAGAGTATTATTACAAGCATATAATAATATTTCACAAATGAATAAACCAAAAACACTATAAAGGCAAAGTGCCAATGAAATGGTATGAAAACTAGTAAGAAGTTTAATAAGACTGGGGTGCCTGGGTGGCTCAGTCGGTTGAGCGTCCAACTTTGGCTCAGGTCATGGTCTCACAGTCCGTGAGTTTGAGCCCCGCATCGGGCTCTATGCTGACAGCTCGGAGCCTGGAGCCTGCTTCGAATTCTGTGTCTCCCTCTCTCTCTCTCTCTGTCTCTCTCTCTCTGTCAAAAATAAAAACATTTAAAAAAATTAAAAAAAAAAAAAAAGAAGTTAACAAGACTAACGAAATAAATGTGTGCTCAAACACACATCTGGAAGGCATCCCAGCAGAGGAAAGCTTGAACTGGAACTCAAGAGATTAAATTAGGTAGTCGAGATAACCAGATGGTATACTCTATACACTACTGGGAAGGAGAATGACATAAAGAAAGGCTTTTATAGAATTTGAAAAACTTATTTGGGGAAAATGAGTAAACTGCCTGAGGTACAGAGTTGAAGTAGAGGAACAGTGAATAGGATGGCTAGAAAGACAGAGTGGGAATAAACTGTACAAGATCTTAAATGCCAGGTTTAAGGGATTTAGCTTTTATTCTGTAAATAATAGACAGCAATCAAAACTTCTGGAGCAAAAGAGAATCTGCCTGATTCAGATTCTGCCGGTTTAACTGAAAAAGGTTTTGAGGAAACAATCTGGTATCAAGCATGAAGATTAAAGTAGAGAGAGAGGGGGGGCGCTGGGTGGCTCAGTCAGTTAAGCATCCTGACTTCGGCTCAGGTCATGATCTCACAGTTAGTTCAAGGATTCAACCCTGCGTCAGGTTGTGTGCGGACAGCTCAGAGTCTGGAGCCTGCTTCAGATTCTGTGTCTGTCTGTGTCTCTCTCCCTCCGTGTGTGCGCATGCGCACTCTCTCTCAAAAATAATAAATGAGAGAGTCTCAAATACAGAGAACAAACTGAGGTTGGATGAGAGGTGGAGGAGAGAGGAAAATGGGTGATGGGCATTGAGGAGGGCACTTGTCGGGATGAGCACTGGGTGTTGTATGTAAACGATGAATCATGGGAATCTACCCCAAAAACTAAGAGCACGCTTTACACACTGTATGTTAGCCAATCTGACAATTAATTAAATTAAAAAAATCATAAATAAACATTGAAAAAATAAAGCACGGAGAGAGTAAGGATAAGGAGCAGAGACTAAGAAGTTATTGAGGCCTATTTTAATGATAGACACAAAGGCCTATATTCGGGTGGTGATCCTGGGAAGTGTAAAGGAAAAAGGTGAAAGGCAGGGACATTAGGAAGTAGGATTTAGTGAGCAGCTGTAAGAGTATTATGGGTAGGGGGAAATGCAGACTGGTGGAAAGACCACCTGCTCCACCTCCTGTATTTCCTCTTATGTTTCCCATCCCCGTAAGTTGTACCACCATCCACTCAGACTGAAACCAGAAGCCTGGACAACATTCTTAACAATTCCACCGCCCTCCTCCACATCCACTACCAAGTCCTGTCAATGTGAACCCCTAATCAGCTCTCAAATCTGTCTACTTCTGAGATCCACTACTCCCACATCACTCCAAAGTCACCACCACCTCTCGCCTGAACTACGACAAAAGCTTCCTAACTTGTCCCCCACACAGCAATTAATCTTTTTGTTAATGCAGCTGAAACTCCATCTCCATCGTCACCTTAAAACTCTTCAGCCATCTTCTCTCCTATCAGTCCAATATCCTGAAGTCAGGATAAAAAAAAATCCTGCAGGGTCTGGCCCACACCTAACTCTACCCTTAATCCCTATATACTCTAGCCACACTGAATTGCCTTCAGTCCTTCAAATCCCAAGTTCTCCTGCCACAGGCCCTTATAGATGTTTTTCTGTCTGGAACTCACATATATACCCCTCCTTTCATCCCCTGCCCTCTAATCTTTTAATTCCTACAAATCCTTCAGAGCTCAGCTCAATCTACACTTCCCCAGAAGCTCCGTCTAGGTTAAACACTCCCCTACTACATCCTTTGAAGGCAACAGCAATTTCTCTTCTCTCCTTAGGGTCCCCTCCCTAAGGAGAGGAAAAAAGATGAGAGAAAAGAAAAAAAAAACTTCAAGGTAACCTGGCTATGCACCTACGTGACAACATCCCTCCTGATCTTATGTACTGAGACTACTTAATCAGAGGACATGTTTGTGTGTGTTACCATGTACGGGAGACAAAGAAATAGAAAATGTATTTAAGAAAAAAAAACAAAAACTACACCACGGGAAGTTCGGGGCTCAGTTCTTCGGGTTGGAACCCAACTGCACAGTGCCAACAGAAATAAAGCTGCTTCCTGAAAAGAAAAGCCTCGGGGTCATGACTCTGCGCGAGAATCCTACCACGTCCCCATCACCACACTTTTAAGTCATATTTCTAGGGGCGCCTGGGTGGCTCAGTCGGTTAAGCGTCTGACTTCAGCTCAGGTCATGATCTCACAGTCCGTGAGTTCGAGCCCCAAGTCGGGCTCTGTGCTGACAGCTCAGAGCCTGGAGCCTGCTTCAAATTCTGTGTCTCCCTCTCTCTCTGCCCCTCCCCTGCTCATGCTCTGTCTCAAAAATAAATAAAAATATTAAAAAAAAAAAAGAAATGTAAATTTAAAAAAATAAATAAACTCGTATTTCTAATGCTAGCTTAAGGACTGTATCTTCCCCTTGACTATGAACTCCAGGAGGCCAGGGGGCCATGTCTGGCTTTGTTTACCAGTGAACCTCCAGTATTTCAACACCGGTACCTGCCTTATAACAGGCTCCCGATAAATTATTTGCTGAATAAATCACTGAACTCCCTACGAGTCCCAAGACCCGCTCATTTGACCCTCCTACCAACCCTGTCGAGTAGGTGTTATCAGCCCCAATTTAGATGAACGTCTTTTAGAATTTGGAGGGATAAAGTAATCGCCCCAAGGTTAAAAGGCCAGCAGTGGAAGAGGCAGAAATAAAGCCTAGGTCTGCCCAGCTCCAGACCCCCAGATCCCCTGCTCCGACCCCCTTACCCCGGTTAGAGCCCGGGGTGGGCAGAGAAAATGCGCGAAGGACATACTGACCAAGAGAGACGCGCAGCCAGAAGCGGAATATGCTGAAATCAACCTATCCCAGCAGGGTGCATTTTGCTAAATTCGGCCGACCACCAGAGATGAGTAACTAGCAGGCGGCTGCGCAGCGCCGGTGCGCCCGGCACACCCCTCGCCCAGAGGCGCCGAGCTTAGCGGCCCCGGGAAGGAGACGCGCCGGGTTTCGCGCCGGGGCTTCCCCGAGAGCACCACGTAACCACAAACAGAAACCCCGACAGCACCACGTAACCACAAACAGAAACCCCGGAGCGAGGCAGCTGGCGATGCCGACCGTCACTGAGCTAGAGGCGGAATGGGGTTACGTTTCTCGGGCGCAGGAGCTGAACCCTGACGGAGAGCGAAGAATCGAAGACGAACGCGGAGAGGGTAGCACGGCCGGGAGGAGGGAGCCGCGGAAACCGAGGGACGCGGCGGGAAACACCCCAGAGAAAACACCAGAACGCCAGCTCGGAACGGCAGCCCTCCCGCCCTCGCGCACCCGCTCCCCGCCCCCGGCGCAGGGTCCCACGGCCCGGGCAGCGAGCCCCCTCGGCACCGTTACCTCAGCTCCACCGCTGCTGCGAACTTCCAAAAAGCCCGCGCGCCGGACGCCGCCACACTTCCGTCACGAGACACAACAGGCCCCGCCCCTCAAGGCTTATTTCCGCTGCCCGCGCGCACGCGCTTGGGGTGTACCATTAAGGCAGAAGGGGTGTGGGGTGCTCGGAAGTCCCCACTCCCAGCCTCGGGTAGGCGTAGCTTGCAAACTCGCGCTCAGGACCGCAGAGAGCATGCGCAGTGTGGCCTGTACGTAGACGGAGGGTGGTCTAGACCCGTCAAGCCGTTCTCGTGGACTGTTAGGGAAAGAGTCAGTGAGATAGGGGCCAAATCAAGGGATGGCCCCCACAGGTCATCTGTAGCGAGCCCTCGGAAGGCGGAGGGCAGATGAAGGTCTCCCATTCCTTGTGCTGGGGAGGTGCCTGTAATCCCTAATATGTAAATGCCACGTGACCAGGAGGCTTTTTGTTCTTCCCATTCCAAAACCTCAGCGTTTAGGGCATAGCCTGGCAAAGCAGTAGATGTTCAGTAAATATTTGTTAAATAAATAACCAACAGTAGTGGGGCGCCTGGGTGGCTCAGTTGGTTAAGCTTCATGACCTAGGTGATGATCTAGCCATTCCTGAGTTGGAGCCCCGGAGTCTGGCTCTGTGCTGACAGCTCAAAGACTGGAACCTGTTTCAGATTATGTGTCTCCCTCTCTCTCTCCACCCTTCCCCCACTCACGTTCTGTCAGTCTCTCTCAAAAATAAACACTAAAAACAAAACAAAAAACAGTAAAACTAAGAGCAACGGAGAGGAGGATCGAGTCTTAGTTTGAAGAAGCCGGGGTGCCTGGGTGGCTCAGTCAGTTATGTGTCCGGATCTTGGTTTCTGCTCAGGTCATGGTTCACAGTTCCTGAGATCAAGACCCCCATTTGGGCTCTGCGCTGATAGCGGGCAGCCAGCTTGGAATTCTCACTTTCCCTCTCTGTGCCCGCCCCCCCCCCAAATAAATAAACATTTAAAAGAAAATAGGGTGAAGAAATTTGTGCAAAGGGCCTGAGAGCAACAAGGGAGCCCCTGGCTAATACTAGGGGTGGTGGGAAAGCAGGCACTCGGAAGTCCTTTTCACATCTAGGGTAGTGGGGGAACAGCTGAAGTGGAAGGGTGTGATTGCATTCACATTGTAGAAAAATATCTCTTGTAGGTGAGTGCTGCAGAGACTTCGAAAAAGATGATGGGGGTGAGAGGGACTGAAGGCTGGACGTTTTCGGGGCTATAAATTGTCCTGGAAATAGGAGGTTGCAGTGGGGACAGGCAGAATTGAGCGAACAGCATGTGAAAGAGATTAGCAAATCCAGCGAGCTGAATGAGCACAAGGGCTTGGGGGAGATGTGGGAGGAGCTTAGGAATATTCAACCTTGAGTGACAGGTGGGGGTGGGTTGCTACTGCCAGGGAACTGATACAGGGAACACAGGGAAAGGTGCAGGTTTGGGGAGGGGGGCGGGGGGTGATGATGACGAGGCCTCAGATTTGGACTTACCGAATGTGAGGTTCCTGTGGGGTGGCATGTGAAGGAACGCTAAGATCAGGGGCATTCAGTCTGGAGCCTGAGCCCCAGTCAGGATGGGATGGGTCTAGTTGGCCAGTCCCGGAAGAAACATAGCTGCTGGAAGAGAATGATGCCTCTTAGCTGTCCAAGGCTGCTCCTTGCTTATGACCCTTCTCAAGCAAGTTTTACTTCTACTACATTCCTGGCCCAATATTGATCTGTAATATGTGTAATAAGCAGCTGATTTGGAAGATTATTCCTGAAAGGAATCATTTTAGCTTGCCAAGGAAACAAGACGACTTTACCTCATCTCCCCACAAAACCTCCTTCCCAGGCTGCGTATGGGACTGGGCTATACAGCCACAAATTTGTATGTCCATGTAGTCAAACAAGCTCATGTACCTTTTCGACCCTCCATTTGTGCATCCCAGGGTGCACTTACTGAATTGCCTGCCTCAGTGTTTACCCGGTGGCATTGACAGTTCAGGGTCTTTTCTCTGCTGGTTGCATGAGTGTATCATCTGTGTTTCCATTAGCACTAATGGAGGGTACACATGCAAAGGAAAAGAACAGACTCCCCACCCTGGTGCAGGCTTCCTTACTAAGTAGCAACTAGACTCCTACACTGGGCAGCTAGTGACAAACTGAGTTTAGAAAATACAGCCAATTCAAAACAGGTTTGCAATAGAGGAACTAAATGTTCTTCAGATCTTGTTGATAGTTCACATTTGTGTAATAACATTATAGCTACTGATATTTTTGCAAGAGTCCAGAGAAAAAGGACAAATGGAGGCCCCCTATCATTCAGGATACTTGATCCTGAAGTGTTGAGGGGCTTCGTATGTTTGCATGTAAACACACAGCCTGAAGATTCACACCATGCCTCCTCCCTAGAGCTGCCGGTGGCTACTGTCTGGGCCTATGGCTGTGCACACTAGACCTGTCCTGGAGAGGGTCGACCTGGGAAGGACGAGTTTTGGAAAGCTACCCAGAGTGTGGTCTAAAGGAAGGCATATGGGTTTCTTAGGGTACACCCTCTAGGTTTCTTTTGTTTGTTTCTTTTCTTTTTAAAGTAGGCTTCATGCCCAGGGCGGAGCCCAACGCAGGCCTTGAACTCACAACCCTGAGATCAAGACATGAGCTGAGATCAAGACTCCAACACTTAACTGAGCCATCCAGGCACCTCATCACCTTCTAGGTTTTTGAGCTCCTCATCATCTACCAAGGTGGTTAATAAGGCACCCACCCAGCCCAAGAGCTCCAGTCGTCTGGGTTTAAGGGCAATGTTGCTTGAGAGAAAAATCAAGGTAGTATGTATAAAAAGACTAGCACTTAACACTTCATAGTGTTAGTTCCTTCCAGCAATCCCACATTTGGGTACATAGATAGAAGAATTGAAATCAGGGTCTCACCCTTTGTACACCCGTGTTCGCAGCAGCATTGTTCACAATAGTCAAGAGGCAGAAACAACCCACATCTTCGTGGACAGCGAACATATAAACAGAATGTGGTATATCCACACAATGGCATAATCTGCCTTAAAAAGGGAGGAAATGCTGTCATTTGCCACAAAACCTACAGGAACTCTAAGCACATTATGCTAGGTTAAATCAGTCATAAAAAGACAAATACTAGGTGGAATCATACTCAACAGGAGCGAAATTCACAGAAACAAAAGTAGAGTGATGTTTACCAAGGGCTGGGTGGAGGGGCAAAAAGGGAATTATTGTTTAATAGATACAGAGTTTCAGTTTTGCAAGATGAAAAAGTTCCAGGGGTGCCTGGGTGGCTTGGTTAAGATTTCGACTCCTGATTTCAGCTCAGGTCATGATCTCAAGGTCGTGGATTGAGCCCGAGTGGGGCGGGCGTGGAGCCCGCTTAAGATTCTGTCCCTCCCCTGCTCTGGGTGCACGCGCTCTCTCTCTCGAAATAAAATGAACTTTAAAAAGTTCTGGAGATTTGTTTCATAATAATATGCACTTAACACTATGAAGTGTACACTTAAAAATGGTGAAGATAGGGGTGCCTGGGGGGCTCAGTGGGTTAAGCGTCTGACTTCGGCTCCGGTCATGATCTCGCGGTTTGTGAGTTCGAGCCCCGAGTCGAGCACTGTGCTGGCAGCTCGGAGCCTGGAGCCTGCTTCAGATTCCGTGTCTCCTTCTATCTCTGCCCCTCCCATGCTCATGCTCTGTCTTTCTCTGTCTCTCAAATAAACGTTAAAAATTTTTTTTTAAAAAATGGTGAAGATAGAAAAAAAGAAAATGGTTAAGATAATTAGCCAAAAAAAAAAAAAAGACAATGCTACTCGGGCAGTTCACAGGATTGTTAAGGAGAGCCAGTTGAATCCACCCTGGAGAAATTCCAACTTGGTAGTGTTTGAGACAGAGGTTTAACAGCTTACTATGTGCATCCTCAGTGTCTAGGAAAGTGACATACAGAGAATGCTTCACAAATATTTGTTAACTGGGTGCAAAATCAGGAGGTCACCCTTAGAAAAATATGGTTTTAGGGGCGCCTAGGTGGCGCAGTCGGTTAAACATCCGACTTCAGCCGGGTCACGATCTCGCGGTCCCTGAGTTCGAGCCCCGCGTCGGGCTCTGGGCCGATGGCTCAGAGCCTGGAGCCTGTTTCCGGTTCTGTGTCTCCCTCTCTCTCTGCCCCTCCCCCGTTCATGCTCTGTCTCTCTCTGTCCCAAAAATAAATAAACGTTGAAAAAAAAAATTTATAAAAAAAAAAAGAAAAATATGGTTTTAAATCATCTCAATGAGGGGCGCCTGGGTGGCTCATTCGGTTAAGTGTCCAATTCTTGATTACCGCTCAGGTCATGATCTCACAGTTCATGGGTTTGAGCCCTGCGTTGGACTCCACGTTGACAGTGCGGAGCCTTCTTGGGATTCTCCCTCTCTCCCTCTCTCTCTGCACCTCCCCCACTCTCTCTCGTTCTCTCTCTCTCTCTCAAAATAAATAAATAAAGTTAAAAAAATTATCTCAATGAAATATTCCATTTCAAAACCAAAATGTTGGCTTAAAAATATATTACTACTCTTTTTTTTTTTTTCAACGTTTATTTATTTTTCAGACAGAGAGAGACAGAGCATGAATGGGGGAGGGGCAGAGAGAGAGGGAGACACAGAATCGGAAACAGGCTCCAGGTTCCGAGCCATCAGCCCAGAGCCTGACGCGGGGCTCGAACTCACGGACCGCGAGATCGTGACCTGGCTGAAGTCGGACGCTTAACCGACTGCGCCACCCAGGCACCCCTATATTACTACTCTTGAAGCTTCCTTTGAATTTGCAATCATTTGAAGATTAAAAGTTCAAAACAGTGGGTACCCAGGTGGCTCAGTGGGTAGAGCATCTAACTCTTGACCTTGGGGTTGTGAGTTTGAGCCCCACGTTGGGAGTAGACGTTACTAAAAAAACAAAACGCTTTAAAAGTTCAAAACAACAAACAAAGGGGGGCATCTGGGTGGCTCAGCCCATTGAGCGCCTGACTCTTGATTTCTGCTCATGTCATGATTTCAGGGTTGTGGGATCAAGCCCTGCATATGGGCTCCGCGAGGACAGCAAGGAGCCTGCTTAAGATTCTCTCTCCTTCTTTCTCTGCCCCTCCTCTGCTCACACAGGCACGCTCCCGCCTCCTCTCAAAATAAATAAATAAACATTAAAAAATAATAATAAGGTTAGTTCTCTTCCCCTATTCAGTCTCTTATTTCTCAGAGGCCTGGAAGACAGGACCAGGAGGGAAGACAGTAAACCTTAAAAACTGGCCTCTCACAATTGGTGATATTTGATTAAGGTTTGTAGATTATCTAATTGTAATAGATCAATGTTCATTTCCTGACTTTGCTCATTGTACTGTGGTTAGTTATGAGAATGTCCTTGTGTTTTTGGAAATACATCCTAAAGTATTCAGGAGAAGAGGGGCATCCGGTCTCCAGCTTACTCTAAAATGGTTTAGGAAAAAGGAAGGAGTGTATCTGAGAGAGAATGACAAAGCGAGTGTGGTCACATGTTAACATTCAGGCGAAAGGCACGTGGGTGTTTTTTGTACTCTTCTTGCAACTATTCTGTCAATCTGAAATGATGACAACAACAAAAAAACCCAGCCCAGTGGTGAATCTAGTGGACTGCTCTGGCTTATAAATAAATAATCAATGAAGTTGCCCTTTGAGGGCCCATCTTTGCGCTTTGATGAGGAGAGGGAGACAGCCAACCGCCATCTTCCCCCTCCACCCTTTTCTGCTATCATCCTCCCTGGCTGCAGAACGGGGGTGGCTTGTGTGTCCCACAAAGGGCCTCTCGGCTTGCTTCTGTCCCCATCTCCCACTTCACCTCAGCTACTCACGCTCCTGGGCCCATCCTGTGCCACCTCCCAAGTCACGACTCAGATGTCAACGTCCCATCTGGTCGGTTTGCTTGCTCATTTACTCCTGCTTGTTCATTCCCTGATCTTCACTGTCCCCCAGTCCTCCCTCTTCAATTCCAAGCTTTAATACTTAAGCCACATTTTAGCCAATATCCTCCATTTACACCTCCTCCCCCCGCTCCGTCTGTCCTTCCAAACCACCCAGCTGACAGACTCTGCCCGTTTGAAGCCAGCCTTTCTCTCCGTGGGAGGGACATGTGGGCCTCTGGGTTGTGCTGGAGAACTCTCTTGACTGTGTCCATGGGTACCTCTGAGAAGCCATAGGAACCAATCTCCAGGGGACCTCAACACTTCCACAACCTTCCCTAGTAAGTTTATCATCATGAGGATGATTTCAAACATTTCTCTTTTTTTACTCCCAGCAGATGACCTCAGCTTTACCACCAAATCCTTTTTTTTTTTTTTTTTTTAATGTTGATTTATTTTTGAGAGAGACAGACAGAGCGTGAGCAGGGGAGGGGCAGAGAGAGAGAGACAGGGAGACACAGAATCTGAAGCAGGCTCCAGGCTCTGAGCTGTCAGCACAGAGCCCAAGGCTGGGCTTGAACCCACGCACCGTGAGATCATGACCTAGGCCGAAACTGGATGCTGAGCCACCCAGCCACCCCTCATTACCACCAGGTAACTTTAAGGAAGGTACAGAATGTCCCTTGATTTGGGTTTTCCCATTTCCCTAAGGAGTTGATGCCAGGGCATTCCTTGGGGTCCTCCCTCTCCCAGGAATGGCGGTGGCCAGACTCTTGCCCCTGGGGCTGCTCCCAGGAAAGCGAGGCGATGTCACCTTCCCCAGGAGCCAGGAGTGACTTCCCTGGGCAGTCACACCTGTCGCTCTCCCTTCTGGAGGAGGGAACACAGCCTTGTGTGTTGAAGGATGAGAGGGCTTTAGAGTGACCAGGACCTACTCCCGGCTATGCAGCTTTGGGCAGGGCCCCCATCTTTCTGACTCTTAGTTCCCTCTTCTGTAAAACGGGGGAATACACCCCCTACCTCACATCTGGAAGGACTGGATGAGCTACCGCAGGTAAGGTGCCTGTCACAGTACAGAAAGGAGGCACAGCAAACTGGAGCCCCCTCTCTTCCTGCCCCCAGCCTGGCAGAGAAGAGCCAGGGAGCCCACGGTTTTCTGCCAACACGGCCAGCACAGGTGTCTGGGCCAATGAGGGCACTGTCTCCCCTCACACAAGGGCACTATTGTTCCAGCACAGGAGCGAGACATGAATGTGACTCGGCCGGGGCGGGGAGTGTGCAAGGCAGAGGCAGGAGAAGGCCTGTGAGCAGCAGAAAATGCCACAGAAGGCTCTGCTCCCTAAAAAGGGCCCTGTGGCCTGCCAGCTTCCTGAAGAGCTGCGTGCAGGCCCTCCTTTGTCAGGGCTGCGCCGTTAACCCGCGAGTGTTCTCCATGCACAGGACTGTTCTTCGTGAAGCACCCCATCACCTGGCTTTGACAGGCCACTGGGACCACTGTGATTCCTTCCTGTGGGGCAGCCTGAGCTCTCCCCCACCCTCTTTATCTCCCAGGAACCTCACGCCCCGTGAAGTGCCCGGGAAAAAATCCAGTATTGGGGCGCCTGGGTGGCTTGGTCGGTTGAGTGTCCGACTTCAGCTCAGGTCATGATCTCGCGGTCCGTGAGTTCGAGCCCCGCGTCGGGCTCTGTGCTGACAGCTCAGAGCCTGGAGCCTGTTTCCGATTCTGTGTCTCCCTCTCTCTCTGACCCTCCCCCATTCATGCTCTGTCTCTCTCTGTCTCAAAAATAAATAAAAACGTTTAAAAAAAAAAAAAATCCAGTATCACATCCAGATTAGTTTGCTAAAGCTGCCTTAACAAAGGACTACTACAGGCTGAGTGGCTAAAATGACAGGAATGTATTCTCTCACAATTCTGGAGGTTAGACATCCAAGATCAAGGTGTCAGCAGGACTGGTTTCTGCTGAGACCTCTCTCCTCGGCTCATAGAGGTCAGTCTTCTCCTTGTGTGTTCACACAGTCTTCCCTCAGTAACTGTGTCCAAATTTCCTCTCCTTATAAGGGCACCGGTCACACTGGATTAGGGCCCACGCTGCTGACCTCATTTTACCTTAATTACCCCTTTTAAAGGCCTTATCTCCAAATACACTCACATTCTTTTTTTTTTTTTTTTAATGATTGTTTTTTTTTTTTTTTTTTTTTTAGGGGGTCTTCCGGTAAAAACCGGAAAACCTGCTAGACAAATTCTAAAAGAGCTGTAACACTTTAATGATTGTTTTTGAGAGAGAGACAGAGAGATGGACCGTGAGCAGGGAAGGGCAGAGAGAGAGAGGGAGACCCGGAATGGGAAGCAGGCTCCAGGCTCCGAGCTGTCAGCACAGAGCCCCACACAAGGCTCGAACCCACTAACCACGAGATCATGACCTGAGCTGAAGTCGGCTGCTTCACCGACTGAGCCACCCAGGTGTCCCTAAATACACTCACATTCTGGAGTCCTTGGGGGATAGTACTTCAATACTTGAATTTGGGGAAACACAGTTCGGCTCATGACACCATTTTGCAAGTGTCGAACAGAGGCCTAAGAGAAATTGTGGCCTCAGTCCATGGCTCGTAGTAGACAGGGCCAGGCCTAGAATCAGGTTAGGATACCCCCCTCTTTGTCCTTTCTCCGCTTCCTGCACCCCCAACCGGGCCACCATTGGCCTGCCCCAAAGAGGAAGAGGATGGTCCTCAATCAACTTCCCCACAAATCCTCAGAGCTGATGGGACGTCAGAGGTCAGGCAGGGTAGGGTGTTGACCACAGGCGGAAGGGGGAGAGGGCCAGAAGCTCTCGGGCAGTGCTTTTCAAACTTTTTGTGTGCATAGACTCACTCCAGGGGCTCCTTGTGAACTTGCACATTCTGACTTAGCCTGCCTGGAAGAAGAACCTCACACTCTGCATTTTTAACAAGCTCCCAGATAACGTTGATGCTGTTGGTCTACAGGCTATATTTCAAGTGGTAAGGTTTAGACCGGCGCTGTCCATCGCAAATATAAGGGGAGCCATTACAATTGCAACTAGAAAATTGTACGTTTTCTAATAACCGCACCAAAAAAAGTAAAGAGAGAGAGAGAGAGAGAGAGAGACACTTAAGCAGGTTCCTCCACGCTCAGCACGGAGCTCGGCGTGGGGCTCAATCCCACCATCCTACGATCACAACCTGAGCCAAAATCAAGAGTTGGACTCTCAGCTGACTGAGCCACCCAGGCTCCCCAACCAGCAGGTGTTTTATACGCACAGCACATCTCGTGTTGAACTCTAAGTTTTTATCAGAAATACTTGATCACAGAATTTACAGTTGAGGAAGTAGAATCACACACCTAAGTTCTTCCAAACATACTTAAAAGTTTTCCAATAACTGCATCCGGTATCCACTTTTAAATTTAAGTGAATTAATGGGGCGCCTGGGTGGCGCAGTCGGTTAAGCGTCCGACTTCAGCCAGGTCACCATCTCGCGGTCCGTGAGTTCGAGCCCCGCGTCAGGCTATGGGCTGATGGCTCAGAGCCTGGAGCCTGTTTCCGATTCTGTGTCTCCCTCTCTCTCTGCCCCTCCCCCGTTCATGCTCTGTCTCTCTCTGTCCCAAAAATAAATAAACGTTGAAAAAAAAAATTAAAAAAAAATAAATAAATTTAAGTGAATTAAATTTACAATTAAAAAAAAAATAAAGTTACAATTCAGTTCTTTGGTGCCATTATCTGATTTCAGGTGCTAAAAAACTACCTGTGGTTAGAGGCTTATGTATTGGCCAGTGCAGGACTAGATGCCAGGAAGCAGAATGATAGAAATGAGGGGTTCCCCAGCCCCAGGGAGACTTTGGGAGGGAAACAGCCCAAAGCCAGACAGTAGCCAGAGCAGGAGCCCAGGGAAGGGGCTGTTGGAAGGAAAGGACTCAAGGTTCCTCAGCTGCACCCCAAGATCCAAGCCCCAGGTATTGTAGCCTGCTCTAGAGGAATGGGTCTAGAGAGACAAGTGGGGGTCAGGCACTGCTCCCAGGGACCACCCCTCAGAGACCCTCTCATAAGCCCCTGGATGTCTGGAGAGGGCGTAGGAGGGTGAAGGGATCCCAAACCTATCCAAGTAGGAATGGGTTGAAAAACAAGAACTATTTCTGGGGAAAACCAAAAAGCATTTCTGGGGATGGAGTCTGGACAATGTCCCATGCACAGGATCTTGACCCCTGCCTCAGGTACCCCCAGGAGGCAAAATCAGGACCCAGGATGACATTATGGAAGCCCGCTTGGAGGTCAGACCAAGGATGAGTTTTAAAACAAGGAGAATTTTCCAGTAGTAAAAACAGGGGGGGCTCCCTGCCCTTGGAATCCCAGAGAAAGGATATTCTAAAGGGATCACCACCACACCCCGCCCGCCGCGCTCAGGGGAATACCAAAGCAGAGACTGGGAAGCCACCTATTGAGGGGCAGCAGAGGGGTTTCTTGTTTTGCAGAGGGGTGGATAATGTGGGTCCTCTCCACCCAGATGCACACCGATTGCGTATTTGGAGTAACTCCCACCATTTACTGTGCATTTATATTTTCTAAGTGCCAGGCACTGAACTAAGCACTTTTATCGTCACTAAAGCCATGAGCCTGTCCTCTAATTATATCCCTACTTCTCAGAGGAGGAAACTGAGTCACTGAGTGCTGAAGTCACTTTTCACAGCTAGAAGGTGCCAGAGTTAGGATTTAAAGGTGGGCGGTCACATTCCAAAGCAGGCTCTTCTCACTCCGCCATACTGCCTAGAAGGCGGGTCAGCCTGTCTGGCCCTTGTCCCACTCTGCCTTAACCAGCTACCTTTCCCAACTGACCCCACTCACTGTGCAGGTGACATCTACCACACCAGGTCCTGCTGGGCTGCGGAAGAGTGACAGGCCTTGGCTTTGCCACCGCTGCCACCGCATCCACAGTCACATTTAAAATATCCCTCCATCCGGGGGCAGCGGGGTGGCTCAGTTGGTTAAGCATCTGACTCTTGATCTCAGCTCAGGTCATGATCTCCTGATTCATGGCATCCCGCCGCACGTCAGGCTCTGCGCTGAGGACGAAGTCTGCTTAGGATTTGTCTCTTTCTCTGCCCCTCCCCACCTCAAAATAAATAAACATCAAAAAAAAAATTCTATCTCTTGCATGTCTTTCTCTGAACCCCTGCAACGAGAGACAGAGAGGGCAAGGAGGAGGGAATGGGGCTGGCCCACATCCCACCCCCACTGCCCGGCTTCCACATGGCTGAGCAGGAACTCAGGAGCAGACGCATACAAAAGAGGGCTTTGAGGTGGCTGCAGCTCGGCCCAGGCTGATCCCCTCTCCCCCCCCTGGTGCCTCACTTGCCCCTATCTGGGCCTCCCTGTAAACCTGATTTAACAGGAAACTGTGGGCTTTGAGAAGTTCCTTGTGACACACTAATCCCAGCCTGCTGACCAGACCACGCCCCCAGCGGAGGCAACCTCCAGGCTCCCCGAGAAGGAGGAGGACACAGGCACCAGGTAGCCCTAAGGAGGAGCTGGTGACCTGGCAGGTAAGTCAGTAGCAGGGGTCTAGCTGGGCCAGGGAGCCCAGGACTGGGGTAGGGAGTCGGGGGGGTGGGGGGGTGCCTGTAAAACTGAAACCCACTGGCCATTCTCCATGTTGTGCCAGATCAACCTGATGGCAGATTTAGCAAATAAAAAGGCAGGGCACCCTGTTAGATGTGAATTTCAGAGGCACAACAGATACTTTTTTTTTAAGTATGTCCCATATACTGCATGGGATGTACTTACACTGCATAAGTAGTTGTTGTGCCTCTGAAATTGACATGTAATTGGGCATTCTGTGTTTTATCTGGCAACCCTAGATGGCAGGGAACAGCCTCAACGTGGAATGGTGGTGAATGTTTTTTCATGGTATACAGTTCATAAACCAGTATTTTAAAACCTCAAAATTAATTAGATTGGGCTTATTTAAAAAAGAATTGCAGTATTGACTTTAACCCTCTATTTCTAGGATCTAAGGTCTTGCCCTAATGATATGCTTAACTGGCTGGGGGTATCCAGTCACTATCTCTCCTGTCTAAGCTCCAATTTGATAAGACTCTCTATTCCTGTTCCAGAAAAACCCAAGTGAGGCCACAAAGGATTGCAGTCTGTCTATCTCTGTGCCCACACATTTGGAAGTCTACTTGCCAGAGAGAAAGCTTAGATTTCGTTCCTGTTGGTGGATTTCCTACCCTGGCTAGGGCTGGGGAGCAGCAGAGGCAGGGAATGGGAGATCCTCAGACATTCCCTGGGATCCCCCAAGCCTCTCTGGGCATGCTAGAGCAACGATCAGTGTGATGCTAAGAAAGGGAAGGGAAGTTATGTTGTAGAGCAACACACTCACCGTGCTACGTACCTTACAGAAACGATAGGATCGTCATTACAACTCTATTTGGTAGGTACGGTTAGTATCCCCAATTTGCAGATGAGGAAACTGAGGCTTAAAATGTTAACTAACTTTCTGAAGGTCATACAGGTGGTAAATGAGAACTCCTGATTCGAACCCAAGTTTCTCTGACCCTAAAGGGTTTTCTGCGACATCCATTCTCCTAGGGAGTTTGCCTGGAGATGTCTCAGCTTTAGATGTTACAGCAGTGGTTTAAGCCCTACCTCTGCCACTTACCAATGGTGAATAGGTGACAAAACTGACCAGTGGGGACTGGGTCAGTGACGGCTCCTCCAAGGCCCTGGGGTATTTAGGCAAGAAAGGAAAAGAAATCTGGGAACAGGAGAGCTATCTCCAAAAATACTCAGCGGGTTGAGCAGGTTGTCCTGTGCACAATGGATGAGATTTGTTCTGGTGGCCACGCATCGCTTCTGTGTACATCATTTAATGCAACCTTCATAACCCTTCCATCTCCCTTTTACAGGGGACAACCAAGACTCAGGTTAAAGTACATAGTCTGCAAGTGGAAGAGACAGAATTTGAACCCAGGTCCAACTTTTGCCACAAGAGGCTGCCTCTCCGTGCCTCTCGGTTAAGTCACAGCTGGGCTTAGCCTGATCCCTGGCTATTTCTGGTTGTGTGATCGTGAACAAGTCACTAATTCTCCCTGGAGTCTGTTCCCTCCTGTGTAAAATGGGGGGAATAATACCAGCTCTGGCTCTGAGATAATGGATTTGAAACTACTTAATGCATCACAAAGAACAGAACACACACCCCGTATTTTGATTATGTAACTAGTCCTCACCCGTGCAGAGCATGAATGCACCGAAGGGGCCATCCACCACCAGGCTGGGAAGTTTCTGGGATCCCCCTTTGGGCAGGAGAAAGAGGGCCACACCTAGCAGGAGGGATTGCCTTATCCTGCAGTGGTCATGTAATTTCAGAATGGAAGGGCGCCTGGGTGGCGCAGTCGGTTAAGCGTCCGACTTCAGCCAGGTCACGATCTCGCGGTCCGCGAGTTCGAGCCCCGCGTCAGGCTCTGGGCTGATGGCTCAGAGCCTGGAGCCTGTTTCCGATTCTGTGTCTCCCTCTCTCTCTGCCCCTCCCCCGTTCATGCTCTGTCTCTCTCTGTCCCAAAAAATAAATAAATGTTGAAAAAAAAAATTAAAAAAAAAAAAAGAATGGAAGCCAAGGCTACTTTTTCCCTGGCTGGACCAACTCATCTTAAGAACTAGGGTTTGAGGTACTTTTGTATATATTCCTTCTCAAAGGAGACTTTCCCAAAGTGTAACCCAAGGATCATTTTCTTCAGAGTCCTCTGGGACGCTGCTTTAAAATGCAGATTCCTGGGGCGCCTGGGTGGCTCAGTCAGTTGAGCTTCCAACTTCAGCTCAGGTCATGATCTTGCGGTCCGTGGGTTCAAGCCCCACATCGGGCTCTGTGCTGACAGCTCGGAGCCTGGAGCCTGCTTCGATTCTGTGTCTCCCTCTCTCTGCCCCTCCCCCACCCATGCTCGCGCGCTCTCTCTCTCTCTCAAAAATAAATAAACATTAAAAAAATTATTTTTTACATGAAAATATAGTGCAGATTCCTAGGCCTGCCCCAGTCCGGACCTCCTGAGTCAGAATCACAGAAAGCAGGGCTCAGGCACCTGCATTTAAAAAAGAAAAAAATTTTTTTAATGTTTATTTGTATTTGAGAGAGACAGAGTATGAGTAGGGGAAGGGCAGAGAGAGAGGGAGACACAGAATCCGAAGCAGACTCCAGGCTCTGAGCTGTCAGCACAGAGCCCGATGCAGGGCTCAAACTCACAAACTGTGAAATCATGACCTGAGCCATCAGACGCTTAGCGACTGAGCCACCCAGGCGCCCCAGGCACTTGCATTTCTAACAGATTCCTCTGGTGATTCTTAAGCACTCAAAAGTTGGAGATCCATTGTTCTGAGACGTAAGAGAACTGTCTTTCCATAACGCTGCAGACTTGACTCTTACAGTCTAGGGAGGAGGCTGCCTGGAGAGGCCAGGACAGAAGCTGGGCCCTTCTTTTTCTGACGCCTCTGAGACTTCCAGAAGCAGCATGTCAGAGGGGGTGAGTACCCCTGCGCCTTGGGTCTCCCCTCCATCTACCTTCCTTCCTCCACCCCCTTCCCTCTCCCCCTCTGTTTCTCTATTGTTTGGTCTGCTCAGGGTTAAGGGCATTCACCCACACAACCTCCCAGTGGTCCGTGACCCCACCCAAAGGGAGGAGGCCGTAGCAGTGACTTTGGACGGAAGTACAATTTCGGGTCTGGGCAGGCCCACTCACCTGGCTTGCTCAGGCTGATGGGGGGCCTCTCCCTGTGTGTTCCTGACTTCTCTCTGCCCAGGTGGGCACATTCCGTGTGGTCCCTGAAGAGGAGCAGGAGCTCCGTGCCCAGCTGGAGCGGCTTACAACCAAGGACCACGGGCCTGTCTTTGGCCCGTGCAGCCAGCTCCCCCGCCACACCTTACAGAAGGTGAGGTGGCCCCGGGTACAGCGAGGGGAGGGCTGACAAGGGGGCGATGTTGACAGCATCCTCTCTCCTGTAGGAAGAAGGGTCCAGCCCTAGCTCTCCAGGTTACCCTGAACCTAATGGACTGGCCTGTTCTAGGGGGCCAGCATCCTGGAGGTTAAGGCCATGGCAGCCACCTGGGCTGACCAGACACCTGGGCCAGCCTATTCCAAGACTATAGCACCAACAGAGTTCCCTGATGTCAATGCCGGAACCTAGGGCATCTGGACCGGGGATCATCCTAGACTCAGATGTGGGAACACTGGTTTGCAAGCGGTCCTGGGGAACAGAAATCCAACTGCTGCCCCCACCTGATAGCCAAGAGGCCTGGGTTCTAGAATCAGACCTACTTGCAACTTGCTGTGTGACCTCGAGCAAGTTGCTTTCCCTCTCCGGGTCTTACCTTATGAGAAGGTTGTTGGAGCAGCTCAGAGCGCATCAGACCGTGCTCAGTGGAGAGTGGCCGAGCTGTCCTGGAGCTGAGCTGAGCCTGGGCTCCTGCTTCCATCTCTGCTGCTGCCCCTGGACACCTCAAGGGACATGAGCTCCCCAGATCGGAGTCCCCCCTCCTTTGCCTTCCCCTTGCTCTTGCTGTCCAAGGACAGAGCTGCCAGAGGAGGCACGCTGAAGAGCTCTCCAGGCGCAGCCTAGGGGAGGAGAGTGAGGCTCGGCGGGGGCAAGGAGGGGGCGGGCTGCTATCTGCTGGTACCTTTGTCTTTGACATCAGAATTACGCCTGAGGAGCTGCCAGCCCGAGTGGGAGTCTCAGCTCCACCTCCTCCTGCCTGGGTGACCTTCACTTCTATGGGCCTCAGCTGGCTCCTCCTGAGGCATGGTGCTAGAATACCCACTTTCTGGTGACGTGTTGTGGCCCGAGGTATTTAGCAGAGTGCTGTGTGAGGGTTCCAAGAAGCGTCATTAGAAACGTTTGCACCTTTGGCGGTCTCCTGCCAACAAACCCAGGAGGCGCGGTTTGACCCGATTTTCTGCGAATGTAATGGGCCGCGAGAGGTGCCGCCGGGGCTGGTGGCGGCTCTTGGGGGGGCAGGGGAGCGACGGCCCCAGCGGCAACCCCTCCGCCCCTCTGCCAGTCTGGCACCGGTAGGACAGCGCCCACGTGCGCGCCGTGCGCCGATGTGTGACTCGCCGCCTCCACCCCACCCTGTTCCAGGCCAAGGACGAGCTGAATGAGAGGGAGGAGACCCGGGAGGACGTGGTTCGAGAGCTGCAGGAGCTGGTGCAGGCGGAGGCGGCGTCTGGGCAGGAGCTGGCCCGGGCGGTGGCCGAGAGGGTGCAGGGGAGGGACAGCGCCTTCTTCATGCGCTTCATCCGCGCGCGCAAGTTCCACGTGGGGCGCGCCTACGAGCTGCTCCGAGGTGAGCCCGCGCGGGAGGGACGGCCTGCAGCGGGGAGGTGGGGAGGCTGGTGTTGGCTCTCACTCAGGCGCTGAGGAGGCTGCCCCCTCCATCCCCCCTCCCTTTACCTGCCCTGTGAGAGTCAGCCTCCCCGAGCCTCCTTATCCTTACCCGCAAAATGGGTGTGTGAACGAACTGGCCGCCGAGATCCCTTTCAGCTCCGACAGCAATGAATGAGTGTGGCCGCACCACGTGCCCAGAGAGCCGGCTTCTCTCTCCCAGTTCTGGGTGGTAGACCTGAGTCGCCCCGATTGCGCGCCCAGGCAGGAGCGCGTTCCCCTCACCCCTACCCCAGCCTAGGCGTGGGCTCTGGAGGAAAGGTGGCTATGTGTGCAGAGTGGAACTGGGGATGGTACCAGCCCTGGGAAGGAGTTCTGAGGACAGGGCGGCCCACGCCCTGCTGGCTGGTGGACGACGAGTTTCCCAAGGAAATGAAATCAGGTCCTCCCGCAGGCCAACGATTCTCCTTTTCTTCCTTCTTCCTTCCCCGAATGTTAATTCCCTCCCGTGATGTGCCGACCACTCTTATTTATTAAATTAAAAATTTTTTAATGTTTTTTTTGAGAGAGGGACAGAGTCTGAGGATGGGGGGCAGAGAGAGAGGGAGACACAGAATGCGAAGCAGGCTCCAGGCTCCGAGCTGTCAGCACAGAGCCCGACACGGGGCTTGAACTCTTGAACAGTGAGATCATGACCTGAGCCCAAGTTGGACGCTTGACCGACTGAGCCAGCCAGGTGTCCCTGCCAACCACTCTTTTAGGCCAAAAGATGCAGCAGAGAACAAAGCAGACAAGACGTCTGTCTTCGTGGACTTCATGCTCTATTGGTGGAAATCACAAACCAGAGAGATAAAATTACAGAGACTGTGTAAGAAGGGATAATGAGGAAAAATAAAGGAAGTGGATATAAAGAACTGAGGGGTTGAAGTTTTAGGTAAAGCGACCAGGAAGGCTCCAGTGCAAAGGGGACTTTTGAAGAACATGGGAAAGGAGATAACCTGGGGGAGGAGCAATAGGGCAGAGAGGGGAGGCCTTGGGGATGTACCCAGAATGCCGTAGGACCGGTGAGGGGGCCAGGGGCATTCCCTAGGCAAATGCTGCCCAAACACCTCCCCGGGCCTGGCCTCCCAGGGTTCAGTGGTAGAGACAAACCACGGACTTGTTCAGGGTGGGTGAAGGTGGGGTTTGTGGGGGGGGGAAGGGCTTC
Source organism: Leopardus geoffroyi (assembly GCF_018350155.1). Classification (NCBI taxonomy): domain Eukaryota; kingdom Metazoa; phylum Chordata; class Mammalia; order Carnivora; family Felidae; genus Leopardus; species Leopardus geoffroyi. Next base: position 6,532,844 of record NC_059337.1, read on the forward strand.
TGGAATCTGGAAGGTCCTTTGCATTCTGCTTGGGGTTGAGGTTTTCTCTTGGGGTCTTTTCCCCACCCCTACTCAGCTAACCCTGTGCCCACCTGGAAAACCTGTCCCTCTGCCCGTAGGCAAGAGGAAATCACAAATGTAATAGTCGTCTTCAGGTTTAGGATTATACATCACGCTTGCACGGTTTACAAATGGTGTTCCTACCTAGAATCTTGCTTGGTTACTGCAGCAGTTTGGTGAGATAGGCCCATGTTTTCCTCCACAAGGGACTCAAAAGGTTGAGGATCCTGCATCAACACACAGGATGCACGTTGAGGAGCCGGGCAGGAGTCCAGGCCTCTGGATGGGCAGGCTCCCTGAGGGGCTCTTCTGCTCTCTCTCCGCCAGGCTACGTGAACTTCCGGCTGCAGTACCCTGAGCTCTTTGATAGCCTGTCCCTGGAGGCCGTGCGCTGCACCGTGGAGGCTGGCTACCCTGGTGTCCTCTCCAGTCGGGACAAATATGGCCGAGTGGTCATGCTCTTCAACATCGAGAACTGGGACAGTGAAGAAATCACCTTCGATGAGGTCAGTGGGGGCTCGCCTGGCTCCCTCCCATCCCCTGGGCTGGGTTCCCCTCCCTCAAACCTGGCCTCTTCTGGACCCTCATTCCTGGCTCCCCAGGGGGCTAGGGTCTGTTGGGGAGGGGAAAAGGCCGGCCTTTTGCTGGGCAGGGGAGAATTCCTGGGGTGTGCCACGGCAGCTGGAAAACCTAGAAGCCTCCCAGGAGGGGCCCACTGGCCCATACATGACCGCCCCCTGGCGTTCCTGCCACATGGGCGTGACAGCTGTGGGTCAGCCCTGCCAAACGCTGAAGGCTGGGGGCAACACACACAACAGGGATTAATGGACTGTGGACTGGGAGAGATTCTGGAAAGCCCAGGTTTCAACCTACTGACCAGCCTGAGGTCTCTGCCTGTATTTATTTATTTCACCGTATGACTTGGAGAATGTGCTTTTTTTTTTAAATTTCCTTTTTAAAATCATGCTATGTTATTTTTTTCATCATGATAAGTGTGCTCTTTAATCGCCATCCCTTGAATCACCCATCCCCTCTTTATCCGTTCATCCATCGACGGACACTTAGGCTGCCTCCATAGTTTGGGTATTGTACATAATGCTGCAATAAACATAGTGGTGCGTGTATCCCTTTGAATTAGTGTTTTTGTATTTTTTGGTTTCTGCATTTATATATATGTGTGTGATTTTGCTTGTCAAGCCCTTAAGAGAGCTACCCTAGGTGGGTGAATTAGGGTTTGTCTTGGGAGACATGTGCCCCCAAGCCTTAAAAAAATTGTACATACTCACTTTAGAAGATGCTGTCTAGCTGTCCTGACATCATTTCTTTTTTTTTTTTTTTTTTAATTTTTTTTTTCAACGTTTATTTATTTTGGGGACAGAGAGAGACAGAGCATGAACGGGGGAGGGGCAGAGAGAGAGGGAGACACAGAATCGGAAACAGGCTCCAGGCTCTGAGCCATCAGCCCAGAGCCCGACACGGGGCTCGAACTCACGGACCGCGAGATCGTGACCTGGCTGAAGTCGGACGCTTAACCGACTGCGCCACCCAGGCGCCCCAATTTCTTGAGGAGTTCATCTTTTTTCCCAATGATTTGAGATCTTTGTCAGTCTATATTTTCATATATATTTGGGTCTATTTCTGGACTTATATTCTGTGTCATTGGTTTCTGTCTATTCATGCTCCGAGACCACACTGTATTTGTGTGTGTGTGTGTGTGTGTGTTTAAGGTTTTATTTTTAAGTAATCTCTACACCCAGCACGGGGCTCGATCTTAACGACTGTGGGATCGCGTGTGACCTGAGCCGAAATCAAGAGTCGGGCACCCAACCGACTGAGCTATCCAGGAGCCCCTCATTAAATTTGTCTTAAGTGTTGCTGTAAATGGGGCTTTTTCTGCCATTATATCTTCCGATTGGTTATTGTTTGTATATATGAGAATTATTGTTTTAGTATATTAATTTTATATTCTGAATTCTTTTTATTACTTATGTTAATTTTAGAATTGATTCTCTCGGGTTTTCTAAGAATGCTGTCATATTATTGTAAATAGAGATGATAGTTTTTCTTTCCCTTTTCTACTTATGCCTCTGATTTTTTTTTTTTTTTTTTTTAACTTTGTTGCATTGGCTAACACCTGTAACAGAGAGTTAAATGGTGGTAGAGATAGTGAAGTGCTTATCTTGTCCCTGATCTTATCAGGGATACCTATGGTGTTTTACACTAATTAAGATACTGGCTTTAGGATTGAGTGTGTGTGTGTGTGTGTGTGTGTAAAAGACTTTAAAATAGTTCTCTTTCTTTCTTTCTTTCTTTCTTTCTTTCTGTCTTTTTTGGTGTAAAAAGGTGATTTTATTAAAGCACGGCGGGGGAGGGGACAGGACCCATGGGCAAAAAGAGCTGCCAAAAATATTTCTTCTTGGGGTTCCCAGCTGGCTTAATCGGCAGAGTATGTGACTCTTGATCTCACGGTTGTGAGTTTGAGCCCCGTGTTGGTTGTAGAGATCACTTAAAAATAAAATCTTAAAGGGGGCACCTGGGTGGCTCAGTCAGTTAAACATCCGACTGTGGCCCCAGTTCATGATCTCACCATTTCTGAGCTTGAGCCCCTATCGGGCTGTCTGCTCTCAGCACAGAGCCCACTTTGGATTCTCTGTCCCCCTATCTCTCTGCCCTTCCCCCACTCACATTCTCTCTCCCTCTCTCTCTCTCAAAAATAAACAAAACGTTTAAAATAAAATAAAATCTTTAGTATATGTGCTGCCGAAGCGAGCACAAAATAAAATAAAATCTTTAAAATGACTATTTAAAGAATACATTTTTCTTATTATATAAATGATATCTGCATATTCGAAAATGCAAAAAAAACAGAAATTAAAAATCATCCACGATTTACCACCCAGAGATTTCTATCATTGACATCCTTCCAATCCACTTTTTCTAGAAACACACATACACGTGCACACGTACACATATTTTTTCCTATAAAAATGGGATCACACTCTACAATAATACGTCATGAACGAATATTTTGCTTTGTAATTCCTATGTATATAATTTTAACTGCTCCAGAATATTTCATGGCATGAACGTACCATAACTTCACCAGTCCTTTATTGTTGGACATTTAGGTTGTTTCCAGTGTTTCTACCCTTATAAGGGTACGGGGATAAACACCCTAGCATCTAACCATTGGTATGACATTCAAGGTTATTTTGTTGGGACACAGCCACGGAGGTGGAATGTTCCAGTTTAAAGCCTGTGACAAATTACCTCCAGTAAGGGATGCGCCGTTTAGCTCTCCCCCTCAGGACCTTAAGCCTTAATTATCTTTGCAGTTGGGTTTTACAGCCTTTTCATTCTGTGTCTAAGATCTTGCAGGCATATTGTTTCATCCTGGAGAAGCTACTAGAGAATGAGGAGACTCAAATTAATGGCTTCTGCATCGTTGAGAACTTCAAGGGTTTTACCATGCAGCAGGCTGCCGGACTCCGGGCTTCCGATCTCAGGAAAATGGTAGACATGCTCCAGGTGGGGCCTCAGAGCTCTGTCCCGTGGGAGCCTCTCACAGGGCAGGAGGCTGGGAGGCTGGGCCCAGTCTCCTGGTTTAACCGTGCGGGCAAGGACCTAAAAGGAGGACCACCTAGCTCCCTAGTGAGCGATGGCAGCCACGAGCGCTTGCATGGTGGCCAGCAGTGAGCCACGCATGCTCGTTAATTCCTTAACTCCTTGAGAACAGTCCCTCCCCTCTTCCCCATTTCATTTTACAAACCTCAGAACCGGGGCTCAGAGGTTTGAGTGACTTCTCAAGGTCGTAAAACCCTAAAGTGGCAGAGGTCAGACTTGAACCTACACCGTCTGACCTAGAATCCCGTTCTCCGTCCACATATGTCACACTGCCTCTCTCTGAAGGTGACTTTGTCCCAAGAAATGGATTATCACTAATGTCCCCGACAACTCGGTCCAGTATATGCTGACGTGTCAGAAGTCCTTTCTCAGAGCTAACCCTAAATCTGCTTTATGCTTTACGTGTATCTGGGAAAGGAGGGGTGGGAGATGGGGGTCTGGGGGGCGCGCTGAAGGATAGCGAGACATGACAGTAGTGTCCCTGGGGTTTATAATAGTTTCCAGGCCGCTCAGCAGGCTAACGGGTGTGAAAAAACTCAGGTCACCTAAAAACCATTGCATTAAAAAAAAATTTTTTTAATGTTTATTTTTTGAGAGAGAGAGAGAGAGAGAGAGAGAGAGCATGAGCAGGGGAGGGGCAGGGAGAGAGGGAGACCCAGAATCTGAAGCAGGCTCCAGGCTGTCAGCAGAGAGCCCAACGCGGGGCTTGAACTCACGAACTGTAAGATCATGACTTGAGCCGAAGTCAGATGCTTCCCCGACTGAACCATCCAGGTGCCCCTCATTTCTTTATTCCACCAAATAACGGCAAGGTTCGGTGCATCAGCAGGGAGAGGGCGGGGGTGCCTGGCCTCCGGGGCTTTCTCCCTGCAGTTTGGAGCCCCGGCGAAGCCAAGGTTACCCCGATTACTGGCCCGGGGATGGAACCTTTGGTGGGCTGTCCTTCGGGGCAAACTATGTGGTGAGGCAGGTCTGTCCTCCAGCCATGGGGAGAGGCAGAGGGGGAGTGCGTGGGAGACTCTGAGGGCCCCGCGGCCATGGGTGGGGCGCTCTCTGCCTCTGCAGGACTCCTTCCCAGCCCGGTTTAAAGCCGTCCACTTCATCCACCAGCCGTGGTACTTCACCACGACCTACAACATGGTCAAGCCCTTCTTGAAGAGCAAGCTGCTGGAAAGGGTGAGGGCACGGGGCCACACGGGGAGGGTGCCCAGTGCTTATCTGGTGAGCGCGTGAGCGCGTGGTGGTGCTGTTGGTAGCAGGAGAGAGTTCACCGGACAAGGGGGACGACGCTGGGAGGAGGTGGAGGGGACCCCACGGGAGCCCTCCTCAGACTCCGTGCCGTGGTCCTGAGCTGAGTGACAGCACATCGTGGAGGAGGACACCACCAGGCAGGGAGGGCACGCTGTCCCTTTCCTCCCCTCCGTCCCCCGGCCTTAGGGTACCCCCCCTACTCAGCTCTGTCTCCCCTGCTTCCCCGCAGGTCTTTGTCCACGGAGATGACCTCTCTGGCTTCTTCCAGGAGATCGATGAGGACATCCTGCCCGCCGACTTTGGGGGCACATTGCCCAAGTATGATGGCAAGGCGGTCGCTGAGCAGCTCTTTGGCCCCCGGCCTCAAGCCGACAACACAGCCTTCTGAGGACTGACGTCTCCGGCTGTGCAACCTGTAGTTAGCATCCCGGGCTCTTCTCGGCCGTCCTGGCCCCAGGAGGTTGGGAAAAGGGCTGCCTGAGGTGGTTCCTCTGCTCCTCCCTGTGCTTGGATGAGTTCAGGTGTCACCCTCCTCCCAAGTTCAGGGACGATAAAGCAGGGGGAGTTCCCTTGGACAAGAAGAATTGGGGGCAGTTATATTCCCACAGCCTCTGAAGCTCAGAACAGTGACTTGCTCGGGGTTGAGTTTCAAAGACTCTTCTAATTAAGCCTCTCGATGATTTCCTTTCTAGCAGTGTTGCCTCTCAGGGTCTGTGAAAACAGGCAAAGAGGCTGATTTATAGGTCTCTCCCCTGCCTAAATAAATAAATAAATAAATAAATAAATTTAATTAAAGGATAAAAGAGTGGGGGATATAAAATTATCTGGCAAACATGGCAATTTTGGCGACCGGTAGGCAGGTGAGGGGGTTTCCATATGGAATTCTGCGATTTCTGTGGAAGCAGCTTCGAAGGTGGCTCCATTTTGTGGTAGCCTGGTCCCCTCAGTCGGGGGCAGTGTGACACGTGCAGTGATGGTCCAGAACTTGGATCCCCTTCCAGAGTGACGGCTGTGTCCCCTCCTGTTTGGGGTCTCCCCACCAAAGGCTCTCTCCTCTAGCGCCCTTGCCTGTACTGGTAGGGTTTTTTGTTTTTTGTTTTTTTTAATGTTTATTTACTTTAGAGAGAGAGAGAGAATGAGCAGGGGAGGGGCAGAGAGAGAGGGAGACACAGAATCCAAAGCAGGTTCCAGGCTCCACACTGTCAGCACAGAGCCCAGCTGGGAGCTCGAACTCGTGAACCGCGAGATCATGGCCTGAGCCGAAGGCAGTCCCTTAAACGACTGAGTCACCCAAGTGCCCCGTCATCTGTACATTGTAGGTAAAACTACCAGTCTCTGGGGCACCTGGGTGGCTCAGTAGGTTAAGTGTCTGCCTTCCGCTCAGGTCATGATCTCGAGGTTCGTGAGTTCGAGCCCTGAGTCAGGCTCCGTGCTGACTGTAGTCTCTGCCATTCTGCGTGCACATGCTCGCTCTCACTCTCTCTCTCTCTAAAAAAAAAAAAAAAAAGATGTATAGATGATATCTCTGAGTACTCTTGTCCTAATGTTAATCGGTGAAAGTTCTTTGTCTGCAGCCTGAGGCACTCTACCGTGATAAACTTTCATTTTCCAGCTGTGCATCTTTTGACACATGCAAATGCTTTCCGTCTGTAAAGTTGGCTTTCCTCAAGTGGTGATTTTTTTTTTTAATTTTTTTTTTCAATGTTTATTTATTTTTGGGACAGAGAGAGACAGAGCATGAACGGGGGAGGGGCAGAGAGAGAGGGAGACACAGAATCGGAAACAGGCTCCAGGCTCTGAGCCATCAGCCCAGAGCCTGACGCAGGGCTCGAACTCACGGACCGCGAGATCGTGACCTGGCTGAAGTCGGACGCCTAACCGACTGCGCCACCCAGGCGCCCCTCAAGTGGTGATTTTTGAGCGTGCTCATTTCTTTTTTCTTAAAGTTTCTTTACTTTGAGAGAGAGAGTGCACACGCAGGCAAGTCGGGTAGGGAGAGAGAGAGAGAGAGAGAGAGAGAGAGAGAGAGAGAGAGAGAAAATCTCAAGCAGGCTCCGAGCTGTCAGCGCAGAGCCCAAGAGCTTGAACTCACGAACGGTGAGATGATCTGAGCAGAAGTCAGACACTTAACTGACTGAGCCACCAAGGCGCCCCAAGCATGTTCATTTCTACCAATGAGACTCCCCGTTAGAGGCCCCCGTCTGCTGAGCGTGCCGCTCCCTCTTGGAGAAGGACTGGCTGCTGGACACCGGGCGTGTGGTCATCGATACTCCTCCCGAGATCCTCCACTGATGTTCCTTGTTCCTGTAGACAGATGCTTGTTCCCATGGTTTAGCCAGTGTGGTGGGTGAGGGTTGGCTGGCCCAGCTGCCCCCCGCCCCCTGGAGTGACCCCAGTGATCATCCCAGGGCTTTTCCAGTCTTGCCCCTCCTTGTGGGCGTGAAGCACCCTTGGTACTGAACCCACTTTTTGGGAAAGGACCTTCAGCTATTTACTGGGCTGCAGGTTCAATCCAGTCCCATCTGCTTTCACTCCAGGAATTTTTCTTTTTATTTCTTTTTATTTTTTAAAGCTTTTTTTAAAATACATTTTTTTTAATGTTTATCTTGAGAGAGAGAGACTGAGAGCGAGTGGAGGAGGAGCAGAGAGAGAGGGAGACACAGAATCAGAAGCAGGTGGGCTTGAACCCATGAACTGCGAGATCATGACCTCGGCTGAAGTCGGATGCTTAACCGACTGAGCCCCCCAGGCTTCCCACTCCAGGAATTTTTCTGATCCACTGAGCATCCTTGTTCTTGTTTTCCGGTGTGGGTATGTATATACATGTACACGTATATGTGAATGTACATATATATGCATTTATTTCTTATACCCCTTTTATTTCTAGGGTTTGCAGTTTATGTTCATCACCCCAGTAACTTCCTTCTTTATAATATTCACAGTCGACAATCCATGGTCATAAATGATATTTACCTAAGACTTCTGAGCTGGAGGAGGAACCACAGCAAATTATCGTGGGTGGAGGGGTGGGAGGCTTGACCAGGGAGGATTTTCCCCAAACCCTTTTTTGCAAACTCTTCAAAAACCCTTTGAAAGGCGAGGGTCCCCCTTTCCACATCAAATCTTTCACGTGACTCTCGTATTTAAGCTGGAAAGAGTGGAGCTGCTCTGGTTGTACCCCAAGGGATCTCCTAGGACATCTAGAGCTGTGAAAGTATTTCAAGAATGAGGGCATGAACCACGGTGCGTCGGTGCTGAGGAGTCAAGTGATAAGAGAACGGAGACTTGCATTGGCCAGGATGGGGGGCACTGGCGACCGTAGGGTAGAGGTGTTGGTAGAGTGGGGGCGGGGTTGAGGCGGAGTTAAAGACATTTTTAAAGCTTTCAAGATATACTTTGAATCCTTTTGTGAAAGAGTTGTATCCCAAATCTGAGGGAAACAGAGGCTGATCCCTCTTGCGGGACTCCTATCTTTCCCTTGGCCCCCAGTTGCTAGAAGCCCTTGTAGACGCGGCCCAGGCCCACCCTCTGATTAGTAGGGGCTCTAATTTACAAATGAGATCAGGATGTGGAGAAAACCGGCAGGCAGATGCTGACCAGGAAGCTCTTGGGGCAGCATTAGTTCTCAACTAAGATCCAAATGGATCATTGGGGTCTCGGCTGCGGTCAGCAGGGCCAGCGCTTTAACTCGGGGCTGGGCTCTGACAAGGAAGGCTGTGTGGTTGGGACCCAGTGAGCGAGCTCCGACTGCGGGCTGGCATCGCCCCCTGCTGGTCTTGTCCTGGTACTGCCTCTCCAGGCACAGAGACCAGCCCCCACAGGAAAGAGAGGTGGGCAGCTGGGCCAGACCTTTGTCCAGGAAGGTGGTGCCACTTTTGGGAGAACGTGTCTGAGGACCATAAAGGTTAATGTTCGGCCTCGCAAAATCCCAGCCGCCTGTATGCTGGTTTCCTATATGCGGCCACCACCGCCCCAGCCATGAAAGGGAAAGAGAGACCATAAAATACTCTCTTGAAAACCACCAAGTATGGAACGGGGGACGATGAAACCTGAATTTGATGATAGCCACTTGCTGCCCTCAACAGCTTTCTTTCCGGAGACATCTGGGATGAGGCAGGAATCATGCCACCTAGAAGTAACTCGAACAAAGCGAGGGTTTTCCAAGTCCCAACCATGCACTTCTGCCACCCCCAAGTGGGTCTTCAGGGAATATTGTCAGCAGATGGCGGCAATTTGTTAAGGTGTGGGTGGAGGCCTCCGTAGGGAAATGGGCCACCAGCTTCAGAGAGCCTTGAACGAGACTGGCTACACCGCTCAGTCTCTGGTTTACCCGGGGGGATGCTGGAGGAACCCGATGCCACCTGGCGGTCGGCAAAGCTTGCGGGAAGAGGGATGCATGGGTCTTAAACTAGCCAGGAAAAGGGCTGAAGAGGCACCTGAGGGGTGAACTGGACCATCTTTCATCCCACTTACTGTGGTGGGCGTGGCTCTGGTGTTGCTGGGTCTGGAAGCTCACAGGATCCTCAGGACCCTCACTACTTAAAGTGGGGTCCCGCCAGGGTGGTGTCTGTGTCACTTGGGAGCTTGCTAGCCGTGCAGAATCTTAGGCCTCCCTCACCTCGGATCTGCTGAATTAGAATCTAAGTTTTAACGAGATCCCTGCAGGCTGGAGTTACCTGGGGAGCTTTGAAACTTCCAGGCCTGGGCCCCATCCCCAGAGACGCTGATGTTCTTGGTCTGGGGTGTGGCCTGGGCACGAAGAGCTCTCCAGGCTTCCCAGGTGGCTCAAACGTGCGTGGCTCCAAGGCCTGTGTGCCGACATACGGAGGAGGTGAGGATATGGAGGAATTCACCCGGGCACGTTTTAATATCTAAGAATTTGTACGCGAACTTTGCACTTGGCTCTTCTTTCCTGAGCGGAGAGGACAGAGGAGCCGGGCTGCAAAACGCCCCTGTGGGAAGGCAGCAGCTCATGGTGGCTATCGGGCCCAGAATCAGAGCAATTTCCTCCCTGGGGGCTGTGCCCAGAGGCTGCCCAGCCTTGAGGCAGGAAGTGTGTGGGCGGGTGCACCTGCGTTCCCAAGGTGACCATCCAAAGGCAGGAACAGATGCGGATCAGGGTTTGATGATGACCGCCAGGCCCGGGAATGTTTTTAAAAACCGTTTCCAGGCCCAGCTCAGCTTTCCCAGTGGGCCAAGCAGTTAAGACATCCCAGCTGGAGTTGCACATTCTTTTCGTCTGGTTTCTACACTGTCCCAGGAGGTGATGTATGAATGGGAACCAAGGAGACAAAGCCAGACCACTGCCCCAAAACAACACTAGCACTTTGAAAAATATTCTTTTATTTGATCCTCTCAATATCCAGAAATAGGCATTCTTGTAAGTATTTCCATCTTACAGGCAAACCTCCCCCCTCCCCTCAAAAACCTGAGGTTAAATCTTGCTCAGGATCAGAGAGCCAGGAAGTGGCTAGGATGGGGCCTTAACCAGTAACTCTGGCTCCAAATCCATTTGGCCCCATCACTACTCACGCTTTGCATCAGATGTTTTATTTCTGGGCGTGGGGGAAGTATGGGTAGGAAGGGAACAGGAACAATGAAATTAGAACTTGATTTATCCCAGGTCAGTGTCACCATCATCAGAGGTAACCTTAGGAGGAAACCAAACTGTTTTCAGCAGAGATGCTGGTTATTTCTTAAATTTTTTTTTTTACCGTTTGTTTATTTTTGAGAGAGACAGACACAGAGTGCAAGCAGGGGAGGGGCAGAGAGAGAGGGAGACACAGAATCCGAAGTGGGCTCCAGGCTCTGAGCTGCCAGCACCGAGCCTGAGGCGGGGCTCGAACCCACAAACTGTGAGATCATGACCTGAGGGGAAGTCGATGCTTAACCCACTGAGCCACCCAGGCGCCCCGCCGGGTATTTCTAAAGAGGGTAGAAAAAGCATGAATCAAAATGAAGTTCTGGGTGCACACAGCCACAAGGTGAGGGGGATTTAACTTCTTCCCTTTGGGGAGAGATTCATCGGTTCAAGGCCAAACTGCCTGTAATGTCTTCCCAACCGCTCAGATACTGATAATGTCTAAGGGGGATCCCCAAGAGAGAAATGAGGAGGAAGGCTGGCATACGTACAGAGAACCATCCAGTTAGGTGTTTGGTCCTTGCCCTGGGAAAGTACTCGCTAACAGGGCTAGGGCAGAGGGGCCTGTTAACAAAAAGTATCATAAAAAATAGCACCACTGGGATGGCGAGTGATTGTAGGTAAATGTCACCGAGCACAAATCCAAAGGGCTGCCTCCGGAGAGGCTCAGCCACGTGCCGACCACACTGGGAAGCTGTCGGCATCAACCAACCTGACACCCTGGACCGGAAACCTCTTCCATATGGTACTTTTCATAGGCAGTATTCTTTGCGAGTTGGTTTTCTTGGATCACAATAATCTGGCTATTTTGTGGGTGTAAGGAAGTGGAGGAATCTTGCTTACTAGGGAGGGACGCGCTCTGAAACCTGGAATTGGGCATTCTCCGGTCATGTGACTGCACATGCTCCAAAACCAACACTCCCTACCCCAGCTTGCCGGTCAAAGGTTTTGCACAGCCGAGGAGGGAAGAAAACTGGGAGGGTGTGGACTAGCACAACTCTCCTGGTGGGGCCAGTCCCTGGCCCTGAAGACCCTTAGCTTGGATTCAGATACAAAGGAGAAGAAACCACTGCCACCAATCAGTTCACCCAGTATCATCTTAATTTAGGTGATGTTCATGCATTCAATCTTTCCTTCCTTCCTTCCTTCCTTCCTTCCTTCCTTCCTTCCTTCCTTCCTTCCTTCCTTCCTTCCCTTCCTTCCTTCCTTCCTTCCTTCCTTCCTTTCTTTCATAGTTTATTTACTTGGGGGGGGTAGGGATGGGCAGAGAAAGAGGGAGCAAGAGTCCCAAGCAGGCTCCACATTGTCAGTGCAGAGCCTGATGCAGGGCTCGGTCTCATGAGAGAGTGTGAGATCATGACCTGAACCACCCAGAGTCAGATGCTTAACCGACTGAGCCACCCAGGTGCCCCTCACTCAGTCTTTTCAAAGAACACTGTGAGAAAAGCATACAAATCATGCGTGGCACCCACCATTTACATGTCCTCTTACATTGTGTCTACAAAGGTCACTCTAGACAGCAAGTGATTACAGTGTTGGTATCTCATGCCCAGGCCTTCTTGCTCAGAAAGGCTGGGGTTGGTCATTTCTTTGGTGTTTGCTTGCAAGACTGGGTGAAAAGCACTTGTGATAAGAACTCGGCGTTTTGCCCATTTCCTTCAAGTTCACATTTGGTGAAGGCACCAGAAGAATCCATCCATCCATCCATCCATCCATTTATTTGACGTTTATTTACTTATTCTGAGAGAGAAAGAGAGAATGTATGCGCGTGCATGCGCATAAGCAGGGGAGGGGCAGAAAGACAGAGAGAGACAGAGAATCCCAAGGAGGCTCCGTGTTATCAGGGCAGAGCCCGACTTGGGGCTCGATTCCACCAACCACGAGGTCATGACCTGAGCCGAAATCAAGAGTTGGACTCAACCGACTGAGCCACCCAGGCGCCCCAGGAAGAATCCTTTTAGACAGAAACTCTTATTGTGCAAAGGACACACAGCCATGCTACAGTTTTAGCCTTTTATTTTTTTTAAGTAAAGAAATTCCATTGAATCAAAGATAACAAAATTACAGTTTTTGTTTGTAATGATCTTCGTTTACCACCACACAGAATCAAAATAGAGCCCAAAGGAATATGGGAACATAAAATGATCAAGGACACCATTGTTTAGTATAATTTCTTAATAAAGGTAAATATCCTCATATTTAGAAAAAATTGCATTGCTAGTTGCAAATCTTAAACGCCTCTGTGCTGGAGGATCCTGTATTTCCCCCCCAAAATCCGGCAGCACGGAGGCCGTCAGAACACAAACTCAAAAACACATGATTTTCAGGGCAGCATTTTATGTTTCAGAAAATCAAACAAAACAAAATCAAAACAAAACAGACAATAATTAGGAATGCGAAAGTGATGGTTCTCAAAAATCAATCTGGAAGCAGATCTGCCAACAAAAGAACGTGGTTGACCGAGTCCAACCGGAAAAGGAGCCCATCCCGCCCCCCGCCCCTGGTGTTGCTAAGGCAGCTGCATTGGCAGAAGTCAAAAGCTCAGGTACAGTGGAGGTCTTCCTGAGGCAGTGGGGAGAGGCCCGGGTCATCTGGAACTGGTGTGGAGAGGTGACAGGATTCTACACGGACTTGTGCTTTAGGAAAACTGAAGAGGCCAAAACAAAAGCCAGAAAAAACCGAAGTCCTATGCCCAGGCTGAGCCAAGTCCCTGGGAACAGTCTGGGAGAGAAGCGGCTGGCGTGGGGACGGAGGGGGGCGGCAAGGACTCCCGTCAATGACTTGGGCTCCTCAACGTGGGTGGTCTAGAAGGAGAATGCCCGTGGAGATGAAGGGTATTTCTGCAGGGGCTATAAATGGACAGTCCCCAACTTATGGCAATAGTAGATTTCTTGGCTAATGGGGACCAGAAGCGGGGAGAAAGTAGGTTATAGATTTCATTACTAATTGACCGGAGTCAAGGTGAAAGACAACCCACCGGTTAGAAATTGACTCCAGCTTGTTCATTAGAGATACACGAACGCTCTCCCCACATACATGCCAGGAAAAACAGTTTAGGGTGGGGTGGGGTGGGGTGGGGTGGGGGGCTGACTCTTCCAGAAGGGGCAGCGGTCTACTGTCTGGGAGTCTGGGAATGGCCGGTGAGCTGGGCTCTGCAGTCTGCTTCTAAGGGCCACTTGGGGAGGATGCCCGGGTGGCATCCGGGGGCGGCAGCAGCAGTGAGGCAGGCCCGAGGAAGCAGCTTTAGTTTTGGAGAGCGTTCCAGTTCCCACTGCCAGCAGGGGTCGGTGCCCCTTCCCTCAGCTTCAAATGCAATTTGGCAAAAGCAATCCTAGTTTATGAAGAAGGGGGGGTCCTTCCTTCTGCTTAGATAACAGAGGGAGGAAAAAAACCTTTCCCTCAACTCCTTGGCCTCTAAATGCCACAGACAGGCCACTTTTCATGGCTTTGTGAAGCATCCAAGTAGTCCAAAGTGGCTCCGAAGAACAGAGCGAGGCCGGGAAGGAAGAGAGGCATTGGAGGACGAGACATTTGGCCAGTTGTGAATTACGCGTGCTGTCGAGGGGTGGGGGTGGGGGGGAGCTAACGTAACAAGGAGCTCACAGGCCACACGAAGGGATTCTCTGGTTTTGCTGTGGCTTCGCTTCGAACTTCCACGGCAGATTTTAAATTCCAGTGCTGCACTATTGTTGGAACAGCAGGGGATACTCTACAGGCAAAGTAAGGCCTTCTGGGCACAGAGAACAATTCCAGGCGATGCTGTGGTGAACTGCTTTTTAATAACTCTCCTGTCCTGCCTGGAGGATAGAGCCCTGAGTTCTCTGGACTCCACGTGACGTTTCAGGGGTCTTTCCTTGAGCTCTACGAATCGACGCCACAGGAAAAGAAAAGCCTCTCACATCTCAGACATCTGCTTGCCTGGCAAACACCAACAAGAACACATGCATTGTTCCCCTGGAGCTGGCAGAAGGGATCTCAGGTCACCCAGTTACAAAGAGAGCTCTCATTCAGATGCCAGGCATATAAGCTCAGCTATCCAGAAAGCTCAGCTTTAATGAAGACTGTAGTTTCAGAATGAAAGCCTGAGCGGGAAGGATTTCTGCCCCGGGAAATAAGACTATGAATCTCAATGCTCTGAATCACACAGAAGGCTGGGGACATTCGCCTAGTTCCAATGGTCAGCACCTGTCCCAGTCACAAGACCACCCTCGGGACAGCAAGGGTACTGAGATGCCGGCGGAGAGTCTAAAGAGAAGCCAGTCAGACACAGGGCTTTGGGCAACATCGAGGGTCTTCAGCAGAAGTTCCCTCTGTCCGAGTCCCCCCAAGATGACGCTGGAGCCTGGACGCAGCCACTGCCATTTGCAAGGATGGGTCCTCAGGCAAATGGTGTGTAAATAGGTGAATGGTCTTAGAGGCGGTCTAAGGTGAGGGAACTGGGGCTCAGAGAGGTGAAGTGGTTGCCCGCAATCCAGCCTGAATTAGAGACAATCAGGACAAGAACCTGGGTCTCTTGGACCCTGGTCCCCTATCACCAGGTCAAGAAAGGGCACGCTCCTATTCAGCCCTGTTTCACCTCTTACAGTACGTCACCGGGTTCCTCGCAAGCGTAAGGTGCTAAAGAGAGGTGCAAATACATTGACAACAAACCACTTCCTGCTTTCCTTCCGCTCTGGAATCACTGGTGCAAACTCACCGCAGGGAAGAGAAGAGCTTTTCCTGAAGTCTGTTTAACCTCCTTGTGACACAAGGTATCAAGGAGACTTGACGCCATTTTCCAGGTAATCTTAATTTGACCCGGATCAGTTGCTCTCACAAGGTGCCTTCTAACCCTTTAAGAGGCCGAGAGTACAGCAGAAATGCGGGTGCCTCCCGTCCGTGGTGTTTCATGTGTCGATGTGTTACCCCTGCAACGGGACTGGCTAGGTCCACGCAAGTTATATCTTTATTCTGATTTTAAGATATAATGTTCAAATGATGTTTGAACATTCGGCCTGGTTTCAAGCCAGACAGGACCTTCATCAGCAATGAATGGCTTCAGGAAGACACGCAAAGAAAGCTGCAGGAAGGAAAAGGCTGACCTACATATAAAATGCCGCTCCCTTGTCTATTAGGCAGGTTTGCATCTCCGTAAATTCAATGCCTCTGTGCTCTCATTCAGGGACAAACAAAAATTTTCCTGTAAGACCGCCACGGTCACACTCTCATTTCCATGCCTGAGAGCCTGAAGCCTGAACAAAGGGCTTCAGTTGATCTCATGTGAGCCAAAATGGAATGTGAGTGCCATTCAGAGTCACACACATAGAAAGATTTCAGCTGGGACAGGGCCCCCACGCTCCCCTGGGGTAAATTCCGGTCGTGTGGCGACCAAGGCCTGGCCCCAACCCCTGCCTCAACTCCATGGGGGGCCCCAGGGACTTCTGGTCCCCCTCCAGAACTGGTGTCTTTTCTCTTCCTGAATGGGGCGGGTACCTGGCCACTGCTTTGTCAGAACAGGTCAAGAGATGTGACCTAAGGCAAAGGCACCCCTTGCTTCCCGGGATGGTGATTCAGCCCCACTTAGATGTTGCTTCGTTTACCTAATTTCACAAAAGGTCTTGAGAAACAAAGGGAGCAGTGGGAAACAGGACTGTGAATCTTTTAGGTTACAGCTGTTATATTATAGGGTGGAGGGAAAAGCAAGAGGGGAGGGGCCAGCTTCCAAATTGAGGGGCTAGGTGATAAAGTGCCAATCTGTGCTAAAAGAACATGGAAAGGCAATGCACTAGAAACGTAACAGTTGGGCGCAAAAGTCACAATGATGAATCTGGCGTGTGTGAGAAAGCACAAGAACACAATGTGGAGACCACAGAAATCGCAATCTTTTGAGACAGCGGCTGCTTTTGATGTTATTAATTAGGATGATCTGGTGATTGTCAGAAAACTTCAGGTTACAGACGTGACTGTCACAGCCACTTGGACCGACGCCCAGAAGACATCCACCTGCAACCCTGAGGGGCGTATCTAGGCCCTGGCTCCCTTTACCCCTGAAACATCCACGCAGACCCGCTATTTATAACCCTGTCTGTCCTGGAGCAAAGGACATGAAGCAGGGACATTAAAAAAAAAAAAAAAAAAAGTATCCAGACAATTTCACTCACAGTTCCGTTTAGTTCCAGATAGCAACTGCCGATTTTTTTCAAAGTGCAGGGTTTTTAGATATTCAAGTACCACAGGACTGGAGGAAAGGAGTACTTGAAACCTCGAATAACATTTTCATTTGAAAAGACACACTTTGGAAAGATCTCTCCAACAGACTGTAAATATAGGCTATTAAATTAAAAATCTGGTTTCAAAATAACACCCTTTTTGGTTGGAAAGATCTTTCTCCAAACTCAGATCCAGCTTTTGAACTATTCGGTATCAAAAGCCAGAACTAGAAAGACGTGGGTTAAAAAAGTAAAATGATAATCCAATGTTTAAAAAAACCCCAAAACACCACTTTATATGAAAATGAGGGACAGGGGAAAAAAAAAAAAAAAAAAAAAAAAGGCGAATGACGACATCTACAGGAGGCCTCCCTGAAAGGATGCTCTTTCTCTCAGACCTCAGTGAGCTGAGTTTGTCATGGATCTTTAGAACCGGCAGTGACCTCGGCAATCCACCTGGTTCAAGTCCCCTGTTTTACACGTGAAGAAACTGAAGTTCAAGGGACTTTTCCAGGGTCATACAGCCAGTAAAAAGCAGAGTCTGGCCTAGCCCAAACTTTACTCCCTGCCAGGCCCTCTTCTGAGACATCACGCTGTGATTACACAAGGCAGCTGCACGAGGACAGGCCTTGATCGATACTTTGGAGGCCCCTGAGAGCCAAGAGACACGTCTACCTGTAAATTTCCGTAAAATGAGCTACGAGATGTTTCTAATTTAAAGGCCCCGCAGAACAGTGTTTCCCAAATTTGCCTGGTGGTGAGGATCACCAGGGGCACTGGCCAAAAATTAAAATCTCCAGACCCCTTCCCGGACCCACTGAATCGGCCTCTCCCAGGGGAGGGACCTGGGAGGCTGAATTTTCAACAAGTGCCCCAGGTAATTCTCATCATCGGCAAAAGTGTGGGAGAGTGCCTTAGAAGACTGTAAGGGAGAAACCTGGCTCGTGACTCAAGAGAACTTTCTTGGCCACGTAAGAGGCCAGACTGCAGTGTGGGAGGCCCGGGCGCTTGGGCTCCCAAGCCAACCTGCATCGTCAGCATCGGCTTAGGTTGGCGAGCACTTTTCAGGGTCTACATAAGGACACATACAACCACCGCAAAATAGCATACATCCTTCACTGCTCTGGGGGACAAGCCTTTCGATTGGCAAAGCAAAACTGCTGTTCAGACACATTTTTCATAGGGAAACTAGATGTAATTGGCTTAAGAGCAATCAAATGCCGAGACTGGGACAGGAGGGTGAGAATCCTGACGCTAGTCACCGTGGAGAACAAGGCGGTGGAGAAAACCAGTAACTAAGCACAAAAATAGGCTGGAGCCCCCAGGGACTGGCCGCCTGCTCCAGCGCAGGTGCGCCTGGTGGGTGGTCCCCGCTGATGGTGTGAGGTCAGATCCAGGTCACTGAGGGAGGTGGGGGGTGGGGGGGGACCTGAAGCAGCCGGTGACGGACGCGGGTTCCAGGGGAGGCAGCTGGAGCGCGCTGGAGTCCGGGAGGCCTCACTCCAGGTCGGCCTCCACCTGCTCCGTGTCAGAGCACTGAGACTTGTTCCGCTCCCACTGGCAGATGGCGTTGGCATACTCCACCACCAGCTTATCCATCCACGTCAGGGGCTCGGGGAACAGCACGGAACCCTCAAAGAAGCCCAGGTGGCCCCCGTGCAGAGGCAGCACAAACATGACGTTCTCCCGTTTCTCTGCGGGGGGAAGGCAGCTGAGTGAGTCACCGTCTGGCGCGCTCCCAAGGCAGGATGTGCCAAAGGGCGCAGGCCAGGGTGGGCCCGGGCTTTCCCCACGGGTGAAGGTCACCAAGAGGATGTACTTGACTTCTCCTCACTCTGCCTCATTCACCAGAGTGGGAGGGAGATGAGGCGGGTGGCCAAGGCCGTGGGATCTAGCAGGTACTGGAACGGCTTGGCTTTGGGGTGGAATGGGCACCGGCTTAAGCAACACTTTGAAATCCAGAGGGGTCTCAAACTCGGGTGTATGTTAGAATCACCTGGGGTGACAGAGAGGGAGAGAGCACGCACGCGCGGGTGCACGGGTCTCGCTAAAGCTCCCCAGGTGATTGGATTATACAGCCAGATGCTTCAAATCTGACTGTGCCTCCAAATCCGGGCTGTCACCTTACAATGCACCTTAATACGCCAGGTGGAAAAGCTGACATTCTGCATTTCTAACCAGCTCCCGGGTGACGCCGAAGCTACCGGTGGGGGCCAGGCTTTGAGGAGGGATTGACGGCATGTCTGCTGTTATTTACTTCAGCGGAGTCAATGTTCTTTCATCACAAACACTTCTCGTTTGAGACTAAAACAGAACTTAAAGCTGGCCATGCCCAGCGCCGCTAACCTGGAGCCTGACTTCAGGAGTCCACACGTGGGCTAGTCCCGCGTGGGCTCGGAGAGGCCATTAGTGAAGATGGGGCAAGACGGGCAGCCACGTGTGGCCAGAGACCACGGAAAAATGTCCTCCCAGGGGACCGACTGGCAGGGGCCCGGCTGCTCCAGGCCTCGGAGGCACCTCCTGGGGCGCACAGTTCTGGCTCTGTGGGACTCTCTTGCGGGGTGACCCTCCCTTCTGCTTCCTTTTCGGTTGCTATTTCACAGATTCTGCGTGGCAGCATTAGAGCTACTGGTGTTACTCTGGACACCGGAAGGAAACGGCACGGCCGCTTTCTCTGCTGCACGCTGCTCACTGGGCTGCTTTTGTGCAGGGAGCCTACGGCTTGACAGCGGGTTGAGGACGGGCGGCTTTATCACCTCACACACCTGTATCACACACAACATCCACTCCGAGCAGGGCACGGGGCTCCACCCACTGGTTTTTACTCCCCTGGCCTGGAGTTCGAGCCAGAAGGGCCCCTGCTCTGCTTAATATAGGATATTTACAAGAGAAACGTGGTCGCGGAGGGCTACAGAGGGCAGGAGAATGGGTCCCGGGGAGCTGAATTGCAGTGCAAGTGGTCTTGGGATTTCCAAATGTTTCCTTCTGCTGCTACGTGCTTGCTCGCTCGCTCTCTCTCGTTTCTCCCTCAGCCCCTCTCTAGCGTGGGGTGAGACCGAGCTGGCCTGAAACACAGCGGCATTCCCATGAGCAACGTTCTTTGCTTTTTCAGTTGCTTATATTTTTATCCTCAAAGCAGATGGAGAGGCTGTCAGAAGAGGCAGCAGAATTGGCTTTTTTGTTCTGCCTTTCATGTCAGGTTTTTAAAAAATTTTTTAATGTTTATTTATTTTGAGAGAGAGAGGGAGAGAGCATGAGCAGGGGAGGGGCAGAGAGAGAGGGAGAGAGACACAGAATCTGAAGCAGGCTCCAGGCTCTGAGCTTCCAGCACAGAGCCGGATGCGGGGGTCAAACCCGTGAACTGTGAGATCATGACCTGCGTCGAAGTCAGAAGCTTAACCGACTGAGCCACCCAGGTGCCCCTCGTGTCATGTTTAAGTCGAAATATCTCTTTAAATCAAACTCTCCAATTTAATGGAACCATAAACCCTGAAACAATAATTTCACAGAACACTGGGGAACTCCCCCAAACCCCTCTTGGCTATGGATATAAAAATGACGGTCGTCTCTGGCACCAAGAGAGAACACAAGGCTCTGCCCAGGGCTCATCACAGCCCCAGTACTATCAAGGCAGGCTGAACGAGAACCCCGCCACGGGATGTCCTTCCCCACAGAAGCTGACCTACAAGAGGTGACAGCAGTATGAAGGTGACAGAGTTTGCCATGGCAACGTGCTGAATGGCCAAGGGAGCAGCAGGAAGGAACACTTACCTGAAAGAGATTTTGGAATGGTTAGGAGGCTTTCATGCACCAAGGGGTCATCAGCTGCGTTGACCAGCATGAGAGGCACATAAATCTGCAACAGGAAAATAAAGGAGAAATAAATGATCGATTCCCTTTCTTAGACCTCCCTCTCCCCCCGAGTCAAGGCTCAAATTCAACTACCGGACATGCCTTTGAAGCAAAGGGAAGAGGGTTCCTGTTCAGTCCACTGCACGAGTGGATTAAGGCTGCCTGCCTGTGTTCCCTGGCGGTGGCATGAACCGTAACTGCAATCTGATGGCGGCCTGGCAGGTGTCCTAGGGGACCCACGTGTTCTGATGGAGCCTGGGTAGGTGCTCAATGGGGCTCACCGGCAAAATCTTTCTGATGAGACTCCCAGTATTTCAGGTTAGCCCACCTTTCAGAAAAGTGACCCTACAGAGAGTTAGGTACACATTCATTCCGTTTATACTGTGGGGAGGACAAATGGAGGGTGCTCCCTTCCAGACAAGGGAGATTTTCTAGGGGAATCTGAAGGGGAAAACCAAGAGTAGGCTGGTGGATATTGGGAAGCTCTTAGTGGGGTTGCGTTCAACATCCATTGTAGTAAAATAGCCTTTTTCATTTTAGGGGAGAAGGGCTGACGGGCACTCAGACGCTACGGACAGCCGCACCCGGGCAGCACAGAGACTGGCTGTGCCAACCTGGCGGTCTCAAACACTGGTCTAGACAGCTCAACGGTTCTGTAGTGGCTTCAATGAAGGCAGCCAGAGCCTGGGGGATGATGCTAAACCAGGAGGGGTGGCCGATGTGACAGACGGCAGGACCGCAATTCACAATTACGTGCTTCAGCTGGGTGAGCAGGGGGCCGAGCCACCAGGTGGACATTGACAGGGCTAAATGGGAAGTCCTGCGCTTGAGGGAAAGGAGCAATTGTACAAAGAATGAGGAGAGACTGGTTTGGTGGTGGTGCAGGTGAAAACACGGGGTGCTGATGAGTGGCCACAAACTGAATTTAATCCACATAAAGTTTATGGCAGCTGCCAGAAACTGCGTTAATAGAAACCTGCCCATCTTGCCAGCACACCTGTTCCTCATTGTTCTGATACAGAAATACATCTCTTTTCCTCTGGGCTCACCAGATCATGGCAGGAACTTGGAGGTTTAGTCCTAGCCGCCACACTAACAAAATGCACAATGGCCGGAAAAAAAAAAAAAAAAAAAAAAGTCCAGAATTGTAAGAAATCTACACAGATCTATGAACGACCATGGCAGGAACCAGGCAAGATTACACTGTCAAAGGAGACTTAAAAAAAAAAAAAAAAAAAAAAAAGGGCGTTGCAGTAATTTTAAGGGCTTTTACATGGATACAGGAGCAGACTAGTCCCGCTCTGCACCTAGGGGCAGCTCTGGGATTAATTTACGGAGGCCCCAGAGGGCCAGAGTTTGGTTCGCAAACAAAGCCCAAGTCAACAGCTACCGGGGTTCGAGCCTCAGGAGGTTGGGGAGCATGCTTGTTGCACGGGGTGTGAAGTTGGGGGGAAGTCATGCTGCTTCTGAGCTGCTGCTACCTCTGAGTCCGTGCTGTCACTCACCCTGTGCAGGTAGCGCATGCAGCTCTCCTCCTCATAATATTCCTTCAGGGAGCTGTAGCCGTGGAACTTCCTGGGAAGGAGAGGACGGAGCCACACTCGTCACAAGGTCGGATGCAGAGTGGATTTTATCACTGCTCCCATCCCACGCTGACACGTCACATCAGTTGACAATACAGATGCACCAGCGTTAGGAGTTAGGAGCTCTGGCTTTGGTATCTGGGCTCAAATCCTGACTCTGCCACTTACGGGCTCCATGACCTCAGGCAAATTCTTTAACCTCTCTGAGCTTCTCTGTAAAATGGAGCCAGGGACAGCACCTTCCTTAACGGCACTGAGATTTATGGCATTAAAGTGCACACCAGCACAGAAACTCAGTGTTATCTATAGTATTTATTAGCACAGGTTACACACTTCGAGTCAGTATAAAACCAGATGTCACCGCAGACACTAGGAAAATGACATTCAAAGGCATTTATGAGAGCTCTTCTTTTCAACAAAATTCTTCCTGGCCGAGTAACCCAGACCACTGTGAATTGGAATGCAATACGTATCAGGTAATGGGCATGAGACAGAGATTCAGTTACTGATTTCGTCCACCCACGGAGCAGTAGTCAGAGATAAATTGACATTTAACCAAACCTTTGATGTTCCAGAATGAAAGTCCTGTAGGTTTGCTGTGCCCTGTGCCCTGTTCATCCTGGGGCTCTGACACCAACAGGCCGAGTCACCCTCAGGCCAGGGGATCTTTGGAAACCTCTTTCTGATGCACATTAGGACTTCTGGTATCTGAATGGTGGTTTTGTTCTATCCTGACTGGCGTCTTAAAGATATCATGCCTCCCCTGAAGATGTACATCTCCTCCACTGCCAGGCCCCAGAGACATCTCTGCCTGGGAAGCCTCCAGAAAGTTCAGGCTGCACTGCCAGGGTCTACTCTGCAGGGAGTGGCTGAGCGCAGACATCACCTCTGGGCCACCTGTCTGCATGCAGTCAGTCCCTTTGTGGTCCCAGAGGGCCAGGAAAGCACTCCAGGCCTCCAGTATTACTGGTGACCTTCATGAAAACTGCTACGATCCAACACCATTCAAAAGGAAGGGCTTTAGGGAGAGTTGAACACCACTCCCTCTGGGGCTTAACAAAATTCAGACGATCGATGGGGGAGTTTAAATGTTTGGTTTCTTTCTTGTTAGTACCACAATAAAGTCGCATTTCCCATCTTCAGCGAGAGTGGGTAGAATCCATTCTCAACTTCTGAACACACCAGTGATTTTCTAGTTTCTATTTCCTTTGCGTAACTGTTAACAGGTTTATTTCAAGGTTGCTTGGTGTAAGAAAGCTACTAAAATCCTGTAAGGAAGATAAGCACCCTCAGGTCAATATCTGCCTATCTACTGGGTGAACAGTTAGCTTGCTTTAGATCATGCCTGAAGGTATCAAATAAAAACGATGTTGTTTTTAAGGAGAACGATGAGGCCAGAGATCAACGTAACGTTGCCTTTTCTAGCTAAGGCTAAGCTCAATCAGAAACTATGGGTGCTAGGAAGGAAGACAATGTCAGGGTCTCAGCCTCAGGTGCCTGAAGGGAGGGGGCAGGGAAGGATAAAGGACTGAAGTGGGCAGGGTTTGTGTATTACACTCAGGAGAGACTTCACTGCCCCAAAGAAAGAGGCTCTGTTTTCTTGCAATGCACAGCCCTCTTTGTCTATTTCTTGTTTTTTACTTTGGGTAGAGACACAGATAAGTGCAAGAAATATTTCCTTCTCCTGCAAATGCAAATTACGTGGCACCTGATCCCTGCCCCAGGGTCAGAGAACGGCAGGTGGGGTAAGGGCTGTGGACAACTGGGGTGTGCGCACCCCAGGTCCCCAGTTTTCAAGCCCAGTACACCGCACAAGAATGCAGAATGAGTGGTGAGACCTTCTTGTTTTCTAAGAGCAACTAGAAATTTGGATTTTTCTGTGCAGTCTTCAGTTTTTATTAAACATTAGACATTTATTCAAAGGAAAAGAAAAAAAAGACCTTAATGCTGAAGTGGGCAGAGGAAAAGCCCTTGAGCTGGGCAACGCCGGCCTGTAGCCCCCACGCCTGGCGCCCTGCCCCCTGAGCATGGACACACCTCATCACGTTGTCATCAATCTGCATCAGGGACGTGGCTGTGTAGAGGCGGCTCAAGTCAGTGTCCTCCAGGCTCTGGGGTTTCTTAACATGGTCTCCGAAAAGAGCTTGCCTAGAATGAGACACAACAGCAAACAGAACAAAAAGCAGATGACGAACCAAATCGTGTTGTACATTTGGAACACCTTACAATTTTATTTTTCAGCTCAATAAAGCTGAAAAAAACATGTAAAGGGCAGATGATAACCGTGAGCAGAGCCTGCTTCCTTTCCCCAGGGGGTCAAGCCAGGAGAGAGTATCTGACAGGGGATACAGGACACGTCGGAGAGACATCCCTTCAGCCCTCAGAATGTTCCAGAGGATGAGCTTGCAATGTTGATTTTTGAATAAATGCAGAAAGATGATTGCCAAGGTCTTGTTTTCCTTTTCAGAGGCAGCTAGACAAACTAAAGAGCGTGTTTGAGCCTAGGTGAGTACTGTCACCCTTGAACAAAGCGGGGGTAGGGGTGCCAGCTTCCAGCGCAATCAAAAATCCACACAGAACTTCTGACTCCCCGGACACTTAACTATTAATAGCTTACTGTTGACCGGAAGCCTTGCCAAGAACCTCAGACAAAAAACACACATATTTTGTATGTTACATGTATTATGCACTGTATTCCTACAATAACGTAAGCTAGGGAGAAGAAAATGTTATAACAAAATCATAAGGAAGAAAAAATATATTTATAGTACTGGACTGTAAGAAATCCACAAGGGGTGCCTGGGTGGCTCAGTCGATTGAGCGTCTCACTTCGGCTCTGGTCATGATCTCATGGTTGGTGAGTTTACCCCACATCGGGCTTGCTGCTGTCAGCGTGGACCCCACTTTGGATCCTCTGTCCCCCCCCCCTGCCCCTCCCCTGCTTGTGCTCTCCCCAAAAGAAATAAATGCTTAAAAATAAATAAATAAAAAATCCACATACAGGTGGACCTGTGCAGCTAACACCCGAATTGTTCAAGGATCAACTATATTACGAATCCTTCACTGAAGGGGAGGGGAGGTCTTCGGAAGGGATCTATAGTGAGTGGTGGGCGGTCAGCCAAACAGTGGGGGGCGAGGGCTCACCTTTACACTGGTGTTGACACCTCCCCTTTCTCTTTAGGAGCTGTTTCAGTCACTTAACAAGGAAGACATTGGAAATCCCATTTAGCGCTGGGGCAAATCAACTGCTGTCCAACGTGTTAGCTAAAAAGCTTACGTATACTCCGAAGAATAGTCATTTCTATTAAGAACGAGATCCATCTTGAGAAGGTGATAATAAAGGTAGAGATCAAAACACACACACTTAGACCTTCGTCCCCTGCAGGGTCTCAGGCACATAGCAGAAGGAGGGCCGAGTCTGCGGTCTGGCCCTCCACGTTCTGGTGTGTACTCACTACCCCTCTCAAAGAAGAGCACATTTCTTTAACATCTTTCCCCCAAAAAGATTATGAGGAAGATTGTATACCTACAGTTTAGAATTCACAATTTATTATTATTTTTTAGCATTTCTTTAGTATTATGAACATTTGTTTATTTTTTTGAAAGACAAGAGACAGAGCACGAGTTGGGGAGAGATAGTGAGGGAGACACAGAATCCGAAGCAGGCTCCAGGCTCTGAGCCATCAGCACAGAACCCGACGCAGGGCTTCCACAAACCGTGAGATCATGACCTGAGTCCAAGTCAGATGCTTAACCGACTGAGCCATCCAGGCACCCCTAGAACTCACAGGTTAAAGCGCCCCTAACATTTCTAAATGTTTGGCTTTCTGTAGGAAATTGAAAAAAAATGTAAATACACCTAGAGCACATTCAAAGGGTTCCCTCAATTTGTTAAGAATTACACGATGGACCTTCTGGACTGATTAATTAGTGGCAAGACTAGGCCCTGTGGCCAAACAAACGTTCCCTGGGAGGAGTCCCCTCCCCTTCCAGAAGTGTGGAAGGCAGACAGAGGACCTACACTTGGTGTCAGAGGCTTGGCTTCACCCCTTCTGGAACGTCAGCAAATCCCCAGCCCCGTGTGAACCTCAGCTGAGCCACACCTGACTCACAGCTGAGACCCAAAGACCACCAGCTGAGTGAAAACAGTTTACATCCGGTCAGCCCAGGGGACAGAAGCCTCCTTTTGTACCTCCACGCACCAGTCACAAGGGCCTAGCAGCTTGGCAGCCTGAGGGGCCTGTGAGCACCAGCCCTGCCCAGACTCCACGTGGATCCTGCCCAATCTGGGGCGCCTGGCTAGGGCAGGCCAGTACCGTATTTTCTTTTAACCACTGAGATCAGTCAGATCGCCTTTCCTGGGGTGGCATCAAAACCCCTCTAAAATTGCTCCGTTTGCGTCCCCGTGATGTGCCGGGCTCTGGAGGTGGGGGAGGTGGATCAAACCCAGCCCAGGCCCTCCAGCGTTTTACAGTTTAGTTCAAGACACCGGGGAAGCAACAGAAAAACAGTTCGGGGGTGAAGGAGTTGGCTTCACAGAGGAGCACGGAGATGGGCCTAAAGTATGGGTAGACGTGACAGGAAGGGCATTTTCGGCGAGGCCCCGGTGGCGTGGGAGAGGCCAGAGGGCGTGGGACCTCCAAGTGGCCCAGTCCGGCTAGAGGGAAGGCGGGTGCAGGGGAAGGGGGAGGGACGGTGTGACTATTAACAATCACGACGAGAAAGCCATCGCCAATACCTACTGACCTGTCCCGCACGCCGGGCGCCGCTCCAAGCGTGGTCAGGGGCGACCCCACCCAAGCACTGTGAGCAGGAGCGAGGCAAGACCGGCATGGGGAACACGCAGAGGCGTGCACGAGAGCAGCCTAAGGAGAAAGGTCCCCAGACCATGACAGGCCCCCTCGGGGTTGCTCTAGTTTGGGCGAGAATGGCGTAGAATGGTTCCTCGTCTTGGGTACGTGGGGAATCATGAAAGCAGAAAGCGAGCTGGCGAATTGGGTAGCTCGGGACCCGTTTGCTTCTGAGCGAGTCACAAAGCGGTCGGCAGAGAATCTGCAGCAACCCTGCCTCTCTCGTCCTCCTGGAGAACCGCGAGTTCTGGCCTTCGTGACTCGGGAATGAGCTCAGAGGGGAACGGTCTCCTGAGAGGGCACGGAAGGCGACGCACCTGTGCGAGAGGATGATCTTCTTCATGTTGTCCGCCATGAGGAAGTTGTAGAAGCGCCGGCACTGGTCCCACTGCATGAAGGTCTCCTGGGCCCTGAAAGAACCACGGGGGGGGGGGGGGGGGGGGGCAGTGAGAGACCGCGCCCTGGAAGTCGCGCTGGAGGATGTGCAGCCGGGAGGCCTTGCAGGGACCCGCTAGCGGCACGCGCTGGGGCCCCGAGAAGGTGCTCACGGCACCTCTCCCAGGAGGAGGAGGGCACTGGCTCCTGCCCCAGAACACGGGTCTCTGCGGGGTGGTCTCCAGCTCTCCGCAGGGCTGAATGCAAGGCCCCAGCGGGGAAGCTCTCTGGGGGCACAGGCTTTGTGGGTGGCAGTCCCGACACCCCCTTGCGGCACAGTGGCCTTTCTCAGGACCGGTCAGTACTGGCATTTGAACACGTCCATTCGGCTTCCCACCTGGCCAGATGGTTTTTCTGGCTTAGTGAAGGAGTACGTAAGGGGGGTGGGGGTGGGGGTGTGGAGAGGCACAGTGCAGGGAAAAACCTAAAAGAACTTCTCGGTCGCTGTTTGAGAGGCAAAGGGAAAGCACACAATGGTGGGCTTTCTATTGATTAGCCTTAGAATGTTTAAGGGGCAAGGAAACGGAAGAAGACGACGGGCGACCCACCCTCCCTGGGCACGGGTGCGGAGGCTGGTTCTGAAGTCTTTTCTCCCCCTCAGGCTACGGTGCACCGGCAGCATGACTAGGCCTACCTGACCTGAGGGCCACCGCCCGAGCCCCAGCAGTAAAAGGCAGGTAGTATTATCCCCACTCTAGATTAGGAGACCACCACGCACTCAGGTCAAGGGAAAGTGCGGCCTTCTCTGCGCACCTGCGCAGATTTCCTTGGCCACACGACAGGTGAGCAAACACCCAGTGTGCTAATTCCCACCGCCTGGCTCGGCCCTCCCTGCTCAGTGCTCTCTTCCCTGGGTGTGAACCCAAACATCACCGGGTCCATGCTAACTCCCACCTTGCAGACGTCTGGGTCTCGAGGCCTGCTTCCACTCTGGGGGTGAACCCGGGTGTCACCATTCCTACGCGGGGTCCATCGGTTTCCTATCCCAGATGGCCAAAGAGGGGACGGGGTGGTTCATAGGTTTTTTTTTTTTTTTTTTTTTTTTTAATCCAGAAGAGTTTATAAAAGTTATTTCCCCCCAAGGCTGCCACCCTTCAATTTTGGAACGGCAAACATTTCCCATAATACCGTGGTTAAAAAATAAGGGGTAGTGGGAGGTTAAAAGCAAAAGGGTTTGTGGCTTTAACGGTGTGTGACATGCTCATAAAACGTGGGCTGAAGTTCACATAAACCGTGGGAAAGCTAACACTGCCTTCAAAGGTCAAAAGGCCATTCTATAAATGCACGGGGGGGGGGGGTCCCCAAATGCCGCAGACACAGAAAGGATAGGCCAGATCACTGTGGGTGGGACCCCACAGTGGGTGGGGTCCCCAGGGATCTGGACACTTGCCTCTTGGTCTGAGCGAGGAGGAAGGAGGGAAGTCACCCAATCCATGAGCCAGAACCTGCTTCCTCCGCTGGCATCCCCTCCTCTGACCTTGGACCCAGGCTGCCCCCTCCTCAGAGAGCAGTCTCATTATCCCAGCTTTCTCTTGCCTTTGTCCGTTTCTTCCTTTGCTGCCTTCGTAACTGCTTTGGTTAGCACGTCCTTCATATTAGAGGGAATGCAGAAGGCAGGAAGTGGGGAGGTGCTGACCATAAACGTTAAGACCTGAACGACAGCACTGCGGAGGCTCTCTTGACTGAAGATCACAGGCACCACTCACTGAGAGGCTCTGGGGGACGCACAGGGGCCCTGGGCTTGAGGAGGACAGGGAATAAGGATGCTGGAACCATCTCCCTCCATCAATGCTGGCTGACGCTGATTCCTAGCATCTCTGCTTTACTGCTCAGCATACACAGGGACTGTCTTTCACCACCTTTGTGTATAAAATTAAGGAACTGACACTTAATTTTATACTGGTTGAATAAAACATAATCAAGGGCAATGTGTTATAAATGCATTCATTCCATATATTTTTTAAAAGGCCTCATTTCTTCAATCCCAACAACAACAACATATGGAAGGAAATCCGAGAGGAGAACCTATAGACTAAAAGAAACTTACGAGACAGATCAACAAATGCCATGCATAGGCATTACGTGGATCCTGATCAAACAAGCCAACTATTAAAAACCTTCTGTGAGATAATCAGGGAAATCTGAACGCTGAGTAGAAATGGGATATTAGGGAATCATTCATTTCTTGGCATGATAATGGTACTGTGGTTACATAAGAAAAAGTTCTTAGAGTCTTTCAGTGCAAACTAGTAAAGTATTTTCAGATGAAATGATATGATGCCTGGGATTTGCTTTAAAATAATCAGCTTCTGGGGTAGCAGGGTGTGCCTGAGCTGTGGAGGAACGAGAGTGGCTGTGAGCTAGGCATTGCTTAAGTGGGTGATGGGTACCCGGGAATTCAATATCTTACTCTTTTTACTTTATATGTGCCTAAAATTTCCCATCATAATGAAGGAGGAAGAAGAAAAAGAAAATAGACAATTATTTTAGATTATGAGCTACTGAAAATTATTTGCCCTGCTGAGGAGATCAAAGTTCAAAGAGATACAGAGAAAAGTTGAAGTTAGTCTTAACCGGGTAACTGTGAGCCTCAACAATCATTCTCAGGGACGGCAAAGAGACCGGTGGGTCGTGTGGAGCACAGCACAGTTCCCGTTGAGGCCGAACTCCCATTTTGCTGCCCTGTTTTTGCAGCGAGAGGAGGCAGGAGGCAGGAGGCAGGAGCAGGCTGGTGTGGCAGATGGGCCAGGGGCCTTAGGGCGGGCGGCGGCATGAAGGTCTCACGAGACGTCCAGGCCACCCGGCTGGTGAGAGTCGGAGCAGGGACCTGAATACCGCCCATCCGACCCCACCACATAGGTCACCAGACTCTGCAAAACCACTTCACCCCACCAAGCCTCATCTGACAGATCAGGGGGTTGAAGGAGAGAATCCATTTCATACTGATTGCTCTATGGCTGAGGTAGCTAGACAGCTTTATCACAGGCCCAACAGAGGACTTTAGTGGTGTTTCGCTGCTCCTGTTAATGGTGGATGTGGTGAGTGGAGAGCTGGCCAGCTGGTGGTGGTAAGGGGTCTGGATCTGGCCCTGGCTGAGGAGACCTGGGGGGCGGGCAGGCTCCTGAGAAAGATGCGGCGTGTGTCTCCTAAGGACGGGACAGACGTCTGCCTGGAAACCAAGGCGAATGGATCAGGAGGGGAGAGAACACTCAGCTGAAACCCTGACAACATGGCGGACGGACTGCCAGCAAATGGGGAAGGACAGGGAAGGACAGACTGTTGAGGTCTTGGGTAGTGACAGGCCCCCGGGCGGGCCACACACACAGGGTGAACAAAACTCAGAGGAGAGCAAGCAACATTTCCCAGGCATCGGCAGGACCTGCTGACATGGGACCAGGACTGGAAGGAACCCTGTGGAGGCTCCTGGGTGGCTATGAGGGAAACTTCCAGCAAGAGAAGCAGAAGAGTGCTCTCTGCAAGAAAACACATTCCTGGGTGGAGCCCAAGGTCCAAGGTGGAAAAATATGAACAGAACATTTGGGTGACATCTGGCAGACGTTGTTTGAAGCAAGCCACAAATTGGGCACCAAAGACAGGGGACTTCGGCTCTCCAGACAATGAATGAACCCTTTTACTTGTCCAAACAGCAGAACCTCTGTGTTCTTCTTTTAAAAATATTTATTTTTAAGAGGGAGAGAGGGAGAGAGAGAGAATCTCAAGCAGGTTCTGTGCTGTCAGTGCAGAGCCTGACACGGGGCTTGAACCTATGAACCATGAGATCATGACCTGAGCCGAAACCAAGAGTTGGGTGCTCAACTGACTGAGCCACCCTGGCGCCTCCAAACCTCCATGTTCTTGGCTTGTCTCTAGATGGCTACGTTCTCTACGAGAGAGAGGGGACAGCAGGATGGGCTCCCTGGGCTGAGCCACCAGGAGAGTCTGGCCAACGAGGGCACAAGAGAGATGTGTCATAATGAACAGCCAGGAGAAGGCTCTGAGTCCTCCAGGAAGGCAGGTTTCATCCACTTCAGAAAGAACCAGGACGACTCTGCCAGGGCTGATGCCTCCAGAGAGTCACAAAGCTATTCTGTCATCGAGACTGCAAATGAGAAGCAGAGTACCTCCCAAACCAGCATGCTTCACCGGGACATGTGTGGATTTTGAAAGAACTTTATCCATCCATCTGTCTACCTACCTTTTATCAAAACAAACAAAGTTCTTTTAAAATGCCTTTGTTTCTGATCAATGTAATGTTAAATAATAAGATATTTTCTGCACTGGTTTCCCAGCCACCTGCTGGTGAGCGGTTTCTATTGGAACAGTTATGAGAGTTTTAAAAGGTGTTGTGGGTGGGGTGCCTGCTCAGTCGGTTAAGCATCCGACGGCGGCTCAAGTCATGATCTCGTGGTTTGTGCGTTTGAGCCCCGCGTCCGGCTCTGGGCTGACAGCTCAGAGCCTGGAGCCTGCTTTGGATTCTGTGTCTCCCTTTCTCTCTGTCCTTCCCTCCCTCATGTTCTCTATTCTCTCTCTGTCTCTCAAAAATAAGCAAACATTAAAAAAATATTAAAAAGATAAAAATAAAAGGTTGTGGAAGAAGACGGATTTTTAGATCACTTAGAAGACGATCCAAAGGAAGCAGGCATCCACAGTCACGTTCAGGGCAATCCACCGGGGCAGGGAGGAGCAGAGCCAAGCACTTCACGCTGCTGGGGGGCTCTGCTCAGAGAAAGCTCAACCTCCCAACTCAGAGTTTGCAAAACGAGTGGACTAAGCACTGATTAAAAGGAACTGAAGTCGGAAGAGAATGAGCTGGGGGAAAGCACGCACCTAACACCCAAAGGAATTCAAGTCTCCCGGCTCAAGTAAATTATATCTCAGAGTGCTGAGACCCTGCGAGGGCGGCCAAACATCTTTTCTGTGGTCTTCGAGAAAACATGGAGGATGAGAATGAGACGCAGGTTCTGTGAACCTGGGCACGCGTGACCCTAACATTCCAAAAAGGGACAACAAGGCAGGCGTGCTACAAATGAAGACGTGGGGGCGCCTGGGTGGCGCAGTCGGTTAAGCGTCCGACTTCAGCCAGGTCACGATCTCGCGGTCCGGGAGTTCGAGCCCCGCGTCGGGCTCTGGGCTGATGGCTCAGAGCCTGGAGCCTGTTTCCGATTCTGTGTCTCCCTCTCTCTCTGCCCCTCCCCCGTTCATGCTCTGTCTCTCTCTGTCCCAAAAATAAATAAACGTTGAAAAAAAAAAATTCAAATGAAGACGTGGACGTAGGCAATATTACAACATACCTTGAACGTAATGTGCTAAAGAAACTTTAAAATCAAACCATGTTAAGCATCTCCTGGCATGTTATCACACCGGTGTAAGAAAACTGTTTTTCTCTGGGGAGGGGAGTTTCTCTTCCAAGTTTTGCCTATCTACAATCTTTTATTTTTTTCTTTTTAAAAATTTAATCATGGTGGTAAAAAAAACACATACCATAAAATTTACCTCCTTAACCATTTTTAAGTACACAGTCCAGTAGTGTTAAGTATATTCACAGTGATGTGTCATAAATCTCCAGAATTTTTCCATCTTGTGAATCTGGAAGTTTCTATCCGTTAAACTAGGACTTCCCATTTCCACCATTCTACTTATTTTTACATAGTTGCGCTCCTCATTACTTTTTTCATGTTTATTTATTTTTGAGACACACAGTGAGAGGGAGAGAGAGGAAGAGGGGGAGGGGCAGAGAGAGAGTTGGAGAGAGAGAATCCCAAGCAGGCTCCACACTGTCAGCACAGAACCCAATGTATCCTCACTACTTTAAATATACACGTTCTTTTATGTTACACATTCTCTGGTTTTTTAAATGTAAAATCTCCCTTGTTTTCCACTGTGATTTGTGGATAATATTTTATGACTATCCCTCCTGCTGGACAGGTGCCGGTTATCTCTAGCTTGGGCCTGCAAGATAGTCGTACTGTCCTGGGGGCAAAACCAAACAGCCTTGAACGGCGTGGCCTCTGGGAGGAAGGACGGTGGAGCGTCTGGTCTGGAGAGACCCAGGCAGGAGGGCTTCTGGCTGGCAGCTGGTTCAGGGGACAGGGCTGACCTGCGGAGAGGTCATCACCTCTAGCTAGTTCAGCTTGAGAGTGCAAGCGAAAGAAAACCATCTCTGCACTGGGACGTGGGCCCAGAATCCTTCATTCCAGCCAGCGGGGCTTTGGGGCAGGGTGGGGCACGGAGCTCAGACAAGGGTAGGGACTGCCAGTCCCCTCTCTTGCCTCATCAGACTATCTGCCCTGAGGATGTCCTTTTATAGGAACGGGATTACTACGTGAAAGGGTCTGTCACCCTCATTTCTCTGAGAGGAAAGAATTAGCAATAAAGAATAAACAAAAACCCCCCAGACACTAAGGGCAAGCCATCTGGTCAGCTTCACACCCCAGTGGTGGAAAAGCCAAGCATTCTTCCAGGCTGGAGTTCTGCCCACAGAGCTTCGTCTAAACTTAGCAGATTCTCCCCCCATGCTTGGCCCTGATGCAAAATTACTGATTGTTAAAACCGGCATACAGTTCTTGCACTATAAACACAGATCCGATGAAGGGACAAGTCTATAGAGGGACTTTATGAATGACAGCCCTTGCTTTTGTCATAGACGCAGCCATAGTCTGGGGTTTGCCCACGCAGAGCAAACGAGAGAATATATACGCCATTTGGCTGGAAAGCGATGTCTGGTGTTCTCTGCGGCAGGGAAGCTTGCGGAAAGCACCGTGCTGAGACCCAGCGGTGCTCACACGCTTCCCCAGCCAGGAGCCGACCGACACGGAGACCTGGGAACTTGTCTGTTGTCCTTTAAGGCCCCCCCCCCCCCCGCACCTGGACCCTGTGCCTACCCTCACCTCCTTCCAAGAGCCCTCCCCTCTGCCCTCCTCGCTTGACTGGGGACTTCCTGGGCACCCAGATGCCTAGTGTGGAATCTATTAGTGACGCGTATCGGTTGGTTTGCTGCTTT
Organism: Leopardus geoffroyi; assembly: GCF_018350155.1. NCBI lineage: Eukaryota > Metazoa > Chordata > Mammalia > Carnivora > Felidae > Leopardus > Leopardus geoffroyi. The sequence goes on from NC_059337.1 coordinate 6,567,328, forward strand.
GTAAACATCCTTCTACTGTCGAGAACTGCCGTGAGGTCCTCAGACACAGGCTGTCTCTCATCCCCCAACTGCAATGACACGCTTGGATTCGAATCGTATTATTATCGGCAGATTCTGCAATGCCAGATTGTTGAGGGCTCCCTTAGGAATGAAGACGCGATTTGATCGGAAACCAGCCCCCAAAAAGGCTTTCCTTCTCTTTTCTTTAAGCTCCATGAGGGCAGGAAATTTTTCCACCTTGTTCCCGGCTGTGTCCCTGTTACCTAGAAGGGTGTCTTGGCCGAAGGAACCAAACGAATCAAGGAACGAATTAACCTGCAGGTAATCTTCTGGCACCGCCACTCCTGGCCGATCGCCACTCACTGCACGAACTTAGAATCAAGAGTCTTTGCAGGAACGTTTCAAATGATTAATTCAACCAGAGTTACACTGAGTCTGACCGCACACGTTTCCGGGACTGGCTGGCAGCTGCTTGTGCTGAGGGAACTATGCGAAGTCTACGAGACGGCAGGCATTTCGGGTTCTTGTATCCTGCTCTCGGGTGGCTCGGCACATCCTAGATGAGCTTCTCTGGCGGCAGCTAGGCTTTGCGAACTACGGCAAGCGGGCACGGCTGCTGGCCTGGGGTTGGCTCTGGCTACGGGGCTGGTGCGCTACTGGGGTGAGAAGCCAGCGGGAGGGGATGGGTCACTGGCAAGCGGTTCTCTAGGCTCAATTAGGAGAGATTTACCGGCAGCACGGACTCCCGTGGGGCCCCGGCAGAGGCAGACGAGCCCTCCCTGCTCCACCTCGGCGTAAAGGAAGCATGGCTGCCATCGTCCCAGTGCCGCAAAGGCTCATCGCCCTCAAGCCTTGGCAGGAAAAAAAGGTGACACTGGTTTTGAGTAAGGCACTGTCCTTCGGGGAGTAGATCTCATTAAAACGTCGAGGGCACCCGAGCTCAGGGCGGCGCCCGCACACACAGGGCGATGGGGTCCCCCTGACCTGCCACCACTTCCAGTGTGTACGTAGGGCCACGGGATCGTGGCCCTAGTGTGGGTTCTCTGTGCTCCCGAGGATGAAGTTGCCTCTTTGTCTCCTTACTGTACGAGGTTGATGTGATAATGAGTAAGTATGAGTGTGAAGATCTCTGAGGTCTCAAAGGAAGGTGGTGTAGACCGTCTGCAAAATGTACGGCACCTCACAGAGTCTAAACTTAGCAGATTTTAAGCTCCCTTCGCTTGAGGGCAAACCCCTTAGTTCACCAACCGCACGGATCATATGCTCTTGCCAACAGCAGATGGCGCTGCTGCAGCAAAAGGAAAAGAAGCTGCGGTTTAAGATCTCGTGTCTTGGTGGAAAAAAAAAAAAGAAAAAAAAAAAAAAAGAAAACAAACTTGTCCTACATCCTCCCACTTATCAAATGCTGTGCTCTCTGGACACAAAGTCCGTGCTCAGAGCACTGGGTTTAGGAAGGGACTCTGGTGATTCCAATCTTACAGGTGATAGAAGGCTTGCTGAAAACCGGACCATTTGTCAGGCGAGAGCAGGCAGGGTCCTCGTGTCAGGACCCGTTCCCCTGAATCCTGTGGCAGGGACCTTACCCTCTCAGCGACTTGGTTAACTCCGGTCACATAACAGCTATGAATTGGGAACTGGATATTTCTAGCCAAGATCAAGGGACGTGTCCTTTCAGCTGGCTCTCCGGAGCACAGAGGGCAGTGAACGGGAGGATTCCCGGCAGGAGGATGAGGGGTATCTAGTATCATCACTTCGGCCCATGATACTAGAGCTGGAGGGGCCGCTGAGGTCCCCAGGCCCAGTGGCTACTAAATGTGGCTAAATATCAGAAGTCACTCGTGGAATGTGTCCAAATGCAGATTCCTGGCCTCATGCCCCAGATTCTAGAGCCCAAATCTCCAGGGCTGGGACCCAAGAAACTGGATATATTTCTAAGATGGTCCCCCGAGGGGTTCTTAATGCAGTGAAACTGTCACCAGTTCACCAGACTGGTCTTTGTGACCCACTACCGTTACCTTCTTGTCCCACCATGAACGATGGTCATTACTGGTCACTGGCAGACTCTCTACGTCCCTGCCCTGCATACGTGTGCACTCCTCTGACCCTCACAGCGGCACTACGAGGTAGGTACAATTTATTAGTATTGTCTCCCCACTGTGCAGGCGAGGAAAACTAGAACCCAGGCCTCGGCCCTAGAACTCAGGAACGGTTCCGTCAGGGATGTTTTTCAAGTCTTCTTTCGGGCCCATTTAAATCCTCCTTTTTGGCCGGCTTTACGCCTCATGGGCAGAGGCTGAATTCTAGGCTTGCATTTGCCCTTTGGCTGTGCCGGCTTCAAATTCCAGTTAATATGTATCTTTGGAAACAACAGACAGCCTCTATCCATCAGCAAATGCCGAAACAGGTTTAAGCAGCATTTTGAGAGATAACAGGAGGCCAAAAGGAAGGAATCATTTGTTAACTATAAGGACTGTTTGGTATTAGGTCAGATCAATGAGGAGACTTTACTTTCTTGTGCAATACTGGATTTCCTCAAGAGATCTTTAATAATTGGTCATACCCATGCGTTATACAAAAGCCATTATCATGTAGAGTGAGTACGGGAAAAATGTGAATGCATTTGAAGAGTCTGGAGAAGTGTGCGTGAATGAATGAGCGTGTGTGTCTGCTGGCTCTCGGGAGATCTGGGGCAGCACTGATCTTGAGGGGGGAGTCAGAGCAGATGATAATGCGCTCCTAGGGCTCATCCTGCGGGGCTCTGTGGGCAGGAGACTAAGGGGTAAGATAAACCTTTGTCTAGCAGGTCGTCTCCCTTGTGGTGATGTCTGGGATGCCGAATGGAGACTAGTATTTGAAGGTGAGGGCACAGATTCCACGGTTGCTACAGATCCTTCCCCATGTCTTTTGAGACTCAACTCTTCTGTAGGCAGGAGGGATCTGGGGTCATAAGACCCCGCTCCCAGATTCTGGGTTACCCGTCTTGTGTTCTTTGGTAAACCCACAGTTCTTACAAAACTCCTGCAGCACAAACAGATAAAATCACCTCGCAGAGACTCCGCAGGGAAACCGAGGCCTATTCAGTTACAGATCTGATCGCCGAGTACAGCTGCGGATCGGGCTTAAGGAGTCTGGTAAGACAACTCCCATGTATGATGTGGAAGCAAACCAAGGTGCCTCCACGGCCCAGACACTTCCACGGTCCCTCTGGTCTTCCCCGACCAGCGCTGGAGCACTGACTGGGGCACCTCAATGAGCGGAGCGCAAACCAAGGACCCCGACGGGGGAGAGAGGCAGGAGCAGGCGGGGAGGCCACTCACCTCAGCGCGCTGTACCCCTGGCACACGCTGACACAGCACAGGACCTTCTCTTGGTTGGCCTGAGTCTCCCCCAGGTATTTACACACGATGTTACCGCCCAGGCTGAAGCCCACGACGACCAGCTGGGTCTGGGGATAGGTCTTCTTGATGTAGTTTACCATGGCTCCAAATTCCCAGGTGCAGCCTGTGGGCAGAGAGGGAAGGCCACTCCATCACTGTAGGCGCAACAAAGACTGGAAAAAACGTGAGCTGGAGGGTTACTAAATGGGTGCTAAGATAGTAACAGAGAGAGCGGGGTGTGTGTGTGTGTGTGTGTGTGTGTGTTCAGAGAGAGAGAGAGAGAGAGACAGAGAGACAGAGAGACAGATATACAGACAGACAATTCTCTTGGGCTACCTGGAGAGAAGTTTCCAGATGTTCCTCAGTAGGGAGGAGACGCGGTCTTAGTAGGGCCCATGAGGAGAGGTATAGACAGATGTATCAAACAGATGTACAATGCTCTTTGAAGGTGGGTTGTGGAAAAACCTTCTAGATGCACATGGAAATCAAAACAGATATTCATGGGGCACCTAGGTGGCTCAGTCGGTTGGGGGTCCAACTCTTGATTTCAGCTCAGGTCTTGATCCCAGGGTCAGGGGACCAAGCCCTGCGTCGGGGTCCGTGCTCAGCATGGAACCCGCTTAAGATTCTCTCTCCCTCTCCCTCTGCCCCTCCACCACTAGTACTCTCTCTCTCAAAGGTAGAAATAAATAATAATAAATACATAAATAAAACAGGTATTCAGGGCGTGCGTGAGCACATTTGTTCGCACACAGACATACACGAAAGCAAGAGCAAAACCCTTTGGGATTAGCTTCTCAGGCTCCCAAACACGACTCTATACCCATGTGTACAATGACTCATGGTGTTAAGAAAAGTACCAAGTGTATGTTATTACAGGATCTTCTTGTCAGCGTGGGGGAAGGACGGAAAGACAAATTCAGTCCAGCGGGACGGCCAGGATGCTCTATAGAATAAGGATAAAATGTTTTTGGTGACGTAAGGACAGAGTGCCGAGGGAGACGGACGCATTCAGAAGGACACAGAGGAGACCTCTGCACGGAGGCGGCCTTGTTTGCCCAGGAGGGATGGTCTCAGCTGGCTCCACGGGGAAGCCTGCGAAGCCGTGTTCTAACTCAGCGGCTTTGCTAAGAGGAGGAGGGTAGTGCCCTACGTGGGTGAAGGGGTTTGTCACATCCTTCTAAGACCCAGCCCCAGGCTCTTCCGGGAGCCGACTTAAAATGAAACCTAACAGGGAAAGAGGGATGTTGGCAAGACGCGTGCACACGACACATGGCGTGAGGAGACCGTGGATTTATCACGGAAACACGGGGCGCCTGGGGGGCTCTGTCGCTTAAGCATCTGACTCTTGGTTTCGGCTCAGGTCATGATCTGACAGTTCGTGACTTCGAGCCCCACACTGGGCTCTGTGCTGACAGTGTGGAGCCTGCTTGGGACTCTCTCTCTCTCTCCCTCTCTGCCCCTCCCCTGCTGGCTTGTGTTCTGTCTCAGAACAAATAAATACACTTAAAAAAAAATTTATAATGGAAACACGAGCGGTTGACCTCGGCACCAGCTCAGAGGTTTTGACACCCCTAATGAGGGCTGAACAGCTTCCTCCCTAACCAGCAGGCCATGGGCCAAGCGCCTCTCACAGCTTCTTCTCACAGAGGGATGTGGCCCAAGCCAGTCCAGCACAGCCCGTGCAGGGGTTCTCAAACTACGATGTGTATAGTTCATGCTGTGTCTCTCTCTGTCTCAAAACTAAATAAATATTAAAAAAAAAATTTTTTTTTTTAATCTGCTTTTTCATATTTGCCTGAGCCACGGAGGTCCTTGTCCCTTATATCGGTGGTTCTCAGCCCCGGCTGCACTTGGGAAGCACCTACAGATCTTGTGCGAGGCCTCCCATGCCCGGGTCCCACGCCCAGATACTCTGATTTAACTAGTCTGGGGAGGACCCAAGCATTGGTGTTGTTTTACAAGATCCCTGGGTGATTCTAATGTGCCATCAGATCGACGCCATCACATCGAAGCTTTGGAGAAAATCTAGAAACCTAGATTGGCCTTTTCAAGTCTTAAGTTACAATTACTTGTTTAAAGTAATTTAAAAAAAAATTTTTTTTTAATGTTTATTCATTTTTGAGAGACACAGAGACAGCATGTGAATGGGGGAAGGGCAGAGAGAGAGGGAGACACAGAATCTGAAGCAGGCTCCAGGCTCTGAGCTGTCAGCACAGAGCCCGACGCGGGGCTCGAACTCACGAACGGTGAGATCATGACCTGAGCTGAAGTCGGACGCTTAACTGATTGAGCCACCCAGGTGTCCCCAAAAAGGCAGATTTTGAAGCATACTCTCGCTCTGTCTCTGGGCCATTCCGTTTCAGACTTTCCTTTCCCTTCCACTTGCAGGAAGCAACTTTCACGTGTGGAGGCATTGCTCTGCCTTTTGGAAGCTTCTGGAAGCAGGGCTGTCGGCCTGGTAGCAGCTTTCTGCATATTTCCTCAAAGCCAGGTTTCTACAGGGGGTGAGTCTCTGCTCTACACAGCCAGGCACCTCCTCTAGGTCTGGCAAACGCCAGTCTTTAAAGCACATATCAAGTGCTTTCTGGTAATCTTTCTTATAAAGAGTGAACCAGAAAAGCAGCATCGAGGTTAAATCACCGTGAGATTTAAGCGCTAGCGATAGCCCAGTGGTTCTCAAAGTGTTGTCCCTGGGCCAGCAGCAGCGGCATTGCAGAACTGTTCAAAATGCAACGTCTCGAGATCGTGACCTGAGCCGAAGTCGGACCCTTAACCGACTGAGCCACTCAGGTGCCCCAAAGATTTTAATTTTTTAAAGTTTTATTTATTTATGTAATCCTGCACCCAAGGTGGGGCTCTAACTCACGACCCCGAGATCTAGGGTCACATGCTCCACTGGGTGAGCCAGCCAGCTGCCCCCTAGGCCTGTCTATCTTTACTCAGGTTGAGACTAATTACCTGAGACCTAGAACAGATGTTCAGATGTCACTGCGGCAGTTACAAAACTCAGATCTGTTACGCTACCGAGAAGCAATTACAGCTAATGGTAGAGACACCTCGGGAGCCTCAATTTAATTAAATCCAAATACATCTGATGTGGATGAAGGGCCAGCCCTGCCTAACGCTGGACAAGCTGTTTGGATGTTGTGTGAAAAGCTGCCTTCTCTCCCAGGCAAGGGCACGGTGTCAGCCCAGCTCCAGGCTCTGCCTTCTGGGAGGCGCCGGGTTCTCCTGGGATTTCCACCTGACGACAGTTCCCAAACATCCTCAGGGACTGGGAGCCGCTCCCCGGACTGTTCTAAGAGCTACAGGATCTGTGTTTTCATCCCAGGAGGATTTTAATGGGGTTCTATGTATTTAATCCTTGTGGGATTAGCACTGGTAACAAGATTTAGGTATCTAATCTTGTTGAGCTTTTAAAAGACAGGACGAAACACGAGCCACTAACCTGGCCTTAGAAAGAGGAGTACCACAAGCCATCTGGGAAAGGCAACCTGCTGAGAACAAGAACGACTTTTCTTCAGCCTCCCGCCCCTGGAGAAGGACAAAGCTGAGGCCACCCGGAAGCTACTTTCACGGAAGCCATTTCCCAAGCGGCACCAGTGTGACTAAGCTGGCTCAGAGACAGGGATGCAGAGACTCAGGGCTCCTGGTGGATGGAGACTCTGAGTCACCGTCATCTTTATATTCTCCACGCCAGGCCTGGGCCTCGAACGTGGTGGGTGTGCCACAAATGACAGCACCGTAAGGAGGAGGTTTGAATCGTGTGGCACTCGAGCGCACCCTACTGGCCAGCGTGACCGTGGCGGGGACGGACAAGAAGTACCTAAATATCTTCCCCGCTAAGTGTAATCCAAGAGAACGATCTGGTCAGGCTAACAACGTGACTCCTGGTGGGCATTTGGGGCCAGCGGCCCCCGTCATTTCTCAGTGTTGGGAAAGCCACTGCAAAGCGGAGTCACTCGGGAGGAAAACATCTGCAGAAATTAGAGAGCCCTCTCTTCGTAGCATGGGAGCTGGCCTTGTCCTTCTCCCTGAAAGATTGTCACGAGTGAGTGCTTTTAGCTCTATTTCCGCAGGTATGTGGTATCTAAAACTATCTTTTCTGTCTGTCTGTCTTCACTTTCTGTCTGAAAGTGGAGTATCCAGATCTGATCCCAGAAGCACAGAGCCCGTCACTGCTTCTCCACAATTCTGCTCTGGGTATTTTCTACCCCCATCACGTTCCCGAACTCTGGGCCCTCAGCACCATCGCCGTGCACGGTGACTCCCGGCACATGATCTCGCCAGATGGTTTTCCAAGATGTTTGAGCCTCTGCAAATGCACCACCTTCTCTGTCACGTTCTTCCTCCACCCACCTCCTCCTCCCTCCCACCTTCCCGTGTCCTTCTGCCATGGTAACGCTCAACGGTTGCAGAGGCCACACAACTCGTGGTGGTCAATCTGGAATCATGAATGTGATCCAAAACTGAGTCCCCATCAATCAAAATGGTACATAGGAGAAGCTTATGGAAACATCTGCACTCATGATCTAATCAAAGGTCTTCAGACAGATTGAGCAGGAAAAACACAATGGAAGTTCCTTAAAAATCACTGTCTGGGCACCTGGGTGGCTCAGTCAGTTGAGCACCTGACTCTTGATTTAGGCTCAGGTCATGATCCCAGGGTCATGGGATCAAGCCCCACATTGGGCTGTGCGCTGAGCATGGAGGCTGTTTGAGATTCTCTCTCTCTCTCTCTCTCTCTCTCTCTCTCTCTCTCAAACAAAACAAAAATCACCGTCTGCACCTCCTTACGACAAGATGGCTTGGAGCCTGGGTGATCTCTACAGCATGCTACAGCAGGGTGGCCGTAGGTCCTAGTTTGCCTGGGAGAGTCCCGGAGTTGGTCTTTTGTTCTGACATAGTCATAAGTAAGGTCTTCTTGTACTCTCAAAAGTTGGGATGCTAAATCATATGGTCACCCTAGGTACAGGACCTCCCCTGCCTTCTAAGGTTGAAATGCTGCCTTCTAAGCAAGGCAAAGTTTCCTGGCCTTACCTTGTGGTTCCAAAAGATAGTTTAAAAAACAAAACAAAACAAAACAAAAAACAACCCAAGAAATCCCAGTATTAACTAAACTCAGTAAGACATTATACAACACCTTCTCCAAGCAACAGAAGACACCTCTTCTCCGTTTGATGTCTGATGCCAGAAATTCAAGGGTTTAGAAGTAAGGGAAGGGCTTGCTTCCATGTTTAAACTCACAGGGAAGGCAATTTAAATCATTTGAGACCATTTGCCGTGCCACAATGGCAGCTCTGTGTTTGGTCAGGGATGGGTACAAGTTCTCGGGAGGTTCCTGATCCTAAGGATGCAGTCACCTCACAGGGGCCAAAGTCAGGTTGTTTTTATTCCTTTCCCCTGATGCAGAAGTGACTTTAAAAATCCTAAAATTTCTCTCTTATAATCAAGATCAAAGTCATGGTCCCTTTGTCACTTGGCTCAACTTCAAGAGCAATCTGGGAAACCGAGGTCACAAGAACCACACTGGATAATTATGGTTTTTAGTTCATTCCTTGGCTGGTGGACTTGATCCAGTTGTCCTTTGCTCTGACCATGAATCCTGGACGATTGGGATAAGGCATTTAGCCAAACACAGAAAGATGCAGCAAAACGCTTCCTTCTTTTATGGGTCTCCTGCATCATCACCGACAAAACTACTTATATTCCAAACAGTGTCTGGGTTAGGAAATCAATACAGTCGATAAAGAGTAAGCCAACGTGTTCACGGCTATCGTGTTTCAATTAAAGATTAGGCTCTTTAGAATAAATACACTTCAAAAAAATCTTTAAGGCTTCTATATCTTCTTGCATTTTCAAGTGTTATTTATTGATCTCACCCACATGCCAGGGCTGTGTCCTGGGTCTGATCCTGCGAAGTATCCGGCTCAGTAAGAAATTTAAAAGACTGATAAATTGCACTCTTGTGGGTCGCACTTGTCATCCTGACAGTTTCACATTTTATTTATGGTCAGATCAGCTAATGTCAATTCATTTAATTCATCACAAAAGAAATTTAATATTTTCTAGCTTAAAAAACGCATGAACTAGACTGCAACAGGTGGTGAGGAATTTTTTTTTTAAGAATGAAAATAATTTGGGGCGCCTGGGTGGCTCAGTTAAAGGTCCGACTCTTGATTTCGGCTCAGGTCATGATATCGCGGTTCATGAGATCAAGCTCCACCTTGGTCTCCGTGTGTGGACAGAGCAGAGCCTGCTTGGGATTCTCTCTCTCCTTCTTGCTCTGCCCCTCCCCCCCATGCCGTACTCTCCCTCTCTAAATAAATAAAAGGAATGAAACTAACTTAAAAGACTGAAATAGAGCGAGAAGAGCACGAGCTACAATAAAAACACTTTGCCTACAGTGACTATAAGAGCTGGCTGTGCACAGCACCCAGAAGAGCTGAGCTGGAGGCGGTGGCCCCACTACAGGGCCACCACACCGGGTAAGGCACCAGCTCCGAAGGTTGTGCAGTTAGAAAGTCAGAACGGCATCCTTTGAGATCACCACCGGGGCCGGGCTGTTTCTGTACGCGGAGTCAGAACTGGCACCAGGCTCGAGACAGAAAGAATCTTCTGCTCAACGAGCATAGCTTCTCACACTGGTCTCACATGCAAAAGCTGACATGCGGTCAACGGCACGAAGCTGAGGCAGAGGCGAGCTCATTTAAGACTTCCGCCTTTTCTCCTCTAGGTCGGTTCATGGAAAACATACAGACAATCGTCATTGCCACTTACTGGTATTTGCCACACGCTTTTATACTGATGCCAACTTTCTCGACAACCTTTGTGAACCAGGCGTTCAAACCCCCACCTGCTGGGCTCTGAAACACAGGCTCTGTCCTTACGCAGGCATTTCCTGAGCATCTCTCTCTAAGTGATATGCTAGATGCGGGAGATTGATGTCACAACTCACAGGAGAATTGAAAAGCCACATCTGGTCCCTGTCCTTCCACGTTCACTGCTCGGACAGACCGTGGCCCTGTGCTCTTCCCGCCTCATGGTGAGCAGTTCCTCACCCGCCTGGGAGCTCCACGAGGGCTGGTGCTGTGCCCACCACCTGTGTTCTCAGGGACGCTGGCCCCTCGGAAGCCTCTAGATGCTGGATGAACAAAAGAGGGGGGCCCAAACCTTCCAGGCCCTTTGCTGTGGCTCTGAGAAGCCCCTGGATGTGCTTTTGCCTTACACCGAAAGTGTATGTGAGCGGGAATCCTTTCCTCACTCCCCAGCGTACCGACAGGAGGCGGTCTGTCCCTCGGGCAGGCGATGTGGCTCATTGTTCAGAAGCATAAGCTTCCGGACTAGACGGTCTGGGTTGAAAACCCGGACCACCCACTGAGCAGCTCAGTGATCTGGAGCCAGTCACGAAACCTCGCTGGGTTCCTCCTCTGTAAAAGGGGGACGGCTGATTTAATACATCCCATCAAGGGCTTAGGACAGTGCCCGGCACACAGCAGCTGCCCTGTAAGTGACAGCGATTAACACAAACTGTAATGAGCACGGCCACCGCAGCGGGGCAATTTTTAAACACGCAGCTGTCTCCCTGCTCCCGTGCGGCCCTGATGAACCGTATCCTACACAGGATGGGCACGACCACAGAGGCAGTGCTGAGCCGGGGTGGAGAGCCACACGATCCGAAGGCTGGTTCCATCACTTACTAGCCGTGTGACCCCGAGCCTGTGGAGGACACTAGCACCTCCCTCCAGACGTCAGCGACGGTCAGGAACACGTGCTCGGCGCGCCCCGGCACTCATCAGTGTGACATAAATGGGAACTGCTGTCACTCAGGATTGTCTTCAATGGCTTCAACCTTCAAAGGCAGCGTGAAGGATTCTAAGTCACGAGAACGCCTCAGTATCCATTTAGGAAATTCTCGTGTTCGGGAGAGATCTGTACTTAACAATTTCTAGTCCCATCAGCTCAGATGTCCAATGGCAAGGGACTCTGTTACATGGTCTGGAACGGATTTAGTCTGTCACGTGGGGAAAGGTCTGGTACCGTTTTCTCAGAGACACCTGAGGGGGCGGGGGGGGGGGCGGTGAGCTGAGGAGGTAAAACTTCCTCCTAACACCCTCTTTAAATTTTTTTTTTTTTTCAACGTTTATTTATTTTTGGGACAGAGAGAGACAGAGCATGAACGGGGGAGGGGCAGAGAGAGGGAGACACAGAATCGGAAACAGGCTCCAGGCTCTGAGCCATCAGCCCAGAGCCTGACGCGGGGCTCGAACTCACGGACCGCGAGATCGTGACCTGGCTGAAGTCGGACGCTTAACCGACTGCGCCACCCAGGCGCCCCCTAACACCCTCTTTAGATTTTCCTCTGGTCAAGATCAGTATTCACAGTGGCTTGATGGCCCGCCATCTGCTCAAGAGTGGCGCGGCCTGCGCAAGGGAAGGCTCACGTAGCCATCAGGCGCATCTGTTTGAGACGTGGTTTGCCACTCCCGCCCTACAAACTGTCACTTCATGTCCCTCACCTGGGTCCTCGTTCTAGGGCACTTTCTAGGCACTAAGCAGGATTCTGGGCTTGGGGAATCACACCATAGAGCACAGTGACTGCTGGCCCTCATGGCAGGGATGCTGAGAGGGACGGGATGAGGAGGCGAGGGCAGGGCACAAGGGCTCTCCAAGAAGAGACTAAATGTCGAGACCCGAATGACAAGAAGAAGCCGAGGGAAGACCCGAGAAGGGCCATCCGGAGACAGCATGGCCAGACCCCCCCATCAGCAGCCCTCCCCCCAGTGCCTGGTGTCAGCATACGCTCTATAGCTCGTCCTGGGATCCGGAGCCCCCTTCACGTCACATCCAGTCCTCCCACCCGCCCGAGGCCGACGTGGTGGGGGGCCTATGACAAGCGAAGGGAAGGAGATTTAAAAGAGGCTTAAGACGCCTCTCTGCTTTCTTTGAACTCTTCCACTGACAAGTAGAGAAAGGAAAGAGAGAACGAGGGGCAGTAATATTTAAAGAAAATAAGTAAAAGGTTTAAGAAACCTATCATCCAACTGCAATGTACAGGGACGGATTTGGCTCCTGAATCAAGCAACCAAAGGGGAAGAAAAACAAAGGAAGAAGCCAGTTGGGGAAAGTGAGGTGCTAATAAGGAACGTGGGTGTTTTAGGGGCGATGGTGGTATGATACGTTATTTTACGAGCCGAACCGTGTTGAAGTCCTAGCCCCCACTGCCTTAGGATGTGACTGTACTTGGAGGAAGGGCCTTTACAGAAGTAATTAAGTTAAAACGGGGTCATTGGGAGGGGCCCTAATCCAACCTGACCGGTGTCTTTATAAGAAGAGGAGATTAGGACACCGACCGGGGGAGACACGGACATAAATGCACAAGACAAGGAGAAGAACGCATGAGCTCCGAAGAAACCAAGCCTGCCCATGCCTTGAACTTGGACTCCCGGCCTCCAGAACGATGAGAAAATAAATGTCTGTAGTTGAGGCCACCCAGACTATGGTATTTGTTATGGTAGTCTTAGCAAACTGAAACAGTTTACAGAGAGTCCGCGTATCTTAGCATCATCTGCTAAAATAGTCCCAGATGGAACGATGGGCTCTCTGGGACCAGCTCCAAAATAATCTTCGAGAGGAAGGAAAGGGCAGGAAGGGGGTGACGGGTGAAACAAGCCTGGCCATAAGTTTAGTAAATTGTTGAGGTCGAATGGTGGGCACACAGGGGTTTATTTGGATTCATTTTACTATCCTCTCTATTTTGTGTATTCTGACTATCTCTCTAAAAAAAGGTTTTTGAGAAACTGAAGAGGAAACATCTTGTAGGTCGTCCGCCTTTCCGGAAAACTACTGCGATCTAACAAACAATAGGAATTTGTTTCTAAAATTCTAATGAAACAAACTGTAACAGCAACAAATGAAAGGAAAGGGTTAGCTGGCTTTGAGTAACTGTGTGTGTGTGTGTGGGGGGGGGTGGGGACTGAGTTGTCCCTGGATGGACTGACTTCACCCCCGGGATCTCCCTTGCTGAGATTCAGCTCACCAGCCCAGACACGCCATGCTCTGACCCATGTGACCTTGAGGACCTGTTCAAATGCTTTTCCTGGAAGAATCCTTCCTTCTACAACATGACAGCTTGCCTCTGGAGACAGGCTGGTTTCTTTCTTTTTCTTTCTTTCTTTCTTTCTTTCTTTCTTTCTTTCTTTCTTTCTTTCATTTTCTTTTTTAATGTTTATTTATTTTTGAGAGAGACAGAGACAGAGTGCAAGCGGGGAAGGGGCGGAGAGAGAGGGAGACACAGAATCCGAAGCAGGCTCCAGGCTCTGAGCTGTCAGCACAGAGCCCTACGTGGGGCTCGAACCCATGAACTGTGAGATCATGACCTGAGCCAAAGTCGGACGCTTAAAGGACTGAGCCACCCAGGCGCCCCCAGGCTGGTTTCCCTTTGCTGCTGCCTCACCCATCACACTGCTGTAGGATTGTTTACCAATAGTCCCATCTCTTCCTATGGAACTTTATCTGGGCCACAGACAGGCTGCTCCCTCCCTCGCTCGTGTTAACAGATCTTCAAGTATTTGAAAAAGAATAAACCAAACATTTAATCAATGGTTACGACACGTCGGGCACTCGGCTGCCTGCTAAGTCCTCAGGAGCCCATGTTTAACTGTAACATTGGAAGCCCCGTTTTGCTGTTGAAGAATCTGGAACTGAGGTTAGAGAGCTGCTCCAGGCCACAGCAGGCAGCGGCAGGGCCGCTCTGTGACCACGCGGAGCACGGAGCCTACTCTTCTCGGCTCCTTCAGCCCATCTCCCGGCTTGGGTGCGAATGTCTCCTGACCCAGTGTCCTTTCCCGACGGCCCCTGGCACAGCACCCCCGGGGGCGGGGGCCTGGACCACCCACACCTAGTGCTTCTACCAGTTCTTGCGTGATCCAGGCCCCTGGGGCCGCCAGACCCAGGCTCTCCTCTCCGCTCTCCTACCGCCTGGCTCTGTGCCTTGCCCGAACTACTTAACCTCTCTGCGCCACAGGATGCCTTTTCATCACAATTTGGCTAAGTGTCTCCCTGGCTGCTGGGGAGATCAAAGGGATTACATCTGTGTGAGACATCAGCACGGGGTCCCGCACGCAGGAAGTGCCCCCGCTGGCATTTCTGGTCTTGTTGTTGGCACACTGTTGCTGTTAGCGCTCCCCAGTCTGCCTCTGTCTGGGGTCCTGAGGTCACACCATGCCTCCCCATCTTCAACTTGTATAGATGGATTTTTCTATCCAAGCACAGGACCTTATAACCATTCCCCGTCGTTCTCATTTTTGTTAGGTTCTGCCCATTCGAAAAAAAAAATTGTTTCATGTTTATTCATCTTTGAGAGAGAGAGAGAGAGACAGACAGACAGACAGACAGACAGACAGGGGAAGGGCAGAGAGAGGGAGACACAGAATCCAAAGCAGGCTCCAGGCTCCGAGCTGTCAGCACAGAGCCCGACTCCGGGCTCTAACTCACAAACCGTGAGATCATGACCTGAGCCGAAGTCGGACGCCCAACCGACTGAGCCACCCAGGCGCCCCTCTGCCATTGTTTAAAAAGAGAATTGGTTTTATCTTTTTTTTTTTTTTTTTTTTTTTTTTGAGAGAGAGAGAGGTGTAAGCGAGGGCAGAAGGAGGGGGAGGGAGAGAATCCCAAGCAGGCTCCATTCTCAACACAGAGTTGGCTGGACGAGGGGCTCGATTTCACAACTGTGAGATCATGACCTGAGCCAAAATCAAGGGTCAAGGGTCGAACGCTTAACTGACCGAGCCACCCAGCGCCCCGGATTTTGCCATTTCTGCTTTTTGGATGCAATCCTGTCTCCCACACACTCGCTATTCTCCATGTGCCTGAGTTATCTGTAAATCTGGACCTTCACCTATATCTTCAAGCCACTGACCAAACTGTTGAACGGAAGAGTTTGTAACACAGTGTCCTTAGTTGTGGGAGTGAGTGCAGAGAAGTAGCGGGGCACGAGGCACCCGGGCTGGCACAGAGCAGGTGCACCCTTACACATCACCAGGAGCAGCATAAACCAGAGCAAACTCGTTAAGAGGACCATCTGACAAGATGTACACATACACATAAAAAATGTTGACTCTGAGATTCTACTCTTGGAAATTTAATCCAAAGTAGTCATTAAAGAGAAAAAAAATTCTACGCGAAAGATATTTATAGTATCCTCATTTAAAATGCTGAAAAACTCTAGGGGCGCCTGGGTGGCTCAGTCAGTTGAGCATCTGGCTTCGGCTCAGATCGTGATCTCACAGTCTGTGAGTTCGAGCCCTGCGTCGGGTTTGTTGCAGTCAGCGCAGAGCCCTCTTTTCAGATCCTCTGTCCCCGTTTCTCTCTGTCCCTCCTCTGTTCTCAATCTCTCTAAAAAATGAGTAAACATTCAAAAATTGTTTTAAAAAAATGCTGAAAAACTCTAAATATACTAAGGGGACTACAGAGAGGAACAGTTACATAAACTATGAGGGAAGCTCTTACAAAGATCAAATGTAATGACTGTGCACCTGTTAGCAAATACAAGATTATTTAAATTAGATCACCTTACATATACACACCTTGATTGTGACTACATAAAAACTATGTACCCAGATAAAAGAATGGGAAGGTTAAAAAATAGAAAATTACAATTATGGTAAGATTATATTTATTTATCATTATTCTTTTTTAATGTTTAATTTTGAGAGAGAGAGTACAAGGGAGGGAGGCGCAGAGAGAGAGGGGGACAGAGGATCTGAAGCAGGTTCTGCACAGACAGCAGCGAGCCCCGTGTGGGGCTCGAACTCATGCACAGTGAGATCGTGACCTGAGCTGAAGCTGGACACTTAACCAACTGAGCCACCCAGGTGTCCCAGTTATGGTGAGATTATAGATGCAATTTTCAATTGTTTCCCATTAAAACACACAATAACTTATTTGGGTATAAACAACCCCGTTTGCACATACTCAAACACATACTTTGTGGTTTTTTTTTTTTTTTTTTAGTTTAAAATATTTTTCTTTAAGTTTATTTATTTGTTTTGAGACAGTGCAAGTGGGGGAGGGGTAGAGAATCCCAAGCAGGCTCCACGCTGCCAGTGCAGAGCCCGACGTGGGGCTGGAACTCATGAAACCATGAGATCACGACCTGAGCTGAAACCAAGAGTGGGACCTTTAACTGACGGAGCCATCCAGGAGCCCCTATACTCTATGTCTATTATTTATGTGTACATCTACAACATGAAGGGAGACTCAAATAAGAATCAAGAACCGGGGCAGTCCAGAAGACAGAACCTTGGCTAATGCAAGACTTCAACCAAAGGCCAGAAGCATTTGTCTGAGTGTGAGAACCAGTTCCTGTCTTCAAGGACCTTGGGATCCCATGAATCGTCGGTGTGCCAGATTCCCTTCTCACGGTTGTGCGTGTGCCTTACCGCAGCCCTGGCACGCCAGTCACCAGAGTCCTGAGGAACGAGCGTGACGATGGCACCGTGGGCAAGGGCATTGGCCGTCCGGCTCCTGGCCCTGCTCTGACAGCGGCCAGCAGGGGACCTGGGGCAAAACCTTCCCCCGTGAGTTTCGCTCTCTGTCTCTAGGAGGCAGGATGAGATGGGGGTGGCTACGGTGCCCATCTGAGAGGCTGATGTGAAGCGTGGCATCGTGAATGCCCAGTCCAAGCTGGCTGCCTTATCACCACGTGCCCCACTGCCGCTCGCGGACGGGCATAAATTCTGCACTTAGCAAGGTAAAGCTAGTTAACCAGTTAACGGCACACTCGGAGTGCGAACAGCAGTAAGGGGGCCTCCAGTTGGCCATGCCCGTACTTACCATAGGTGAACATGCGTGGTGAGGTCAGCTCAATGTTGGGCAAGGCGCCCAGGTGGTTGAGCACGGCGCACCGGTAGCCACTTTTCTGCGCGTAGTCGACAAAGGTGCGGATGTACTGCTTCTCGCTGTGATTGGCGATTCCAGGGCAGATGACCATGGTAATGTCATCTACAGGGTGAAGAAAGAGAGCCCAAACACATCCAGTAAACGGTGAGGATAAACGGCCACCACTACACATCCCTGGCTGAGAAAACAGCAGGAGGGAGCTTCGTGTTGAATTTCACGCACTTCTCTGGGAAGAGTAGCCTTCCCTTCGAGCCGGAGTTGTCTACACCAGTGCTTCTCACACTATTTATGCCAAAGGGTCAGTTTTTAAAATTTCCGACCGTGGACAGATACTTTCGAAAACGAGGATACAAATCAATCACCGGAAAGACAAAATGAAAAAAATGTAAATCTCCACTTCTTATTATTAGATTCGACAGATAAAAAGTTTCTCTGCCACATTGTTGTACAAGTTCCCAAATCTCACTCTCAACTTCTGTCTGAAAGCCTGCATGAATGGTGGAATGAATGAATAGAAAAGTAAAAAGCAGTATCCGCACAGACTTCTCTGACCAAGGAATTTTACTTCCAGGTGTTTATCCTACAGATACACCTGTACGTTGGGAAAACAAGATCCATACCGTATCGGGGATAATGGCAAAAGATTGAACACAACCTAAATGCCCAGAAACAGGGGTCTGGTTGGACAGATTGTTGCATATCCAAGTGATGAAATATTATGTAGCCCTTAAAAATGAGAGACATCTTTACATATACTGATAGGGCAAGCTCTCCAACGCATATTAAGTGGAAAAAAAGCAAGGTGCAGAAAACGGTTATGATAACGCTGCCGTTTGTGTGGAGGAAAAAAAGACATCTATGTTTATAAATGTATCCACTAGCTCTGAAGTCATACGTAAGAAACCTAACAGTGGGTACCACTGGGGAGGGCCCTGGGGCGGGGGGTACAGGGGTGGAAGAGAGACTTATACTTTCTCTGGGTATCTTATAGGTACCTTTTGGATCTTCTGTCATGAGCATGAATTACCCACTTGAAAACATGAATACGCAGTCTTCCTTTATTTTTAAGAAAATTTTTGCATAGTGTTCCTTTAAAAGGAAAGTGGTGTCTAGGGTATCAAGTCTGATCATAAATGTCCCTTCCAAAAGTTAAGATAAAAACAACCTTTAAATTCTTCTTGAATGTGCAGAACTTTACAGACATGACCTAGCAGCTCCAGCTCTCGGACTCTTGCCTCAAATTTTATGGTTAAGGGTGCTCACCATAGAATTACGTACAGTAAGAAAACTGTGAACTCCACAGTGGATGAATCGTTAAACGGTGGCATGACCATATTGTAGAATATTAATCGTTCAGATCATGGTTTTGAAGACTTTTAGGCTTTGAATGACAGGAGAAACATATAACATAATGGATAATCATTCAGACTTTGGAAAAACAATGCATTTGAACTGGAAGGAAACACAATGCCAACAACAGAATTCTGGGTGGTGGGATTCTAGGTGGTGCTTATTTTCTTTTTAAAATATTCCTATGTTATCTAAATTTTCCAAAATGAGTTTTTAGCCCTTTTGTAGCCAGGAAAAAAAAAAATCATGGAAAAGAAAAAAAAAAGGGCTGCTATTTCCTAGAGCATCTCTTGGACACGTGTACAGAACCACCTTCATCCGTCCCCTTCTGGGGACGGGGGGTGATACACAGGAATGAGTAAACAAAACATCAAAGGTTGTCCCTTTTCAATTTTCCGTGTTGGTCCTGGGAGGAAGAACAGAGTGGTGAAATCAAATTTTGTGCTTTACTGGTGGGGGCGAGAGCATTAGAAGCAAGAGAAAAAAGCATTTGATGGTACGGCGGAGAAACAGATATTTGAACGATGAGCTATGAGATGTGTAAACACAATGGGGACTCCTAACCCATTCATTTATTCATTCCTTCTGGGACTGCTGAGTGGGAGGCTGCCGCTCGGGGCTCGGACCCCATAAGGTGACAGAGTGGCAGGTGCCGCGGAGAACTAAAGCCGGAAGGTGTGGTGGATTTACACGGGAAGGAAACACCAGCGAGGGGAGGTGGGGGCTGTCCCCCTGGGGAGGGGACGTCTGAGGTGAGACCTGATGACAAGAAGGAGGCGGCCACGGGGAGGGAGGTCTGGGGACGAGTATTCCAGACCAAGGGAACGTAAACTAAAGCTTCGTCGCTGGCTAGTCAATGGTTCCGGTTACTACGAATAACTGAGCGCTTTAACACGTTTACTGCAATTTACTCACAAACAGTCACCGAGCTCCTAGAAAACACTAGGTGCCTCGTGTACTTCAGAACTCAAAAGAACTCTCTCCCGGGAGGAGCAGCCGTCAAAGGAAGCCACTATGCTAACATGAGTCCTCACCGTGGACCCTTTCCGATGGGTCCCTACTCGGGGGGCTGGACCGAGCGATGCCAAATTCTAGCAGCAGTGGCAGTCGGAGTGGCTTCTGACAGGCGGGTATCCCACACCCTTGCGTAAATGGACCTCAATGTGGCTTTTGTCCGTGGAAAGCTAAGCGGAGGGCACCTGAGAGCCTGTTACGTGCGAGTACCCAACAAATAAGATCAGCCTGCACTGCATCTCTGAGCCTCAGTTTCCTCATCCATAAAGTAAGGATAACAAGGTACCAACCTTGTTGCCAGGGTTAAACGAGATTCCAGGATATTTAAAGCACTTAGAAGAGTCTAGCTTTTATTGCTGTCATCAAACCAGAGGCGTGGTCCTGGGGGGCCTGGGCTCCAAGTTCTCCCTCGACCCCTTACACCCAGCTTCTGCATTTCGCAAGCGGATTCACAAACTACTCAACAATGTTCTCTGACGGGCCCTGCGCGGTGAGTTGCAAGCATGAGACAGAGCTGATCCCTGCGGTCGCTCCGAACTGATGGACCTCAGGGGACTTCCTAGCAGCCCCCAGGTGTGACGGTGACTTGCTGGCATAAGGATCTCCACCGCGCTCCCTCACTGGCCGGTGTGATGGCCCAATCACAGACCCACGCTAGCTCACCTCCGACACAGTGCTCAGCCAAGGGCTCAAAGAGGTCGAAGGTCGAAGTGGCTCCATCGGACATGGTGATGAACTTCCGGTGCCCATACGGGTGTGGCGACCTCACCCTTCCCATCTTCCCATACAAGGCTGTTTGGATGTGTCCACTTTTCCCCAGATCAACGGTGGGATGTATCTAAGAAAGAAGGAGAGGAGAGATCAATTATCCCCACATTCCTTGAACAATGCATGGAGAAATTTTTGAGCAGATCTTTCAACCTATTTAAGTTTTTTTCCAGAAAAATTCTCTATACTAAGGATACAGGAGACCTTCTTTAAAAGTTTTTTTTTTTAATGTTTTATTTATTTTTGAGACGGAGAGAGACAGAGCATGAGCAGGAGAGGAACAGAGAGAAAGGGAGACACAGAATCTGAAGCAGACTGCAGGCTCCGAGCTGTCAGCACAGAGCCCAACGTGGGGCTCGAACCCACGAACCGTGAGATCATGACCTGTGCCAAAGTCGGCCGCTTAACTGACTGAGCCACCCAGGTGCCCCAAGATTTTCTTTTTTCTTTCTTTTAAAATTTTTAAAAAATGTTTTTATTTTTAGAGAGAGAGACAGAGTGCGAACAGGGGAGGGGCAGAGAGAGAGGGAGACACAAAATCCGAAGCAGGCTCCAGGCTCTGAGCCTGTCGACACAGACTTATGGACTGTGAGATCATGACCTGAGCTCAAGTCAGACGCTCAACCGAGGCACCGAGGCACACCACCCCCCCAAGACTTTCTTTACCTTATATCCTTGCCATGATTTACCTCTTTTGCCCATTTATTAATACATCCTGCATCAGATTAGCTCTAGGAATCACCAGGACATGCTTA
The DNA here is from genome assembly GCF_018350155.1 of Leopardus geoffroyi. Classification (NCBI taxonomy): domain Eukaryota; kingdom Metazoa; phylum Chordata; class Mammalia; order Carnivora; family Felidae; genus Leopardus; species Leopardus geoffroyi. The sequence goes on from NC_059337.1 coordinate 6,588,497, forward strand.
CGTAGACAGGATTTCAAATTTACAGTGTTAAGTAATTCAATATGGGTTATTTCTCTAATGCACGTTAAAAAGAAAATAAGTAATACATTTTAAACACATGCTACTTGACAGGGTTAGCCTCATTCCCAAACGGGCCCAGGGACTAATGCACACGAATGCACACTGCCTACACTCACTAATGTTCACTTCTTTGCCTTCCCCTAATAAGACAGGCCACAGCTACGGTGGTCACCCCACCAGCCAAACTGCTGCTCTCTGTTACACTGGGAAGGGCTGCAAGCTTTCCTAAGAGCCTATAGGTGTCTCGTGCGCACGTCGTCGGGGGCACTGTGTGCCCTGGAGAATGTGCTGGAAGGGCAGAGCAGTGTAAGTATTGGGTTAAATGAAGGATGAAGGCTTATCAGCCTAAGTCATGACGCCACCCTAACAACTGTCCTTCGTGAAAACACGCAGTGACTCTGGTCTCTGGGAGTAAATGCAAAAATCACACACTAGTTAATTACCAGGAAAGCAAGGTGCTCCTGGTTACAACTAAGAAATGATTCACAACCACAGTGTAAGGATGGTTCCATTTACCGAAGCTGCCACTGGTTTCTCCTTCACGGCTTTGAGCCCAGGCATGGTGCTTGGCCAGGATTTGTGTTCTATATAGAATCACAGAACATAAAACACCGTAATAACGTCCATCCTTCATCTCTGTATGATCTCCCAGTGGTGAGCATTTTACTAAGGGTTTGCCTTAAACTATTTCCCAATTCATGCCCAGCTTTTCTATCACACCAGGTGATCCTAAAAGCCCTCCTTAAATTAAACCAGATTTGCCTTTTCTGTTTTGTAATTCATTAAGTCAGAAATTTAAGAGAAGTGACGCTATCACCCTACGCAAGCCAGTTCCCACACGTACTTCCTCTGGGAGGGTGGGGAGGAAAGAGTATTTTAAGACCTAAGGACATGAAGCCATTTGCCAGCATGACACCACAGGTGCAAATCTTAGTGCAGAGGCTACGGCATTTGGAAAGCAGACAGAAGCATTTATAAGAGATGAGTGGATTATGACAGCAACGAAAAGCAAGCTTATAAAAATAACGTCAACTGGACAACTCAGCATGACACGAGATTTAGATACGCAATTTATAAAGGGTTTCAAGACGACCAACTTGAACAATAAGTTATACATGGGGGGGAGAGGAGTGATCCAAGAAACCAAATTCCTGGTCACTTTTCGCAGAGGAAAGTTCAACAAAAACTTAGTTTATAATACAAATTTAAAATAGAATTGTGCGAGGTTAACGGGTCAGAAGAATGGGTTACATTTCACATACCTATCTTCTGATCTGGTTTAGAATATAGTATAATCCCAGCACATGACAAAAAGAATAAGATAAAATTTTCTCTTGGCTGTTCACAGATGGCCCACACAATGATGACACGGGCGGTCATCCTGATGCCGTGCTCCTGATTCAAGGTCACGTTACCTCTCTGAGGTGGCCTCCAGCCTCTACTCTCGTCCCCACTTACTCCAGCATCCACCTGCCAGCGGAGGAGGGAAAACAAAATATGTAAACCTGGCCAGCCCCGTCTACTGCGTGGGTCCTAACTTGGCCTAGGAGGCCCGCCGTGCCTGCCTGCTTACGCCTTTCAGTGTAAGTTCCGATAAACCCGAGCCACGGGCCCGGCTCCACTCCAAAGAGGCAGAGCTTGTGCTGAGCTATTTTCATCCCAAATGCCAAGCTGTTTCTTCTGCCTGGAATACGCTCCTTTTCTCCTTGCACACCCGCTGCTTTCCTCACCAGCTACAATTTGTTTTTCTTTTCTTTTTTAATTTTCTTTTAATGTTTTAATTTATTTTTGAGACAGAGAGACACAGCATGAGCAGGGGAGGGGCAGAGAGAGAGGAAGACACAGCATCCAAAGCAGGCTCCAGGTTCTGAGCTGTCAGCACAGAGCCTGACACGGGGCTCGAACTTACAGACTGTGAGATCATGACCTGAGCTGAAGTCGGACGCTTAACCGACTGAGCCACCCAGGCGCCCCTACTATTTGTTTTTCAAGCCTCACTTCCAATCAGGTCGCTGGGGGAGCTGCCCTTCTCTGTGCCTCCTGGCGAAGCACCCTGAGCGGAGCTCTGTCCTGGCGTCCAGGAGGCTCGACTGATATCAGGGCTCTTTACTGGCACATTCCTCCCCACCACCTGCGGGAGCCAGGCTTAGAAATCGTTGTGCCCATCCCCAGGGTGCTTCATACACTAAGCATTTGGAAGGGCTGCTGAATGAATAGAGTACAGACCCACTTAGTGAATCTGAGAAGAAACAGATGTACTTAAAAAATGATATGCACCATAATTATGGCAGTTGGACCGCAGCAGGGGTGGTGCTTGGTGACTGTCCCCTTCCCAGGCCATCTGGCAGCATTCTCAGACCAGGCTGGGAGAAAACCCTGAAGGTGTGCATGCGTGTATACGTGCGTATGTGCACGCGTGTGCGTGAGAATAAGTGACCGCCTCGGGATCACTCGGGACTTTCTCACTTCAGCGTAAGGTCAGTTGTGCACAGTAGACGTTTCACAATCTTTAATTCTACCACCATAGCATCTACTGATAAAACACTGTTTTTAATTAACTTCACAATAACACAACACCGGAGTTTACAAAATCGGACGTTTAGACAGCCAAGTTTTGCTGTGTGTTTTCCTCTGTTTATAGAAGTCATCCACAGATCACATGAAAAAATGAAAAAAAAAACAAAAAAAAAAACAAAAAACCCCACAAAAAACCGAACACCTGGAATGGGTATAACTAGTTACGTGGTTTCGGTCAGGCAGGAAATGTGGACCAAAACAACAGACTATTTAAAAAAAAATTTTTTTTTTTCAACGTTTATTTATTTTTGGGACAGAGAGAGACAGAGCATGAACAGGGGAGGGGCAGAGAGAGAGGGAGACACAGAATCGGAAACAGGCTCCAGGCTCCGAGCCATCAGCCCAGAGCCTGACGCGGGGCTCGAACTCCCGGACCGCGAGATCGTGACCTGGCTGAAGTCGGACGCTTAACCGACTGCGCCACCCAGGCGCCCCAACAACAGACTATTTTGAAAGTCACATAAACACATAAGCAAGCACTTAAGAGACACTGCTCAAGTGCACAAGGAGGAATCTGCTTTACTCTAACTACCTTTGTGATAGTGAATCTGAGAATATAGCTGCCAATGACCCCACCTATCCCCAGGCCCTTGTGCCACTCTTCCCATCGGGGCCCCCCCCCCCCCAGGAGTCTGGGCTGGCCCAGGACTAGTTTAGGCTGGTAGAACGTGGCAGAACGGCTGCTGTGCAGGGCTGGGGCTGGCCCTTCAAGGAGAAGCCTGGCAGTTTCTGCTTTCACCTCCTTGGAAGCCTGGCGCCATGTTGTAAAGGAGCCAGGGCTCGAATACCCAGTGAGTAGAGGCAACACTGAGGGCGTCTAGAAGATGCGACACAGAACCGAGTGCTGCGTGCGTTTAAAACAGCACCGTACCGCCTTCCAAGACAGATGGACCAATTTCTCATTTCCAACCGTTAACGCACGCAAGTGCCTCTCTCCCTCACCCTCCTCAATAACTAGCTTTGTCAATCTTTGACATTTGGGCCACCCTGATGGGCAAAAAAATGGGTATTTACCTTCAACTTGTGTTTCTTAAGGCTGATCCAATCTATGGAAAACCAGTTTCTTATCTGAATTTGCATTTTCCTGATCCATATGTTTATTAGTCATTCACATCTCTCTTACGTAAATTGTACCCTTTGTCCATTTTTCTGTTACATTTTTATCTTTTTCCAATCCATTCATAGGTACTGTTCTTGTCACCCCTGCACGTCATTTTCTATTTTATGTTGCAAACGCTTTCTCCCAATTTATAGCATATTTCAATTTTATCACTTATCTTACATAACTTTCATATTTTGTGGTTAAATTTGTTAGGTTTCTTTTTTTTTTTTTTTTTTTTTTTTAACGTAGGCTCCACACCCAGCCTGAAGTTCAACATAGGGATTGAACTCACAACCCTGAGGTCAAGAGTCAGTGCTTAACTGACTAAGCCCCTCCGATGCGCCTAAGATTTTTGTTTAAAAAAAATTTTTTTTAATGTTTATTTATTTTTGAGACAGAGAGAGACACAGCATGAGCGGGGGAGGGGCAGAGGGAGAAAGAGACACAGAATCCCAAGCAGGCTCCAGGCTCCGAGCTGTCAGCACAGAGCCCGACGCGGGGTTCGAACTCGTCAACTGGGAGATCATGACCTGAGCCGAAGTCGGACGCTCAACTGACTGAGCCACCCAGGCGCCCCAGATTTTTGTGTTTAAAGTAATCTCTACACCTTACGTGGGGCTCAAACCCATATCCTTGAAATCAAGAGTCACATGTTCCTCCGACTGAGATAGCCAGGTGCCCCGATTTGTTAGGTTTTTCTGTTAAAACCTTTGTGTTTTGCATTTTGTTTTAAAAAGAGCTATTCTAGCACCCAATTTTAAATACATTTCCCAATATTTCCTTTTATTATGCCTACAGTTAAAAAAATTTTTTTTAATGTTTATTTATTTCTGAGAGACAGAAAGAGACACAGCATGAGCGGGGGAGGGGCAGAGAGAGGGAGACAGAATCCAAAGCAGGCTCCAGGCTCTGAGCTGCCAGCACAGAGCCCGATGCGGGGCTCGAACTCACGGAGTGTGAGATCATGATCTGAGCTGAAGTCGGACGCTCAACCGACTGAGCCACCCAGGCGCCCCTATTTGTCTATTCTTATGCCAATATGACTCTGCCTTAATGAATATAGCTTTATGGACTATTTTGAGCTGTAACAGTGCAGGCCCCCCCTTCACTTGTCTTTTTTAAAATTCTCTTGGCAGATTTTTGCCATTTTATTTTCCATATGAATTACAGGATTAGCCTGTTTCATGACAAACTTGGAATTTCTAATTGGAAACACACCAAACTCCTATATTACCTTGGGTAAAACTGACACGTTTACAGTTTTTACTGGTCCCATTAAAAAATGTGCAGTATCCGTATATTATTCAAGTATTTACGTCCTACAGTAAAACTTCATAGCTTGCTTCGCGTTCCAATGCTCAGTTTTTACTACACGAATTTGCATACATTTCTACTCTTTTTTTTTTTTTTAATTTCTACATTTTAAAAAAAGCTATTCTTAGAGTTAGCATCTGGGCATGTTTCACTCCTAACTCCCTGAAAGCTGCATCTCAGTACTAACACATACGGTGGTTTGTCCAAAGTGCTGTGGCCAGTGGTTAATAAATGCTTGTTACTAAGAAAGAAGCTAGACCACAACGAAATATAGAGGCCAGCATGTCCTTATCTTCTGCATCCATTTGTAAGCAACACCTGGCTAGTGCCCAATGGGAAAGGCCGTAAGGGAGAATCTAGATCTCCCTCCCACCCACATCCCTCCAGACAAACACACGCTGCCTTCGGACAGACGGAGTTCACATCAGCAAGGACAGATGGTTGCCGGGCTGTTTACAAAAGAGCCGGAAAAAAGTTGACTAATGCTTATCCTTGCCCTCAATCTGCGGGTGACCAATCGATTCTTTCCATGGGGACGTGGGTTCCTTGGTTGTACATCAAACTACTTTATAGCAATTGAACCCAGACTTAGCCGTCAGGCCCTCTGATTCTCCCCAGCAGCTCTCTAGCAAACTGGCAGAGGCCGGGCATACATACGGCATCCGAGACTGGGCCCTGGACCCCTACTTCCGGCAGGTCCCCTCCGGTGACCTAGATGCTCATTAGCAGTTACTCCTTGGTTCTAATGTTACTTTTGTTTCAGACAAGATGCTTTGGTTAAAATGACACAATCCAACTCCGACTAACTTAAGAAGGGACTATGCTGGGGTGCTCACTAAACGGACAAGAGGCTGGAGGACCAGCTTCCAGGAAAGAAACTGGGGCTACTCGACGTATGTGCTCTTTATACAGCAGCACCCCAGGAGCCAATGCCCCACGAGTGGGGTGTCCAGAAGAAGGGAATTCTGGAGGGCGGAGCAGCACATCTTGATTTATTACCTGCATATAATGGGAGAGAAGGACTTGCCCAAAATGCCCTTGGAGAGGAAGAATGGTGCTGGGCAGCCAGAAAGGGACAAATGCTCCCAACAAGGTTTTGGGCTCGACTTGTCTTTGCTACAAGTGGCTTCGTTAGTGCCCTCGATACCCCACAACCCTCTTCAAACCATCATGTTCCCAACTAGTTCTTCCAAAGTCTCTTCTTTCTGTCTTTGTTCCCAACCTTGGTCCCAACTCAGCATTTCCCATAATTCTCAAATGTATTTACTTTGAAGCATCTGCCTCACCTATACCACAGTGTGGATCACAAACAGGCAACATACTTGGCTCGAGTGGTATTTTTTATCACACACCCATCTTTCTGAAAGCAAAGTTTATCACATATGAGTGTGTGCTGTTTTCTTTAAAGGAGAAATCTAGACAAGGAGAGTTTTTATGACTCCTGGTCAATCTTTACCGGTCTTAAAGGAGCACACTTTTTGCAACTCACCACATTGCCCCGCTGTTTTTTTTTGAAGGTAACATTCACATAACATGAAATTAACCTTTAAAAATTTTTATTTTAGAGAGAGCGCATGCACACAAGCAGAAGAGAGGCAGAGGGAGAGAGAGGAAGGGAGGAAGGGAGAGAGGAAGGGAGGGAGGGAGAGAGGAAGGAAGGGACATATGGGTCATATGGTAATTCTATGCTTAACTTTTTGTGGAACCTCCAAACTATTTTCCATAGTAGCTGCACAATTTTACACTCCTACCAGAAACATATGATAGTTCCAATCTTTCCACATTGTCACCAACGCTTGTTTTTTACTGTTGTTTCTTTTTTTCATTGTTACAGCATCTTAGTGATATTAAACCTACTCTTTTGACTGCAGGCCATTTCTTTCCACTCTGTCTCTACTTCCGTCTCTACGTTTAATATTTATCACGATTTTAAAAATGAATTAGTTGAGAAATAAATACATACAATCAGTCTCATTCATTCCTACAATGGCTATTGTCAGTGGAAAGGCTTGAAGCAGAATAAAGTTGGCAACAGTCCAAACTGCGTGCGGTATACTATGGGACTGTCTAAAAATTGACAAAAGAATCCAGTTTTTATAAAAGCATTTAGACTTGCAAAACTTAACCTAGAGAATTGGACTTGGTGGGAATAATAGCCATGAGAAAACCTGCTACAGCAGAAGCTATAGTCAGTGACACATAATGTGGACAAGAAACTGCTTCTAAGCTTCGTGGTAAAATTTAAATGGAAAACAAACCTGATGAAGATAAGATTGAACTGTCTTGCGTTAAAAAATCATCATGGAATCACACTGGGTCAGTAGAATTTGTTTCCGAAAGTATTCTCTAGGATGATTTAATGTTAGCATCACTTGGATGAAAATGCTTGTACTTTAAATGTCCCTGGGTTCTGCCCCTCCTGACTCCTCCTATGGCAGTGCAGGTGGCTAGAACCTAGCTCACACTCTACTCTGGCATGTTCCTCCTTCCTGGGCCAAGAAAGGCAAGGGACTCGGAACCAACAAAGGAGACGATACCGGCTGGAAGGTAATACAGAAGTAGGTAGGGGGAAAGACCCATGATGCTGGGGCCACTCAGGGTCTGTGGAGAGGTGGGTGGGCAGGCCACTGACAGGCTCAGCCAGTTAAGCATCTGATTTTGGCTCAGGTCACAATCTCACGGTGTGTGAGTTCGAGCCCCGCTTCGGATTCTCTGTCTCCCTCTCTCTGCCTCTCCCCCACTCATGCATGCACGCTTTCTCTCTCAAAAATAAACAAAAAAAAATATTGGGCTTATCTAGAACCAACGTAAATGGGACTTCGCATATCTTAAATAGTCAACAGCCAGCCTCTAGCTTTAAAAATATATCAAATTAACATATGCATATTCTGGTGTTGCCCATTATGAAAAATTTTTTTAATGTTTATTTATTTCTGAGAAAGAGAGAGAGAGAGAGAGAGAGAGAGAGAAATCATGAGCAGGGGAGGGGCAGAGAGAGAGGGTCCAGAAACCGAAGCAGGGTCCAGGCTCGGAGCTGTCAGCACAGAGCCCGGAGTGGGGCTCAAACTCATGGACTGTGAGATCACGACCCGAGCCAAAGTTGGACGCTCAACTGGTTGAGCCACCCAGGCGCCCCAAGGTGTTGCCCATTTCTTTTTCTTTTTTTTTAATTTTTTTTTTTCAACGTTTATTTATTTTTGGGACAGAGAGAGACAGAGCATGAACGGGGGAGGGGGGGAGGGGCAGAGAGAGAGGGAGACACAGAATCGGAAACAGGCTCCAGGCTCTGAGCCATCAGCCCAGAGCCTGACACGGGGCTCGAACTCACGGACCGCGAGATCATGACCTGGCTGAAGTCGGACGCCTAACCGACTGCGCCACCCAGGCGCCCCTGGTGTTGCCCATTTCTAAAGCTACTGCCAACCAGGGGTTTTTCAACCACACGGCGAGCCCTGGTATTTATTCCTGATATAAATCTGCTTATTGAGAAACAGTACGTAAGGGCCTCCAGGCCAGAAGCTGACAGCAAACAGGAGAAAGGACAAACACGCAGACCAAATTCCAGGGCTCTGGCAAGTTCAAGACAACGATCGTCAGGGCGGACCATTTGGGAGCGACCCCTTCCTCCACGGCAGTGTGGTGTGGTCACGTCTCACCCACGGCCTGGTCCTCAAGGGAAAGGGTGAAACTTCCCACCAGAGGCAAATACCCCCGAACATGCCTGAGGAAGGAACACGCTGCCTCAGCGAGCGGGGCCCGGCGGTGCTCTTCCCGTGCCAGTGGGTGGCTGGGGCTGCACGAAGGGCAGGCAGCACCGGGGCCTTGAGGTTAGGGTTGTGCCGTGAAGCAAACGAGCACGGCCGATGCTGCCTCCTGCACAGAGTCACAGGGCCCGCGGGGACTTGCACTTGCTTCCCGAGCGGGGAAGTGGCGAGTGGCCAGCGCGGACGGAGTGGAGCGCGACAGTGCGTGTGTGCACACACTGTGTGTGTGTGTGCATACGAGCATGTGTGCACGTGCGTGGTTCTCTCTTTCCCGGTGCACACAGTTGAATCTGCGTATGTTCAGTGGACACGTGATAGAACTCCGCTAGAAAGAGCATCAGGTAATAGTTAAATATTGTAACATTAAAAAAAAAAGCAGCAAGGAATTCCTCTTTAATTCACACCCCGCCGAAACTCAAAGGTACTGGGCAGAAGGAGCTCCCAATACACGGCAATCTATCTGCAGGATTTCCTGGGGCCCCCACGGCCACCCCACCTTGGCTATGCATCTAGAACTTACTGTCGAGGTTTAAAAGGTCATCTGACAAAATGAGTGGCCCTCTTCTCAAGGGTTTGTAACTTTACACGTTAGCATTTGTGAACGCAGCACTTGACTGGAAGCCTCCCAAGTCCACAGGCCCCGACCTTGTCCCCTGGGCAGGCCGCTCACTCTACAGACACGGGTCCACCATTTTATACTCTGCCCCTCACGGTTCCCTCTCCTTCCGCAAGCCCAAACCAAAGGGACACTTCAGTGTCACTTCAGGAGTGACATTGTCCTGCAAACCTCAGTTTCAAGTGGCTGATAGTGTCCTTGGCTGGCTTTGTGCCAACCAGTAGCCAGAAAGCGAGTCAGGTGCTGGGGCCGTTTAGGAGACATGGGCTCAGGACGTTTCCTCAATCTCCAGAGAATGCCCATCTCACGAGGCCCTCCGCTCTGCTCCAAGCACACATTCAGGTAAAAAAAAAAAACATTTCCATTTCAAGAAAAATATTTGTCCAGGGAGCAGAAAGATGACCTTTATTCTGAACAAGAGATCTGATTTGCGAGTGACAACAGGGACCAGAGATGCCTCCTGGAGCAAGCAGCTGGCATCTGGGACCAAACCAAAAACCTGTTCGAGGACAGCCTGTCTCGGCCTCTGTTTTCTTTTGGTTCTTATATATATTGAGTCAATAAAATTCAGAGATTAGCAAGCCTAATCTGCTCACGGAGGGTTCACAGTCTGGGGGTGAAAGCACACGAGGACAGACAACTACCGTCATGGAGGGGACTGGGCACTGGGGTCAGAAAGGCAGAAGGGGGTGATCTTATGGGGAAGCTTAGTCACATGGCTGAGAAGTACCAGTTTAACCCAGTGCGTGATGGGGAGTGTTAAGGACCGAACGTCTGTGTCCCTTCAACATTCATTCATGTGTTGAAGCCCTGACCCCTCCCACTGTGATGGTAAGTGGAGGTGGGGCCTTTGGGAGGTGAGTGAGTTTAGATGAGGTCATGAGGGGAGAGCCCCAAGGTGAGACTGGTGTTCCTATAAGAAGAGGGGGAGAGACCACAGCTCTCCCGTTTCACCAAGTGAGGCCACAGAGAGAAGGTGGCCATCTACAAGCCAGGAAGACGGCTCTCACCAGGAACCGGATCTGCTGACACCTTATCTTGGACTTTCCAGCCTCCAACAACAGTGAAAAATAAATACCTGTCGTCTAAGCCACCAATTTTATGGCATTTTGTTATAGCAGTCTGAGTTAAGACAGGGAGCGTGAAGTCCTCAGAGAGCAGGGACGTTCTGAGCATCCGACCTCTGTGTCAAGGATTGGACGGTCTCTCATTTAGTCCATACAACAGCTCTGAGTGACGGTATCGCCCCTGTTTTACAGATGAGAAAAACAGAGCCTTGACTTGCCTCATTTCGCAACGTCAGGCTGAGAGGACAAGCGTCTGGCTTCAGTTCAGAGCTTTTCCTACTGTGGCACAGTCAAGACACATCAACTCCCTCAAACACAGATTAAAATAACAAACATCTTTGTGCCTGTTTTTTTTCCTGTCTGATCATCTGTCCGCACGTTATATTAAATCATGTTTCTCCCAACTGAGAATTGAATTTGTTAGAACTCCACTTTGGTTTTCTTCACATATGTGAAACAAAAAACCATTTCTTTGATTTCACATGTGGTTCACAACTGTAGCCGACTTCTTAATGTCAGCGAAGTTCTTTTGGGCAGATTAATCATCTGGAGGGTGATTCATTTGAATTCACATTTGAATATTTCTAGGACGAGGGCAGGGTCTCCCCAAAAGTAATGAGACGCAGGAGAGAGGCTGAAGGTGCTGTGGAAAGGCAAGAGGTGTCTGATTTGGGGAAGCATTTTTATCCTCTGTTAATGAGGGAGGCTAAGTTAATTAGGATGAGCATCAGTGGGAGGGGGGTAGAGGGGGTGCACGCAGGGGGCAAAGCTTTGTGGCAGCTCCAGAAGTCAGAAAACTGAGCTCCAGGTCATTGTGCGTGTGTGTGCACATGTACGCACACACGCATACGTGCAGGTGTGCACGTGAGCACACGGGTATGTTTGTGTGTGTGTGTGTGTGTGTGTGTGTGTGTGTGTGGTGAGGAAGCAGGGAAGCTATAGGGCCCTTTCGAGGTCAGGGGAACATTTACAGGCATTTACCCTGGATCCTGACCTTCCAGAGCTTCCCCTCCACAGGCCCTGAACTCAGGACTCCTGCTCCTCCTACTACGGACCCCTGTGGTTCCCCCTGTGGCCTCTCTCCCCTCATCCAGCCTGGCCGATGTGAGCCCACCCCACTGGGCGTCAGCCTTCTCCAGCCGTGGGGCGGACCCTGCACGACATCACACCAGTGCTGCTGGGGAGGCAGGGAAAGGACTTCATCATTTGCTTCGGGACTTTCATCTCAGAGTGGCAAGTGGCAGATTCAGCCTCCCAAACACCCATTAATAAGCTCATCGGAAATCTGCTTTGCGCACAGCGTTTTCCCCCACCGGGCAAATAACTTCGTCACAGCTGTCGCACATTACATTTTCGCCGTCGTTGCTAGATGTTCTATTCCTGAATTTCAGGATTATGCACAGGAAAATTCCAATGCAGAGATATATTCTGTTTCTGCCCGAAGTGACCAAAAGTGGCCTGAGGAAACGAGAGAAATCAAATTCTGTTCCTGTGACTGGTTTCTAAACATGGGACAGAGGCCACCAGGCCGAGGTGGCACATCTATGACCCATCCTCTATCCTGTGCGACCTATAAGACACGAATGTTAGAACAGGTAAAGGAGTCACGATAAAACTGCTTAGAAACAAACCACGCTCTTTTGCTTCAAGGAAAAATAAACTCAATTTTCAAGTTCAAAGAAAACCAGTTAGAAACCCTCAGGATTGTATTCACACGTTAAACGTATCTGATCCCATTATCTTTCTGCTCCGCAAATAGCTTTTCGGACCGGTCACACACCTCCCTACGCAGAGGAAAGCGCAACCCTCTTTCCTGTGCATCTGGACCTGGTCTTGACGCTGCTTTCAGGGGGCTTGTAGCTTATTAAGAGGCTGCAGGGTTCCACCTGCCAAGTGTCACCCATGAAAGAGCCTGTCCTGCCGAGAGCCAGTCACATATTAGTTACCCAGGTAGGAGACTGTATTGTAGACTCGCTCGGCTCATCTACCCTTTGCCCAGAGCCCACTCCTCCCAGCCTCACCCTCCCTATTGCTAAATTAGGGATTTGGGAAACCTGCTGGTGCTGACCAAACAGGGCGTGTGCTGATGCCCAGCACACTGGACACCTACCTCTGTTTTGTCCCTGTCTCCCCTGACCCCCCTCCCCTGTCACTCACACAGATGTCAACCGGCTATTCTTTGCCCGATCCGGGGTTGCCTTTGGTCTGCTTCTCGGCCCGAGGCCACCTCAAAATCTGTGCCAGGTCTGGGCAAGAGGGAAGACGGGAGCTGAAAAGTCACATTGGATTTGCTACTATTCCTCATGGGGGACCTAGAATACCTAAATGGGAAGGTCTTGGATGATCTACCTGGAATGCTCTCCAGGAATGCCTTAATCAAGAGACGACTTCTAAGAATTAAGATGCTGACATGGCAACATCAAGCTCATGCCTTGCTTTTCCTTCACGTGCAGAAAATAATTCACAAAATGGCAAGCCACAACGTTAGAAAAAGGTGGGTTCTTCAAAGCCATCTACACATTCAATGCAATCCCACATTCTTCTCAGAGCTAGAACAATCCTAAATTTGCATGGAACCACGAAAGACCCCAGATAGCCAAAGTAATGTTGAAAAAGAAAACCACAGCGGGAAGCATCACAATCCCGGACTTTAGCCTGTACTACAAAGCTGTAATCATCAAGACAGCATGGTATTGGCACAAAAACAGACACATAGACCAATGGAATAGAATAGAGAACCCAGAATTGGACCCACAAATGTATGGGCAAATAATCTTTGACAAAGCAGGAAAGAATATCTAATTCTAAAAGAGACAGTCTCTTTGGCAAATGATGCTGGGAGAAATGGACAGCAACATGCAGAAGAATAAACCTGGACCACTTTCTTCAAACACCAAAGTAAATTCAAAATGGATGAAAGACCCAAATGTGAACCAGGAAACCATCAAAATCCTAGAAGAGAAAACAGGCAACAACCTCTTTGACCTCAGCCCCAGCAACTTCTTACTTGACACGTCTCCAGAGGCAAGGGAAACAAAAGCAAAAATGAACTATTGGGACTTCATCAAGATAAAAATCTTTTGCACAGCAAAGGAAACAATCAACAAAACTAAATGGCAGCCAGCAGAATGGGAGAAGGTATTTGCAAATGACATATCGAATAAATGGTTAGAATCTAAAATCTATAAAGAACTTACCAAACTCAACACCCGAAAAACAAATAACCCAGTGAAGAAATGGGCGGAAGACAGAATAGACATTTTTCCAAAGAAGACATCCAGATGGCTAACAGACAGGTGAAAAGATGCTCAACATCACTCATCATCAGGAAAATACAAATCCAAACCACAATGAGATACCACCTCACACCGGTCAGAGTAGCTAAAATTAACAACTCAGGAAACAACAGATGTGGGCGAGGATGTGGAGAAAGGGGAACCCTCGTGCCCTGTTGGTGGGAATGCAAACTGGTGCAGCCACTCTGGAAAACAGTGTGGAGGTTCCTCAAAAAATTAAAAATAGAACTACCCTACGACCCAGCAATAGTACTACTAGGAATTTATCCAAAGGATACAGGAGTGCTGATGCATAGGGACACAGGTACCCCAATGGTTATAGCAGCACTCTCAACAATAGCCAAATTATGGAAAGATGAATGGATAAAGAAGATGTGGTGTATACATACACAATGGAATACTACTTGGCAATGAAAAGTAATGAAACCATGCCATTTACAACAATGTGGATGGAGCTGGAGGGTATTATGTTAATTGAAATAAGTCAGTCAGAGAAAGACAGACATCGTATGTTTTCACTCATATGTGGAAGTTGAAAAACTTAACAGAAGACCATGAGGGAAGGGAAAGGAAAAAAAAGGTTACAAACAGAGAGGGAGGCAAACCATAAGAGATGTTTAAATACAGAGAATCAACCGAGGGTGGTAGGGGATGGGGGGCGGGGAAAACGGGGGATGGGCACTGGAGGAGGGCACTTGTTGGGATGAGCACTGGGGGTTGTAGGTAAGTGATGAATCAGAGGAATCTACGTCGGAAGCCAAGAGCACACCGTATACACTGTATGGTAGCTAACTTGACAATAAATCACACACAAAAAAGAAAAACTAAAAAATAAAATACAAATAGCAAAAAAAAAAAAAAAAAAGAAAGAAAAAGATGTGTTCTTAAAATATTTAATAAAAAATATGCTTCTGTCAGTTACTATATACGTCATTACTGCTAACCCACATTCAAAACTTTACTCTGTTCCTGTTCCCAGGGAGATCACGACCATGAGGAGGTTAAGAAGAAAATTTTATAATGCGCTTTAGGGCTTTAGAGAGTGGAACAAAAAAACTTGCATTGAAAAACACAGCACTACAAGCATGCTAAATCTCCCTCAGTTTTCTATAAATTTAACAGAGTCACAGTAAAAAAAAAAAATTTTTTTTTTTTCATATTTGAAATCAAACAAGCATTCTAAAGTTCATACGGAAAACTGAACCAGCTATAATTACTAAGGAAATTATGAAAAGAAGTGTAAGTGAGGGGGAGTTAGCACCACCCCCAATGCCTATAATAAAAAACATTTAAAAGCTATAAATCTGCTAATGGTATATATATATATTCAGGACTATCGACAGAATGGAACAGACTGGAAATATACCTAAATATATCCGAGAAATTTAGTTGGAGAAAAAGGTGACATTTCAGTAAATGGGGTAAAGATGGCTTGTTCAATAAACAGTGTTGAGTAAAGGGAAGCCATTGACAAAAATTTAAGTTGGAGCCACACTTCGTGCCAGGATAAATTCCAGAGAAAGTTTATTTCAAAGTAGAAAATGGCATCATACGTGTGCTAGAAAAAAGTGTGGAATTAAAAAATATATATATCGTACAATGAAGACCTTTCTAAGAAAAACAGAAATCCCAGAAGCCGAAAGAAACAATCAAAAGATTTAACTCTGCAAACATTTTTTTTTTTTTTAAAACTTTGCATGGCAAATACCACCGTGGGCAAAGTAAAAGACAAATGACAAACTGAGAATAAATATCTGCATCGCATATCACAAAGGGCTAATATCCCCAGTACATACACAACTCTCCGAGGTGATCAGGAAAAAGACCAACGACTGTCAGAAAATGGGCAGTGGCTACCAATAGGCAGTTAATAGAGAGGGAAAGAAAAATTGTTCTTAAATGTAAAAAAGACGCACAGCCTCTTTCCTAAGGGGAAATACAAATAAAAAATCACAGTAGGAAAATACTTTTTGCCTACCAGATGGGCCAGTATAAAAAAGTAGGAGACCCCCTTCTGTTGGCAAGGTATGGGGGGAAGAGACACTCTCCCTCGGGGCTGGCGCGGACGGGCTGAGGGCACTGGCCAACGTTTTCCATGCACATTCCCCTCCGACCCAGCGATTCCATTTCCAGTTTTTCCTCCACGGACAGGTGCGCATCCGTCAATGCAACATGACGTGTTATGGCATCGTGAAAGTAGTTTAGAAACAAATGAGACCTCCATCAGCAGAGGGATGAAACAGAGGAGTCTCCATTCTGGAACACCACGCGCGTGATGGAGGCGATTCCTACCCTCCTGTGGCAACACCTCTCGGTGATATTTCACGAAGAGGAGCAAGGTGCACAGAGTATACGGTATGCGGCTCCATGCAACAAAAGGAAAAGCAATGTGTGAGCGTGCATGTGTGTGTAAGTGCTGGTTTTGCGTGACAAAAAATCAAGAAACTGGGAACGTGTAACCGTGATAAATGCACTCGGATACATGGGGGAGCCTAAGGACAGCAAGGACAACACTGGAGGAAAGAGACAGCAAGGTCACAGGCTCTGCTGGTGGGGAGAACTTCTGGGAAACAGCCGCTGCTTCTTGAGCAAGGTGAGCCCTGAGCTGAAAGTGAGAGGAAGGAAATGATACAGCTGCCCTGGAGCTTTCAAGGAGAGGAACACAGTTCCAAAAAGCTGAAAGAAGCCACTGTTGACGGCTGTGGGGTTGCTCTGCCAAAATGGCTGCCCTCTCCTCGGGCATGAGGACGCAGGAAAACAGTTCCTCAAAGAGTCAGCAACTCCACCCTCGTGAAGAGGCACCACAGCCCAGGCACCAACCCTTCATTCTTGTCCACACGACAAGACAGAGCACCGCAAAACCATACAGATAAGCACGTTCTAGAAAGTTCTGCCAAAGCAAAGTCTCTCTCTCTCTCTCTTTACCCGTGAAGGACAAATGCCAAAGGCAGCGAGCGGCTGGTGTCACTGCTTATGCTTATTATTGGCAATGCACTACACCTGGCTTTCAAAACCATGAAGGGTGGAGTGTATGTTCAGAGTCCTTCTGATTTTATGTCGTATCAAGTTGAAACAGCTAGAAGAAGTAAGAAGTTTAAAATTCATCCATATCCTCACAACCCTTACAAAAGGACTTCATTTTTGTTTCCTTTATATCTGTATTTATTTGAATTTAGAGTATTTACCTCGTTAAATAGTAATATATAAGTATATAATTTTGTCCTTTTTTCCCCCCATATCCATAGTTATTATATTAAGTTCTAGATGGCTGCACAAAATTCTATCCCGTTTAGTAGCTACAATGTAGGGAGTAAACATTTACGTAGCACCTTGTATGGGTGCGTTACGTAATCTGATTTACCCTCTCCAGCAACTCTTACTGTTGGGAAATCCCCTTTGTTTATAGACCAGAAAACCAAGTGTCCAAAGAGCTGGTGAGCAGCAGACCCTGCCTTTGAACCCCAGTGTGTGTCTGACCTGACCGCCACGTTCTCTCCCCTGCGTTACACTATCGCTGTCTCTAGCGTGGGGCACGTCTGTGCCCAATGTCTACCACCACAAGCGGTGCTGGTGGAATATCTTCCCATATTCCATTTTTTCCTTTCTAGATTACTTTCTTCATTTCAGTCAACATACGTGTCCATATTCCAACAAGATGACTCCTCACCCTTCTCCACTCCCAATTCCTGCTTCGGAGAGACCGCTATTTTCAAGTCTTTTAGGGTCCCTGTCACCCCATACGTGCCTCCGTACTTCTGGATGCCGTGCCTGGCGGGCTGGCTTTTGCACGCGTTTCCTGGTGGCCTACCGAATTCCCTGCTGTGGAGACCGTCAGCTCTAATACACCGCCCCTAAAACACGCACCATCCCCTCCCTCGTTCTTTCAGCCTTGGTACAGCAACACCTTTGGTTACATTAATTTTCAGTGTTCATATGATGATGTAAATCAGTCACAACTCAGTCACATATCCTTTTGGTGAAGTTCCTTATTTTCCCCAGGTTATCACTTTTGTCGTTTCCTCAGTAGCTTAGCGCATCGACCGCCAGCCTATTTCCAAATTCTGAGGGACACTAGGTCTCTGCACAAAGACATCAGGCAATCACTGGTTTCACCTTCTCCTGGAGACACCGTTCGGGGAGCCCTCCCTCCATTCTGCAAGGACCCCTCAGCTCCCTCCTGCATCCCAGGCCCCAAGGCCACTCTTCCTTGGCTTCCTTCCTTTGGGAGAGGCTGGCTTCCACTAGCTTCTTGAGAAAAAGTGATTTGGAAAAGAGAAAAACACCTTTTCTTTTTTTTTAATGTTTATTTTTATTTTTGAGAGAGAGAGAGAGAGAGAGAGAGGGAGAGAGAGAGAGAGCGTGCAAGCAGGGGAGGGTCAGAGAGAGGGAGACACACAATCTGAAGCAGGCTCCAGGCTCTGAGCTGTCAACACAGAGCCCGACGCGGGGCTCGTACTCACGGACCAAGAGATCATGACCTGAGCTGCAGTTGGAGGCTTAACGGACTGAGCCCCCCAGGTGCTCCAAAAAACACCTTTTCTGAGAGCAACTCTCCATGTCTGAAAATGCCTTTATTTTGCCCTCACGCTAGACTGAGTTTGGCTGGTAGAGAATTCTAAGTTAGAAACCATTTTTACCTCGGGATTTTGAAGGCCTCCCTCCACTGTCGTCCAGCTTCTGGTCTTCTGTCGGCATCTGGGTCATTCTGATGCCTGATCCTCGAGTACCATCTCTCTCCTTACCCTCTGCAACTTCCGAGGTCTTGCTTTGTTACCAGTGTCCCAAAATTCCACCAAGAGCCTCCACGGGGTCTTTTTCCCTCCCTGGGCTAGATTTTCGGAAGCTCTTTCAATCTGGAGTTTCAGGCCCTACGCTCATGGGACAGCCAGGGGATCTTTCTCTGGTAACTTCTTCCCCTCCACTTTCTCTAGTCTCTTTCTGGAACTACCATTACTTGGATTTTAGGTTTCTTTTTTTTTTTTTTTAATTTTTTTTTTTTTTAACGTTTATTTATTTTTGAGACAGAGAGAGACAGAGCAGGAACAGGGGAGGGTCAGAGAGAGAGGGAGACACAGAATCCGAAACAGGCTCCAGGCTCTGAGCGGTCAGCACAGAGCCTGATGCGGGGCTCGAACTCACGGACCGCGAGATCGTGACCTGGCTGAAGTCGGACGCTTAACCGACTGCGCCACCCAGGCGCCCCCCAATTGTATCTTTGACTGCCTTGATTCACCTTCTTCATTTTGTGCTCCAAAAGCACTTCCTGTTCTCAGAATGTTCCAATTTTAGAGGCTCCTCTTGCCACGTGGATATATACCTTCTCCTCTCTCCAAGTATGCTCATTATGGGTTTTCTTAACTTTACTTTGGCTCATTTCGCTATGTTTCTTCCACCTCCTTTCTTCTGCTTGCTCTAAAGCTGTCTTTCATGTTCAAGGCTTTCCCTCCTCTGTCCAGCGACTCCTGGTCGTCTGGCTCCTTCTGCAGAGGACATGCTGAAGAGTGGATATACAGCCATCTGACAACACGGGCAGACCTGTCAACCTGCGGGCTCCAGCCTCTCTGCTAGAAGACCCCCAAATATGAGTGTCTCTGGGACTTTTCTCTTGGGCCAGTCAGTTTCCTCGGGGGAAGGCTCCCATCTCCTCGGGGAACCTGGTCATGGCTGGGGCCTTCCAGGTGCAGACTCGATGGCCTGGTGCCTCACTCTCACTCTTTTTTCTTTTTTAAATATTTTTAGAAACTTTTTAAATATTTATTTTTGAAAGAGAGAGAGAGAGAGAGAAAGAAAGAGAGAGGGAGTACAAGCAGGGGAGGGGCAGAGAGAGAGGGAGACACAGAATCCGAAGCAGGCTCCGGGCTCCAAGCTGTCAGCACAGAGCCCAACGCGGGGCTCGAACTCACGAACTGCAAGATCATGACCTGGGACGAGGTCGGACGCTCAACTGACTGAGCCCCACAGGAGCCCTAGCTTTTCTCTGTGTTTAAGTAACTTCTTTGGGCTAAATTTATAAAGTGGAATCAACTTTTTTACTCCTTTATTCACGATCTGTGTGTTCACGTATTCAGTCAGTAAACATTTATGAAGCACCTACTATGTGCCAGACACTGTAGTGGGCAGTGAAGACATATGGTGTAGGGAAAAGAACAAAGACTATGGGGTCAGAGAGACGAGGGCGCGATCTCCGTTCTGACACGCAGCGACTTTGGGCAAGTCAGTTCACCTGTTGGGTTACGTTTACTGCTTAAAGATTGGAGCACAGGGGTGGGTTTAATCTGAAGGCTAAAGAAAGCGTACTGAAATCACTGAACTTAGCAGTTGAAGGATAGGAGCCCCCAAGGAACGGTAGTATTTGTTATTACTTGTTACGTTTGTTGTTGCTAATAGTAACTTATCTCACAATTTATCACGGGATGCAGACAATAAAAAACTTTAATGCCGAGGAGCGTAATTCCGTGATGGCAGAGTCAGCTGCTATGAGACAACAAAGGACAGAAGCACCCACAGGGGCACCTCAGCTCAGGTCATGATGTCACGGTTCATGGGTTTGAGCCCCGCATCAGGCTCGGCACTGACAGCACGGAGCCCGCTTGAGACTCTCTCTTCCTCTCTCTCTCTGCCCCTCCCTTGCTCGTGCTCTGTCTCTCTCCCTCTCCAAACAAATAAGCACGAAAAAAAAAAAAATTAAGAAAACATAGAAGAAAAGTGCTCACGCTGAGTGTGGAGGAGGGTGTCCAGGAAGGCCTCCTCCAAGAGGGGGTGTCTGTGCGCTCTCAGATAAGGAGGGTGTGTAAAGGCACGGAGGGGCCCCAGGGGGAAGGAATGGCAGGTGTGAGACGCTGGCAGGAGAGAAATGTAGGGCGATCTGACGCGTCTAGAACACAGGGCACAAGGACAAGGGCGCAAGGCTGAGGCTCGCCCTCGTCCTCCAGACAGCTTTAAAGCAGGGGCGTGACACATCAGAGGTGCGCTTCCCAGGGCGGCTTAGGGGCCTGGGAGAGAAATCAGCTGGGGGCAGAACACAGAGATGCGGCAATGGCATCAGTGCGAGCAAGGGCCGATGACACCCTGGACGGAGGCAGAAGCAAAGGAACGGCGCACGCTGAGGAGGTTCAGCTGGCAGGACGTGGTGACTTTGGTCGCTATCGTCCTCCCCTGTGTGCTGGACACAGGGTTAAGTCTGCACTTCTGAGGTCAGCGTGGCCTTGAGCCTTGCTGTAACCAATGAAACAGGGAAGGAAATGACAAAGTGTCACTTCAGGGGAGCAGGCATTAAGAGCCAGCGTGTGGGTTGTCGCGTCCCCTCTCCTGCCTCGGCGGAGCCTGTGGAAGCACAGGTTGAGGGGACACCTCCATCAGCTGGGGTCCCGGTGATAATATGATCAGTACAGCCCTCCTCCTGCTAAAGTCAAGGAGCAGCATGAGTGAGAAATACGTGTTTGTGGTTTTAAGACACCAAGATGCAGGGTGCCAGGTGGCTCAGTCGGTTAAGCGTCCGACTTGGGCTCAGGTCATGACCTCCCGGTCTGCGAGTTCGAGCCCCGCGTCGGGCTTGGAGCCTGGGGCCTGCTTCGGAGTCTGCGTCTCCCTCCCTCTCTGCCCCTCCCCCGCTCGCCCTCTGTCTCTGTCTCCAAAATAAATAAAACAGAAACAAACCAAAAAAAAGACACAGAGGTCGAGGATCGACACTAGCGTCTCTTGACTAGTCCTGCGTCCAACTGAATTTCATATTGATCATATCATAGTATTGATGATGTTGCCAGATTTTCCTCTGAGGAGCCAATAAGGCTTTATTCTTAGAAGTTCCATTGTTACCAAGGCTGAATATTATTTGGTACCTACTGCTAGGATCTCCCCTTGCGACGATTGCCTAGGCATAGCCTGCACCCCCTTGCCCACGCAGTCGGAGTTCTCATATACTCGTATGAACTCATACCTTATGCCCTTTGTCATTTTGCCAGTGCCCTAGCTCATACTATTATTAATGTAAAAATAGCTCCAATAATAGCAGCTGTGCTTACTGAAGACTTACACACGCTAGGCATTCTATAGATCAGGTCACACGCTGTCTGTCCGTAGCCTCATACCAAGCCTATAAAGTACTATGATCCCCATTTTACAGGTGAGCGAGTGGAGGCTCGGCAGGGCGGGGTCGCCCAGCCAGGTCTACGAGCTGGCTTCTCCCTCTCTCTTTTTTTTAATGTTTATTTATTTTTGAGAGAGAGAGAGAGAGAAAGAGAGGGAGAGAATGAGCGGGGGAGGGGCAGAGAGAGAGAGAGAGGGAGACACAGAATCGGAAGCAGGCTCCAGGCTCCCAGCTGCCAGCACAGAGCCCGACGCGGGGCTCAAATTCACGAACCGTGCGATCATGACCTGAGCTGAAGTCGGACGCTTAACCGACTGAGCCACCCAGGCGCCCCCTGACTTTTTGTGCTTTCTAGAAGCCACCTTCTCCTTCAATGCCTTCCTTCTCTGGCCTCTATGACGCTCAAGGCTCCTGGTTCTCCTCCGAACCTTTCTCACTGCCCATCTCCGGCTCGTTCACCGGCTGTTCTTCCCACCCTCGCCTGCTGCAGCCCCCAGCCCCCAGTCTCTCTCTGCTCTCTGCCTCCCTCTCCCCGGCTGGCAGCTGATCTGGAGCCCGCATGTCTGGCCTTCAGCTCACACCTGGGCCCCGCTGCCACACTGCCACCTGTCCCTCTGCACGTCCCACAGTGGCCAAAACTACACAGGTTGCCCTGAGGAAGCAGCTTCCCGTGACTTCCCTATTTCTGCCCATGACTTCATTCTTCTCTCAGCTGCTCAGGTCCCTTCATATTATCTGCGATTCAGCCCTTTCTGCCAACACCCAAGGACATTCCATTTTCCAGCACACCTACTGATTCGCATTCTTTCCTGACCCCACAAGTGCTCATGGGATCAAGTCCAAACTCCTCCTTTCTGGGAAGTTGAGGCCCCATGTGATCTGACCTCTTCTCCCCAAAAGGCCCGGGGCTTTCTGCTGTAATCAGACAGTTCTTGTCGCATCTCATGATGACAGAGGGACTTGGCAAGGAGCTGCTCGGGAAGCAGCTGTGGGGACCAGGCCAGTGATGGGGCCCGAGCCCATAAGCAAACAAAATCAAGGGCACAGCGAGCAAAGGGCAGAGAGAGCGGCAGGTCCAAAGGGCGCACAAAGAGCACCAAGCTCGTTAGGAATCGCAAGAGAGACGGTCCAAGGCCAGCCAGGTGAAGACCCACGGATCTGGGGGCAGGGGGCAGAGCAGAGTGGCCGTGGGGTCAGGGCAAACCAGCGACAAAGAGGAAGTGTGCCAAACAGGCAAAGCCTCAGTCGCCTGGCGGCCCACACAGGCTGGCTGGAAGGCTGGTGGGACAAGGGAGCAAAAAAACGCCGGCTGGAAAGCGAAGTCGCTTTTCCACCACAAGAGCGTGTCTAAATGATCGATCCCGCCGGCTCTCGCTCACACTGACCTCCCTACCTTCTCTCACAGGGCGCCACTCGTCCAAATCGACTCATCTCACAGGGCCACACAAACCTCAACATCCAAGCCACCACAGTACCGTCTACCCCTTTCCCTAAGCTCCTTTAACATGCCACTGAATTGCTCGTTCGGACCCTTCATCACATGGGTTCCTACCCAAACTATCTACAAACGCCAGGGAGCACTGAATGTGTGCAATGCAGTGGCCACAGAGAATTCAGGACATTTTAAGACGGTTGCTCTCTTTAAGCCTCTCAGAATAGGGTTGGCCTGAAGAGGGAGAGACACACGCATGGAAAGGACACCGCTTTCCTTCCTGTCGTCAGGTGGGAGCCACAGGGACAGCAGAGGGCAAGGGTTAGAGAATGCATCAAGAGTCAGCAAGTGAGGCGGCCTGGGGGGAGTTGTCGGGAAGGTGGAAATAGGAGTAAGGGGATTATGTGCGTATGAGAGGAGGCGAGTGTGAGGTACCCACGGTAAAAGACTGAAAGAGCAGGTTGTTAAACGTTAATTGACGAACTTCAAAAAAATCTATGTCCTGAGAGGAATCTTCCTTTATTGAAAGGCCAAGGAAGGAGAAGTCCCAACTGTTATGGCCTGGCAGATTTCAAATTAATAAACAAAACAAAACAAAACACACACAAAAAAACAAACAGGGGCGCCTGGGTGGCTCAGTCGGTTGAGCGTCCACAGTTTGTGGGTTCGAGCCCCGCGTCGGGCACTGTACTGTGCCGACCGCTCAGAGCCTGGAGCCTGCTTTGGATTCTGTGTCTCCCTCTCTCTCTGCCTCACCCCCATTCGCACTCTGTTTCTGTCAAAAATAAACACTATTAAAAAAAAATTTAAAAAAAAAAAACATACACCGTTTCTCACTTCATGTTAGTAAGGAATTAGTGTTCAGCTTTTGTGATCCGGCTGAAAACACCAGCTCAGGGTCTTGTCACAGGAGACTCTGGTGTTACAAGCCACAGAAACGTCAGGCTAGTGTGGGCAACGGCATCAGTGGCCAGCGGGAAGATGGAACAGTGTGTGACCTGCTGTGTCTCACGGATCTCTCTGTTCCCAGGAGGCCACAGGTGGTTCTGGATCAACCACTGACCTCCAGGCAAGAAGGTTTCCCAGATGCACTGGATGGTGGCCTCTTTTCGTGGCTACCTCAGAAGCTAGGCGGTCTGGCTCAATGCCGTGGCCGGGGCCGACCTAGAGCCCTCACACCACGACGAGGACCTGGCAGAGGTTCAGGGCGGTTCAGAAGCTGCCTCGAGGGCGGACTCATTTCCGTGGCTCCTGGGACGCTGCAGACAGCCACCGTGGGCAGATGACCAGCTCCGAGGAGGGCCGAGCCCTGGGGGGAGGGTGGCGCTCTGCCTGCCAGACAGTCACCGGGTGACTACAGGGACGGCGTCTCATCCAATCGCGCGAAACATCGATCCGTCAAGGATCACAGGTTTCTGCAGCGGGGAAAGCTTCGCTTCTTAGACTTTCACGGAGCGGCAGGTTTCCTTTCGAAACGCAGGAAAATTCCTTCTTGAGTAACTATAATGCCACCTCGCAGGTTGGGATCCTAGAGCCCAAGGCCCTCAACAGACTCCACCCGTAGGGAAGTCATTCTCAAGGCTGCTGAGGGGGACTGGTTCCTGCACTTGTGCCTCCGATGAGGGCGGAACGCAGACCGCAGTCAGCTCTTAGCTCCGCGGCGCTGCACGGAAACAGTGACCACACCCACTCACCCTCCAGAAGACACTGGCCACCTTACTGTCTTAATTATACTTTTCCCGATAAAGTAGACAGTGCTCTGGAGCATAAAGTACCCTATCTATCATAATGAAGGGAGACGTGCCGGGAAGTGGGCAGAGAAAAAAAGACCAGTTTGAGATCAGAACCGGTGACCAGCGAATTTACAGAGTCAATAAACACGAGCAGCTGATAAACGGTGGCTACTCTTAGAAAGGTTAGACCTTCTGGAAAACAAGGTCCATTTCCTGCTCCTGAGTACTGGACCAACTGTCAGCCAACTACATACTGAGAAGGACCACAAAATGGATCTGACCCCTGGCGAGTCCTAGTAAGCAAATTCCGTTTAGTAAAGAACTTTAAGTAAAGGTAAGGATGATTGGTGGACAAAGACGGACGCTGGAGCCTAGTCCGGGAAAGACCAGAAAGGGGGGGGAGGGTTGGTGACCCAGCGATGGGACAGGCTTGCTCGGAGCAGAGGCCCACCTGCCCATCGGAGGTGCTGGGTTTAACTCCGTGGGATGGCGTCAGTGGTAGCCCATGCCTCTTCTGCTTTTTGAAAGACATAGCAGAGCCCTGAAGAATAAACTCAGGCTTGACAATACAATAGGGCAGCGGTTGGTCAGACATTTTTAGAACCGGAAGCGATCGCCTTAAGGGGGCCAAGGCACATGGAAGATGAGCCTCTTTCCATCTGAACTAAATCACGGGAGTCTTGAACAGTCTGGGTTCCGAATCTATTAGATCTTTCAGCAAGTCCTGCCCGAAGGCACAATCCCTAACAAGAAGCTACAATCTCTGTCTCTACCCAGGTTAGAGAGTGTAAATGAATTTTCTCCACAGCCTCAGCTTGGTCATCTTAATGCGGTGCAAGTGGCCTCATGGATGACAGCACGTGGCTCCTGGCCTCCTGGATGGGTGATCTGCTAGGGCAGAGACAGTGCAGGTGGACGGCATCTAAAAGTTGAATTAAACCTGGCCACTTGCCAACTAGCCACCCACCCCCAAACGCACACCCGTGTGTAAAAAACTCACCATCTGATGGCAGAAGACAGTGAGTAACACAGAGAGGGACCAACTCATCCCCGTTTGGCTGGTACCTCCCCTGTTTAACATCGAAAGCCCCACGTTCGAGGAAAGCCATCAGTCTTGGGAAAGCTGGGATGTGTGCTCAGCGTAGGCACAGAGGACAGTATCCCGGGTTTACTGGCAACTCTCACCTTGACAGTTTGGGTTCGGGCCATCTCATCAGAAACACAAGCAATTTCAAGAGGAAGTCACCCGAAAACATGACCTCACCGATGCTAACCATCAATAATCAGTCTCAGTAAAGATGATTTTGAGCCTTTCATCTTTCAAGTGCCCTCTTAAAATTTCCGGGTAAATGTGTCTACATGAGAAGCACATTGTAGCGCTACAGATCGACTCATCAACGGTTAACGATTCACCACAAGAATCTAAGGAAATATTTGCACAGCTCTTAAAATGGGTAACTTAACAGGTCAATGAAACTAAGACACTTGGTAATTAGGAGTTTATCCTATAAAAAGCACAAAGCTTTAGTGTTCGGCCAAGGAGGAAAGGATCTAAATCCGATCTGGAATGTCTCTGTGAAGAAGAGGGAATTAAGAGGAATTTAAGCCCAAGATAATGAAATTCTTTTCAACTTTAACTCACTATAAATAAGCTGTGCTGGCTCCAGAATTTCCACCCGGGAGGGGGCTGGGGGCAGCAATCCGACTGGAAGGGAGTGTGTGGAGCTACATTTGCAGAGTGTTTTACTAAAGACTGAGCAAATATCAGTTGTCCATATGTAAGCCCCTCGCCCCCTAGCTTCCCTTCTGCCACTGCCACTGTCACTGCAAAGAGTCAGCCATATATATATATATATATATATATATATATTTAACGTTTATGCATTTTTTAAAGATTTTTTCAAAGTTTTTATTTATTGATTTTGAAAGAGAGCACAAGTGGGGGAAGGGCAGAGAGAGTGTGAGAGAGAATTCCAAGCAGGCTCCGTGTTGTCAGCACAGAGCCTGACGTGGAACTCGAACCCACGAACCGTTGAGATCGTGACCAGACCTGAAGGTGGATGCTTAACTGACTGAGCCACCCAGGCGCGCCTAACTGTTTATTCATTTTTGAGAGAGAGAGAGAAAGCGGGAGCGACAGAGGGGCAGAAAGACAGAGAAAGGGCCAGAGGATCCGAAGTGGGCTCCTGAGCTGACAGCACAGAGCCCGATGAGGGGCTCAGACTCACGAACCGTGAGATCCTGACCTGAGCTGAAGTCGGACATTCAACAGACTGGGCCACCCAGGAGCCCCAAACAGACAGCCTTACAGAGAGCAAGGAAGGAAATAGCAAGGATATAGGGTCTCCAATAACTCCATATATCGTGCTATATATGTGATCAGGATTCGTGCTTCTCTGGAGCGTACTTCTAATTATTTAGTACATCCTTGATACGCAAAAATAGTGTATCTTGCACATCTGTGACAAATACGGTATTTTTATATATAGAATTGGGCTTTTATTGAGAGTAGATAAAAGAGGAATGGATACTTACTGTCAGGAAGTAGAATATGTATGAAGCCAGAGGGAGGGGGTTGATACTGTTTGAGAGAAAAACCAGAAAGCAGATCTCTGCTTTGCTGTCTCAGAAATAACCAGGAGCCACAGCTGTGCATTGAAAAAAAGTGCCTCTAGAAAATTTCTACAATGAAAACTTTAAAAAAAATTTTTTTAATGTTTATTTTTGAGAGAGAGAGAGAGAGAGAGAGAGAGAGAGAGAGACACAGACCGTGAGTGGGGGAGGGGCAGAGAGAGAGGCAGACACAGGATCCGAAGCAGGCTCCAGGCTCTGAGCTGTCAGCACAGCTCCCGATGTGGGGCTCGAACTCATGGACCGGGGAGATCATGACCTGAGCTGAGGTCAGACACTCAACCGACTGAGCCACCCAGATGCCCCTACAATGAAAACGTTTTTAAAAATGACCCTTCTTTAAGATCTCCGACACGGGTATCAGAGAAGTAGATCCTCAAATGTTCGTTAACCAAGACTCACGGAAACCAAAGACATGGACGAATTATGACGAGCACAACATTCCAATAGGAGCCTTGTTTGGAGTTTGTACCCTGGTGAGTGAGGAGGAGAGATGGGAAAAGCATAGTACGACATAAGCCCATTAACCACCTATGGAAAGGTCATGGCGTTTCTGCCATTCTCTTGCGAGTGTCTGAAGCAACTTCAAAGAGGAAATGCTCAGGGAGGGCACGACACAGGGCAGAGTCAGCTGCTGCTTCTGGCTCGGTGTTGGAATGGGTGTGGCTCTGATCTCCAAGTCTCAGGGATCTCTCGCCCCTACAGAGGACAATCATCCAGCTCCTGTGAGTACAGGTGTTAGCTGGCTGCAGAAGAGAGACTAGTCTCCAGGAGAGAAAGGACCCACGAACGTATGGCTGTGGTTTGGATCACACTGCTTTCCTTCTCCGGACCCTGCGGGTTCCTACACGTCTCTTGTGCCCAGTAAAAGCACCTCAACGATCTGTTTCTAGGCTTGTCTATTAGCTAAGCACTCCACCCAGCTCCCAAATGCCTTCATCCTGAGCTACACCGCGACCCACACCGACAGGCCTGCTCGTGAGTGAAAAAACAGAAGCCTGGCCTCCCACAGGGAATATAGAAATTTCAACAGCAGGCTTCCAGGGATGGGGCACCTGCTTCGTAGCTTCACTTCCCAACCAGGGCCTGGTGATGGAAACTTCGGCGGGGCCCGAGGGGAGGGTGGAGGCTGCAGACTGCTTTTATGCATATATCTGGGGTTGCCCCGCTTTAAGACCGAAAACCCCCCCAAAGTGTCTTCTTTCAGAAACAGCGTAAGTGACGTCCCCAAAACTACAATTCTGTCAGAGTTAAAGGCACACCGATTCTCTGGAGCGCAACATGCCTCACCCACACCCATCAGTGGGAAACGAAAGACCAAAGAGCATTATACTTAAGACCTGCGCGCACTAGGGATCCTGTCCTGTCTCCTCACGAGTGTGGCTCTGCATTTGCGACACCCGTACCTTACAGACGAAGAAAAGAGATCGGAACGATTTCCCAGGAAACAAGGTGGAGTGTGTTGAATGGACACAGGAACCCCACGCTGGGGAAACACGCAGGTGGGAAGAGGGGTGGGGAGACATCAGGAGAATTTCTCAGGATAGATGCCAGGAGAGAGGCGCTCTGGTGGAGGGAGAAAGGAGGGGGGACCTGGGGATGGCCCGGGGTAAGAGCTTAGGAGGCAGGCACGCAGTGGGCCGCAGGAGAACGCCACAGGTGGTGAGGCCGGACAGGTAGGTTGGGGCCACACTGGTGTGTGGGGTGCCGGCCTGCTCCAGGAAGCCCATTCGGGTGGTACTGTGACACGTGGGTGGGTCAGAGGCAAGGAGGTGACTCAGGACACTCTGGGAAAAGCCCAAGGGAGCGGTAGTCACACGGGTGAATACAGATGTAAAAGGTCCTGACCCGTATACTTAAGGTTTGTGCATTTTACTATATGTAAATGATAGCTCAAAATACCCTTTGTACTTAAAGCGTATAAAGAGAGGGAATGACCCATCCCCCTCTTTAGATTACATAACCTGTTGGGTTTTTCTGGGCCCTACACAGAGCACGCTGGAAAATCTGAGAGGGAGATATGTTATTTCCAACTACTTTAAGGATAAAGTAGGTAAGTAGGAGATGCATTGCATAGGCGACTTGCTGAGTGGGTCACAACAGCACCTTTCCAGACTCTCTCTCTTATTTGTACTGAGTGTAAAGTGATCGGCTAGCACTGAAGTCAGTGAGAGTGGGGGAGAGAAAGAGAGAGAATCAGCAACTACAGGAGAGGCTGAAGGAAGCCACAGTAAGTCAGAGAACGGCAGGTTATTGGGAAAAAACTCCACCAAGACCGTGGAACTTCAAGCTTCTCATTCTTCATAGAAACAATTTTCACATGCTATTGCAACCTATGTTCCCAACAAGCCTAGAATGTGGGAATGAATTGTATTATAGCTATTATTCTTGTTTTGCAGATGAGGAAACAGAGACAAAAATACGAAGAAAAGGGAAACCTACTACATTCCTGAGATTATAACCTGTAAAAATTCCAGGGTATCTGGGTGGCTCAGTCGGTTAAGCGTCCAACTCTTGATTTTGGCTCAGGTCATGATCTCTCGGTTCGTGGGATAGAGCCCGGCATGAAGTTGTACATTGACAATGTGAGGCCTGCTTGGGACTCTCTCTCTCTCCCTCTCTCTCTGGCCCTCCCCTGCTCATGTACACACTCTCTCTCTTGCTCTCAAAATAAATAAACTAAATAAACTGTAAAAATTCCTCTGGAAAACAGTTTGGCAAAATATGTAAAATTCCTTAAACTGAGTACTTCTTTTCATACAGCAAATATATTAACAAGAATTTACCCTTGGGGTGCCTGGGTGGCGCAGTCAGTTAAGCGTCCGACTTCAGCCAGGTCACGATCTCGCGGTCCGTGAGTTCGAGCCCCGCGTCAGGCTCTGGGCTGATGGCTCAGAGCCTGGAGCCTGTTTCGGATTCTGTGTCTCCCTCTCTCTCTGCCCCTCCCCCGTTCATGCTCTGTCTCTCTCTGTCCCAAAAAAATAAATAAACGTTGAAAAAAAATTAAAAAAAAAAAACAAAAAAAACAAAAAAAAACAAGAATTTACCCTAGGAAGCAATCAGATCTCTACATGCATCCACCATCGCAATGGTTATAATTACAAGGATGTAAAAAAGGAAAGAGAAATGCCCAATAAAATAGGAAACTGGTTAAATATGTTATGATGCTTCACACGATGAAATGGCATTACATTTATCAATGGAATTTTTTATATGAGATATGTTTCTAATTGAAACTTTCAAGTGGCCAGTTTGTATGCGTCAATCAATTATGTTACATAATAAACACATATGCACAAAAAACACCGGGGGAAAAAAAAGTCCTTAAAAAAGCCAAAGCCCAAGGGGGCTACTGCCAGCCCATCCTAGAATATGGGGGATGGAAACAGGTAGGAGAAGGCAGATACACAAGAAAACCTTCTCTTTGCGTTCTCGTCCTTACTCTAGAGCCAGGACCCCCACCCCCAGGGTCCTTCATCTAAGAGGACTTCTCTGATGCGTGGTTGACAACAGTGGTACTAGATGCAGGTTGCTCGTGCCGAAGGGCACCATGGGAGCGCTGCCTGTTTCATTTTACACAAAAGGAAGCCAAGGGCCAGGAAGGCTGTCACTTGGTTCTGGTTTCCGCAGCTCGTGTAGAAGTAGAAGACCGAGGTTTCCATCCCAGGCCAAATTTCAATTCACGGCTTTTTCTCTGTACCACTGCGGCCAACAGCCATTAGAAATTTTAATGGTTGACAGGATTCTCCAGCTGTTAAAAATCAAGTGTTAGAAAATACACAGCAGCATGGGCAAGTGTCCATGGCATACTCAGTATTAAAGCAGGCCACCCAATGCTATACAGACAGACCCCTGATTTTGCGGGGGAAAGTCTCTACAGAAGAAAAAAAACCCACAGGGATGATCACCCAAGGAGTAACGGGATGGAACTTTGAGTAGGAGACTGATAGATGATTTTCGTGTGGTTTACTTTACTTTTCAGTTTCAGAAAACGCATATGCATTAAACTTTTAATTCAGAAAAAAGTGGAGATTTGTAGCATCATCTAGATTTTCTCCCAATTCTGAACTGAGCTTTAGTCTGCCGGGTTTCACTGAAAGCAGACATTTCCTGAGAACAAAAAAAAGTGAATCACTAGGTAAATATTGATCTGTTGCTAAGGGATCAAGAAACACATCATGCCGTGTTTTCCTCCAGACATTAAAAGATGCGTTTCTAATGTATCTTTGGATAGATTATCTTAAAACAGATTCAAAAACTAATGTTGAAACAGAGAAAAAAAATTTATTCTCATAACATGTTTTCAATCGTCACCTTTCATCAGCTTTTTTTTTTTTTTTTTTTTTTTTCCCCTATAGCAGAACAGCAGGGGGATAAGATCTGATTCCACACCTAAGTCATAATAACCGGCTGCCTTCAGTCAGGTTAACCGAGTAACACCATTAGTTTGCGGGAAATCAGTTAACTGAACTTTCTAGCCCAGACCATTGTTTGTGAAGGCTGCAGACGGGCTTCCGCTAGGAAAAAAAATCTTCAAAGTCTCAGGAGAAGCACTTTCACCCATAACAGACATGCTTCCTGTCCTCAGCTTCAAATACACGGGAGGCTGTTACAGAAATGTGACACAGAGGAAGAACATCAAGGACAGTGGCTCCCGACAGAGCAATTAAAATAGAAAGAGGGTCACGTGGGAATCGGAAGGCCGCTCTGGGGCCAGTCCTGCCGAAGGCTCTCATCTCGGGCCAGCCCCTCAGTGCTCTCTGCTCACTTCTCTGCACCTTGAGAAGAGTCTGTCCATCTCTCCATGGGTAAGAGGGGAACCAAGGCTGGATTCAGTTACCGTCTCTGCTACTGGGAAGTTTCCTCATCCTCAGAATGAGAGGAAAAACGAGTCCAACCTTAAAGTCATTAAGAGTAAATGAATTATGTCTACAAGAGACTCAGCAAATTTAAAATGCAGTAACATAGACAAAACAGGGTAACGTGAAACACTCCAGTGATAAGCTACATGAGAGCAGGATGTAGTTATTTCTAAGATTAGAACCTAAGTAAAAAATAAGAGGTTAGTTAGGGCGCCTGGGTGGCTCAAGCAGTTGCGCGTCCGACTTTGGCTCAGGTCACGATCTCACGGGTTGTGAGTTCGAGCCCCACACTGGCCTCCTGCTGTCGGCACAGAACCCGCTTTAGATCCTCTGTTTCCCTCTCTCTCTGCCCCTCCCCTGTTCACTCTCTCTCTCTCTCAAAATAAATAAACATTTAAAAAAAAAAAGGTTACAAGATGGAAGGGAAAAAGTGAACCCTTTTGTTCTTTGATCATTTGTCATGTTCAAGTCAGAGAGCTCGGATGTTTAGAATTTAACTGTTTAAGTAATGTTCCTACATGCTCGGAGAAGGCTGGTCCCATTCTCAAAGGGACAGGTCTCGGAAGGAAACGGTCTTTGGGGAGCTACCTTCAAACTGTGGGTAAGTAACTGAGGCTGATCTCCGCTACTCCCTAATTTGGGTTTCACCAAGAGGGAGCATGTGGCTGGTTAATGACAGGGGTGGTGTAGCAGTGGGGGTCCCATGGAGGTCTGTGGCCGGGGATCCACTTCCACACCAGGAGAGTGGGTGGGGCCATCTCAACAGGACGTCGTATGGTGCCACACCCCAGGCTCAGGGAGAGAGCATGCCCGAGAGGAAAAAGAACAAAGAGAACTGTTGGGTTTAATGTTTCTAGGTTATTTTTTAAAGGAAAACACGAAAAGAGGTAAAAATCTGCTATAATCAACTTTTTTTTTTTTTTTTTAAGCTTGGAACTATTATTATGGAATCAAACCATATGTGATGTTTTTCCAGAGCCTGGAAAACAGCAGCTTTTCTGTGGCCTCCTCTAGTTACTCAGGAACCAACGCTGGGTAGAAATTTGCACTCATCTAATCTACACGTTAGCTTACCTAGTTACTTAATACCTTCATTTTTTTTTCTCTAAAAATAAGATGGCGAGGAACTTGGTCTAGCTGGGTCCCGCTCAATACGAAAATAGGTGCCAATGGTATTGGCCAGTCCAGACTAGTGAATTCTCTAAGTAGTGAAGGGGCGCCTGGGTGGCCCAGTTGGTTAAGCGTCCGACTTTGGCTCAGGTTACGATCTCATGGTTTGTGAGTTGGAGGCCCATGTTGGGCTCGCTGCTGTCAGTGCAGAGCCTGCTTCGGATCCTCTCTCTCTCTCTCTCTCTCTCTCTCTCTGTCTGCCCCTCCCCTGCTCATGCTCTCTCTCTCTCTCTCAAAAAAAAAAAAAAAAAAAAAAAGAATAAACATTAAAAAAAATAATACATTAAGTGGCGAAGAAAAATGCCGGCCGATCTGGAAAGCACACAGATTCTGTGCACAGCCCTCAGGGAGGAGAGCTTTCTCACCGCAAACGCTGCTGAATACGAATGACTTTCCTACTGCCCACTTGTCCCGTCCCCCTGTGGTGATGTGAAGGCCCCTGAGCGGTTCCAAATTCGACATGATGACATCTGTACCGTACGTGACACTCCACAAGTATTAGGCGACACGACTGAGTTCTGAGTCACTCTCAACTTAACTTTTGGGGCCTGGCATCACTGTTGCAACAAAGAAAACTCCACGCGAACACCCCAAACACACAGAGTCCACAAGGGCAGCTCGTCGCCCTTGGCTAAGAGCAAGTAAAAATCAACTAGATAATCACACAAGACAAAGCAAGGGCCCAAACTCTCACATGGGTCTGTGGCCCATCTGTCCACTCTTAGAAGAGGATCATTTGCCCGATGTCACCGACCCCCTAGAGGGGGTGAGAGGTGCTGTCGGGAGAGAGGGAAAGCTTCTACCACCGTCCACTGAGTATCCAAAACTCCGAGTATCAGACACTCGAGTTTCCGCGCCGAGGGGACGCGGTTCAGGAAGACGGCTCTGCCGGCAGCTTCCATCGGATAAGGTGTACCCGGCAGAGTAGAATCGGCGGCGAGAGGCACAGGCGGCGAAGCGGCAAGAAGGAGAAAGCGGGAAAGGATTCAGACCCAGCAGAGCAAGGGACGCTTCGTGCCCCACGTGTGGCCCGAGCCCTAAAGGAAGACAGGGCTGTTCGGAAGCCGTCACCAGGGAAAAATAACACCACGCACCTCTCGAAGGCAGGTGTGACAGAACGCGGACTGCCGCTTCTCCGCCATCAGGGTTCCTCTGTCAGAAGCAGCGTTCACCCTTGGCACGTCCCATCTACAGGCCCGGGCCTCGGGCAGGGAGACCTGGCTCCCTCACAACGCAAGTATTCTCTCGGCTACTGTTCAGCACACTTTGCAATGACGGAGGTGGAGAGTACCCAGCTAGGAAGTCTGTGCTTTTTTGCTCAGTAATTATTTTCGGTAAGGACAGTTCCTCCGACCGAGGACGGACAGCGGCACACTTGGTAAAGGGCTAGAATACGACCTAAACGTGACGACGGCTTTCCGCAAGGCCCTCGTCACGGACGCCGACACCACAGTGAGGGAGGGAAGCTTCTAGGCAACAAAGATCCGACCCTGTCTCCTACCCTCCAGGATTCAAACACCAGATGTGGACTGAGACTGTGGCGGTTTTGACACCAATGACCCTATCCTACATGGATGCCTTGAGGACAAAATGTGACAAGATTCTCTGAACACTGCACCAGCCAAACAGATTAGCAGATGGGGCATACGGTGGGCGTGAGGTCTACTCACTCTTTGGTCAGAAGAGGACAGGACTTGAGTAGAAAGCGCGAGAGCCCCGAGTCCTGGAAGTAGAGGTCAGGCGGGGCCGTGGGGCTCTTCAGATTCAAACACCGGACGATCACATATAACACGGCAGCCACTGCGGCCAGCTTCACCCCGTCAAACACGGCCGGGAGCTCGGGGGTCTCCAGCATGGCATTCATCTTGATCTGGGGAGAAGCACACGTCTGGGGTCAGAAGCACAGTGAGGTGGGGAGGAGCCACCACGCTAAGAGGCAAAGCCAGCGATGAGATGTCCATAGCGTCCCCGGGGCAACTGCCATCGGGGCCTTGGAGCCATCACCGGGACTGGCGACAACCCAAATCACACACAGTCCCGAGCACTGATAAACTGGGTAGGGTTTTTGGTTGTTTTTAATCTAACGAGCACTTCGAAGATAAGCAGCTTAGAAAATGCTGACAAGAACATCCTTTGGGGAGCAGGGGAAAGTCCAGCCAGAGACTGGGGGCGGCACGCTGGTTTCTGTGGACCGGCGGCCATGAATCGCTCCGCACCAGGTGTGTGCGAAGTGACATGGTGACAGCCTGGAACAGAGACCGGGACGGATGCTACTGCCTACACATGTGACTATAGCGTCCTCGGGCCCCACCCCCTATTTTCAGACCAGGAGGGGAGAAAGCGACCTGGGCGTGACTCAGCCATCTGCTCCTCGGGGGCAGCCCCGGTGCTGGGGTCAAGTTCAGACTCGGCCCAGGTGGCAGCGATCTTTGACCCTGGGGGTTTCAGGTAGTGTGAGATGCAACTTGGCCAATTTTCTCCCCTCCAAGGGTACCTGACTACAACCATTCGTCCCCAAATCAGGGTAAAAGTGGACCGCCAGACCAAAACCAAAAATCGGGAGTGTGGAAAATGTGTATGCAGATTTGGCTTTTCCCCCAAGCTCTCCTAATAGTTTATCTTTTGTGGTAGCTTTACCTTACATACAACACACACACACACACACACACACACACACACACACACACACACACAAACCTTCCACACACAGAAAACCAAACATCAACAACAACAAGGGCAACAGCAACAAAAATCCAGTCTTTGCCTTGCTGCTCAGAAGAAAAACGGCACATTAGCTGTTACCTTAAAAATCAGGGAAACCACAAGCTAACAAAAAGGAGAAAATGGTAACTCACAGCCAAGGTAGCTATGGCAACAGCTTCCCTGGAATGGCGTCTACTAGCCTCTGCTAAAAACAGTCAGCAGAGAACTCCGGTGGCCAACAGCACAGGCAGAAGGGGCAAGACACAACAATCTCCCGAAAATGTGTGGCATAACCGGATGAGCTCCCTAGAGACCCCTTTTTCTTCTTTACCCCAGAAACCCTTTTCAAAGGTCAAGGTGACTCTGGCAAATGCAGGACCCGAACATACTGCCGATAATTTCTGGCAGGGGTTCCAACTCAGTAAGAAAGGCCATCAAGGATCACGGCTCAACTAGCCTTCCACCGTCAAGGCAAGAAAATAATTTTCAAACATCCAACATGGGGCACCTGGGTGGCTCAGTTGGTTTAGTGGCCAATTCTTGATTTCGGGTCAGGTCATGATCTCACGGTTCCCTGCTTGGATTCCTGGTTCCCTGCTTGGGATTCTCTCCCTCCTTCTCTCTCTGTCCCTCCTCCGCTCGCTCATTCTCTGTCTTTCTCAAAATACATAAATAAAAACCTAAAAAAACTTTAAAAAAAATGTATCCAACACAATGTTGAATCAAGGCTAGATCTCAAAATATACTTTCAGCCGTATTAACCTTTGAACCTTTATGATCAGACAGTTGCCTTAAAACCTAACTTCTGGACCCGTGTCACCTCACTCCTGGGACCATGTCTCCTAAAGTCTACTTATAAACCCCTAAGACAGGATTCTTAACTTGGGGTCTGTGGGTCCCCTACCGTACTCTAGGGTCCAGGAACACCCTAAAATTCTATGTGAAGGTTTGTGTGTACGTAGCTTTCTGTGGTGAGGATCTGCAGATTTAATCAGGTTCTCCATGGGGTTTGCGGCCTCAAAACATACACAGCACCACAAAGCGTTCCACAACGCTGGTCCCTCAATTCACCGCAACCCTGCCACCTAAGCCAGTCGAGCCGGCAGGAGACAAATTTCGAAGATGCTGCTGTTCACTAATACGGGTTTTGATGTCTAGCGAGCAAAGGGCCCCAAACAAGATCTGGCAGGAGTTCCAAAGTCTCTCTGACACAATGCTGGTAACATGGCTCTTGTCCCCTTTGTTGAGAAGAGAACAGACAGATGCAGCAGGGGGCGTTACCAGTTTCCTTGTGGGTCAAGAACTGAAATTTTATTGAATTAAGAAAATAAGTCCCTCCCTCCCCACTTCCTCTCACTGCTGACTCACATAAAGGGAGGAGAAGCAAAAATAAAAGTCTGGGCCATACATACCTCTATGCCCCTTGTTCCTCTCTACTGAGAATATTGACTGTCCTTGAAGAGTTGTCCAGCGGGGCTGCTCAGGTCCGATCTCTTATTCAAATTAACCTAGAAGCTGAAAAGATGAGATGGTCAGGTTCTCAAGGATGAGAAAGAGGCAATTTAATTAAAATGAAAGCCCAGGCGAAGTTTCTCTTCCTTTCGAGTCTTTACGGAAAAAGGCAATTTCTTTCATTAACACAGGTGCCACACTCTCGGCCACTTGGCTGTTGGCACAAACCCGCCGGGGAAAATCTCGGTGGAGCCGCACGCTGACGGGCTCTCTCTGGTCTCCAGGACAAGTCACCTGCTGCGTTCAGAACTCCGGCTAAGGCAAACCCACACGGCTCTCACGCTTTGTCCCCTAACATCATCTTCAGAAGCACCTGACGGGTATCACCTGGGGGACCGAGGCAATAACTCAGCAAGGCCTGAGGTCAAGACAGCAGTCAATTGACTCGTCCCTTCTCTCCCAAACATACAGCAACAACAGAAAAAACTGTCACAAGGCTAAGGGCGTGGACGGGCTCAGAAACCCCGTTCCAGGAACAGCACAGCACTGGAAGCCTGTGGTGGGAAAGCCACATTGCCTGCCAGGTCTGCATCGGGGCTGGGGGCGGGGGGCTGGCTGTGGAGGGGCGCCGAGAGCTAAACGTGCTCCCTGTGAGTGGGGACCCAGAGCCGGGCCCGGTGCTCTGAAAATGCATGGCTTCCAAAGCAGCAGGGGAAACAGGAAAGAGAAAGGGGTGGGGGTGGAGGGGCCAGCCAGTTTTTACCCAGTGCGATCTACGTGCCAGGCTCTGTCCCTGGTACTTTCCATGCACACCAACGCGTTGCATCCTTGCTGCACACTGTGGAGTAGGTACTATTATTATCCCCATTTCGCAGATGAGGAAACTGAGGCATAGAAAATTTGAGCAACTTGTCCACGGCCACCCAGCGATTAGGCAGAGAAACCAGGATTCGTATCTGGCTCCAGAGGCCCTCCTTCTAACCACCACACTGTACTATCTGAAAGGAAGAAAAGACAGAGAGAGAGAAGCAGGCAAGAAAGAAAAAGGACAAGGCCGAAAACGCAGGGGAGACACCAGCGGCTTGCCCAAAGTCACACAGCGGTGAGACAGACAGCAGAGCTGGGAACCCAGCCCAGTGTTCTCCGATTCCACCATGCTGAAATGACTTCGACCGGAAATGAAAGCCGGTTGAAGGGGGGACCCAATTAACCTTCAGAGTAGCCTTGCTCAACCTCAGATTTTTATTATTTCTTCGTATTCTGAGACAAATTAGCCACGGAGGGCCAGGCTTTGTTGAGGTGGGGACCAGAGAGCAAAGTCCTCAGCCACATCACAGCGCGCCTGACCTTTCCCGGGCTCCGCGGCCAACTGGAAAACGGGACGGGACAGACCAAAGATCCTCTAGCAGAAGCCCACCGGATGACGCTGCCTGTGGCTGGCATTTAAAAAAAATGAGTTTATTGACTGCCAACTTATAAACAGCAGGAGATTTCAGATAAAAAAATCTGAATTTCTGGTGTCTCTTGGGGAAAAAAAAAAAATCGCGGCGCCTGGATGGCTCAGTTGGTCGAACGTCCGACTTCAGCTCAGGTCATGATCTTACAGTTCATGAGTTCGAGCCCTGCGTCATGCTCTCTGCTATCAGCACAGAGCCTGCTTCGGATCCTCTGTACCCCTGTCTCTCTGCCCCTCTCCGGCTCGCTTACATGTGCACTTTCTCTCTCTCTCTCTCTCAGAAATAAACAAACATTAAAAAAAGGAAAAAAAAAATTAGAAGATTTGGCAACGCTGAGCTTGTGTTCTCACTTGGCAACAATGGATGGAGCTGAGAGGGGGCTGCCCCCTCCAGATGGGGCCTCTCCATCATGGTCCACAACACTGACCCCCCACCCCCCACCGCCTGCTTAATCATTCAGGATGTCTGAGTGGTTCCTACGGGCATCAGAATACGCTACCCGTGGAGAAACCTGCATAACATCCCTCTGGCCCTGGATAACTCTGTATTGACTGAATATTCAAAACATACACCATCGGCATACGTATAAATAATAAACTCATAGAAAAACTATGGAAGGGCAGAGTGGCACTTACGATGTAGTGTGTTTTGTTGTTATTCACACTGATGTTTACCTAAGCCTTGACTTTTCCCACAAACTATCTGAGACGGATTCAAGAAAACACTGAACAGATATGCATGGAGAACGATCCAGAAATGAAGCAGACGGCTCACTGCTTCCCAGAAGGAAGTCTCCCCTTCTTCCTTGTAACAGAGACCTGTAAAATGGTCCTGCCTCCTGGGAAAAAACTACAGCTGCCCTTGCAGGTTGGTGAGTCAACATGACTAAATTCTAGCCAATTCTGAAGGCGCTGGTCTGATTTCTCCGAAGACTCCCTAAAAGGCAGGGAGTTAACTCTTTTTCCATCCTTCTCCCTTCCGGCATCCCTGGAATGTAGGCAACATGGCTGCACCCCCAGCAGCCATCTTGGGCCATGAAGTGACCTTGAGGTCATTCTAGAAGCCACATTAAGATGACAGCAGAGTAGAAAGACAGAAGCCTGGGGTCCCTGATGATTTCATGGAGCCATTGTATCAGACCTGTACTGCCTACCTCCAGGCTTCTTTTATGTGAGAGAATGATCCCTTGCAAGTTTAAGCCATTGTTACTTCTAGAATCTCTGGTCTGCAATTTCCAATGCTACAGAATGAAATACTCTTTTTTTTAATGTTTATTTTTGAGAGAGAGAGAGAGAAAGGGTTTGAGCAGAGAAGAGGTAGAGATAGAGGGAGACACAAAATCTGAAGCAGGCTCCAGGCTCCGAGCTGTCAGCACAGAGGCTCGAACTCACAAAACGTGAGATCATGACCCGAACCGAGTCAGACGCTTAACCAAATGAGCCACCCAGGCGCCCCCAGAAGGAAATATTATATGCTCAAATCTTTCCAGATGCTACAATCACTGGGTTATTAGAGTACAGACACTTTTTCTTCTCTTTTCCAAAATTCATAATAATAATAATAATAAATATTTTTATTAGGGGAAAAAAGCTTTAAAATAGCAACTAACAAAATCTTAAGAAATTAAGACCATCTAGACGAGAAAAATACCTCTTCAATGTACACGATTATGTACGGGAGCAAGCCTAGAAACGGACCTGAGCTTTCTGAGTGCGAGAGGAAAAACGGAAACCCAGTCAAACCTATGGTTCTCCAAAATCGAAAGAAACAGAACATGTCTGTGCTCTTATCCCAGAAAGCATGACAGATATGAAGGGGAAGCAGGGTTTTTCTGGCACCAGAGTTATTTAAAAAGAGCCTCTGCGGGACTTTATATAAGGGGACCTTGAGTGATGTGATAGGCAATGTCCTCCTACAACTTTTTTTAATAGCAAATGCAGCAGAGAATTAATTTCCGCAACCCTCAAAAAATGCCAAGGTTTTAAACTGAATTCAATTCAGTGAAGGCAACCCTATGAAGGATTTTAATTATTACTGTCCAGATATGCACCCTTGATCCAAGCCTTGGACTTGAAGTCCTAAGGAGCAGGGTGTCCCCAGGGCCACCTCTCTTGAACTTCAGTGGCTCAAGGACCCGACCACTGTACTAGGCATTGCGTAGGACCACGACGAAGTAGAACTCTCATTTTAACTGGGGAGAAAAGACGCTTATCTTTTTTTTTAATTTTATTTTAATTCCAGTATAGTTAACTTACAGTGTTTACATTAGGTTCAGGTGCACAAAACAGTGATTCAACACTTCGGTACATCACCCGGTGTACTTAGTCCTCAACCCATTTCCCTCATCCCCCCACCTTCCTTCTGGTGACCAACAGCATGTTCTCTAGAGTTAAGAGTCTGTTTCTTGGTTTGTCTCTTTTTTTTTTTCCCTTTGCTTGTTTTTTTTTTTTTTTAAGTTTATTTATTTTGAGAGAGAGAAAGCGCGAGCTGAATGGGGGAGGGTGGGGAGAGAGGGGGAGGGAAAGAATCTCAAGCAGGCTCCGGGCCATCAGTGCAGAGCCTGACTCGAGGCTCAATCTCACGAACCGTGAGATCAGGACCTAGCTGAAATCAAGAGTCGGACGCTTAACCGACTGAGCCACCCAGGCGTCCCTGGTATTTGTCTTTCTCTGACTTATTTTGCTTAGCATTATGCTCTTTAGCTCCAACCATGTCATTGCAAATGGCAAGATTTCATTCTTTTTCATGGCTGAATAATATTCCATCGCATATACACCACATCTTCTTTATCCCTTCATCAGTGGGCACTGGGCTGCTTCTATAGTTTGGCTGTTGTAAATAATGCTACTATAAACATAGGGGTGCATCTATCCCTTTGAATTAGTGTTTTTGTACTTTGGGGGATAAATACCCACCAGTGCAATTACCAGACTGTTAAGGTAGTTCTATTTTAAAAACTTTTTTTAATGCTTATTTATTTATTTCGAGGGAGAGACAGAGCACGAGCAGGGGAGGAGCAGAGAGAGGGAGAGAGAGAATCCCAAGCACCGTGAGGCTCAAACTCCTGAACCGCAAGATCGTGGCCTGAGCCGAAACCAAGAGTCGGGTGCTCAATCGACTGGGCCACCCAGCTGCCCCGGTCGTTCTCGTTTTAACTTTCTGCGGAACCTCCATACTGTTTTCCACAGTGGCTGCACCAGTTTGCGTTCCCACTGCACTGTTGTGCAACAAGAGTTTGAAAAGAAGTTTATCTTATGGCTATCTATACTTTAGGAACTTGGGGACGAGGATAAATTCGCCTAGGAAAAAATTAACCAGGGAAGGACTTATGGAGCAGCTAGATCTAGAACTGGGACTTGAATACAGAATTTAAGAAGACGTATGTGTAAGTGTGAGAGAGGACGTGTGTGCGCGCAGTATATATGTATTACATATATATAAAAATACGTATTTAACACATATATTAAATACGTATGAATATGTGTGCATAAAACCAGGCATTAATTAACTGGCAATTTCAGAACAAAACTCCTGCCATTCGTTTCAATTTACCTTGCTGCATTTCATTTCATGGCGCTCTCGCTTTCCAAGTTCAATCTGCCACAAAGGATTAATATTCTGAACTTGTTCCAGACATAGCAAACTACGCTGCGGTTGTACTATTTCGTGTGCCCCTTCCTCCCTTTTCTGGGCAGGCGAAATCTGGTTAATAGGAACATCAGGCAGCCCAGGTGGGGAAAAGAAGCCACACAGACGGGGTGGGGGGGGGGCGGGTATTGTGCCAGAGGGAAAGGAAGCATCTCCCCGCCCCCACCCCACCTCCAATCTCTGCGAAAAGAAGGGCTGGGCTTACCGCAGACCTGATGGGTCGGTCTTCAGCCAGAGAGCCGCACACCTCTCCCGCCCCCACCAGTCGTTTTGAGTGGATTTACTCATAAGATGCTGTAACTGATAGTTAAAACCGCGCGTGTAGTCTCTCCGTTAAGAAGGAAACCCAGGTACAAGGTGCTGCAAAATGCCCACGAGCAAAGGAACTTTCAGAGGTGCCTCGGTCTCTACGACATGCTTGAGTAGTAATAGTTCCACCACTGCTCTCCCAAGGCCAAGGCCGTTATTTTGAGATGGACACACAGATGCAGTGAGACGGCCGTGGCTGTGGGGCTGGGAGAAGCTCCAGTCTTGGGGTTCTGAGACCTGGGTCCTAGTGCCTGCCCTGCTCGTCCTATCTAGTGACCTTGAATAAGTCACTTACCCTTTCTGGGCCCCAAAGGCCTCCTCTGTAAAATGAGAGGATTAGGTTAGAAGCAGATGATGCCAAAGGTCTCCTACAGCTCAAAATTTCTGAGATTCTAGGGATAGAATTGCAGTCCGTGGCTAATAGGCACAGGAAAAACTCTCCGTGCTCTGTAACAAGAGACAGCCCCTGTTGCCGGCGGACTCTGTGCATCATTAACAAGACTCGCAAGAGCAACAGCCCTCATGGCCTTTGTTCTTCCTTCAAATAAGTTCAACATTTGTAGCTGTGCCATTTATGCCCGTAGTTCTGTCACAGTCCCTCCACCTGCGTGGGTGAATGACGATTTCAGCCTTGGAATATTAATGTTCACTGATAACACAAAGGAAGGAAAGAAAAAACCGAGCAGAGACTTCAAACACAGAAAACTCATTACACGGGGTGGCGGGATACGTACTGGAGCCCCCCCCCACCCCCCCCCACCAAATTCCCGACCGTCTGGGACCTGTGAATGTGACCTCCTTTGGATATCAGTTCTTGGCAGATGTCATTTAGATAGGGGGTCCCACTGATCGGAGTTAGCCCTAACTCCACGTCTGGGGTCCTTGTAAGGAGCAGG
This sequence comes from Leopardus geoffroyi, assembly GCF_018350155.1. Taxonomy (NCBI): domain Eukaryota; kingdom Metazoa; phylum Chordata; class Mammalia; order Carnivora; family Felidae; genus Leopardus; species Leopardus geoffroyi. The sequence continues at coordinate 6,632,672 of NC_059337.1, forward strand.
AAGTTTGCACACAGAGATACAGACACGCAGAGAAGACCTTTTAAAAGCTCAGTCAGTTAAGTGGCCGACTCTTGGTTACCTCTCGGGTCATGATCTCACAGTTTGTGAGCTGGAGCCCTGCGTCGGGCTCTGCGCGGACAGCATGGAGCCTGCCTGGGATTCTCTCTCTCCCTCTCCCTCTGACCCTCCCCTACTCGTGCTGTCTCTCTCTCTCTCTAATAAACTTAAAAAAAAAATAACCTGAAAGGTGGAAGGAGAGACTGGAGCGGTGCACCACGGAGAACAGGAACGCCAGGGATTTCCAGCAACCAAGAGAATTTAGGAGCAGCGCACGAAACAGACGTTCCCTCAGAGCCCTCGGGAAGGAAGCCACCCTGATTTCAGACTCTCAGCACTGGGAGAGAATGTGCCCAGATGACCTCTGCTGACTCCACAGCTCCCCGCTTCTGTCCTTAGAGGCCAGAGACACCCTCTGTCACGTCCTTCTGAAAGGTTCCTGGTGACCCACACAAGCTCCCTTGTACTATTTCGTGTGCCCCTTTCTCCGGCCCAAGTCAGTGAGCGGACATGAACACTCACAGGCTACTCATTAACACAATTCAAATCGTATTCTGTACACACACAGTATTGGCTTCTTTGCCTCTACGGTTCAGCTGTGAGATCACCCTCTCCTCTCCTAGTATCAGTGACCTAAGGAAGCCAGAGACGGGGACATGTGGGGAGGGGGTGTCTCCTCCAACCTGAGGGGACCTGACCGATAGGCTCCTGTCCTTCTGTGGGTCTCACAGTAAATACCTCTTAAGGAAAACCAAGCCAAACTCCTAAGGAAGATCTCTCTTTCTATTCCCCGCTGGTTAGACGTGGATTTTGTGTAGGTTCGGGCCCTGGAGCGAGAGAGCCCAGTGTCAAGTCCCAGCCCCACCAGTCATGGCGTTTGTCGTCGGGGCTCAACTGCGATCTGGACGTGCTGATCCAGAGACACTCCTGGCATCCAGCGAAGGGCCCCCAAATACGAGCTATCCCATCACCGCTACTAAGCCCTCCTCCCGTTTTCCTTAGAAAGCTCCCTTATCTGACAGAAATTACCCTAGAAGATATTCTTTCCCACCTGACACAGAACCCTCCTTAAAAATGAAGTAACTGGCTGACTGACTGCTTGGACCTCCTCCAACAAGTCCGGAATTCACCCCGGGACACACTCCTCTCGATTCTTCCGACGCGGAACCATGTTGAACTTAATGAATCACTACATACTAAGTGTTCTTCACCAAGTTCTCAGCTCTTCACAGTTCCAAGATGCGTCCTCGTTTCTGCACCGAAAGGGGTTCCGGTCGTGCTCCTGACACACGCGCCCTCTCTCTCCTGCTGAGGGGGTCCCCCCTTCCCCGTGGAAGGGCTGACCCCTCACCCACACCCCCGCCTGCGGGGTAAACTTACTCTGGCCTGGCCTGGCTCTGCTGACAAACCTCTCCGACGCCCTGAAATAAAACCCCAGGCCGGCACCGGAAGGCTCTGGCAGGCTTTGCAGGCCCCGTGGGGAGAGTCAGGAAGGATGGTGGAAGGCCACGGCACACCGCCCACGAAACCCTCACGTCACCCCAATGTTAGCCTTGTCGGTGGCCGCTTGGTTAAAACGCAGTCAGCCCTAGACGTTGACGTGACAACTTTGAGGAGAAAGCGGGGAGGGAAAGGGCCCGTTTCTACCCCACTTTCTCTGCCACTGAACTACAAAAGTCAGAGCAGTTAGAGAAAACAAAGCAACTAAATGAACAATCTGAAGAAGCCACTCCACAGGAGACACAGGCCCAGAGCACGTTGCCAGGAGAAAGCCCGGCCGGCCGGCCGCTCACTGTCACTCACGGCCACGGGGCCAGGACGGTGTCCCCAGAAGGCTCCAAGGTACATCCTGGTCCACCCAGAACTGCACGCTTCTGACAGCCCGGGCTGACTTGGGGCCCCATTCTCGCTCCCAGGGAGGTTTCAATGCCCCGCGTCAGCCCCTGTGCCAGCAGCTCATAGAACCACCCCCCCAGCATCCGCAGGCTGTTCCAGGCCTGCGTGTTCTCGCAGGGAAAGTTCTGCGGGATGAGCCCTCAGGGTAACCGCCTCAAGCCCGAAGTGATGGTCGGCCCTGGCAGCGACAGGCCGCTCCTGTCCTCAACAGATGCCCCACGAGGCTTCTTTTTGAATACTGACCACTGAGGACCTGGACGAGATTTCCTCCAGCAAATCAGCCCGGGTGGCCGTTGGCGGCTCGTGTGAAGATGCCGGGAAGTGGCTGACGGGAGGGAGACGACACGGCAAGGAGGGAGAAAGCCCCCTGGTGATCTAGCACAGCATCTCTTACAGATCAGGGGCTACAAAACGAAGGGCCGTCCGCAGTCGCGCACAACTTGGTAGAGAGAAGGGGGAAGAATTTACAGATAATTAACTACATTTATGTTGACGTTGTTTTCAGTTGTGGCCAAAATCCGGGCCTTGAAATTGCCTCTCTGCGCGAACTCACTCACGTATTAACTTTAATGTAACCGCATTCTTCCACAAAGTCATGAGGTCACACGCCAAACCGGCTGCGTTTCGCAGGATGTCCTACAAGTTGCCAGTAAGGGGAGAGCTACCCTCTGTGAGAGAACGTGAACCTCACGTGTCAACGTCAGGAATGGCTACCAACCCACCAGCTTTCCCGAAAGAAAATCACTAACCTAAAAATAGCAGGAGACTGGGTCACAGTTAAGCACGCACATTGAATTGAGCACTTTTACAAGCCCTTACTCAAATACAGAAAGGAAGCTGGCCTCTCCCATTAGCCAAGAGCCCTGCTGAAAAGGTACTTATACTTCCTAGCGGAGGACAAGGTCGAATGGGTAAAGTGCTTAGTAAAATCACAAGCAAAACGGTTTTCTCCACCGCAGAGAAACCATCCGATCCTTACCTGAGAACAAACAAAAAATCACAAGCCAGGTGTTTCCTCTATAGAAAGCCTAGAATTTTCTAAAGGGACAGGCACTTTAATAAATATATTTGATAGCCCTACACGTGGTGTTACAAAACCTATTCTGTAATTACGTTCTGTGATACCAAAGGCACATCTCAGCTTACCGGAATCCAAGAAACTCAAGTGCCCAGTTTCCTGGAGTTTTTAAGAGAAGGGTACAATTGGAGGGGCGCCTGGGTGGCTCAGTGGGTTGACGTCCAACTCTGGCTCAGGTCATGACCTCACAGTTTGTAAGTTCGAGCCCCATGTCAGGCTCTCTGCTGTCAGGGTAGAGCCTGCTTCGGATCCTCTGTCCCCCTCTCTCTGCCCCTTCCCGGCTCACGCTCCCTCTCTCAAAAATGCATGAACATTAAAAAAAAAAAAAAAAAAAAAAACCAGGGGTACAACCGGAGAGAAGAGCATCTCCGGATGTACGGCACAAAAGAAAATATCCGGGCATGTTCTGGGAACGGCACGGATGCCACCCAGTCTTCAATGTCTGCAAACCAACTGCCAGAAGGAGGAAACTGGGGAGAGGGCCAGTGCTGGAGCAGAGCACAGCTACCTGGCTAATATAGCAAGGTCCACACCCTGCAATGAAAGCAATGACACATATGGCCTGCTACAACTCTGGCACCCGCCCTCCACCACGCAGGCATCAAGAAGTAGATGTGTGAGCGGCGCTTGGGTGGCTCGCGGTTCAGTGTCTGACTCTTGACTTCGGCTCAGGTCATGATCCCAGGGTTGTGGGTTCCAGCCCGGTGTCGGGCTCTGTGCTGAGCGTGGGGGAGCCTGCTTGAGAGTCTATCTCCCCTGCCCCTCCCCTGCTCGTGCAAGCACAAGAACTCTCTCTCTCTTTGAAATGAATGAATGAATGAATGAATGAATGAATGAATCAGTGAAGCAGATGTGTGAGAAGACCTGACCAACATGTCAAGCGCCTTGCCCTTTCCCACGGGAAAGACACTGCCCGCAGGGTTAGCTCGCCAGCCCTCCGGCCCCTCCTGGCTCTGTGGTTCTCTGCTGATGAATTCTGTCAGTTGTGGGAGAAAAGAGCTCCCCTCAGGGCTCGGCCGCCAGGCCCTTTAACACAGGCCTAGAAAGCAGGAAAGGTTCTGGGCTCTTTGCCCTTCCAAGACTGAGAAGGTTCTGGAGGCAAGGGTATACAATGTGCATGGCATTTTAAGGCATGCTTTACTTATTTCTGTTTTATAAATATCTCAGATGCTGTGAGTAGAAACACTATCGCATGCCAGCTTAGAGCGGCAGGCTTAAAGGTCGCACGGATTCCATTGTGACAAAAGCCCAAGTCTTAGAAGACAAACTCCACCAGCTCAATGCTGATAAATATGAAGGACTGATTCACACCCAGGCCCTTGGGTTAAAAACGAAGACAAGGATATGATATGATGGGACAGTCATCCATCTGGTCCTAACCAAGCCAGCCGCCACACTGGGCCTCCGTGGAGGCCCGACCCAGCCTCCGCCATCAGTCCGACTGATTAGAGCCTCGTCCCCAGCTTCTAGGTCACAACCCAAGTGGAAGGACCCAGACGTGCCGGATCCTAGCCGTCAGAAGAGGGAAGGGGGCGCCCATGCGTCTTCACACTAGTTGCTTCTGGTGGCATCTGGAGCTATTCTCTCCTCTGGATATGCTGTGCTGTGCAACTTTGGGCAGATCACTTGCCCTCTCTGAGGGTTTTGAAGTTTTCCCTAGGAGCCCGTGTGGTGTAATGTAACGACGACAGATTTTAGAATCGGAGGGCCCGGGTTTGAGTTCAGGTTCTCCCAAATGATCTTAGGTGGCCCTGGGTGAATTATCTAAGTTTATTAAAAAAATTTTTTGGGGCGCCTGGGTGGCGCAGTCGGTTGGGCGTCTGACTTCAGCCAGGTCACGATCTCGCGGTCCGTGAGTTCGAGCCCCGCGTCAGGCTCTGTGCTGGCAGCTCAGAGCCTGGAGCCTGCTTCCGATTCTGTGTCTCCCTCTCTCTGACCCTCCCCCGTTCATGCTCTATCTCTCTCTGTCCCAAAAATAAATAAACGTTGAAAAAAAAATTAAAAAAAAAATTTTTTAATGTTTTATTTATCTTTTTGAAAGTGAGAGAGAAAGAGCATGAGCAGGAAGGGGAAGCAGAGAGAGAGGGGACAGAAGGTCTGAAGTGGGCTCTGTGCTGACAGCTGCGAGCCCAGTGGAGGGCTCGAACTCACGAACCGTGAGATCGTGACCTGCGCTGAAGTCAGACGCTTAACTGAGCCACCCAGGCGCCCAGAATTATCTAAGTTTTATGAAAGTTTGCTTTTTCTTCTATAAAATGGGGGAGGGGAGGTTACACACAGGTTATTAAGGGAAAGCAGTTAATGAAATTATGTAGATAAAAGAAGCTTTATAATTATAAAATACCCACAGATATACTCGAGATAAGGTTTGTAAGATGCCTTGAGCTTTTTAGAGGAAAGCTGCCTTATTAAGTATTTCAAGATTATAAAAATGTTAGTTTTAAAGCAATAGCTAGGGACTTTTAATACATGAAGAGCATGGAATTGGTCCCTCAGGCTTTCCTGAGCTTGGCTTTATCAGATCCTTCTACAGAAGACACTGAAATAGCTAAAAAAATAAAAATTCAAAAGCTCTAAGATGGAAAGGGCAACCCTCTGGATTGATATTTTTGGGGTCTTGGCTAAATAGATTCTCTTTCAAAGCAAAGAGCCCGAAGTGGGTTCACGCCCTCAAGTCTTCCCGTCTCCTCAGACATCGACACAAACATCTCACTGTTGTTCTAGGCCTCACCCGGTCTGGCCTCCTACTCGGGAAGCGAGCTTTCTCAGCCTTCTTTAAAGCACAAGGGCAAGTCCCAACTGCTGCCCTCGTCACCCAGCGGCCTCCTCCTTGGGTTTTTGTCTACACCTCACCCGAATCCGCCACGCGTCTGCTCCGAGCCCACCCCGGTCTCCCTCCACCCAACGTCGTAAGATACCGCGCACCACGGGGCCTCAGCCGCCAGCTCACTTTATAGGGGTTCCTCCTCTCCTGAGCTTCCCCCATGGGCACATGTCTCCTGAGAGATGAGGAACCAGCCATCAAGGAAGATTTTTTTCATCAGAAATGAGGGAACTGCTTCTCCATAACTGGGAAAGAGAGTGAGCCCGTTTCTCAAAAATTGATTTCCTGGTATAAGCTGGGAGCACCCTCACGGATACAGCAGTGGTTTGTCCCACCCCCGCCCCCCCACACACACACACCTCGTCCTCCACCAACCCCTGGAAAAAAAAGTGTGTCAATACCACAGGGGGCGGGGAGGGTGTTATGCAAATCCACACCCCCCTTCTGACATTCCACGCTGTTCTCCATGGGTACCAAAGGCATTAGCTTCATTCTAAGCTCGGGGAGGACTATGAAAGCATACGTAATACGTGGCATCCATGAAGTAACTGGAAAACAGTGCGAATCCATGCGTATTTAAGTATGAAATCCTAAAGTCCAACTACAGATACTGGAGGAATTCAAACAAAGGAAGCAGAAGGAAGAAGGAGGTGGACCCCTACCTAGCTAGGGGCCCCTGGGAAGAGACGGGACAGGAGGGGAGGGGAGGAGCAGGGGTGGGTACAGACACCAGGCTGGGCTCCCAGGCTGAACCAAGGCCCAAGAAGGCTGGACAGTCAGGAGGCTGGCAGACAGGGCAAGAGGGTGGGGTCCGGGAGCAGAGTGAGTGAGTCATTACGGAATGAAGCTTCAGGCCTTTACTTACAAGAAGATGGTGCCACACACATGTGGCCTTGGCCGTGCGTGCTGTGCAGGTACATGAAGGTCTGAGTGCACGAGGCAGTGGGTGTGAGCATTTATTTGGCTCCGTGCAACCTGATCCGTGGGATGTTGGACAAGCACTGTCATTCACCATTCGAACATCATGGCATGCCCTCGATGGCATCCAAATAGTTTTTTTTTTTTTTTTTTTTTTAAATATACTTCGCACACGATGTTACCACCAAATAGTCTTGTACAACCTGCTGAACTACACAGGAATCGTCGTTTAGGGGCCCATCCCCTTAAGGCCCTAACAACCACACCATCTCCCACGTTTCCATTTTGCAAACACCCTTTCGTAACGAGAAAATCTGTAAGCCTCGTCGCTACGTGAAAGTAACGATTCATATTCCTTTCGTCTCTGTTGGGGATTCCACGCCCTTCTAACACCACCCTTGTGTGAATTCTACACAAGTTTAAATTTAATGGTGTCGAGCACGCAGCGGGGGCACTCTCTACACGTTTACTGACCGAGTCTGTGGGAAGGCCTGACACATCACCATCCGGGTCCCTTGAGCAGAATTTTCTTACAAGGAGATTATGACATTAGGCTGAGAGGTACGGGTCTTTGTGAGTAACGGCCGCACTGGTGCGGAGCAAGAGAAAAAAACTCAGTGTGCCCTGGGCTGGCAGCCGTTTTTGGATATTTTAAAGAACATCTCAGAGTTCAGGCAAATAATTATCCATCTAAATGAAAGTTTTCCACTTTACGTCACTCAGAGAAGCTATTGTCTGATGCCATATTTCTTTTACCTTTCCCCCCGTTTGTCTGAAACATATCTTAGTAAGTTCAAGGAGCTCTAAATCAATCTACTTCAGAAACTGCTTACACATAGAGAGAAGTCAAAGCCCAAACAGGCTGTTCTGGGTAGCAGAAGGAAGCAAAGGCACCCAAAGAGAAGGCAGACAGAAAGCTGCCTACTGATTGTTGGGATTCAGATAAATCCCGAAATACCTCTAGAAGACTCACAATTTTGGGGCGCCTGGGCGGCTCAGCCGGTTAAGCATCCAGCTCTTGGTTTCGGCTCAGGTCATGATCTCATAGTTTGTGGGTTCAGCCCCACGGCGGGCTCTGTGCTGACAGTGTGGAGCCTGCTTGGGATCCTCCCTCTCTCTGTCCCTCCCCCGCTCGTGGTTGTGTTCTCTCTCTCTCTAAAAAGTAAATAAACTCAAAAAAGATCTGTAGAAGACTTACAATTTCTGCTAATGTACTCCGAAACAGCCAGTGCAACAAAATCGTCTATGGTATTTTCCAACTGGCGTGAACTTATGACATAATCCAGCAAATATAAATTTGAAAACGATTAATCCTAAATTAACCTGGATCGAAATGTTGGTGGAGTTACAACACAGGGATCTTTTTTGGCATCTAAGGGAAACGGAAAAATCCCTCCTCAAACATCTATGGCATCTGATACACGTCGGTGTAAATAGGTCAGAACAATTGTGGTTACAAAGACTTCTGCTTCATCGAGATGCTTTCTGTGGGTGTGCACACAGCAGGGTGGGGAAATTCACAGGCTTTGGGGACAGATAGACCTGGCCTGAATGGCAACTGTACCATTTACTGACAACGTGACTTCGGGCAAGCTTCTTAACCTCTCTGCTCCTCGGTTTCCTGACCCATTAAATGGGGCATAAGAAGAGTGTCCTGCGATTACATTCAATAATTAAAAACTCAAACACAATGTGAACTTGGCAGTGGTGTCCTCACCAGAGGAGGGGCTTGGCTTCTGCACCAAGGCTAGAGAATCCCAGTCCAGAGCCAAACGTCCAGATCTACAAGCCTGGTTAGTCCAGCTCCCAGACTTGCCTGGGAGCGATCACGACCGGTCCAATCTACTCGTCTTCTACAGGTGACGAGTGGGTCATACGTGGACACACCTGTGTTCCCATCCCAGCCTACTAGCTTCTCTGTCAGCCACCCAGAGAAAATACTGTCTGTAAACCACAGGTTAGGGTGTGACGACCCTCACCTTGGGCCCCTGGGGTGTTCTCTGGCTGATGTTAACAAGTCACTGTGTCTTGAAAACAAAGGAGGAGAACCAGATGATACTAAATATTCCTATGCGTGTAACTCTAATCAAATGCTTGTGACTGAAATACATCAGTTATTCCTCAAGCAAGTCACAAAATGCACTAAAGCTGACAGCGGAGACCAATTACATAATGTACTGTTTACATGAGTGCGTCCTCAGACATTCCCTCATTTGAGTTGGTATTCAAAATAGTTCTGTGAGTTATTATTAATGCAAGTGAGGAAACTGAGGCCCAGGGACCCTCCCGGTGCCAGGCTGTGGGTAAGGCTCTAGGAATACAAAGACGTGAGGCACCTACCCGTCTCAGAGGCTCTTTGTAGAGCTGGACAGACACCAACTACTTTAGCCCCGTCGACAGGTGCTCTCTGAGCCTCTTCCATCCAAAGAGAGCCTTAAAAAAAAACACCTGCATTCCTCTTAGAAGCTCTTTGGTGGCAAAGTCAAGATTTCTCTGGCAATTTCGCTGCAACACCCAGCTTTCTATGTAAAGTCGATAAATAGACTGATGAGTGATATTAATGATAGACTAAGGGAAAGGGGTTGTGTTTTCCAAATTGGGGAGAATATCCTCAGTTGTAAGCTACTTGGCATTTCCCATCATCTTGCTATTTAGGAGGGCACATTTTTCAATGTCACGGACAAGAAAGAGTCAGCACTTTATTTACGTGATCAGAATAGAGAAGGGCATTGCAGCCAAGGCATGTGGAAGCTAGAAGCTAAAAGTCCATGGTGGGAGCACAGTTCAGGCCACACAGGGAGCTAGCTGTGAGGGGCTGGAGGCTCACCAGGCATTTACGGAAAGTGACCTCGGGGCCAAGCAAGGGCTGATGGTGGGGCTGATGGTGGGGCAGAAGGTCCGGCCCCCATGGAAGGGCCGGACGGCAGCGGCCCAGCAGAGAGAGAGAGAGCTCAATAAATGTTTGCTGAACAAATGAACGGCTCCAGTGCAATCACATACTCCTAGGCATGTTGGGTTTCCCTCAACTTTTAGAGGGAATAATGTCATAACTGCATACCTGAGAAAGTTAATAGGATACCAAACAATGCACGTGGACATTTGCTAAGACGCATCATTCCACGTTAACTGAACAAAGCGAGAGAGAGGACCCCATGCACAATACGCTGCCAGTTATATAAAAAAGAATGGTCGGGGCGCCTGGGTGGCTCAGTCGGTTGAGCGTCCGACTTCGGCTCAGGTCACGATCTCACTGTTCGTGAGTTCGAGCCCCACGTCGGGCTCCGTGCTGACAAGCTCGGAGCCCGGAGCCTGTTGCAGGTTCTGTGTCTCCCACTCTCTGCCCTTGCCTCGCTCATGCTCTCTCTCTTTCTCAAAAACGAATAAACGTTAGGAAAAAAAATTAACAATAAATAAACTTAAAAAAACAAACAAAAAAGAACCACAACGTGGCACTTTAGACACAAACAAATCAAGACCTCACAGAGTCAAAGAACAACTTCCAGGACTGGCTCATATCACTCTAAGATACTACAACTGCATTATCAACGCTGTGTAGTCCACACCACCTTAAAACACCAGGCACAAACCCACACCAAACGATGCTACGGGGAGGCCAGCCAGGCTACGTGAACAGCCTGGTTTCCCAGCACTGTTTAAGGAACCCGGAAGAGTGGAACCTCCTTGACCAAAGTCCTCTTCTTCAGGCTCTCTCCAGGCCATGATTCCATTTCCACTAGCTCAAGCTTTTTAGCATTCCAAACCCGTTCTGTTTATCCCGGGACACCGACCTTCCCATATTTTTGGTATTAAAATATCTTTTCTTTTTAAAAACAAAATTTTTTTAACGTTTATTTATTTTTGAGACAGAGAGAGACAGAGCATGAACGGGGGAGGGGCAGAGAGAGAGGGAGACACAGAATCCGAAACAGGCTCCAGGCTCTGAGCCATCAGCCCAGAGCCCGACGCGGGGCTCGAACTCACGGTCCGTGAGATGGTGACCTGAGCTGAAGTCAGACGCTCAACCGACTGAGCCACCCAGGCGCCCCTAAAATATCTTTTCTTAAAAGATGGCAACAATAGGGGTGCCTGACTGGCTCAGTCTGCAGAGAGTGTGACTCTTGATCTCGGGGTTATGAGTTCAAGCCCCATATTGGGTGCAGAGCTTACTTAAAAATAAATAAATAAATAAACAAACAAACAAGTAAATAAATGAAAAGATGGCAACATAGGAGATGACAGGGCTTTTTTGGTTTCTTACCTGAAAAGATTAACATGTGGCAATCCTGTGTTGGACTTCCTGATTTTTCGTGCTCTGACAGGAGTAAGTGAATAGCACATAAATACATACCAGGGGTGAGTGTGCACAAATGGGGCGATTTTCAACGTTTCTCTCTCTGTTACCCCCAGGAGGCTGGAAAAAGCACAACTGATAAAGCCACTCCCTTGTATCACGTAACATGTATCTACGGTATGACTGACAGATAATGTGGACTCCCAGCACTGAGCAAAGACCATAAAGTAATGACTCCAGATTAGACTGGCTAACTAAGATCTTGGAGATTCAATTCGATTTCACGGTGACTCCAAATTAGACTCAGAGGGGGGTGCCTGGGTGGCTCAGTGAGTTAAGCATCTGACTTTGGCTCAGGTCATGGTCTCGCGGTTCTTGAGTTCGAGCCCCACGTCAGGTTCTGTGCTGACAGCTCAGAGCGTGGAGCCTGCTTCAGATTCTGTCTGTCTGTCTGTCTGTCTCTCTCTCTGCCCCTCCCTGCCTGTACTCTGTCCCCATCTCTCTCTCTCTCTCTCTCAAAAATAAAGAAACAAACAAATAAAGTTTTAAATTAGACTCAGATAAATAAAAGCAAGATGAAGATTTAAGATACATTTGAAGAGGGAAACAGAACAGGCAAGACCTGGGAGCCACAGAAGACCAGAAGACCGTGTTTAATTCGGTGCAGTTATATAGAACATAAGTGCAGCCCTAGAAAATTCAAATATGAAGCACCCCAAAACTCCCTTCTTAGAGTCACCGCCGGAGAAAGCTTGGCCAGGCCGTGTCGGGTTCAGACCTTGGAAATGGTAAAGTGATTTAGAGAATTTGGGAAACACTGTTAAGGAGAACAACAAAAATTATATTCCCGAACGTTGCTTTAGGAAAGATGCTTGATGGAGGCACAGGTGGGAGAGCTGGTTTTTCCTGGGGTGAGAGACAAGGGGTGGGGCACTTAGCAAAGCTACCCAAACAGGAAGTCCGGTAGTGAGGTGCACAGTTCCTTCCTGATGCTCAGAGGCAAGGACAAACAGAGCCCGTGCCACGGTGCAGGAGACAGGGCTAGGCGTGACAGAGGTGCTGACATGTGTATCACGAAGGTCCAGGAGTCTTCTCTGGAGACCAGAGAAAACACAGCAAGCTTCCCCTGGCAATTCCAGCACATTGTGCCCTGAGGGCAAGGTGAAGGGCCAAGGGTCACTGTTCCTCATTCTCCAATGCTCCCACTCTCCCTTCATAGGATGACCTTTAGGAGAAGCCCTCCACCTCACCTGGCCTCTTCTCAGGCTTAGAACTACAAGATGCAGAGAAGAACCAGAGCTGCCCCTAAATATCCACAAAATGTGTTAGGATCTCCACGCAAAGCTGCTGCCTAAATAAGATGGTCCTTAGCATCCTTCGCAACAGAAAGCAGACAGCTGAAATAGACCACCTCCGTAAAAAAAATGCCCCTGAGGGTCGCGCGCCTGGGTAGCTCGGTTGGTTAAGCTAAGTGATCGACTCCTGATTTTGGCTCGGGTCAGGATCTGTCAGTCGTGAGTTCGAGCCCTGCGTTGGGCTCTGTGCTGAGCATGGAGCCTGCTTCGGGTTCTCTCTCTCCGTCTCTCTCTCAAAGCAAATAAACAAACGTTAAAAAAAAAAAAAAGCAAGGTTCCAAATAGCATGTATAGTATGCTACCGTTTGTGTGCAAGGGAAGGGGATACTCATGATGAATTCGCTGCTAGACGTATAAAATATCCTGGCTGTGCATGGAACACCTCTGGAGGATGAAGAAATCGGTAACGCTGGTGGAAAACATTAGGTGGCAGGGGTCAGGGGTGGACCGAGAGGAGTCTACGGTCTCTTCTTTGGTGCCCTTCAAAACGTCTTCTTTCATCCTGCGTTACCGATTTTTCGAATTTGAATTAAAAACCGTTAAAAATGTTCTCAACGTAAAATAACAACAAAACCGTCTGTATGCAGCAAACCGAACACACGTGTTCATCCGGACAGCTGTTTTCCTGGCACACACCCCACGCTCCGTCTGTTGAACTGAATGAACCCCTTCTTAAAGACGACAAGAGAAAATCAGAAACGAGGCAAACCCACGGGTATCAACGTTCCAGTTCTCTAGTAAGCTCTTTACCTGTCTGCTACTCCGCTGTGACAAAAGATCAGAAAATGGGGCCCTTGTGTAACAAGCCTTGCAAGCAGCGGGATCCCAGGCACAAGCTTCACAGATAACGACGGGTCTGATCATCTGTCCGCGCACCAGCCATTTCATAAAAAGAAATCACTTAATCCAAAAAACATGATGCCCTGGAACCAAGACAACACAAATAAATATGCAGATCTGAAAAATGATCCTGGAGGGAGATGACGTCAGCGTGCACAATGACATCGACACAAAAATAGCAGCACAGGGGTTAAAAATGTCCACGGGTGGCCAAGAAGGTCGGGACATGAAAAGCTCCTACAAAATTCTCATGCCAGACCACATCAAGAGGCAGCCTGAACTTCCAGCGCTCTGTTCCTGGGGATAGTTTGGCCCAAAATGGGACCAGAAGGCTGAAACACCGCATGCCCCGGTCATCTATACGCTCAAATTGGTCAAGGAGTACTCAAAACCCACACTGCAATAAAAACCAGAATAATGTTAGCAGTAGATCACAGCAGAAATTCTGCCACATGAAATTCTATTATTTTGGAAGTCTCCCTGCTAGGGTTTTTAATAAAGAACCAGGTTTTAGGCAAAAGGGAAGCCAGACTCCACTTTTGTCTTCCACAGGACCAAAGAAATTACCTCATGTTCTGGGCAGAGGGGAACCACCATATTCACTGTGGGCTCTCTTTCAGAGATTACCAGGAGGAAGGTGTAAATGCAAGAATTAAGGAGTAACTGCGGAATGAGAAGCCTCAGGCAGGAAAAGAAAGGTGGGGGGGAAGGGGCCCATATTAACACACAAAGGAACGAAAACAATTATTCTAAGATGGCTGAGCTCTAGAACGTCCAAAACAAAAAACCCAAACTCAGAATCAACTCTCAAGAAGGTGTCGATCAATGAATATGATAATCTTTGGTTCATTCTAGAAAACTCATACAAACAGAGAAGGTAAAACCAAAAGTGACCAGATTCCTGCCAGAAATAAAGGTGACTGGTTATCTTCCAATTAGAAAGGAATTGGCTGTGGTGCCTGGGTGGCTCAGTCAGTTAAGTGTCAGCCCCTTGGCTTCAGCTCAGATCATGATCTCATCAGTTTGTGAGATTGAGCCCCACGTCGGGCTCTGTGTGGACAGAAGGGAGCCTGCTTTCCATCCTCTCTCTCTGCGCCTCCCCTGCTTGCTCTCTGTCTCTCTCTCTCTCAAAATAAATAAATAAACTTAAAAAATAAAAAAAGGGATGGGACGCCTGGGTGGCTCAGTCTGTTAAATGTCCATCTTCGACTCAGGTTGTGACCTCGCGGTGCGTGGGTTCGAGCCCCGCGTCAGGCTCTGTGCTGACAGCTCAGCACCTGAATCCTGCTTCGGATTCTGCGTCTCCCTCTCCGATCCTCCCCCTGCTTGCTCTCTGTCTCTCTGTTTCACCCTCAAAACTAGATAAAGAATAAAAATTTTTTTTTTCTTAAATAAAAATAAAAAAAGGGAACTGGCTGGCAAAGTGAGATAAGATATATTTATCAGAACCATGAAAGCAATAATGGAAAGGAAAGGGAAGGGAAGGGAAGAGAACTGTCCCAACTAAAACGAGAGCCAAAGTCATTCCACTGCACTTTCTCGTTTATTTCAAGCCCGAGAAGAGAACTGGGAAAACATGGGAAAACCAGTGAAGAAGCTACACTCCCAGCAGAAATCAGTCACACGCTTCTGCTTCTGCCGAGGAAGACAGGCGCTGCGGGTGCTCCCCCTGCTCCAATGACTAAGTAACTTGCTTAAATGCATTTGACACACGATCCTTGAACTTCCAAAAAGCACTTAATACAGTGGCTCATGAAATCTTCATCTAAAAATGTTCATCCATTTATAATCAAGATGCATCACACTGACAAATGGGCAGGAGGGCCGCACAGAGGGAACAGATATTTGGAAGGATGCCGTCAAGATTGGTATTATCAGGGACTTTGTTGATCACTCGGAAGGATTTCTTCCTCCCTTTTTTAAAGAGAATAAAAGAGATCTGTGGTCTAAATGCAGTGTAATGACAAAGGGAGGACTAACAAGAGGAAATGAATGACATGATTCAATAAAAGAAAAAAAAATCTTTTAAATGCAATGTGACTTAGAAACCCCCACAGATGTCTCTGTTACAATGAAATCTGGAATACGTTTGATGACTTGGGGGCAGGGGGGACAGGGAAAAAAATTAGCTCCTGACAGAAAATATTGGATGGTAGATATGGGGGGGGGGGCGGGGGTGGAAAAGGCAACTGAACATCAAATTTAGCAAATCAAGAGTGGTTACTATGTGCCAGGCACTGTTCTAAATGCTTCAGATACAGTAACTCATGTAAACCTCAAAACAACCTTCTAATCTAAGTACCATTATTATTCCTGTTTTATAGGTGAGCAAACAGAGGCACAGAGACGTTAATTAACTGGTCAAAGGTTACAGATTGTAAGACGTAGGGTTAGGATTCCAATCCAAAAATCTGTGCTCCTAACCCTTCTGGCTTTCCCCTAGAATTTAAACACCGAGAGGGTCAGAGAAATACGAGTCAGGCATTGGCTAAATCCAGGGTTAGCCGATCACCCCTTAGTCACGGCTCCGTGATGACCAGTCAGCCCTGTGACCTCTGCGGGCCTTAGTTTCCTCACCTGTGCATTGAAAAGCTAGATTAGGCGAGCTCTAACCAAGGGTTCGGCAGCTCTAAGCTGCCCCCAATCTATGCCGACGGTCTAGGGTATATGGCCTGGTCTGCTTTCTGACCAGGATATTCAAAGATTATTTCATCCTAAAACAGGCAGCAAGTTGTATTAAGGTTCTTTCTCTGCCTCCTGACCTTCAGAAGATTATTATGTCCCCTCCATTCAGGCAAATGACAGAGAGTAATGAAAGGGGTACTGTACAGTTTCTCTTCTGGACTCGACTTAATGGGGTTGTAATGAAATGGCCCTCCAAAAGCTCTGGCTGCAGACCACGTGAACTGTGCTAAACCTACCAATCCCGGGCCCCTCTCATGAGCCAATTCTTGGAATCTACCCTCCCATCTGGCTACGGGAATGCAGGTGAAATTGACACACTGGAGGTGGAGCAACCAAAAGAGAGGAATTGGGGAGATGAAGACATGGAGGGCAAGGGAATCCCAATTACAGAGTTTCGAGGTGGCTAAATAAACCTTATCTTCTTGCCATACTCCATTCTCTTTGCTAACACCCACTCTTCAGAGTTGAGACCACAAAATTCATTATGGTGAATTCAACACCCACTTCCAAACTAACAGACCCCCAGAAATATCCTTCTCAAGCTGGGCCTTAAAGGTCACCCCGAGTGCATCTGTGAGTGAAGGAGGACCTTCCAGGTGGGTCATGCAGTCCTCCTTTGAGAATCCTTTCTAAGCATCCCTGACAGGTGGCTGTCATCTGGCCTCTGCCTGGACACTTCCAAGGTCGAGGCACTGGCTGCCTTGCCGGACAGGCAGCCGCCTGCGCTGCTGGACAGCTCTCTGTAGGGAAAGCCCACGAAGCGCCTAGAACAGTGCCTGGCGTGGGGCCAAGCTCAGTAAGTGCGCCTCCAAATGGGTCAAAAGCTGCCTCCTTACAACTTGAACCCACCGATCCATGGTGCACCGCTGGAGCCCTGCAACGCAGAGGCCCCTCGGGTATCCGGGGCTGTAAACAGGCCCCTCGGCCCTCTCCTTCCAGGTGCGGATCCCAGACCTCCATCACCAGGCCTGGGTCGGCAGACCCCCTCCCCAAACCCCAGAGGTCCCAAGAGTGAGCACCAATGGAGAGACAGCCGGCAGGGAGGCCGCAGTCAGGGATGCCCCAACCTCGGTACCCGGGGCAGGAGGGGACAAAGAAGAGCTTTCAGAAAGGCGTATCCCACGCGCCGCGGTCCAGGCTGCCTCCCTCCCAGCCACTGGGCGAGCCGGCCCTCGGGATCCCCGCGGCGCCAGGTGACAGGCCCCGGAGGATCCGAGGCGCAGGCAGCGGCGCGATGGGCCGAGCCACGACGGGGACCTCGGGGCTCAGGGATCTGGCCCGACGGATCGTGGGAGCGATCCCGGCTTAGCGGAGCTCGCCGGGCCGTGGCTTTTACCTGCGCGTGGTTGACTAGCGCGTCCTGGTTTGCCCCTAGCCGGGTTCCCGAAGCTCCGCGGCTGCCGGCGGCGCTCATGGAAATGCAGCCGGAACCCCTGGCCAGCGCAGCTCCCGCCGCTACCGGCCCCGCCCAAGCAACTGCCGCCACGCCCCTGACGACCGCTTCTGCCACGCCCCTGACTCGGAACCCGCCCGCTCATTGGGCGGCCAAGCCGCTGCTCTACGAGCCCCGCGCGCTCATTGCACCCGGCGGGAAATCCATTGGTCAGCGGAGCTGCTTCTCAGGGTGGAGGCGGGACCCTCGGCGAGGAACTCCTCCGCAATTGGTTACCTTTGACGTCTTTAGCCTGTGGGCTGAGACGCTATTGGATGAGACCAGTGCGGAGGGAGTGGGGAAAGAGGGGGGTGGGCTAAAAGATGCGTCGTGTTTGCTGTTGATGGGGGCGGGGTGCAGAAAGGGAGACAATTGTGACCGCGAGCTTGTTTGGGGGGCCGGGTAAGGTCAGGTGTCTTGTGAATTGAGCGGAGGGAGGCCAACTGGTGGTTAGCTCAGCTGCAGAATCTGGTGGCTCCAGGCCTACCGACTAACTCACCTGTAGCCCAGAACACAGCCCAAGACACCGGTCATAACCGGGAGAGGAAGGAGGTTGGTGAATCACCGAGCCGCAAAGAGAAGAAAGGATGTGGAGGCATAAGCCTCTGGCCCCTTGCAGCTGGTTAGGGTGATGGGGACGTGCTGGGCAGTGTGGACCCGTTACTGTCCCACTGCCCTTTCAGCACTTAAGATGACAGCCCAGTGGGAGGCAGCCTGCAAGAATGCAGCCTTTAGAGTCAGACCTGCTGTTGATTAGTACTGGTTGCATGGCCTTGAGCAAGTCACTTAACCTTTCCATATGCACCCTGATTTCTTCCTTTCGCAACTGGGAGTAACAGTGATAATTGACGAGGAGATTAAATAAATCTGGTAAACACTAAGTGCCTGGCACTCAGCAGGCATTTAATCAAAACTGGTTCTCCACCTACTCACCTCCATGGGTCCATGGAACTAGGCCCAGTTCTAAAATTCTATGAGCCTGAAACTGCTTTTGCAATGGCATGTGCTTCGCCAAGAATAGAACATTTGACTGACTTGGAATGCAACTCCTTTAAGGGGTGGACAGGATCACCCTACCAGGGCACGGCAGGGCTGGAAGAGAGAGAGGAGAGGAGGAGATGGAAGGAGCATTTAGTGAGAGAAGGGAAGCAAAATTTGTAGCAACGTTAAGTCTTTTCCAGCACATTTCAGGGTTATGACAAGGGAGAATGGAGCTTCCCCCATCCTGTTCACCCAAGTGTCCAACGGCTCAAGTTTCATGGAGCGTGACCAAATAACCCTTTGAAGGCTGATCAGCCCTGGACCAGAAACCACCACATAAGATCTTTCAGGGATTCCTGAAGCCCAGTCCCCATCCTGAAGGCATGGAAGTCCGAGAGCGTGAACAGAAAGAGCCTCTCGCCTGAATTTAGCCCCAGACCCCTTGGGACCCAAGGTGTTCCAGGGTGAAAGAGGAGAAAGAATCCTTTGCCATTGCTGGATTTTTCATTCAGTTGTCACGTTACCTAAAAAAAATGTTGCGCCTCAGTAGTTATTTATGCCTCTCTATTCTCTTACATCTTGGAAACAAAAAAGCCAGGCTTCAGAAGCAACGAATTTTAGTGAGGGACCTCCATAGCTCTGACTCCTGTTAAAATAGCTTGGGCCGCCAGAAAAGAGCTTTCCATCTGCTGCCAGTTGTGTGTGCCTGTGTGTGTGTGTGTGTGTGTGTGTGTGTGTGTGTGTGCGCGTGCACACATGTGCACACGCATGCACCCACAGTTGGTTCTGCCCCACAGTTTTCATGTCTTTAAACAGGACTGCTTGGTGGCCATACATATGTCTGTACATGTGCTGGGGAAACTGGCCTGGCCCACTACAGGTTAGCTCCTGCCGTGTTTGCTGAAGGAGACTGAGCTGTTTTGTTAGACCCTGTGAGACATTAAAGTGGCTCCTGAGGTCTGGGAAGATTTCTCCAGCTTGATTCAGAGCCACAGAAAGCAGCTGTTAGAAGTAGATGACTCTACTGGATGGATTTTTCACCCCTTGTCAGGAATACAAGTTTAGCCAAGAGTTCCAGAAGGGGACAATCATCCGGTTCAGGAATTCTAAAACAATTGCATCACAAAGGCTTAAAAAGACTTGCGGAATGAGCCCGGAGGAAGAAGAAGGAAAGGATTGAAGGCATCTCTGGCTGGCTTCAAGAATCATCCACTGCCTTCTGCAACACATAGAACTTGTGTTCTTACTTGTTGCTGGTTTCTGTGTCCTCCTCTCTACTTTGGCTCTTGCCTTGTTCTGTTGAATCACATTATTTCCTTCTATAAAGCATTTCTGTGGGAGGCCATTTAGGAGACAGAATGGACTCATTTTTGCCTCCTGGGTTAGTAGTCTGTGGGGACTGAGGATTTGGTGAGGGTTGGCCTAGGATAACCAGTTTGTAGAACATGGCTACGAAATGCATTTCTGGGGGCGCCTGGGTGGCTCAGTCGGTTGAGCATCCGACTCTTGATTTTGGCTCAGGTCATGATCTCACGGTTCTTGGGATTGAGCCCTCCATCAGGCTCTGTGCTGACAACACAGAGCTTGCTCGGGATCCCCTCTCTCTCCTTCTCTCTCTGTCCCTCCGCATGCTTTCTCTCTCTCAAAATAAATAAAAAATATGTATGACGTACATTTCTGAAAGCATGAGAGTGCCTTGTTATGAAGACAACCAGGGAGAATGTGTACACTCACTCTTGTTCTGGAAAAGCTCCGAGACTCTACTAAAGTCGACCGGGCTCTAAAGTCACCTGGGGATGCCTCTGCAGGATTTCCTAACCCTTTGAAAATCTGGGAGGCCCTCCAGGAGATGGCAAGCAGCAGTGGTCAAAGCAGATAGTGTTCTCTGTTTATTCTCTTCCTGCAAAATCAGCGGTTCACCTGGTTGGTCAGTTTCATTGTTTATCTTCAGGGAATGGTTGAGAGCAACTGGCCTTGGAGCCTCTGCTACTTGGCCTTGAATCCTGGCTCTGCCCTTCCTTGCCTGGTGTCCTTGGGCAAGTACCACACCTCTGTATCTCACTTTCTTCTGTAAAATTCAGGTGACGTTAATGGTGCTTCCCCAATGGAGCAAATAATAGATGTTAAGTGCATCAAACAGTACCTGGCATATACTTAGCTCTTAATAAATGTTCGCCATGGTTATGACAGGAGACCACTTAAGAACCTTTCTCGGGGCACCTGGGTGGCTCAGTCGGTTAGGCGTCTCTTGATTTCCGTTCAGGTTAGGATATCATGGTCTTTTTATTTTTTTTAATGTTTATTCATTTTGAGAGAGAGACAGAGACAGAGACAGTGCAAGCAGGGGAGGGGCATAGAGAGAGGGAAAGAGAGAGAATCCCAAGCAGGCTCCACGTTGTCCCAATGTGAGGCTTGAACTCAAACCATGAGATCATGACCTGAGCCAAAATCAAGAGTCAGACACTTAACCGATTGAGCCACCCAGGTGCCCCAGGATCTCATGGTCTTGAGATCAAGCCCCACATCGGGCTCTGCGAAGGGCATGGAGCCTGCTTAAGATTCTCGATCCCTCTCCCTTTGCCCCTCCCCCACTTTGGCTCACGTGCTCTTGCTCTCGCTCTTTCTCTCTCTCTCTTAAAAAAAAAAGGAACCTTGGGGGGCCTGGGTGGCGCAGTCGGTTAAGCGTCCGACTTCAGCCAGGTCACGATCTCGCGGTCCGTGAGTTCGAGCCCCGCGTCGGGCTCTGGGCTGATGGCTCGGAGCCTGGAGCCTGTTTCCGATTCTGTGTCTCCCTCTCTCTCTGCCCCTCCCCCGTTCATGCTCTGTCTCTCTCTGTCCCCAAAATCAATAAACGTTGAAAAAAAAATTAAAAAAAAAAAAAGGAACCTTTCTCTAAGGCGATCATTAAAAAAATTTTTTTTTATGTTTTTATTTTATTTTTGAGAGAAAGCCAGAGTGCAAGCAGGGGGAGGGGCAGAGAGAGAGGGAGACAGAATCTGAAGCAGGCTCCAGGCTCTGAGCTGTCAGCGCAGAGCCTGACGTGGGCTTGAACCCACGGACTGCGAGATCATGACCTGAGCCAAAGTCAGACATTCATTCAACTGACTGAGCCACCCAGGCACCCCTATGCTTTACCTTAATATAGCTTTAGATTCATAGCAAAATCAGGCAGAAAGCACAGAAAGTTCCCATTTATGCATCCCCACCCCAGAACAGGCAGGATTTTTTTTTTTTTTTACTAGCAATATCTACCAGCTGGTGAAATTTTTCTGTTGGAATATCCTTACCGAAAGAGGGTTCCAAGGACAGAGTCAAGGTTTTTGAGGATAGACCTCATCACCATAGTAAATGAGACGAAACAGGAAAGGATGTGGCTGAGAAAACCGTACTAAAAACTGCAGTCTGGATGTTGATGAAATTTCTCAGAAGGCCTAAGAGCGTTGACTCTAATGAGTCAAAAATTGCTACTTTC